>NC_134268.1:49215133-50415133 GCF_031893055.1 Leptodactylus fuscus | reverse complement strand
ATATACTCTTTGAATTCCCAGTCAGACAATGGCACTGTATACCAGTAGTAAAAATTGTGGGTACACGTAACCCCAATATATTCTTTGAATTACCAGTCAGAAACTGGCACTATATGGCAGTAGCAAGAAATGAGGGTATTTGTATTCCCAATATACTCTTTGAATTCCCAGTCAGACAATGGCACTGTATACCAGTAGTAAAAATTGTGGGTGCACGTAACCCCAATATATTCTTTGAATTACCAGTCAGACACTGGCACTATATGGCAGTAGCAAGAAATGAGGGTATTTGTATTCCCAATATACTCTTTGAATTCCCAGTCAGACAATGGCACTGTATACCAGTAGTAAAAATTGTGGGTGCACGTAACCCCAATATATTCTTTGAATTCCCAGTCAGACAATGGCACTGTATACCAGTAGTAAAAATTGTGGGTGCACGTAACCCCAATATATTCTTTGAATTCCCAGTCAGAAACTGGCACTATATGGCAGTAGCAAGAAATGAGGGTATTTGTATTCCCAATATACTCTTTGAATTCCCAGTCAGACAATGGCACTGTATACCAGTAGTAAAAATTGTGGGTGCACGTAACCCCAATATATTCTTTGAATTACCAGTCAGAAACTGGCACTATATGGCAGTAGCAAGAAATGAGGGTATTTATAACCCCAATATATTCTTTGAATTCCCAGTCAGACAATGGCACTGTATACCAGTAGTAAAAATTGTGGGTGCACGTAACCCCAATATATTCTTTGAATTACCAGTCAGACACTGGCACTATATGGCAGTAGCAAGAAATGAGGGTATTTGTATTCCCAATATACTCTTTGAATTCCCAGTCAGACAATGGCACTGTATACCAGTAGTAAAAATTGTGGGTGCACGTAACCCCAATATATTCTTTGAATTCCCAGTCAGACAATGGCACTGTATACCAGTAGTAAAAATTGTGGGTGCACGTAACCCCAATATATTCTTTGAATTCCCAGTCAGAAACTGGCACTATATGGCAGTAGCAAGAAATGAGGGTATTTGTATTCCCAATATACTCTTTGAATTCCCAGTCAGACAATGGCACTGTATACCAGTAGTAAAAATTGTGGGTGCACGTAACCCCAATATATTCTTTGAATTACCAGTCAGAAACTGGCACTATATGGCAGTAGCAAGAAATGAGGGTATTTATAACCCCAATATATTCTTTGAATTCCCAGTCAGACAATGGCACTGTATACCAGTAGTAAAAATTGTGGGTGCACGTAACCCCAATATATTCTTTGAATTACCAGTCAGAAACTGGCACTATATGGCAGTAGCAAGAAATGAGGGTATTTATAACCCCAATATATTCTTTGAATTCCCAGTCAGACAATGGCACTGTATACCAGTAGTAAAAATTGTGGGTGCACGTAACCCCAATATATTCTTTGAATTCCCAGTCAGACACTGGCACTATATGGCAGTAGCAAGAAATGAGGGTATTTGTATTCCCAATATATTCTTTGAATTCCCAGTCAGACAATGGCACTGTATACCAGTAGTAAAAATTGTGGGTGTATATAGCCCCAATTCTATTGCTAGGGGACTTGCAGGGTATTTCTGGGGTGAAGGTGGGGGGGCACACCGTTGGAACGGGTATCGGGGTATATATCGGGTATACGGGAATACACTGACAGTGTATTCCATTCAGGATCCTGGGAAAGCTGGGTTGCGGCGATTGAGCCCGTCAGTGCCACGTTACACTGACAAGCTTCTCCCTGGAATTTAGCTCTTATAAGAGCTGTTGGTTGTCTTCTCCTTCCTATCCTAGCCTGTCCCTGCCTACCCAGAATCTAAGCCCTAGCTAGCTGGACGGAAACCTCCGTCCTCGGTGAATTGCAAGCTCAGAATGACGCGAACCTGGGCGGCGCTGTTCTTTTAAATTAGAGGTCACATGTTTTCGGCAGCCAATGGGTTTTGCCTACTTTTTTCAACGTCACCGGTGTCGTAGTTCCTGTCCCACCTACCCTGCGCTGTTATTGGAGCAAAAAAGGCGCCAGGGAAGGTGGGAGGGGAATCGAGTAATGGCGCACTTTACCACGCGGTGTTCGATTCGATTCGAACATGCCGAACAGCCTAATATCCGATCGAACATGAGTTCGATAGAACACTGTTCGCTCATCTCTAACTACAATGTATTATTTTTTTTCCCAGGACCAATTTTTTTCCAGGCCTCGTAAAACCCCTTTAAAAATAAGAGAAATCCTATTTTAATGGAAGACTGCTGGGAGGATATGCAACATGTGAATGGGTAATAAAGATCCTGGAAAATGCAACTATGCAATTGGCGTCATGGAGGCTATAGGTTTACTATAAATAACTAAGAGGCACAGATATTGGGGCAGATTTGCTAAGCCTAAATGTGGCAGAATTTTGTCTTAATTTGCACCAATAAATTGGACTGCTGTCTGTGCACCATATTTACTATGTTTTTTAGATACTTTGACCCATGCACGCAGGGCAATCCAGACCAGAACACCCAGTCTGTGCATCGGCCGTTTTGCTGTTCCAAACCTAGCCAGTAGACAGAACTCCTTGCATCACAGGGTCTCTGATACTGGGAGTCCTTGCCTCCTTGCGGCTGCATTATCCACAGTATATACATTATAGGACAGTGAAGTCACGGGCAAGCAGGGGCTCCCAGTATTATAGATCACTTTCATACAAATCCCGTCTCCTGACTAGCTTTGGACTGGGAAATAGGCCATTATGTATAAGATTTCCCTGTCTAGATGATCCTGTATTCATGGGGCCTGTTGTGGCCTTGTAGGACAAGGAGCTGAGGCTTAGTGATGAGGGGGTGTGGCTTGTTGAAAGAGGTTGGAGCTCAAGATGCCAAAATGTGCACCAGAATTGTACCAAAATTCTTGCACAAATTTCTCTCGCAAAGTAAATCAACTAATAGGTGCTACGAAAATGTCTCACTGTGATAAATCTGGTGCAGTATAAGACTTTAAGTCCATTGCTTTAAGTCCTTGCTTTTGTCCTATATTCCACCCCACAGCAGCTTCAACAACTCACAAATCTTACTGTTAGAAGAACATATCCTTGCTTTAATATCTTGCAGTTAACAAGATGGTAGCAGCGGAATGTTACACCAAGACATTGATTCAGATAAGAATGCTGTCAGCCTTGAACTTGCATAAGAATACAGGACAAGATAAATTCACACTTATTTATTTCATCTAGAAGGCGATTGTGTAACGCAACGCACAGAGATTGTCGCTCCTTTACAATTTCCAAAAAGCTTGCCGAATGAGTGGCCTCAAGACGTCTTGTACTCGTATGTTGTAAAGCTTGCTAAATTGTGCACTGCATAAAATGTTTTCAGACCATAGAATATCTGCTAGTCTTGGGACTTTATGAACTCGCTATTTTCAAGCTCACTGGCCCCGATATTGGGTCATTGAGCACTTGTCTATAATTCATAAGACAAGGGGCAGCAGCGGTTTCTTGCTAAATAGATTTACTAATCGCTTGGAAACAGTTTTATCATAGCAATTTTACCTCTCACTCATCACAAGGATGAAGTCTGTTCTCTATAATTCTCCACTCTCACTTTCCAGGGTAGAAAGTGAGTCCTTAAAATTTCTAGAAAACATGACAGGCACATCAATTTTCAGAACATGCAGTCATTCAGCTGTCATCCTTCAAGGAACACGACTACATGAAGTCATGCTTGCCTTGCTTCTTTTAATGACGTTCCAGGGAGTAGCATATGAATAACCAGGAGCACAGGAGCTTGTCGCTTCCATACATTATCCAACCTGGTTTCAGAAATGAGCCGATATTCAGCCATAGCTGGATATGCATTTATTTCACTTTATCTATTATGGATGGGCTCAAAGTGCAATTTCACTAAAATGACACCAAAACGTGTGATTTGACCACAACTTACTCTAAGGCCCAGTTCACATCTGCGCATGGGTTACCGTTTAGGAAGTCTGCTTGGGGACCCCCTGAACGGAAACCTAATCCACATAAAAAACAGTTACCTTAGGAAACTGGCAAACCCCATAGACTATAATGGGGTCCGTGTGGTTTCTGCTCGGTTTCTGCAGAAAAACGCGTAGAGTAAAGTGTTGCTTACCTTGATGCGGAGAAGGGAATAGAATGTCCCGAACGCAGATGTGAACTGGACCTAAAAGCCAGGAGATTTATTGGAGGAAACTGAGAATGCCCCCATGACTAAGACTATATCCTCCCAGCAGCTAGCCACTTCTGTGCTGTCTAGGAATGATCATAAACTGGTTAGTGAACAGTCCTCTAAAAACAGATGCTTTTGGGTGCAGTGATGAGATGCCCAGCTTCTCTGCCCCCAGATGGTCAGCTGTGTCCAGACACAGAAGTTGGTTTAGGGGGTACTGTTTCTCCTTCTGGTGTTCACTATTGGCACGGGGGGTATTATAGGACAGGCAATGCTTCATGGGGAAACAATATGCAAATTAGCTCTCATCTAAGAGGAAGAAAACTGCCTTGCTAGGGTTAACCATGGAATAGCAGCCCTATAAGTTACAGACTATGCAGCATTTAATTGCCTATCCATACAACAAGTTTGATACATGTGATGGTGCTGAAATGGAGCCAGACATGGACACTGCTCCACCTGTTAAGCCAGCATACCAAAAAGATGTACAGGGTATCCAGTTCCCTCTACCCATGGTTTCATCAGACACCTTACTGAGGTGGTTTTCTGTTATAGCAGGTCTCTACGACAGCACCAAAAAGCTATACAGCAACTTCACAGCAGTTGCACAGAATACAGGTAAGGGCCCTTCCAGGCAGTGGTGGAGTCACTGTCCCGCAGTAGTATGCCTGTTTGCAAAGGAGTTGCGCTCAATTCTTACAGATCCTGCGATTCCACGCTGCCACTGTCACTTGCTGCCCTGTCTTGGATAATTGTACTTTGGGTGCGTTCACACTAATGTTGTTAATTTCCGCTTCTGTCTTCCATCACAGAATTACAGCAAAGGACATTATCTTCATATTCAACTTTATCTTCCATTATAAAACTAAACAAACATGATGGAAGATGGCTTCAGTCACGCTGTTTACATTAGTGTCAATGAGAATCGGTCTGTGACTGTTCTCTGTGACAGTTTAATGTCCGTTGCTGTCATCTATTACGAAAGACAGCAACGGACATTAACAATGTTAATGTGAGCGTGGGAAAACTCCTAATATGGATAGCTTTCCATCCAAGCATCATAGTAAAGCTTCAGGCCACAGCATGTGTAGACTATACTTTGGGAAGTTCAAAAATACATCCGCCATAGTACAGCCAAGGCAAAAAGAAGTGGCAAAATTACATAGCAGTACCGATTAAAGTGACAGCTCTGTGCATTGACCATGTCAAACCATTACACACCTAAGATTAGTAGGCTCAGATATGTCGTCTCATAACCAAACACTAAGGCCTCATTCACATCTGCATCGGTAATCCATTCAGGGTAGTCTGCATGGGGACCGAACGCATTTGCAAGCAGTATGCAGTGAAAGCACACGGATCCCCATAGACTATAATGGGGTCCATGTGCTTGTCGTCACATCTCCGCAGGGAACATGAGGACAGGAAAGTACTTCACAATCTACTTTCCTCTCTGCATGACTTGTGTGGAGATCTTGCGGCAAGCACATGGACCCCATTATAGTCTATGGGGATCCCTATGCTTTCACTGCACACCACTTGCAAATGCATTTGGTAGTCCGTTCAGGGGGTTCCCCATGCGGACTCCCCAAATGGATTACCGATGCAGATGTGAAACAAGGGTAAGACATTATGGAATTGGATGAGCAAACCACAAATCTATTCCTCAAAAAAGTAGCCGTATACCAATCATTAACTGTAATATAAGCATTACATGACTAAAATATTCTTCTTAGAAATAAACCATCTACTTTTCTGGGTCTTGACTTGAGAACGTGAGGATATTTTCAAGTCAGTCCCACTGAGAGTGACTCTGACATTTCTGCATGCAAGACGAAAACTTTAATTAACTGCCAGAGCGGAGCACAGTAATAAACATGGTAATAGAGGCTGGATGGCGAGCCACAGGAGAAAAGCACGTGTTTCATCCCTCACTGAGAAGTATGAGCCCTGTGAGCAGAAAGCCTGGAAAAGGAAGAGTCCAATATACTGCTTCAGAGGAACTACCGTATAATACTTTACTCCTCCTCCTGTCATTTACTAACAAAGGTGTACAAGACCAAGCCCAGAGACAACAGGCAAACTAGTATATAGTATATCACACTTCTCTCTATGCTATCACTGATGTTGCTTAGGGGCTACTGAAAGGGAAATTGCAGAGAATTAAAGAGGTTCCGCCACCACCCTTAACATCCCACCACCATCCCATCCCACCATTTATCAGAAGCAAAGTGACAGAGTACAGATGGCTAATAGAACATAACTTGTATTAAATTGCTTAAAATATATAGGAACTAAAAAGGTTAAAGAAAAACTAAGGACTAAGAACTACCCAGGACCACAAAACCAAGTATGGTGGTGGAGAATTCAACCAGTACAATACCTGAATAATCTAGGATACATACACACAGAGAATTCCAAGACCCCTCCTGACTCTTTAAGGCTTGTGAATTGGTACCCTTTGTGTTTATAGTCAGGGTCCCTCCTCATCCTATTTGTTTCAATAGGTACAGTCTTCCATAAGGACACTATCTCCATTATCTACCATTTGAGAAATTTCATCACTCAACGTGTTATCTAAATCCTGGGTTTGCCCTGATGGTCTATACATCACACCAACTCCTCACCATGGTGCCTGCATGGAAGCACACCAAGGACCTACACATATGTATTACTGAGCCATGGACACTCCACGTGAGATACAATTCTCCCCATAACACCATATATGAGAACACTTCCATAAAATAGGCAATGGAACATGCACCATTATTTTTCTCTTGTATCCCCAAGACTTGTGCAGAGGTATAGTATGGCCCATGGATTCCTATGGTTGTTGTAGTACAGGTGTATGCAACAAAGTACATCTAGTCTAGGTACGCAGTGTGTTCATTAAAGATTTCCCCTGACCCCCTTCTATTTATCACAGGACGCTGAAACGGAACCTTTGTAATGATATAAGTCTCTATAGGTTACCTGCCAATTTGCAACTCAGAACTCATAACGGTCTTGATTTTAGAGGTAACAGTTATCAAGTTCCTTTAGTTGAAGGGCCGCACACCAAAGGAGACATTCGATGAGATGAAAGAGGTTTATGATGATGATTCCCTATCATACAACGTAGTCAAGAACTGGCACCGTCAATTCAAATGTGGTCGGACTTCGGTGGAAACAGGTCCAATTCCAGGGCGACCCAACTCTGCTACTGATGAACAAACAATCCAGCAAGTGGAGTTCACCATTTTGGAAAATCTTTGCATAACCATTCGCCATGTAGGCCAAAATGTCAAGATTAGTGTGTGGTCCATGGAAAAAATCATCCAAGACCATGTTCACATGCATAAGGCATCTGCTTGCTGGGTTCCCCGAATGCTCACACCTTTCCAGAAGCAGGAACGAGTTGAATGCTCTCAGTCTCTATTGGCGATGTGCCGTGGAAACCAGGAGGACTTTTTCAACAGACTGATCACACTTGATGAAAGCTGGGTCTGTCACTATGATCCTGAGACTAAAGTCCAGTCGATGCAATGGAAGCATCCTGTCTCACCGCCTCCAAAGAAGGCAAGTGCCCAACCCTCGGCAGGCACAGTTTTTTGACACCAGCACGGAGTAGTATTGACGGATTACCTAGCAAAGGGTACCATGATCACTGGGGCATACTATTATTCACTCCTGAAGAAATTGCGAGAGACCATCAAAACCAATAGACGTGGAATGCTCACAATAGTTGTCCGCCTTCTGCAAGACAATGCACCGGTTCACAACTCACATCTTACCCAAAAGGAAGCATGCTCCTGTGGCTTTGAAATTCTACGGCATCCCCCTTATTCACCCAACCTCGCACCATTGGACTTCCACCTTTTTCCAACAATGAAGTTATTTTTTAAGGGCAAACATTTTCCAGGTGATGAGACTGATTCCCGAAGTCACAACATGGCTTTTGAAGCAACCGGACGACTCCTACAAGCGAGGGGTTTACAGTTGCTTAAAGGTGTGTGTCCCTAGTTGACATCTATGTAGAGAAGGGCAGCAACAGATAGAAATCTCACATGTTGAAAATACATGTTGGTTAGCAAGAAAAGTTACATTTAATTCTATGCAATAGTTGGCACTTTTTTCCTAAAAAAATGTTTGGTTTTGGGGGGTTTTTTAGCACAAACTTCCATTATATCAGTCATTCTGAAACAAAAGAGCAGCCAGTTTCCCATTCTCACTTTTACTCCTACACTTTAAAAGAAAAAATTGAAATTGGAATTGCTAGGAGACAATAGTTGCATTTATTTGGATGTACTGACATGTATGTGATGTATTCACTTTCATCACAAGTCACATTATTGCACATGTCTGCAGCTTTTCCATCACTTTTAGAAGATCTGAATACAAATGATCCCCTCTAGGCCACAAACAACATTAGGACCAATATTTCACAAGAAGTAGGAGTATAAATTCCTGATTCTTACAAGGAACAAGCAGGGCTACAAATTGTGTCTCACAGATTTAACCTGATAGCAATATTCTACAGATGCATAAATTTACTATTCTATTACAATGAGAAATATTAAAGTCAATATGTACAGTAACATTTTATAATTTCTGTTCCCATAGAGAGAGCATTAGAACTCTACTGGAGCTCCATAAGGATCATGGATTTTGTATGAATTAGAATAATAGAATTGGACATGTTGTACCAGATGCCAAATATACAGAGGTATTCTTCTAGAGGAGAATAGCTACGTCCTGTATGTATGGCCCCCAAAAAAGCCTACACATGGAGACTTATCCAACTGTATACTAGGGAGCTATACAATATAAGGCAGTGCTATGTGCGTACGCTCTAAGAGCGGAGACTGAGATGAATTGCAAAAGTAATTATTCACATATATAATATGGGGCAGGAAGCTCGGTTGAAGCAGTGGTGTGGACCCGACAGAAATCTTGCAGCAAAGCGGTTTATTTAAGAAAAACAGCAAAATAAATAAACCTTTATGTCAGGCACAAAAATGAGCAAAATAAAATACAGCCTTAACTTCAGGCAAAATAATGTCAAATCATATTCCTGCTCGTCTGAGCACTAACTGAAGAGAAAATACTAACTGTACGTGTGGCTTACTGCCAGCGACACGAAATCAACCAATAAAACATTGCACCGTACACAAGGCTCTCATTGTCAGGACAAACCCAGGCATCTCCTCTCCCTCCTAGAATCTGCCCTGAAGTGCAGGCTCTGCAGCCTTTTATGCCCAGTAACCAGCCTATGACCCACACCTAGGGCTGAGGCCTACTCCAGACCTGCCCTGGACCACACATTAGTCAGGAATCTGGGGCTGACATAGCGGGACTCCAGCACTTTGCCTTTCACCTTCTCATAATACTGAATTCATATACATAGTCACCATATCCTTGGGCCAATGTTGTATCTCCATTTGCCTATAATATTACGTAGAGTCACACTAAGATTAATTCTTAGGTAATACCATGAGAGAATAATCTTGGTATAGTACACACCATATCATGGAGGTTCTCCTGTAGAAGCATCGATGACAAAAGCAAAGGCACCACAAGGCATCGAAGGATGGCAAACAAATCTGTAGGTACTGTGGACTGACAAATTACAGATTTGTGTTCCCAAAATTGCTGTGTTCTCTGAGGCCTAAGGGCATATGCGTGTCTCAGTCCAGGTGACCAAGCATAAGACCACGAACCAACAGACATACAGAATGCATACACCAAAGTCTGAGCTTCACAACACATGTATCATGGCATGAACAAAGGAAATTTCTGAGGACCTCAGAAGAGTTGTTGATGCTCATCAGGATGGAAAAGTGACAAAACTATATTTAAAGAATCTGGACACCTTCAATCTAGTCAGATTGTGTACAAATGGAGGAAATTCAAGACCATTATTACCCTCCTCAGGAGTGGTTGGCCAACAGAACTCACGTCAAGAGGAAGTGTATAATTGTCTGCAAAGTCAACAAAAGAGACCAAGGTAACCTCTAAGCAACCGTTAATAAGAAGACACTGAACAATAGTGTGTATGATAGGATTGCAAGGAGAAAGCTCCTGCTCTCCAAGAAGAACATTTCTGCCCTTCTTCAGTTTGCTAAGGCCTGAAGGCTAATGGAGCAATGTTTTGAGGAGGGATCAGATGAAAATAGACATTTTTTGGTTTATACGAGAAGCGTTATGTTTGGAAAAAGAAAACATTACATTCCCTAAAAACCTTGCACCATCTGTGAAACACGGTGGTGGCAGGATCATGGTCTGGGCCTGTCTTATTGCTTATGGGCCAGGATGGCTTCCCATCACTGATGGAATGAAATCTGAATTATACCAGGACATCCCAAAGGAAAACATCAGGATCTCTATCCATGAACCAAATCTCCAGACAACATGGGTTATATATTAAGACAACTATCCTAAGCACATAAGTTATTCCACCAAAGAATGGTTAAAGAGAAAAATGAAGTTTTGGCATGGTGAAAAGTCCTGACCTTAATCCAATAGAAATGTGGAAGGAACACATATAAGACCACACATCTGAAGTTCATAGATGTCTTCTCATATGAAATGTTTTTTCTTTGGGTCCAATAGAATACAGGTTGCCATAAAGTAGGGGTAAGGAGTTGGGGAAGGTGGGGGTAGGCCAGAATCTGGTTAGCCAACACAGGACTCGTACCTACAAAACTTTGACACAAAAGAGTCAAACATTCCATGATTTTTTTTCTTGCCAACACGGTACTACACTATTTATCTCTATACTTTGTATATATTCTAGAAGCATCACCAAAGATGGAGCTTTCCCATAATGTTCTTCTACTGCATAATAAATGTTTGTTGCTTTTCGTGCAAGGAATGTGATCATGCCCCTAATACTGATGGCTCGGAACAGGAAACTATGGCCTGAAATAAGGATGACATTATTCAGAATGCCTTCATCACTATTATAACAACAGGGGATGTTCTTGTCAGTGTGCCAATAACTAAGTACACGGCCGGTGGCACACAGGAATCAATTAGATAACAAGGCCAAGGCATGTGCTGGTCATAAAGTCTTCAATCTCTGAGCATTTTAGCAAACCTGTGCTAACAATATCACATATGTACCGAGTTAACTATTGCAGCGTCCATTCACATTTCTGTATTATTTGCTTTTTGTTCCCATATTTGGACATTTGTAATGTGGTTGCAGCATTCTGCTAGCTCCAGCCCAATTTCTATTGAATATCACTATAGTGTTCTCTATACATCAGTAGATGGTAATCTATGCCCGGAGCAGAATTCTGGAGGATTCATCATAAACATGTCAAGTAAGTAGTCCAAGATTTTAATTCAATTTTTAAATTAAATTTAAAGGGCAGGTTTTATCTTGACCCTATTATAGAATATGCAATGTTAAGGTCCATTAACACAAGCCAATGATCAAGTGTGCAATAAATAGCATTGGTTGTCAGCAGCCCCTTGTCCTACGTAAACAGGTATGTGCTGTGACAATGATCTTCTACAGGAGTCCTGTCCTTTAGGCTGGATATGTCCAGATAGGTGTATCACTGGCTAAGCACCTTTTCTAAAAATCAGGATCTCCTCATGGGCTAATAGAAAGGGAAATACTAGCTAGATTTGTGTCTATGTTTGGCCACTCGATGGAGGGAAAGGTGTGAATCGCAGTCTTCAAGGCTTTTCTTAGGCTTTTCTTCCCGTTTCGAATAGCACGCACCCAAGGAATGAAGGACGCAGGGGTTAAGCGACCGACTACCGACAAAGTCTGCGTGCCGGACGCTTCCATTCATTCCTATGGGTGCGTGCTATTCGAAACGGCCGTTTCAAATAGTACTGGCTCATCTCTATATCCTGATCGCTCCTCTAGACAGGCAACATGAAGAATACTGGGCACAAATTTAGGCACCTGTATATAGGAAAGATATAGCTAAACTAAAGAGGGTGCAGAGACTATGGAAGTCACTGCCACATGATGTACTACATTATGGGGCCATTCACACCGAGGACAATGGTGAGGAATTTAGTGTGGAATTTCACCGCTGAAAAAAAAGCCTCCCATTGACATCAACGGGTTCCTTTTTCTGCCAGCAAAAAAGTAACCCATTGAAGTCAATGGGAGTCTTTTTTTAAGCGCTGAAATTCCACACTAAATTCCTCATCATTTTCCTCCTTATGAATGGCCCCTAAATGCTTATCTTGAAAGTAAAAATATCATAGGTTGTGGGAATTAGAAATTTTTGGGGACTGGATGTTAATCCAGGGACTTATTCCAATTGCCATATTTGGGATTGGGACAATTGGCTTCTGTCTCTGGCGTTTTTTTGCCTTCCTCGGGATAAACTGAGTAGATTTATAGGTTGGACTTTATCCCACCTTATCTACTATGTTACGCTGGGTTCACACCTGCGCCTCGGTCTCCATTCTCAGGTTTCCGTCTTCTGCAGATAGAGGCTCCATTCACACGGAGTAACGCTGGAGTTTTTTGTGCTTATTTTGGCACATAGCACCGCGTAAATGCCGTGTTGTCGCGCTATTTTGCGGTCGCGTTGTACGGCGCAAACGCGGCGCTATGTGCCAAAATAAGCACAAAAAACGCCAGCGTTACTCAGTGTGAATGGAGCCAGAAGATGGAAACCTGTCAGACTGTGTCCGGCCATGAGCGCCGGTGAGCGTTTTATGCTCTCCGCAGCGAAACCGTTTTGGTTTTTTTTAACCGGACACAAAGTCCTGCATGTCCGACTTTGTGTCCGGTTATAAAAAAAACGGTTTTGCCGCAGAGAGCACAAAACGCTCACGGCCGGACACTTTCAAACCTATTCAAATGAATGAGTTTGAAAAATGCCTGCAGGTTTCCGTTTCCTGCCCAGTTTCGAGCAGGAAACGGAAACCTGCATAACGGAGACCCCGGGCGCAGATGTGAACAAGCCCTTACTATGTATATAGTCCCTGTTAAGACCCTCTATATAGTCAAAGGCTCTTACTCTGGCAGCCTGCATCATCTGTGTACTACATGAAAGGCAACTGATCTGACCACATATATTCACATCTGCGTTCGGTATTCCGTTCGGGAAGTCTGCTTGGGGACCACTGGATGAAATACCGAATGAATTAAAAATAGAGATGAGCGAGTAGTGTTCGATCAAATACCTCCCTTTGCATAGTTATTGGTGTACTCGGTCGAATACCACATGGTAAACATTCGATTCCCCTCCCACCTTCCCTGGCACTTTTTTTTTTTACACCAAAAACTATGCAGGGGAGGTATTCGATTGAATATACTCGCTCATCTCTAATTAAAAAGTGGTGAGCAATGAAAGCACACAGACCCCATAGACTATAATAGGGTCCGTGTGTTTCCTGTACAGAGTCCGCAAAAATCATACAGAGCGAAAAGTAGTGCTTGTAGTATTTTTCTCTCTGCAAGACTCGTGCGGACAAAGTGCGGAAAACACACGGACATCATTATAGTCTATGGGGTTCGTGTGCTTTCATTGCCCACCATTTGTCATACCGAACGCAGATGTAAACCTTATACCAGTGAAAAACTAGCCAATAGTTTAAGGCTATATTCACATCTGGAAAATGGAGTCTCTGTCACATATTTCATCAAAAAAGCTGAACAAAATAGTCATGTACCACATTGTTTAACAACTGTACTGAATTGTTATGTTTATTTCTCTTGTTACTTGTCGAGTTGTAACCTTTCACTTGTAAAACTAATAAAAACTTTGTATGAAAAAAAAAAAAAAAAAAAAAAATAAAAAAAAAAAAATAGTAAAGCATGCTGTGCTACTTGATCCAGTAAAATCCCAGACCCTATTATAGTCCATAAGGTCTGTTGTGCAGCAGTCGGTGTCCGCCATGTGATGGATCCATCCCTGCCATTATTTCCTACATAAATAACAGCACAGATGTGCACATGGCCTCACCCAGCAGGCTTGGTGTCAGCGACATACTCTTGATATACGTATCATAAGAACGAATACATCACTTCTCAAAATAAAGAAAGTTGCATCTTGATTTTCTCCTTATTTTGCATTCATACAATATGCAGGACAAGTATCAATATTAGGAAGTAAACAAATCTATCATTCATTAACTAACCTGGACGCCGAGCCCATTAACTCTTATTCCTACAAGTACACGCTGCCAACAATCCCTGGTTAATATTCACAAGGCAAATGAATCCCAATGAAATATATAATGAAGTTTGATGAAGGAAAGTCCTGGCCAAAATGCTTGTGATTTCATTTGCAGAATACCAAAGTCCTAATTATTCTCCTAAACCAAATCAATAAGGAAGGTAGATGGGAGCTTACCCTCCAAGGAAGGGACAAGATTTCTGCAGTAATATACAGTAGCTCATATACAGCAAGATGTCTGACCAATGGGCTGGACAAAAGCAAACATAAGAAAAAAATCTCTAGACACTGAGCATAGGGGCAATAACGTGGGTCAGTGGTTAGCACTGTTGCCCTACAGCACCAAAGTCCTGGACTTGAACCCAACCATGGACGACATCTGCATGGAGTTTGTAGGATCTCCCCATGTTTGTGTGGGTTTCCTACCCCATTGTAAAGATCTACCAATGGGGAATTTAGATATGGGGACAGATAATGGGATTATAAACAAAAAAAATAAAATAAACCTTTAAAAAGACAATCCAATCCTGAATATGCCTATACACCTAAATACATAGTTTGTGGATGGTAAATTCTTCGGAAGACAGCTATTTTGCCTGACACCCCAATAAACACACACAGTTGACTTGTGTCCAAAATGATAAGAAAGCCACTGCCAAAGCAGCCACAAACATAAGACTGATGTCAGGCAAAATAAGAGGGTTCAATAAGCATCCCCAATCTCCCAAGACGGCAGATGTAGGGGGTGGGGGCGGTAAGGATGAGGTTCTTGTATTTCAATTGCCAAATCCCTTGGTTCATGGGGAGATAAGTCATTGTCAGATATCTCTACTATATACAGTCGACTCTCGATTTAACGTATCAGTATATAACGTATATAGGCTATAACGTATATTTTCTCAGGTCCCGACTAACCTACATGTATTTTTATCCCGTTATAACGTAATATGGTTTGCATATAACGTACTCTTTTTTGGACCCCCGCAGCCAATTGCAAGCCACATATAACGTAGAACGTTGTGTACAGGAGGGTCCCACCTAGCCAATCGCATGCATTTTCTTCAGCGTATAACGTAGTACGTTATACGTGCGAGCCTCTGACGAGTCTCTCACCACAGTGCCCTCTGGGTAGATTAGTTCACCGGAAGGAAGTCGTACGTGTCTCGTGTCGTGTGAAGTTCCGGTTTTGGTTGTTTATTGGCGCCAGAATGCCTCCCAAAAAGAGGACTAAGCTTACTGTGCAGCAGAAGGTAAGCGTGACATGGAGTTGCACACTGGTAAAGATGGTTTTGTGTTGATTGCATTGCGATTTCATTACTGTACGTTTCTATTCTCATCGATCAGGTTGAAATCATACGGGAGTTGGAAGGCAACTCTAGCCTCAGACAGACAGATCTCGCAAATCGCTACAATATGCCTCTGACGACGGTCAATACCATTGTGAGAAACAAAAAGCATATCCTAGAGCAGAGCGAGAAACTCGGGAAGATGTCAGGAAAACGTTCCAAATTCCGCAAAGCAAAGCATGAGGAATTGGAAAACATTTTGATGAAGTGGATTAACCAAGCACGAGCTGCCGGAATTAATATTGATGGTTCGGTTGTCAGGGAAAAGGCAAACACTTTAGCAGCAAAAATGAATGTGAAAGACTTTGTTGCTTCCAGTGGCTGGTTCACGAGATTTAAGGAACGAAACAGTCTTTCGTATTGTGTTGCTGCTGGCGAAAGTGGGGCTGTAGATGTGGCTACTGTTGAAACTTGGACAACGGAGCAACTGCCGAAGATTTTAGAGAAATACGACCTAAAAGATGTCTTCAACACTGATGAGACTGGCGTATTTTTTAATTTGATGCCGAATCGCACTATCGCTGTAAAGGGGGAGAAACGCCACGGGGGCAAAATGAGCAAGGAGAGGATCACCGTACTCGTTACCACCAATGCGGACGGCTCGGAGAAGATTCCTATACTGGTGATAGGCAAGTAAACTAAAATTACAGTACTGTATAAACGAGTTTCACTAAATTTAATTTAAATGTTGAATTACTGTGAATTTGCCTTGCAGGCAAGTACAAGAAGCCACGTTGTTTCAAGAACGTACGCACACTGCCGTGTGAGTACAAAAACAACACCAAAGCTTGGATGACGGGCGATTTTTTCATGCAATTTTTGAGAGCCTTCGACGCAAAGATGGGTACACGCAACAGGAAAGTGGCCCTCTTCCTGGATTGTTGCCCCGCACACCCACAAGAAGTGGAGGATTTACGCAACGTAGACCTCTATTTTTTCCCACCTAATTGCACAAGTAAATTGCAGCCACTCGATTTGGGTGTAATTAAGTCCCTCAAGTACAATTACAGGCGTTTGCTCGTGCAGCGGGCACTTGCGCTGATGGAGCGCAACCAATTGGATCAGTTAAAACCGGACCTTCTCCAGGCCATGCACTTCCTGGTAGCTTCGTGGAACAAAGTGACCCCCGCTTGCATCAAGAATTGTTTCCAGAAAGCAGGGTTTGAAAGTGCTGGAAACCACACTCAACCTTCGGAGCTAGAAGCAGCTGGAGCAGCAGTGATTTTGTATCAAAATGAGGAAGAAGAAATGGAGCAAGCAGAAATCCCACGTGACGCCGAAGAAGTTATTGATACACCAAGCTGGGAACTCATCGCAGGGTCTGGTTTAGATTTCGAAACGTACGCAACCATGGACGATGAGGTGATTACATCAGAAGTGCTTTCTGTTGAGGAAATATACGAAAACGAGCAGGAGGAGGAGTGTATTCTTGAGGAACCAAATTCTGATTCTGAAAGCAGCAATTCCGTTTCCGAAACAATCGTGCCAAAATATTCTGATGTTCTCGATTCATTTCAGAAGGTGAAGACTTTCATTAGCGCTTTTGATGTCGGTGAACATATCATTAATCAGGTAGCAAACGTCGAGAGTGTGCTGTATGGGTTGCGCACCAAAGCTGTGCAAAAACAAACCCGTATTGAGGAATTCTTCTGTCCTAAAAAGTGAATGATACGGACACACACACACAGACATACAGTACTGTATAAATAAATGTAAATAGTTTTAATTTGGCTTCTGCGTTCTGACATTCTTACATTCGGCGTTATGTGCATGACACGCGCATGTACATACAGTATTTTATAGGGCCGAAAAAGGTGCTATCGTGAATAACGTAGTCAGGGTCCGGCACAGTGAAATACGTTATATACGTATAACGTATTCGCCTTATAACGTATTTTTTTTCCCGGTCCCAGCAATACGTTATATCGAGAGTCGACTGTAGTGCCCTCAGCGAAGCCAAGTGTGCATGTGTTTCAGAGGAGTCAGACGAAGTAGCTGTCAGTAGAACAAGTGTCCAGCCAACATTATCTCATATGTATGACCAGCTTTATCTCAGAAGGATGGGCAGTCATAATCCAAATGCCCCTACATCTAATGTCGGGGTAAATACAGGAGACCCCCATATACATAATATGACTAGTCAGAATTGGTGGGTCCTACCGATACACATCTACTGTCCATAGGCTGCTTTACCCCTGCACCAGGTATTAGACATCTTATCAGTTTTGCCCAGATCATCCCTTTCATTGTCCTTATGTGACAGATTGTCTTCTAAGAGAATTTCACCAGCGACACGTATTAACACCATCAATGTCATACTCACACGACACAGAAGGAGTCGAACCCCAGGGGTCCCAGGATTACAACTGTAAAGGTCATTTTAGAAGAAACCTGCATGCTGTGAAATAAACTTGTTAATAATCCCTGCCGAGAGCAGGAGAATAATTGATATTCCGACTTCTCAAGTAATTTCTGATCTTCAGCTTCATGAACTGCTGTGGACCAAAGATGTTTGACACTTTGGTGCAGGCTAAACTGTGCGGTGTATGGACAATGGGGATTAAAGGGAACCTGTCGCACTGACAATACTATGATATCTGCCTGTTATATAGCCGGAGACGCCGAGCACATTGATATATAGTTGTGTTAGACATTTCCAGGATAAAACTCTGCTCTGAATTTAATAGTCATTTGGGTGGTCCTACTCAGCAATTGACACCCTTCCCCCTGTGATTTCTCTAGTCATTAAGTAGGGCCGCCCACTTGACTCCTAAACCCAGATTTATTTATTTTTTTATCCAAATCCATTCAGCCATTCCACAGATATAAACCCTTTTATTGTTGATGCAATTTAGGGTATAGTGGCCAAGTGGGCGACAACACTGCTATAAAATATGGTATCCCGATAATATTTTACAACTGCATGACATACAGCACACAGAGACACCACAATGTTACCACCCACTTGACCAATACACTATTTTGCATAAACACTTAAAGGGCTTATATCTTTTGAAAGGCTGCACTAATTTGGATAAATAGGGACAGAAAGTCTGCAGAGGAAACTCTGCAAAATCGCAAAGAAAAATGCTGCAGAAAAATCTGTGATGCGTTTCCGCCACTTATTTTTTTGCAGCGATACGCTACATGGGGCCGAGGCCTAATAGTAATAACTAAATGCAAGAAGTTACACCCAGGATCACCACTGGAAAATCCCACAACAAACGGGGAGCTTTGATGGGGATGGAGTTAGAGAAATCTCCATGTGGTGCCCAATGTGCTCAGGAGCTCTGCACAGCACCAGAGCCATGGGATTTGGGGAAATAGCGGGGTCTCATTTTATGGATCCTCAGCAATGGCATTGCCTGACCTGTGTATACGGCCTGCCAGTCAAACAGTGGTTTTTACTTTCATATGATAATCCAGTGATACTATATTGTATGATGTAATAATCCAGTGATACTATATAGTGTAATGTAATAATCCAGTGATACTATATAGCGTAATGTAATAATCCAGTGATACTATATACAGTCCTATGAAAAAGTTTGGGCACCCCTATTAATCTTAATCATTTTTAGTTCTAAATATTTTGGTGTTTATAACAGCCATTTCAGTTTGATATATCTAATAACTGATGGACACAGTAATATTTCAGGATTGAAATGAGGTTTATTGTACTAACAGAAAATGTGCAATATGCATTAAACCAAAATTTGACCGGTGCAAAAGTATGGGCACCTCAACAGAAAAGTGACATTAATATTTAGTAGATCCTCCTTTTGCAAAGATAACAGCCTCTAGTCGCTTCCTGTAGCTTTTAATCAGTTCCTGGATCCTGGATAAAGGTATTTTGGACAAACAATTCAAGTTCAGTTAAGTTAGATGGTCGCCGAGCATGGACAGCCCGCTTCAAATCATCCCACAGATGTTCAATGATATTCAGGTCTGGGGACTGGGATGGCCATTCCAGAACATTGTAATTGTTCCTCTGCATGAATGCCTGAGGATTTGGAGCGGTGTTTTGGATCATTGTCTTGCTGAAATATCCATCCCCGGCGTAACTTCAACTTCGTCACTGATTCTTGAACATTATTCTCAAGAATCTGCTGATACTGAGTGGAATCCATGCGACTCTCAACTTTAACAAGATTCCCGATGCCGGCATTGGCCACACAGCCCCAAAGCATGATGGAACCTCCACCAAATTTTACAGTGGGTAGCATGTGTTTTTCTTGGAATGCTGTTTCTTTTTGGACGCCATGCATAACGCCTTTTTTTATAACCAAACAACTCAATTTTTGTTTCCAAAATGAAGCTGCCTTGTCCAAATGTGCTTTTTCATACCTCAGGCAACTCTATTTGTGGCGTACGTGCAGAAACGGCTTCTTTCTCATCACTCTCCCATACAGCTTCTATTTGTGCAAAGTGCGCTGTATAGTTGACCGATGCACAGTGACACCATCTGCAGCAAGATGATGCTGCAGCTCTTTGGAGGTGGTCTGTGGATTGTCCTTGACTGTTCTCACCATTCTTCTTCTCTGCCTTTCTGATATTTTTCTTGGCCTGCCACTTCTGGGCTTAACAAGAACTGTCCCTGTGGTCTTCCATTTCCTTACTATGTTCCTCACAGTGGAAACTGACAGGTTAAATCTCTGAGACAACGTTTTGTATCCTTCCCCTGAACAACTATGTTGAACAATCTTTGTTTTCAGATCATTTGAGAGTTGTTTTGAGTAGCCCATGATGCCACTCTTCAGAGGAGATTCAAATAGGAGATCAACTTGCAATTGGCCACCTTAAATACCTTTTCTTATGATTGGATACATCTGGCTATGAAGTTCAAAGCTCACTGAGGTTACAAAACCAATTTTGTGCTTCAGTAAGTCAGTAAAAAGTAGTTAGGGGAATTCAAATCAATAAAATGATAAGGGTGCCCATACTTTTGCACCGGTCAAATTTTGGTTTAATATATATATATATATATATATTTTTCTGTTAGTACAATAAACCTCATTTCAATCCTGAAATATTACTGTGTCCATCAGTTATTAGATATATCAAACTGAAATGGCTGTTGCAAACACCAAAATATTTAGAACAAATAATGATTAAGATTAATAGGGGTGCCCAAACTTTTTCATAGGACTGTAGCGTAATGTAATAATCCAGTGATACTATATAGCGTAATGTAATAATCCAGTGATACTATATAGCGTAATGTAATAATCCAGTGATACCTATATAGCGTAATGTAATAATCCAGTGATACTATATAGCGTAATGTAATAATCCAGTGATACTATATAGCGTAATGTAATAATCCAGTGATACTATATAGCGTAATGTAATAATCCAGTGATACTATATAGCGTAATGTAATAATCCAGTGATACCTATATAGCGTAATGTAATAATCCAGTGATACTATATAGCGTAATGTAATAATCCAGTGATACTATATAGCGTAATGTAATAATCCAGTGATACTATATAGCGTAATGTAATAATCCAGTGATACTATATAGCGTAATGTAATAATCCAGTGATACTATATAGCGTAATGTAATAATCCAGTGATACTATACTGCATAATGTAATAATCCAGTGATACTATATAGCGTAATGTAATAATCCAGTGATACTATACTGCATAATGTAATAATCCAGTGATACTATATAGCGTAATGTAATAATCCAGTGATACTATATAGCACAATGAAATAATCCAGTGATACTATATAGCACAATGTAATAATCCAGTGATACTATACTGCATAATGTAATAATCCAGTGATACTATATAGTGTAATGTAATAATCCAGTGATACTATATGGCACAATGTAATAATCCAGTGATACTATATAGCACAATGTAATAATCCAGTGATACTATATAGCGTAATGTAATAATCCAGTGATACTATATAGCACAATGTAATAATCCAGTGATACTATATAGCGTAATGTAATAATCCAGTGATACTATATAGCACAATGTAATAATCCAGTGATACTATATAGCGTAATGTAATAATCCAGTGATACTATATAGCGTAATGTAATAATCCAGTGATACTATATAGCACAATGAAATAATCCAGTGATACTATATAGCACAATGTAATAATCCAGTGATACTATACTGCATAATGTAATAATCCAGCGATACTATATAGCATAATGTAATAATCCAGCGATACTATATAGCATAATGTAATAATTCAGTGATACTATATACCATAATGTAATAATCTAGTGATACTGTACAGCAAAATGTGACAATCCAATGATACTATGCTGTATAATGTGATAGTCCAGTGATACTATATAGCATAATGTAATATTCCAGGGACACTATACTGTATAATGTGATAATCCAATGATAGTATGTAGCATAATATGATAATCTAATGATACTACACTGTATACCATGGTTCTCCTAAAACACTATAACATAATAATCCAGTGATTCTATAGTGAATAATGTGATCATCCAGTGATGTTATATCGCATAGGCACCCAACCTACGGTTCACTATTTATACTAGTGGTATTATATTATGCCATATGAAATGGCACCGCTAAAATACAGATACACTTTCAAAATTGTCAGTATGTCAGTATTTACGTCATATAGTGACCAGGAGTAACTTGAGACTTGTGGGCACCAGTGCCAAATCTTTAATGAGCCTTCCTCCTACCTTGTGCAATTTAGAATAGTTGTAGATTTTATGGGGCACAGGAATATTTGTGGCTCTTCAAGGTCCAGGGTTCAGCAGTAGCTGCTACCTCTGCACCCCCTATAGAGACTCCTCTGGTTGTGGTGACTAGTGGTATGGTCCACAGATAGGGGTCACGACACACATGTGGCTTTTTGGCTACTAGTTGGGATCCACTGCTATACGTCATAATGTAAAAATACAATGACAATATATAGCAGAATGTAATAATACAGTGATATAATACAGTGTCATGTAATAATATAGTGATACATTATAACATAATACACTAATATTGTAAAGTATGTGATAATTCAATACAGTAGAACCTGATAATACAATGATACTATAAAGTGGAACGCAACTATATAATGATACAATACATAACATAATATAATAATATTGTACATAATGTAATAATACAATAATACCATAAATTGTACAGTATAACATGAGAGTACAGCCATACTATTCTCTATAGCAAGTAGGTGAGATGGCTGTGAACAGTAGTAGAAGGTGTTTGGGTTTTTGGGGGCCGGTAGGGCGGTAACACGGCTATTTGGAGGAACACTTAACACTTTGGAGAAATTCATGCTAAAGATAGAGGTGTTAATATGGTGCGGAAATATCTTCACATCTTGATGTGACGTATGGGAAAAAACGGATGTGACTGATGTCTGAAGACACTGTATGATCTGTCGTGGTGAACATGGAAGTGAATGGGATGACCGGTCAGATACCGACAGAATTCAAGTCATAACACTGACCTATAATACATCTGGATGATAGACCGGACTATGGACATCTTACACCCAATGCCTAGGAAGCCTCTCACACCGCAATCCCTTTAAGAACATACATGTATGTCTTGAGATTCGTTCCCATTTCCTGACATAATATACTCAGAATAATCATTTTAAAACAATGCTGAAATGCAGCAGAAGGTGTGAACGAGCCCTTGTGACGGATGTGACATGATCTTGGGGAAGATTTTTTAAATTTATTTTTAATTTTTAGCCTTTCTGAAAGTAATGACATAAAGAAATGATAACAGAGAACAATTGATTTCCTCCAACACAACAAGTGAATGTGACAGGGCTTTAGGTCAGTGTAGCAGACATGACAGGGTTACACATGGCCGCTAGGGGCGCTGCTGAGACTCCTCCATACACACACCTGGGCGCTGCTTGCTTCGCTATGGCAACAAACAGGACGCTTTGGAGTCAGCATTTTCCTGCACACAATGGCTCTGTACACTGTAACAATAGCACCCTCAGCCCTGCTGGAATGTACTGTTATACGGGGGAGATGAGGGAACCCTCCAGCCCTGCAGCTTGTGGCAGCCCCCCACTATATACATGCACAATGCTCCCCATAGTATATACCAGCTGACTGCAATGATCATGCCCATATACCCGTGCAGGGCTGGTACATGTAGTGGTATGATGGATCCATACACAGGGGGCACTGCCATGTCATGTGCATTATGCATCACTGTCTGCTCTCATGCATAGCACATGGCAGGTTTGCAGGCATTTGCTGTATGGAAGTGCTAAGGCACGTTAACCTATTCATTGCCTGGGGCTGCTAGGATAAGGCACTCACCTCAAAGAGAGGTCCGATCTTATTAGTCTCCAGGTAGATCTGAATCCGATTTTGTTGTCGAGACGCCATCAGGGCCCCCCAATATATCCCGATCTCCAGCTGGAGGGGTGCAGGGCTGACACCCCCCTCTCCTGTGCTGCAAGCAAGTGTCCCAAGTTCAGCAATGCAAGCCCCAGGCACCAATGTAGTCAATCAGATGAATGGAGGAGTAGTAGTGGCATTGCCATAGGAGAGGAGAGTTGCTATAAGGATGCAGGGAAGGGGAAAGTGCATGGTGAGAGGCTCCCTCCTCCTCCCCGCCTCTCTCCTCTTATTGTAGGTGCCTGGTTACAAGAACAACAGCAGCAGCAGCTCCTGCCCACTCCCTGGCTGAGCCTAGCAGAGCCCCACAGCACACAGCCCTACAGCCCCACACCATACAGCCAGCACACAGCCCTACACCATACAGCCAGCACACAGCCCTACAGCCCCACACCATACAGCCAGCACACAGCCCTACAGCCCCACACCATACAGCCAGCATACAGCCCCACACCATACAGCCAGCACACAGCCCTACAGCCCCACACCATACAGCCAGTACACAGCCCTACAGCCCCACACCATACAGCCAGCACACAGCCCTACAGCCCCACACCATACAGCCAGCACACTGCCCTACAGCCCCACACCATACTGCCAGCACACAGCCCTACAGCCCCACACCATACAGCCAGCACACAGCCCTACAGCCCCACACCATACAGCCAGCATACAGCCCCACACCATACAGCCAGCACACAGCCCTACAGCCCCACACCATACAGCCAGTACACAGCCCTACAGCCCCACACCATACAGCAAGCACACAGCCCTACACCATACAGCCAGCAAACAGCCCTACAGCCCCACACCATACAGCCAGCACACAGCCCTACAGCCCCACACCATACAGCCAGCACACAGCCCTACACCATACAGCCAGTACACAGCCCTACAGCCCCACACCATACAGCCAGCACACAGCCCTACAGCCCCACAGCATACAGCCAGTACACAGCCCTACAGCCCCACACCATACAGCCAGCACACAGCCCTACACCATACAGCCAGCAAACAGCCCTACAGCCCCACACCATACAGCCAGCACACAGCCCTACACCATACAGCCCTACAGCCCCACACCATACAGCTAAAACACAGCCCTACAGCCCCACACCATACAGCCAGCACACAGCCCTACAGCCCCACACCATACAGCCCTACAGCCCCACACCATACAGCCAGCACACAGCCCTACAGCCCCACACCATACAGCCATACAGCCCCACACCATACAGCCAGCACACAGCCCTACAGCCCCACACCATACAGCCAGCACACATACCTACAGCCCCACACCATACAGCCAGCACACAGCCCTACAGCCCCACACCATACAGCCAGCACACAGCCCTACAGCCCCACACCATACAGCCAGCACACAGCCCTACACCATACAGCCAGTACACAGCCCTACAGCCCCACACCATACAGCCAGCACACAGCCCTACAGCCCCACACCATACAGCCAGTACACAGCCCTACAGCCCCACACCATACAGCCAGCACACAGCCCTACACCATACAGCCAGCAAACAGCCCTACAGCCCCACACCATACAGCCAGCACACAGCCCTACAGCCCCACACCATACAGCCAGCACACAGCCCTACACCATACAGCCAGCACACAGCCCTACAGCCCCACACCATACAGCTAGAACACAGCCCTACAGCCCCACACCATACAGCCAGCACACAGCCCTACAGCCCCACACCATACAGCCCTACAGCCCCACACCATACAGCCAGCACACAGCCCTACAGCCCCACACCATACAGCCCTACAGCCCCACACCATACAGCCAGCACACAGCCCTACAGCCCCACACCATACAGCCAGCACACAGCCCTACACCATACAGCCAGCACACAGCCCTACAGCCCCACACCATACAGCTAGAACACAGCCCTACAGCCCCACACCATACAGCCAGCACACAGCCCTACAGCCCCACACCATACAGCCAGCAAACAGCCATACAGCCCCACACCATACAGCCAGCACACAGCCCTACAGCCCCACACCATACAGCCAGGACACAGCCCTACAGCCCCACACCATACAGCCAGCACACAGCCCTACACCATACAGCCAGCACACAGCCCTACAGCCCCACACCATACAGCTAGAACACAGCCCTACAGCCCCACACCATACAGCCAGCACACTGCCCTACAGCCCCACACCATACAGCCAGCACACAGCCCTACACCATACAGCCAGTACACAGCCCTACAGCCCCACACCATACAGCCAGCACACAGCCCTACAGCCCCACAGCATACAGCCAGTACACAGCCCTACAGCCCCACAGCATACAACAAGCACACAGCCCTACACCATACAGCCAGCAAACAGCCCTACAGCCCCACACCATACAGCCAGCACACAGCCCTACAGCCCCACACCATACAGCCAGCACACAGCCCTACACCATACAGCCAGTACACAGCCCTACAGCCCCACACCATACAGCCAGCACACAGCCCTACAGCCCCACAGCATACAGCCAGTACACAGCCCTACAGCCCCACACCATACAGCCAGCACACAGCCCTACACCATACAGCCAGCAAACAGCCCTACAGCCCCACACCATACAGCCAGCACACAGCCCTACAGCCCCACACCATACAGCCAGCACACAGCCCTACAGCCCCACACCATACAGCCAGCACACAGCCCTACACCATACAGCCAGCACACAGCCCTACAGCCCCACACCATACAGCTAAAACACAGCCCTACAGCCCCACACCATACAGCCAGCACACAGCCCTACAGCCCCACACCATACAGCCCTACAGCCCCACACCATACAGCCAGCACACAGCCCTACAGCCCCACACCATACAGCCATACAGCCCCACACCATACAGCCAGCACACCATACAGCCAGCACACAGCCCTACAGCCCCACACTATACAGCCAGCACACATACCTACAGCCCCACATCATACAGCCAGCACACAGTCCTACAGCCCCACACCATACAGCCAGCACACAGCCCTACAGCCCCACACCATACAGCCAGCACACAGCCCTACACCATACAGCCAGTACACAGCCCTACAGCCCCACACCATACAGCCAGCACACAGCCCTACAGCCCCACACCATACAGCCAGTACACAGCCCTACAGCCCCACACCATACAGCCAGCACACAGCCCTACACCATACAGCCAGCAAACAGCCCTACAGCCCCACACCATACAGCCAGCACACAGCCCTACAGCCCCACACCATACAGCCAGCACACAGCCCTACACCATACAGCCAGCACACAGCCCTACAGCCCCACACCATACAGCTAGAACACAGCCCTACAGCCCCACACCATACAGCCAGCACACAGCCCTACAGCCCCACACCATACAGCCCTACAGCCCCACACCATACAGCCAGCACACAGCCCTACAGCCCCACACCATACAGCCCTACAGCCCCACACCATACAGCCAGCACACAGCCCTACAGCCCCACACCATACAGCCAGCACACAGCCCTACACCATACAGCCAGCACACAGCCCTACAGCCCCACACCATACAGCTAGAACACAGCCCTACAGCCCCACACCATACAGCCAGCACACAGCCCTACAGCCCCACACCATACAGCCAGCAAACAGCCATACAGCCCCACACCATACAGCCAGCACACAGCCCTACAGCCCCACACCATACAGCCAGGACACAGCCCTACAGCCCCACACCATACAGCCAGCACACAGCCCTACACCATACAGCCAGCACACAGCCCTACAGCCCCACACCATACAGCTAGAACACAGCCCTACAGCCCCACACCATACAGCCAGCACACAGCCCTACAGCTCCACACCATACAGCCCTACAGCCCCACACCATACAGCCAGCACACAGCCCTACAGCCCCACACCATACAGCCCTACAGCCCCACACCATACAGCCAGCACACAGCCCTACAGCCCCACACCATACAGCCAGCACACAGCCCCACACCATACAGCCAGCACACAGCCCTACAGCCCCACACCATACAGCTAGAACACAGCCCTACAGCCCCACACCATACAGCCAGCACACAGCCCTACAGCCCCACACCATACAGCCAGCACACAGCCCTACACCATACAGCCAGCGCACAGTCATACAGCCCCACACCATACAGCCAGCACACAGCCCTACAGCCCCACATCATACAGCCAGCACACAGCCCTACAGCCCCACACCATACAGCCAGCACACAGCCCTACAGCCCCACACCATACAGCCAGCACACAGCCCTACAGCCCCACACCATACAGCCAGCACACAGCCCTACAGCCCCACACCATGCAGCCAGCATACAGCCCCACACCATACAGCCAGCACACAGCCCTACAGCCCCACACCATACAGCCAGCACACAGCCCTACAGCCCCACACCATACAGCCCTACAGCCCCACACCATACAGCCAGCACACAGCCCTACAGCCCCACACCATACAGCCCTACAGCCCCACACCATACAGCCAGCACACAGCCCTACAGCCCCACACCATACAGCCAGCACACAGCCCTACACCATACAGCCAGCACACAGCCCTACAGCCCCACACCATACAGCTAGAACACAGCCCTACAGCCCCACACCATACAGCCAGCACACAGCCCTACAGCCCCACACCATACAGCCAGCAAACAGCCATACAGCCCCACACCATACAGCCAGCACACAGCCCTACAGCCCCACACCATACAGCCAGGACACAGCCCTACAGCCCCACACCATACAGCCAGCACACAGCCCTACACCATACAGCCAGCACACAGCCCTACAGCCCCACACCATACAGCTAGAACACAGCCCTACAGCCCCACACCATACAGCCAGCACACAGCCCTACAGCTCCACACCATACAGCCCTACAGCCCCACACCATACAGCCAGCACACAGCCCTACAGCCCCACACCATACAGCCCTACAGCCCCACACCATACAGCCAGCACACAGCCCTACAGCCCCACACCATACAGCCAGCACACAGCCCTACACCATACAGCCAGCACACAGCCCTACAGCCCCACACCATACAGCTAGAACACAGCCCTACAGCCCCACACCATACAGCCAGCACACAGCCCTACAGCCCCACACCATACAGCCAGCACACAGCCCTACACCATACAGCCAGCGCACAGTCATACAGCCCCACACCATACAGCCAGCACACAGCCCTACAGCCCCACATCATACAGCCAGCACACAGCCCTACAGCCCCACACCATACAGCCAGCACACAGCCCTACAGCCCCACACCATACAGCCAGCACACAGCCCTACAGCCCCACACCATACAGCCAGCACACAGCCCTACAGCCCCACACCATGCAGCCAGCACACAGCCATACAGCCCCACACCATACAGCCAGCACACAGCCCTACAGCCCCACACCATACAGCCAGCACACAGCCCTACACCATACAGCCAGCACACAGCCCTACAGCCCCACACCATACAGCCAGCACACAGCCCTACAGCCCCACACCATACAGCCAGCACACAGCCATACAGCCCCACACCATACAGCCAGCACACAGCCCTACAGCCCCACACCATACAGCCAGCATACAGCCCCACACCATACAGCCAGCACACAGCCCTACAGCCCCACACCATACAGCCAGCACACAGCCCTACAGCCCCACACCATACAGCCAGCAAACAGCCCTACAGCCCCACACCATACAGCCAGCAAACAGCCCTACAGCCCCACACCATACAGCCAGCATACAGCCCCACACTATACAGCCAGCACACAGCCCTACACCATACAGCCCTACAGCCCCACACCATACAGCCAGCACACAGCCCTACAGCCCCACACCATACAGCCAGCACACAGCCCCACACCATGCAGCCAGCACACAGCCATACAGCCCCACACCATACAGCCAGCACACAGCCCTACAGCCCCACACCATACAGCCAGCACACAGCCCTACACCATACAGCCAGCACACAGCCCTACAGCCCCACACCATACAGCCAGCACACAGCCCTACAGCCCCACACCATACAGCCAGCACACAGCCATACAGCCCCACACCATACAGCCAGCACACAGCCCTACAGCCCCACACCATACAGCCAGCATACAGCCCCACACCATACAGCCAGCACACAGCCCTACAGCCCCACACCATACAGCCAGCACACAGCCCTAAAGCCCCCACACCATACAGCCAGCAAACAGCCCTACAGCCCCACACCATACAGCCAGCAAACAGCCCTACAGCCCCACACCATACATCCAGCATACAGCCCCACACTATACAGCCAGCACACAGCCCTACACCATACAGCCCTACAGCCCCACACCATACAGCCAGCACACAGCCCTACAGCCCCACACCATACAGCCAGCACACAGCCCTACACCATACAGCCAGTACACAGCCCTACAGCCCCACACCATACAGCCAGCACACAGCCCTACACCATACAGCCAGCACACAGCCCTACACCATACAGCCAGCACACAGCCCTACAGCCCCACACCATACAGCCAGCACACAGCCCCACACCATACAGCCAGCACACAGCCCTACACCATACAGCCAGTACACAGCCCTACAGCCCCACACCATAAAGCCAGCACACAGCCCTACAGCCCCACACCATACAGCCAGCACACAGCCATACAGCCCTACACCATACAGCCAGCACACAGCCCTACAGCCCCACACCATACAGCCAGCACACAGCCCTACAGCCCCGCACCATAAAGCCAGCACACAGCCCCACACCATACAGCCAGCACACAGCCCTACAGCCCCGCACCATACAGCCAGCATACAGCCCCACACCATACAGCCAGCACACAGCCCTACAGCCCCACACCATACAGCCAGCACACAGCCCTACAGCCCCACACCATACAGCCAGCACACAGCCCTACAGCCCCGCACCATACATCCAGCATACAGCCCCACACAATACAGCCAGCACACAGCCCTACAGCCCCACACCATACAGCCAGCACACAGCCCTACAGCCCCGCACCATACAGCCAGCACACAGCCCTACAGCCCCACACCATACAGCCAGCATACAGCCCCACACCATACAGCCAGCACACAGCCCTACAGCCCCGCACCATACAGCCAGCATACAGCCCCACACCATACAGCCAGCACACAGCCCTACAGCCCCACACCATACAGCCAGCACACAGCCCTACAGCCCCACACCATACAGCCAGCACACAGCCCTACAGCCCCACACCATACAGCCAGCACACAGCCCTACAGCCCCGCACCATACAGCCAGCATACAGCCCCACACCATACAGCCACAACACAGCCCCACACCATACAGCCAGCACACAGCCCTACAGCCCCACACCATACAGCCAGCCTACAGCCATACAGCCCCACACCATACAGACAGCACACAGCCCTACACCATAGAACCAGCACACAGCCTGACAGGGAGATGGGGCAGAGCTCAAGATTGGCCCTGATTGCCTCCTTGGCATTGCTTTCCTGTTCCCTGTCCTTCCTGGCATTGTGTGTATTGTCCTGTCTAAGCACCTGGGACTAATACTATGCAGGTAGATCTAGGTTATTGCCTATGCAGCAGGTCCTACATTTCCACCTACATTTCCATATAGTGCCCCTGAACAGTCATAGAGAATTTACTAAGAGAATAAATAATAAACTGATGTTTCGAAGTAACTGAAAGAGTCATCATAAATCCATGTAGAGGTCTATACATCCTTTATCAATTAATTACTTGTATATTCAATCAGTAGTAGGGGCAACGCTGAAACTTATGTAGGTGACTTACCCACTGGACACCAGTTATGAAGCAATAAGGGGGCATTCACACTTGCGCCCCTGTGTGCCCTGTATCAGTCTGCCAGGTTTCCATCCTGAGCCCCAGAGAAACTACATACAGACGTCCCTATACAGTTTCTCAGGGGCTTAGGATGGAAACCTGGTGGACTGACACAGGGGCGCAAATGTGAACACCTCCTAAGGCTTAGAATAAGTCCTCAATAGCTGATGGGGGTCCAACACCCAGACCCCCTCGGATCAGCTGCTTGAAGTGGCAACAGAGCTCAGATGAGTTCCACTTTTTTCTTCACTCTCCATTGATGCAACATTCATGCCAGGTGACAGGTTGGCAGCTCTCAGTTCCAAGTGACCAGCAATACCAAGCTCAGCCCCTAGGCTAAGTATGGCACCGGGTGTAATAGTCAGTGAAGAGGATGCAGCATCAGCCGAATGCTGTGGTTGGTATACACCGCTGACTGGTGGAGGTCCTGGGTCCTAAGGTTAGGTGATCACTATGTCAAGCTATATTCACATGACAATGATTATTGTCTATGTGACGTTTGTCACATGGCAGAATTACATTCAATTTCAGTGAATAGGAGCTATTCACATGACTGTTATTTGGACAAGGAAAAAAGGTTTCCAAATGTGACAGCTTTACTTCCATATCCCAAAAAGTAATTTTCATCCGCTGTGTGTTCTAATTAGACTGGGAGATGCAAGGAATCGAAATAGCCCCTCGGCCTGGGGTTGAAATCCACACATTGAAGAAAGATATCCAGCAATCGATCCCACCCATAAAACTTAACTTTTATTCGAAATTATAAGGAACATAGTACAGTCCATAAAAAATGCATACTTAATAATCCATGATGGTAAAAGAAAAGCGTCTGGCTGACGCGTTTTGGAGCCGGTTAAATTAGCGCTCCTTACTCATAGCCATAGGCTATGTATTTAATAATAAGGGATGCAGTGAAGAGTATTTTTTTAAAGGATTTTTAAAAATGTATCTGTTGTCCTTAAGGTTTCAGAGCATAACGGGGTGCCAGAAGTCCCATTTTGACATGACACTCTACTCTATGGACAAAGACCAGGAGTAGAGAAGAGTTGTGCTGTAATAGAGGACCTGAGCATCTGCGGAAGAGGCTGAGCATAGAGATAGCTACTGTGCTCTGTAAACTAAGAATGGGTGGTACGGGGGAGCGGCATACATATTAGTAAGTAGTCCTTTCCAGTGCAGGGAACAAGGAGATAAGCTTCTTAGTTCCCTGCATCACCCCTTTAGCCAGATGGCACAGTGTGGGTATTTTATTATCAGGCACAGTGTATTATTACTTTATTTAACATGCACAGTGGGGTATTTTTTCATATTCAGGGTGCACAATGGAAGTATGTTTAAAGATTTTTTTTCTACTGAGGTTGTTTCTGGTGCTGGATTATTGTTATGAGCTTGGTTCTCCTGAGGGTATGATACTACCTCACCTGCTTTTCTTATGATGGGTGATGGGCATTAGAAGCGGATTCCACACGGGGTGCCACCAAACCTAAAGCTAGCTCTGAGAATATATATATTATGTTGTATGTGAGCTTCCTGTGAGTGGTTGGCATCACTGGTATTAAACACCCAATGTCACTGATTACATTCCAGCACATCCAAGCCTGGGCCGCTCATGGCGTAAATGGTTGGTTTTACAGTCCCTGCAAAGTGGATGGGATTGGGAAAAATATGGGCAGCGATCATGTGTGTCAATTATACCTATTAAAACGCCAGTGGTTTCCCTATAGATATAATGGAAGCAGAAAGTCCGCAGGGGAAACCAGTGGAAAAATCGCGATGCATTGCTGCCACGTGGGACCTTAGTCTCAAAGTGATTACAATGGTGCACTGGGATGTAGAAATTTTTGCCTACAAAACTGTCATAAAAATATTACTGTGCTGTTCTTGTTTAGAGAAATAATAGGTTGGCAGAAACTTTGCCCTTTAGTTGCCATACTTGGCTTGTTACATATTGCTAATACAAATATTACAAACACATCATATTCACTTTGGAAATGAACTGCTTATTCCGCATCGCACAATACACATGCTGAATAAAACTAAAATACAAGGACAAAAGATACATTGTAGGAGAAAGGAGGCATTTTTAGTAACATGAAATCCACTTAACATAAATGACCCGACATACTTATTAACACTAAAGCTGTCCATCCATCCAAAACCACGATTACGCTAGAGTCTCACTAAGGGCTGGTCCACATCTGCATTCGGTATTCCATTCAGGGAGTCTGCTTAGGGACCCCCCTGAACAGAATACTGAATGCATTAAAAAGCGGTTAGCTAAGAAACCACACAGACCCCATAGACTATAATAGGGTCAGTGTGTTTTCTGCGTGGTGTCCGCACAAATCATGCAGAGAAAAAACTAATGCAAGCAGCACTTTTCTCTCCGCATGATTCATGCAGGCACGGCGCGGAAGACACACGGACCCCATTATAGTCTATGAGGTCATTGCTCACTGCTTTTTAATGCATTCAGTATTTTGTTCGGAGGTTCCCAAAGCAGACTCCTCCAACAGAATACCAAACACAGATGTGAACCTGGCCTAACTGAGAAGAAGACCACTAAAACAGTGCCTGGGAGACCCCATTGACTATAATGAGGTCCATCAGGTGTCTGTACTTTTAAAACTGAAACCAGCAGAGCATAAAGTCCTCATTGCAGGATTTCTTTCTTCTCCATTTTTCTGTGGTCACGGCAGATGTGAATATAGCTTTAGTTTGAAAAAACAAAGAATAAAGACTACCTTGGACTACTACATTTACTATAGCACAAATCTCCCTGAAAACTGTACCAAAATATAATACCGGCTTTATTATTCTTATGCTAGAGCCAAGACGCTAACACTGGCTCTCCACTATTTGCGTCACTCGGGGGACCCAAACTACGGACAGGCAGACTGGGGTTACAGACAATGACTAGAGTTAGGTTAAGGCTCCAAATTGTGGAAATGCAGCTTTTTTGTTGCAGATTTTGTTGCGTTTTTTGAGCCAAAGCCAGGAGTGGATTGAGCAGAAGGAAGAACTATGAGAACTTCCTATATACTTCCCATTCGTTTTGTAGCCATTCTTGGCTTTGGTTCAAAGAACCGCAACAAAAAAAGCTGCGTTTCCGCAACGTAGGACCTCAGCCTTATAGTCCTTGGGGTCTGTAGGGTGTCCGTTGTTTTGAAACTGAAAGCAACTGAGAAAAAAGTCCAAAGACCACTGCTCCAAAGCCCAGATCCACAAATGAACCTCTAAAATAGTGATTACAATATGGTCATGAAATATGGCGGCGTTGCATGTTAGGCATTGGATTCTAACAGGGCCGGCATCAGCGCACGGCATAGTCGGGCAAGTGCCGGGGCCCACAGAGCCTCTGGGGGCCCCCCCCCCGGCACTTGCCCGCCCCAGCACTTGCCTGTCCCGATTTCAGCTCATCGGCGTCATCGCATCGCGCCTACACACGCAAGCCGGGCCGCGGCTTTAAAGCAGGAGCTGCGCTCACAGCTCCTGCTTTAATCGTCTATGTGAATGGAGTGAGAGCGGAGAGAGGAGCGTCGGGGGAACGATGGAAGGTGAGTGTAAGTGTTTGTTATGTATTAAATATTAAGGTGGAACATAATGAAGGGGGCCCATGAAACTGGGGGGCAAATGAAGGGGAGGGAACGGCATGACACTGGGGAAGATGAAGGGGGTGGGGAGAGAACGGCATGAAACTGGGGACAGAGATGGAGGGGGCCCAATGAAACTGGGGGGCAAATGAAGGGGAGGGGGGGAACGGCATGACACTGGGGAAGATGAAGGGGGTGGGGAGAAAACAGCATGAAACTGGGGACAGAGATGGAGGGGGCCCAATGAAACTGGGGGGCAAATGAAGGGGAGGGGGGGGAACGGCATGACACTGGGGCAGATGGGGGGGTGCAACAGCATGACACTGGGGCAGAGACGGGAGACATGAAACTGTGGGCAGATGAAGGGGGAGAACGTGATGAAACTAGGGACAGAGATAGAGGGGGGGACATGAAACTGGGGGCAGAGGAAGGGTGTATATGAACCTGGGGGAGAGATGGAGGGGGGGCATATAATTTACAGGTGACTGTAGGAGGATTTTTCTGTGTGGGAGCACATGATAAATGAATGAGTGGGCGGAGTCAAATTTGCCGCGGCGCGCAGAGCACATTTTTCCCCTCTTTCTGTTCTTTAAAAGTTGGGAGGTATGGCGTTGGTGACGCCACACTCCTGCATGACGTCACTTTCTTTATCTACAACGCACAGTGTCTCGACTCCCCCCCGCCTCCTTTACAAGGGGGCCCACTGAGGCTCTGTCGCCCAAGGGCCCATAAAAACCTGGAGCCGGCCCTGGATTCTAATAGTCATCCTATTGAATGGATGTGAAGCATTTCCTAGAATGGGCACTGTTAAATATAAGAGAGGGAACATAAGGGTAGACATTCAGTGAACTGTTTCTCCAATACAACAAGTTGTCCTCTGTGTAGAAATGTTACTTGGTAATATCAGCGCAAACACATTGTTAACTTCAAGATGACATTTAAATGTCAAATGGTTTTCTTTTTAATAGAAACTGGCTGTCTAAAATTGATTTTCACCTAGAAAATGAAATACAAGTCATCCATTTACACGCTTGTTACCCTTCAGTAATTTATTCCACAGAAATTATCACAAAAAAATAGACACACATTATAAAAAAAATAAATAAAAAACAACATAACCTTTCATAGAGAAAGCAGTCCATTACCGAAGCGTACACCGGGGTGCAGAGAAGAGACTTCTGACTATAAATAACAATGGGTCCGAATAATAAGGAAATGCTTATAAATGCTCCGACGCTGTAAATTTTCATTGCTACATTAGAGCACAACGTGGAGAAGGGTTTATTAAGACTTCAATGACAAATCTCCTGTTACCCAAACTTGTGTAATACAAGACTTGCAGGAGAACATTCGCCATCCAAACCACAAAGCTCTGAAGGGTATTTACGGACTACAAGTGTCTTCAAGGATTGACCCCTATCCAAGTCAAGTTGTCATCTTTAGCTGGAATACTGATCAATATCTTTCCATATTACAATTTATTAATCTGGCACACACTTACTTTTCCTTCAGGCTTCCTATCCCTTCTAGGGACTGTGGCGCTAATTCCCAGAATATTAGCATTAGCATGTTAAGGTTACTTGAATCGAAGACAGTTTTCCTTGTTTCTTGTGAATCGATGCCTCCTTGTCAAGATATTACTGTTTTTGTATGTAATATGCATATTAGCTCTTTATTATTTATTTATTATGCTTACTTGTATAGCGCCATCATATTCCGCAGCGCTTTACAGATATTGACAGTCACTGTCCCATATAGGGCTCACAATCTACATTCCCTATCAGTATGTCTTTGGCGTGTGGGAGGAAACCAGAGTACTTGGAGGAAACCCACGCAAACACGGCGAGAACATACAAACTCCTTGCAGATGTTGTCCTTGGCAGGATTTGAACCCAGGACTCCAGCGCTGCAAGGCTAACCACTGAGCCACCGTGCTGAAGCAATGAGGGCATTGGCATTGCTCCAAACTAGTAAGTGGCAACACCTTCATTGCTCCAAAGAACTCATTTGCGTATTGACAGAAATGGCAATATCTTGGCACATAATATCACCGTTTTATAAAAGGAAAATACCGTTTGATTGAGGTGACCCTTACCTATGTGCTGGGCTGTATTGATATGCTAGATCTGGTGACAGACTCCCTTTAAAGGAGTAAGTCAGTTTAAGAAAAATATTCTACTTCCTAATATACCTTTATTACATCTTCAGTCCCAATACTCTCTGCTGTTCAAGCCTATTTATTACAGTGCTCTCCCTTATTGCCATTGATGGAGGGACATGTACAATTGCAGCGACCTAGGCTACCTAGAGGCTGGTAGTGGTAGCCATGCTAGGAATTGTCAATTGTGTCCAGTAGACTCGACCAACTCCTCCAATTCCCCTACTGGGCAGGTGCAGAGATGAGTCTGCAGGGCACCTCATGATGGTGGTAGTCTTACCGCAGGGCTCTTCCTTAGCAGTCTTCATCAGCAGTCTTCATCCTTCGTGAGCTGGGTCCAATTTGAAAGGGCTCTTGATGGTGACTGCATTCAGTACAAAGTGGAAACCAAACAGACTCCATTCATATATTTGGAGGTACCGATCTTACAGCAGTTCTCTGGATGAGGGGTGAGCCTCGGGATGGTTTATCCTAAAGTCTTTTGGTAAAAATTAGAATGCAGGTACCATTCTCCTCTGCCTCTCTATCTCTTTCTCTGTCTCTTTGTATATACCAAATATGGCCCCATCAGTTCAGAGGTACAACAAGATCTCAGGGTCTGAGATGACTCCAGCTTCACTCCAAAATGGCAGTTCTCAATATAAAGTCTTCTCAATAGCTGCCAGCAGTTTCCTCTCCTTGTCTCCTATATGTCCTCTCAGTAACAAAATTTTGTGAAAACTCCCCAAAAAAGACTTTTAGTGACACTTATTGACCAACTAGGTATGTAGCTATTTCCTTCAGAGTCTCAGTTCCCCAGTGCTGGTCTTCTCTCCTAGCTCCACCAGTATCATATGTGCTGAAATCCTAGAGCAATGGGTCATTAAGAAGGGATGGCATAAATCACTTAACAGGCAGTTTTCCTTGCTGCAATGACATGACATACACCCAAAATGACAGCCCCATCAGCGGTACTGCTGGTACATGTAGTGATTGGTTACAATGGTCACCACGGTGTATAACATGACACAGCTTCAGCAAAACCAAAATAAACTGTCAGACACCATGGAAGAATCTCTGCAGATCCAACAGGATTGATCAGGTGAGTAATGATTCTTTTTTGTTATACTATGGGACTTCCTTCCTTTGGAGGAACCCATTTTATAACAGTGTGTTGTAAGTAGCATGGCTCCCTCTAGTGGCAGCGGCAGGCAGCCAGAATGTTATCCTTTAAATTCCATATCTACCGTATATACTCGAGTATAAGCCGACTCCCTAAATTTACCACAAAAAACTGGGAAAACTTATTGACTCGAGTATAAGCCTAGGGGGGAAATGTAGCAGCTACTGGAAAATTTCAAAAATTAAAATGGTTTTTGGGTGCAGTAGATGCTGGGTGCTAGGAAAGGGGAGGGGGTGTTTTGGTTGTCTGTCTGCCCCTTCCCTGAGCTTGAGGACTGTTTCTTTTTTCCCCCACGTGGAATTCAGTCTGGCTGACTATAGAGGATCTGCAGTGCTCCTATTAACCCCTTCCCGACGGAACAGGAGCAGATCCCCTATATTCAGTAGACCGGGCACTGTCAGACACAGGGATACCTAATGTTTATGTGTTTCATAGTAATTTTCCACTTTTATATGTATTCTAGGGAAAGGAGGGATTTATAACTTTTATTTATTTAACTTTTTTATTATATTTTGTAAAGCTTCTTTTTTTCACTATTTTCACTATTTTTCACAAATATGAATTTTTTTTTCTTGCTTCACTCGAGTATAAGCCGAGGGGGCTTTTTCAGCACAAAAACTGTGCTTAAAAATTTGGCTTATACTCGATTATATGCATAGAAGGCTGCATAGAAGGCTGGACCTAAACAGTACATTTTGTTACACGCCAGACACCCACATTATGTCTGGACATGTGTCAGACTTAATGTGCTATGAGTTATTGATGTGCAGACCAAAAACTGTCATTAGTATCTACAGAAGTGAATGCGCAGTGTAATGACGGGATCTCCTTTTATTTCTTATATGTTGGTATTCCTTTCAAGTGCTGTTTATTCCTGGTGGATTTCTACCTTTCATTTCCTTCATCAGATTTTTTAAAGTATGATATCAAAGAAATAAAGCTAAAAGCAGCAGCCTTCAGAGTCACCGGGGACCGGCGCAGCTCTCTGCTGAGACATTTCAAAGGAACCTTCTTTCTCATTGACAAAAAATTAGGCACCCGGATAGAAAATGCCGGATCGCTGCAAAACTCAGCATACAGATATGTCAGTGATTACAGGTGTGGCCTAATTAGGTCTTACCACTAGAGGGCGTAGCAGTGCTTCCCCGAATACCCTCTAGAAAGAGGCTAAACCACTGCAATGTACAGTAACAGTATAGTGGAAGGGATTGAAATAGAACTTGTCAGGTCGATTTGGGACACTAAACCACCCACAGATCCTTATTGACTGGGGGTTTAGAGTTTTAAAGCCATCCGTGCACGCATTTAAAACACTAAACCGTTAGACTTACTTACGGATGAGTCTTCCTGTGCAGTTCTTTAGTGAAGCTCAGGACATACACTCCAGCTTCAGCGCGCATGTGTCTAAGGTGTGGGGCATGCGCACTGAAACTAAGGTGTATTCCCATGACTTCAATGATGAACTACACCAGCGCGAGGACTACAGTGACACGAGTAATACAGGCTCAGCTGCTGTGGTGTAACTAAAGTCTTGTGGACCCCGATGCAATCTTTTGTTCAGGGCCCCTACCTCATCCCTACAGTGAAATTTTGATAGTTATCGTTACGGGAGCTAAGGAGTTTAGTGTGGTTAGGGTAATCTGTGGGTCTCCTTGGCTTATGGGCCAGATGGAAGCTGCAATCTCAATACTGACCCCCTAAGGTTCCTGGGTCCCCGTGCGACTGCACCCTCTGCACCCCCTTAAGTTACGCCCCTGCTCAGATGGCTTTTTAACAGGTCAATTTCGGAAACTAAACTCCGGGGCCATAAGGACCTTTGGGTGGTTTAGTCTCCCAAATGCCCCGGACACTTTCCCTTTAAATAAATCCCAACTCCACATGGCAGAAAAACGACAGCACAAAGTGTCTTGCGTTGCAAGGTTTTAGCCCTCAACATGTCTGTTTTTGCTGTGGGTCCAGCCACAGTTTTCAACCTCTACAATGACTCTACAAATTTCTGCGACTAAGGCTAAGGCCACACATTGCGGAGTGCAGCTAAAAAATGCTAAGGAAACACATTAGCGTTTTTCTCTGTGGTTTTTCTTCCCTTATGACATCTATAGGAAGCGTTTACGCAGGTAAAATTGAGGTGCTACAATTTTTAATGACATGTATTCTTGAAAAACGTAGTTTGTTTCACAGAATTTTTTTTACCCCGTAATGTGTGGATGGGATTAGTCAGAATCTCATTCGCTTTGCTGGTTCTGTAAAAGACAACGTTTTTTTCCACTGAGTTTCTGCAACGTGGGGCTTTAACTTCAGCTCAGTTTATCTCAATGGAGTTGCTTTGGCATTAAGCAGGTGTGTGTTGCAGAAATTTCAGCAAAATCTATCGTGTGAATCCACCCTTACATTTACTGTATTGCCTCAGCATTGTTTCCTGTCTGCTAGGATCTGTCTGATGTACAGCAAATGTGAAGAGAAAATTGAGCAGATCCAACCAGACTGCAATGATCTGACATCATATATTGTAATAGAATTGGTCAGCAGACAGTTAATTTAATCTTCTTCACATCAAGAGAATGATGTAAAACGTTCAACTTTTACAGAATTAACTAAATTGAATTCCTATACACAATCTGCAATGTTCCTATTCTTTCCGTAAGTGAGACCGCTGCCGCAGCTCAGCGGGGTGCTAACCAAAACTAGGACAGCCTGTGTATCCCGCATGGGTCCTGGCAGGATTCTTATGCTATTTGTTTTACGTTGCTGCTTTTTTTTGGAGAACGACGTTACAGAACAGATTTGCATTTGTTTTTCAGTTTAAAAATTAATGACGTATCCAATCTGCGGCTGCTTACTGGCAAAACAGGGATCCGGGCAGGGAGCGCATAGCCAACTAGAGACATGCTGCAGTGAAAAATCCCAAAATCTCCCAATGTAATATTCAGTCACAATAATAATATCTCCTAACATTTCAGAATCTTAAATAGGTACAGATCCCCCCTCTCCCAACCAGTAATACCAAAAATAAAATTGAGAAAAACATCTTTTCTTTACTGGACTCAACAGAGACCTCACAACATAGATGCTCATGATCCTCTTCCCAGCAAATCTCCATCTCCCTGGCATTTCATTGCAATCAGAAATACAGCGCAACCCACCCACATGCCCAAGCCTTAAATGTCCACATCTCAAAACTGCTGGCCCTGGAGATGTTGGTGTTTATGCTAGTGGAGACTCAGGCCTTACATGAGCTGATGGCAGCTACGGCCCCTCGCTATGCTGCCCCTAGCCGTCACTACTTCTCTTGGTGTGCCGTCCCCGACTTGTGCCAGCATGTGTCCCATAACATCAGTCGGGCCCTGAGTTCCGCGCTTTGCTCTAAGGTCCACTTGACCACCAACGCATGGACAAGCGCATGCGGTCAGGGATGCTGCTTCTCTGTAATGACAGGCTGGGTGAATGTAGTGGAGGCTGGGCCTGGCTCACAAACTGGGGTGGCCTATCTCCTCTCCCAGCCCAAAATTCATGGCAGGGGTTCTCAGAAAGCCTACTCCTCTGCTGCAACATCGACCCCTCCTGCGAGCTGTAAATGCTGCAGCACTGGCATGTGGAGACGTCAGCAGGTCGTGCTGAAGCTCATCAGCTTGGCCGACAGAAAACACACTGCCCCCCAGGTGAGGGATGCCATCCTAGATGAAACGGCAATGTCTTTCTCTCTGATGCACCAGGGCCCAGGCATGGTGTGATAATGGCCGGAACCTGGTAGTGGCTCTGGAGCTTGCCAGACTCAAACACGGTCCACACATGGCCCACGTTTTCAACTTGTTGGTGCAAAGGTTTTTAAAAACCTACCCCATTGTGCCTGATATACTGGTGAAAGTGCAGCCATTTTCGTAAGTCTAAAGTAGCTGCTGCTAGCCAGAAAACATTCAGAGTACACTCCTGTCATCTTCTCACTGTTGGATGGTGGAGGAAGAAGAGGAGGATGAAGTGGCATTTGTCACTGTCCCAAACGAGGCTAGCGGGGATGTTCAGTCCATCCCATTGCTTCAGCGCGGATGGTGTCAAGGGCAGTTGAAAGTGGAGGAAATGGAGAGTGACCCTTCCGGTGGGGGCAGCAAAGTCATGCCAAGTAACACTCTGGCACACATGGCTGACTTTTCCAGAGACAAAGGCATTGTTCATCATGGAGAGCAACCAATACTGGATTTTTGTAATCCTCGACCCCCAGTATAAAAATAATATCTCGTCTTTTGTTCTGGTAGGGGAGAGGAACAATCACATAAATGATTGCCACAAGCACCTGGTGTAGAATATGATGGAAATGTTTCCGTAAACACTCGCTGGCGGCAGAGAGGAGATTTCCTCCAAGAGGATAACAACTGCCATCCGGTCCACAACCACCAGGGGAACACTCTCCAAGGTGTGGGACACGTTAATGCACCCCCTGGCCAAACTACCGCCACTGAGGGGCCTAGTGTCACCAGGAGGGAAAAGTATAGGCGCATGTTGCGTGATTAACTGGCCAACAACAGCCCTGTCCTCTCCAATCCCTCTGCGACTTACTCGTATTTGGTGTAGAAGTTGGACCTGTGGCCCTTGGAGTGAGTGGAGGCTTCCCCCAGCTGAGGTTTGGGTGAGTGCAAGTACACCCCCCAGTTAGCCTTTTTGGTGGTATAGTGTGTACACAATGAACCTCAACTGTTACTTACAGAGCTACTCTTCTACTAGAACCTGCGTGTCTATGCTTTCTTTTGAGTTCTAGTTAGATTTGTGCAGCTGCATTTCAAGTTTATGCCCCTTTCTGTGACTGGAGCCTCACACCAGCATAGTGTCAGGCCCTTGAGGTCATTTTTTTGCCTTGTACATGCAGGGTTTTAGGCCCTTGGGGTGAGTGGAGGCTTCCCCCAGCTGAGGTTTGGGTGAGTTTGGTGAGGGGGTGCAAGTACGCCCTCCCCAATTAGCCTTTTTGGTGGCATAGAGTGTACACAATGAACCCCAACTGTCACTTGCTGAGCCACTCTTCTACTTGTAACTTTATAATAGAACCTGCGTGTCTATGCTTTCTTTTGAGTTCTAGTTAGATTTGTGCACCTGCATTTCAAGTTTAAGTACCATTCTATTGCTTCAGCCCACAAGTACAGTTCTTTTTTGTGCCCCTCTGTGCCAATTCAGCCCTGCCACCCCCAGTAGTAATTCTTTCACCCCATCTTGGAGTTGTGACTTTCCCCAGCAGCGCTTAGAGTGTCAGCCACATTCTGTTGCTTCAGCCCAGGTATATACTGTATAACAGTGATACAGAATTTCAGGCCTAAAAAGTGGTAATGAGAAATTTCTGCAGGTTGAGCCTATAAGCTGATGGTGTTTATAGACTCTTCAAGCAGTGTTGCTGTTTTCAGAATATTTCCTGCCTAGCAGAAGCTAAAATTTTTCTCTAACCCTCAGCACGATGTCTCTCCCTATCTATCCAAGCCGCAAAAGACACAAACATGGCTGACACTATTCTTATAGATCCAAGGTCACCTGATTTCGCCAGCCAATTACTTTTTCCTTATTTTTTCGATGCCTACGTTTTCCTCTTTCCTGTCCCACCTCCCCTGCACAGTTATTGGTGCAAAAAAAGCGCCAGGGAGGGTGGAGGGGATACAAATTTTTACTGTGTTTACCACGTGGTATTTGTTCAAAATCGAATATGTCAAATAGCCTGATATTCGATCGAATACCTACTCGATCGAACGGTATTTGCTCATCTCTAGCTTCAACATGAAAAGTTATAACGTGAGATTTATATTGTACATTTCTGCTGTATAAGGATCAAATGGTAGATTCATGTATAATTCCTTTGGAAATCAAAATCTGCGTTTGTCATGGATCTTCGTATCTCCAACTGTCTGGCTGTCTTTTTCCTCACAGCCGACACATTTTAGCTTACTGTGAATCAACCCTAATAAATAGAACAGGACAACAGACAAGGACAGATGAGTCACATAGGAAAGTAGCTGTGCGAGATGTAATGATGGTCAAATGTTACTCTCTAATCCTCAATAGCACTGCGAGAACATCGAGCAAACCAGAACAAATTCTCGCCGTTCGTGTCTTTAATTTTTACTTTCTATATAGGGTTAAACATGTGTGTGTGTTAAAAAGGACTTCTCCTGATATGTCATGTCTTCTCCATGAAGTAATCCTAAATGTCTTTTCTCAGAATTCTACATTGTACTGTTCTTCTGTCATTCCTCCTAGAAATTTATGAGAAATGGGTATTACCATTTGCCATAAATTTGACAGACTCCGACTAGATTCACACCTGTACTCGCTGACCATTTGGGGATTCTGTCCCCGTAAGCACGACTTTTCTCTCCACATTTTTCTGGCAGAAACACGGCAGACCCCATTATAGTCTATAATCTTTTTAAGAAGATTGAGTTTCTGTTTTTTCGGGTCCCCAAGCAGACCTAAAGGACAGAAACCCCAATGTAGTAAATAAACCACCATTTTCATGTGGCCTGTGGGCATGCGCAGTCGGCTTGGCCTGAGGCCTACAAGTTTTATTGCCTGCGCCGGAAGAAGACACAGGAAGAGGACGTTCCTGAAGATGATGGAGGCATCACTGAAGAGTTTTCTAGCAGCATTGGGGACGCCCCCAGTGCTGTTTGAGTGCTGGGGCCTGCCCCCCAGTGCTGCGAGAGAACTCATTTGAATACCGGCAAAAACCTGGATTTCTACGAAACGGCAGCGCGGAGAAGACATCTAAAGGAGATGAATAGCCTTTCTTAAAGCTATTCCGACATCATGTTAGGGACAAAAAATTCCATCTGAATTATAGGATCCCTTTAAACCCCTTTACAACTTCTTAAGACAGACAAAACAGTTAAACTCAACACTTGTGTCGGCCATGTAAATTTTGTTTTTTTTACTTGATTTTCTTAAATTGTTTTATAGGTATGCATGGCAAACAAAAGTGTAACAAGCGGAAAGAAGCGAGAAGAGGAGGCTGTAGGTAGGGGGAATAGGGGATTGTCGTTCCCGAAGAGGAGGCTGTAGGTAGGGGGAATAGGGGATTGTCGTTCCCGAAAAGGACCCTAACTTATCATTAATTCCAGTGGGGGAAGATCAGGTAACCAGTAACCTGAATGAAGTTGAGCTATAAGGGCCCCTTCACACGGAGTAAACGCGCGTGTATTTTGGCAAAATACATGTGTAAAAATACACGTGTAAATATCAGACTCCCATTGACTTCAATGGCATTTTCTTTTACACGTGTAAAAAAACACGTCAAAATACACATCAAAATACACGTCAAAATACACATGTAAAATGTCATTGAAGTCAATGGGAGTCTGTTAAATATTATATATTTACAATATTCTCTAGCAGACACTCTACTGACATCATAGTCTTATATTCTTGGAACATGGGTGCGGTTAGTGTACACTATTTTAAAAATCTCCTTACATAGCTACAAGATGGAAGGTAACACCCACTCTCATGAATATAAATGAGTAAGAAATACACATGTCTGGGTCTGTCTTTGGGAAGACCAGGGGAAGACCAGGAGGTCTGTCTTTGGGAACACCAGGGTGGGTGGTCCAGGCAGATGGACATCCATGGACGTCGTAACCAGCCCAAGTCCACCAACCAGATGACAAGCATGAACCAAGCTGTAACTACAAGATATCCAGATGATTTAACTTCTCTGAAGATGTAAGCTATTGACAATTGACTGATATTTGTGTTATTTGGACATTTTCCCTGTTCCTGTGTTTTCCTTCAAGATATTAATAAACCTCTACACTGATTTATAACAAGCTGACTTCTTCCTATCGTGGACAAGGCCAGGTCCGGATATTTAACAGTGGACACAAGTCTCACCGGCAAATACAAGATATTTAACAGTGGCGAGCCAGCACGGTCGTTTTTTTTCCTGTTTTTCTCGTTCCGTTCACTTGCAATTAAGGGGGAAGAGAGGAGTATTTTGCAAGTTGTATGAATTGCAAGATTCAGGAAGACTTCGAAAAAGAACTTATATTGGTGAGATACAGATGACTGTTGTACGTGTTATATGATACGGAAGCCTGTGTGAGGAAAGCCTGTGAGGAAACACAGAAGGACCACAAGTGCCAGACGTACTGAGACGTTCTGATGACAGGGACCAGCTGTTCCAAGGACAAGCTAAAGGTGAAGCTTTCTACAGTGGTGAGTAAAGATTTTACTTTTAAAGTATGGAAAAATTTGAGTCATTGTCTAAAAAATGTAACGTTGAGTTTAAAATTGTGTCTAGTGACAATTTAGCGAGTATATGGCAAGATTTGTATACACAATGTGAGCAGGCAAATTCTAAGATTGAAAATAGAATTTGTTCTACAAAAGAGAAGCAGGTATTTAGGAATATAGCTTCTTTGGTAAAGATTTTTAATGACATGGTAACAGAAAAGAAATTAAGTAATAGTATGCATAAATCTGTTCAGACAGATGAGAAATCTCAATATGTTGATAAAGAGCACCATGTGGCAGTAATGGCCATAGATGGTGAGGAACAAATGATACAAGAAACTAAATTGAAATTAAAATCTCAGGAATATTTGATCAATCTGAGTAAAGCCATTCCCACATATGATGTAAAGATCCATGTGTGTAGAAACTCAGAAATTTTTGAAAGCCATGCAGAGAAATTTGATCTAAATATTGAACAGAGAAATAAACTGTTTAAATTATGGCTTCCTATTGATTTTACAGAACGTTTGTCTGCAAAAATGTCTTATGATAATGAGTCAAATGAATGGTTAAAAGACAGTGATGTGGAGAGATTAAAGAAACTAATCTGGTGCACTAGAGGTGACAGCATGCCAACATCTGACATACTGAATGAGATAAAGATTGGTAGAAAAGAATGTACATTTGCATTCATGTCTAAATTTGAGAGAACATACAAAACTGTCATTCCAAAGGTGAACTCTTCATCTATGGTGAAAAGTTTTGTTAAAAAGTTCAAATTCTTGGATGCAGTCACCCTTGCCAGTGCCTCAGATAAGAAGACTTTATTTGAAGCTGCTAGTTTATTGGACATGGCCAGAAGACATCAGAAACATATGTCAAATGTAAATCGAGTATGTCCAAAGCAAAAAGCAAAGCCTATTAAGAGACATCTGTCAAATCATGTTAAAGTGTCCCCTATTTATAGGAGGGAAAGTGACAAAATCTATGAGAAACGTAGGAAATTACATGTTGCATATAAACCATATGCCATGCAAGAAAATCCACAAATTGAAATTCCATTATTAACTGAAATTAAAGAATTGCAGCCAGCCAAATCTATTGAGTATCTGCAAAAGAATGTATCTGGGAATGTACCAGTTGTCTCCAAAATGTCAGATCTTCCCAGTAACCAAGAGGAATTTGAGCTACCTAATATTTTTAGGAAAAGGGCAAGCTTGGCATTCTCTAATGACCTGGTGGAGTTATTGTGGGATGTGATTGACAGGAAGGTCAGGGGTCGAGTTTAAAAGTATCTCTGAAGGAATGACTGTCTATTGAGTATTTACTTATGTACTATCTGGCTATGTAAAGAGAAATCCCTTTTACATGAGGAGAAGTCCAATGATCAGGTATAACCCACATGATTATGTGATAATGTTTGTAAAATAATCCTAATTATGCTATTGTGAATAATACTATGGATCATATTATTATATATATACACACACATATAGGAGGAGAGCCTGATGTGTGGTGACAGATTTTTGTCATAGTCCACTCTCTGGATGCAGAGAGAGGAGGAACATGTTATGTACATTATATGAATATGATCAAATAGTACTAGGGATCCATAAAGTTATTAAATTTTCCATTGGTTAAAATCATTATTGTATTAATTTGGTTTTTGCTAAAGTTTATCTATTTTTTTCTCATCAGATATAGATATATGGAAAAATGGATCAGTTCAATCAGTGATGTCCATTCATTCATCATTCTTTCCTTATAGCCAAAAGAATACATGGAGTGTCTAACTATTAATGAGTAAACTAATTTCACATGGTGTGACTAATAACAATGCATGATAAAGTGATAGAAGTTCTAACTTACCTCAAGCATGTTTTTCAATAGTTTCATGTAAAGTCCATGTTTTTAGGATTTTCAAGTTATAATCCATTATGTATGAAGGCATGCAACTAGGCATGGAGCTCTTACTTACTGTGAGAATAAGTGTTCGTTCATGTGGTCAGTTGATTGACAGCAACACATTGTGACCTGTGACCCTGATGGGCTGGTCAGTATAAGTGTTATGTGTGTTATGTGTCCACTGGTGTATACAACAGATCTGTGACATCACAAATAGGCCTAAGAAAATCAGGATGCATCCAACAAGGAAAAAAGGAAAATATATCCAACAAAGAGACGTCTATTTTCTTTCTATTTTCTATTTCTTTCTATTTTCTATTTCTATTTTCTTTTTCTATTTCTTTCTATTTTTTTATCTTATGTGATACTCTATATTAAACTGGGAAATTAGCAAATATATTTGAAATCCATTGAAAGGAACCTCATATGTTTATACCTACAGGAAAACCAAGTGTTTAAGTCACATGAGCTGAGGAAAGGTGACAGATGCAGTAGGGTGAAGGTTATTTTAGTTTGTGAATAGTTTGTTGCAAAAGAAGAAGCTTTTGACTAAGATATAGATAGCTCTTCAATATATTTGTTCAAACCTGACAAACAATAAAGGCTTATTGGGGTAATTGGATCATGGGATAATAAATATATTAGTTATGGCAGAAAATCTAGTTAGTTATAGCCAGTATTGATTTATTGTATTATTGTTTTATTGATTATGTATTCTTACATGTACGCACACACTTGCATACACTTACACACATCAACATCTACAAACATTGGGAAAAATATGTCTTATATGCAAATGAGATAAGCTAATCATCTTCATGAAAGGAAAAGTATAATATCATCAAAGAATATGGGATATCAAGAGTGATAGTCTCTGGTTTATTCTTTAAACTTCTGATTATAGGATGTGACATTTTGAAATGCTTATGTTTTATATACTTATTTAATATATATGGTGTTCATATACAACCAGTACACAAGAATATATACAGTTAAGTGTAAGACAGAGTCAAGTGTCTTAAGTCTTGTCTCTATTCTTGGTATTGGAGGTATCTGAAAGGTTAAGAAGGTCACAGGAATCTGTGAAGAGACGAGGTGTTAAGAGGAAACTTTAGGCACATACGTTTTATGAATAAAGGGTTAATATTGTGTCTCAGATAAAGAACACAATGATATTTAATAAATGAATGTTTAAAATAAAATTATTTCTTATTAAAAAGGAAAATAAAGTGACTAAAATGTATGATTAAGTATGATAACACATTCATATAGGAACATATGTTTAGTATAATTGGTGAAAAGTTCTAACTAAAGAATAAATATTGTGATTGTCTATAGAATGGTAATTAATAATCACATTATATTTCAGAGTTATGTTGCAATTTGTCATCACAAGTAAATTACACATATATATTCATACATATAGATATAAAGATATATATGTTGATATATGATGTTTATATAGATTATTGTATCCAAAGTACTATTATCTGATAGTTTGATAAATGTATTGAATATCAATATTTTAATAAGTCAAATATAAATATTGATACAATGTAAAGAGAAGTATGATATATAAATGAGTGGTATGGTACACTGTGATATTATAGTTTAGTTAATTGCCTAGTTTGGCTTAGCTATTAGGGAAAGAAAACTTATCTTCAATCAAGTCCAAGATTATGATAAAGTTTGATATCAAATGTTAATAAAAAGACTTTAACAGTTACAAGAAGAAGATGTGCGGGAAAAGACAAAATCTGAAGGTATGATGCTATATGCTTAAGCTTATGCCAAGGACTGTGTTTAAAAACTATTACTGGAGTTTGGAACCTTTGATCAGCGGATGATTGGACAGATATAAAGACGTCCTCATCAATGTTTGGTGGAATCCTCTCTATTTCAAGACTTCAAGTTGTTTGTACGCAAAAGGGTTATGAATGATAAAACCCGAACACAGATATTGTGTATCCAAGAGACTGAGATTCCAGGACTGAACCTTACTGACAAGCAGCAGGGATGATGTCAGAATTCACACTTGCCTTGCTTTTGCAGTATTGCTCCAGAAGTGTCACATGATTGTACAGTGACAGGTGGTCAAGGGAATTACAGAAGGAAACTCCTCTACAGTCTATGTCTTGGTGAAGTGAAACATAACATATGGACTTTGTTGTTATATCAATATCTTCATAATATGAACTTTAATGGACAATGTTATAATATCTGCACAACACGGAGGAAATCTAAAGGACTTTAAGTCAAGAACTACATTTGTGGTAAGCTTTCTATTATGATGGAAGAAGAGATGACCAGAAGACCAGACGATGAAAGAAGAGCCTTCATCAGGTGTAGGTTAGATAGTGGATCAAATTGGTTTCATCTTTGATCACAGTTTACCATAACATAACATAACATTTATTAATGACAAAATGTATCGTAAATTGATGAAATTATTGTTATATGGACAATTAATGAAAATTAAGTTCCAGTATTCAGCAAAGAAGAAAGAAGATATAATCTAATTGTATGAATATTGTTGTATAGTATATCTTGAGAGTTCAAACAGATATTTCACTCTCAAAAGGGGGAAATGTTAAATATTATATATTTACAATATTCTCTAGCAGACACTCTACTGACATCATAGTCTTATATTCTTGGAACATGGGTGCGGTTAGTGTACACTATTTTAGAAATCTCCTTACATAGCTACAAGATGGAAGGTAACACCCACTCATGAATATAAATGAGTAAGAAATACACATGTCTGGGTCTGTCTTTGGGAAGACCAGGGGAAGACCAGGAGGTCTGTCTTTGGGAACACCAGGGTGGGTGGTCCAGGCAGATGGACATCCATGGACGTCGTAACCAGCCCAAGTCCACCAACCAGATGACAAGCATGAACCAAGCTGTAACTACAAGATATCCAGATGATTTAACTTCTCTGAAGATGTAAGCTATTGACAATTGACTGATATTTGTGTTATTTGGACATTTTCCCTGTTCCTGTGTTTTCCTTCAAGATATTAATAAACCTCTACACTGATTTATAACAAGCTGACTTCTTCCTATCGTGGACAAGGCCAGGTCCGGATATTTAACAGTGGACACAAGTCTCACCGGCAAATACAAGATATTTAACAGAGTCCTATTTTTACACGTGTATTTTGCCAAAATACACGCGTTTACTCCGTGTGAAGGGGCCCTAAGAATGTAGAAGAAGTGGCACTCTGGTGCAACAGGGCAGGCAAATTGTTGTCAGCTAGAGAGAGTCCATTCCCTTCAACAAACTGAGCGCCAAGCTGGAGAGTTGAAGGCTTGATGGAAGAAAAAAAAAGGATAGGGGGAGGGAGGGGAGGGATGGTGAGGGTTAAGTTTGATTTGTTTGGGGAATGGGAATATGCAGATCAAGAACACCCTTGGTTGTCCTACGGCTGAGATGACATGGTGTGTTTTTGCCAAAAACTACATGTTTTTATATGATAACTGAATAGATTTTAAAAACCACATTCATTTTTCAAAAACATTCAGTTTATATATAAAAAGGCATACTTTTTTTTTTTTTTTGCAAAAAAACACTGTGTAAACTCAGCAAAGGGAAACAAGACTGGTTAGAGGTAGAGAGGAAAAAAATGGCAAAACCATTCATTCAGGTGAAATTCACATGGTATGCCGCTATACAGGAGCATCACCAGCTAAGAAACCAGATAGTGGAAAAAATGTAATCAGATTGTAGCTTTAAAGTGGACAGGTAACATAAAGATGGCAGGTAGCAAATAGGCAGTGGATATATTTTTGGCTGCTGATGCAAACAATTTTGAAAGGGGTCTTTGGCCCCTGTCTCATAGACCCCTGCCCAAGGGCTACTTGTAGGGAACATGAAGTAGGCAGGATGGATTTTTCCAGGCTAGTCCTCTTCTTTTCTTCTATTCCAGCATTATAAGGGGTTCTTAGGTGAAATCAGACAGGAAATGGGACCAGCAACCAACAATTCTGTAATCTGTGGCCATTGAATAGACAGTCGTCCCCCACTAATGAGAAAGTAATGGCATATCCAAGTAGTTTGCCTTCACTTTATGTTATTGGGAAATCCCTTTAATTGAACATTTTATAGAAAATTACATTGCCAGCTATCCATTTATAGAGGGAACACTAACACCATGTACATCCAATAATCTATAAAATGACTCCTTAAATGGAAGGTGAGGCCAAGTCTTCATCTAGTGGCGCCTGGGCTGTGTGATGACAATATCTGATGATCTATGGTAGAAAATATTAATTTGACACTATTCTAATTAATTGTCATTTAGAAACATTTACTGACAGATTAGAACGTCCCTTCATCACTCCTTCAATGTGCTGACATTTCAGGCAGGTGCGGGATTCTTAGTAGCCATATATCATTAAAACTGCATTCACTCGTTTCACCCCTACATAGCATGGAAAGCTGGGTAGTTGGAACAGATCCATGCATTTACTGTTAGCATGCTCTGGGGAAGGAGTGGACAAGTAACAGAGAAGAAGACCAATATTGCTTCCAAATAAGGACTTCACCATGAATTTCTAGGTAGGATCCAACTTACTGAGCCCAGTTTGGAAACACATTATATGTAAATAGTGGATGCACAGTTTTATCTTTTTCTTTTTTTTATTATTATTTAAAGGGATCGCTTGAAATCCTGGTATGCAAATGAGTTCTCTCACAGCACTGGGGGCAGACCCCAGTGCTCAAACAGCACCTCTCAAACAGAGACCTCTCCAGCACCGCCTCTATCTTCTTCAGGAACGGGGTCTTGGCACGTCTTCTTCCGGGGGTTGGCTTCAAACTTCTAGGCCTCGGGCTTAGGGCAAAGCCAACTGCGCATGCTCGCCAGTTACAAGAAAATGGCCACTTACAATACTGTGGCCATTTTCTTGTGGCCGGCAGGCATGCACAGTCGGCTTTGCCCTAGGCCTAGAAGTTTGAAGTCAACCCCGGAAGAATACGCGTCAAGACCCCGTTCCTGAAGAAGGTAGAGGCGGCCCTGGATAGTTCTCTCGCAGCATTGGGGACGCCCTCAGTGCTGCGCGATAACTCACTTGCATACCGGCGAAAACCAGGATTTCAAGCGAATGGCGGCCCGGAGAAGACATCTAAAGGTAGGAGAAGAATAGCCTTTCTTAAGGCTATTCCTACGTGTCAACCAGAAAAAAATGTGTTTAAATGATAGGATCCCTTTAATAAAACATCCTATTTTCAACCTTGGTTGGTCACATTTGTGCTAAAATTCTTTTATCATAGCCAACTACTGAGGAGGAGCGCTTTACCTGGGACTATACACTCCCATGGACTAAGGATCTGGGAGATTTCTTTCCTGTATCTCTACTTGGAATCCAGTGGATCCCTTGGACACCAGGGAAGGAAGCCTTTGTCATCCTTCTTGTTTGAGATGCAAATACAGTGGTTGTGACTACTCACAACTAGAGATGAGCGAACACTGTTTGGATCAGCCGATCCGAACAGCACGCTCCCATAGAAATGAATGGAAGCACCTGTGACGCCGGCCGGCCGCCGGCAAAGTCAGCGTCACAGGTGCTTCCATTCAATTCTATGGGTGTGTGCTGTTCGGATCGGCTGATCCAAACAGTGTTCGCTTATCTCTACTCACAACCCAAAAAGTTGAGCCCCAAACCTAAAGGGACTGTGTTTGGGCTTTTATTTTGAAACCCTAAGGATTTTGCACAGGGTGCACTCTTTTCTGCTTATTCTTTCCTATTTTGCACTCAGTTCTGAGGCCCGAGGCCCCGTCACTAATAAGTATAATACTAATTCATTCCAGCCTAGTTCTCATTACTGACTGTGAAATTTTGCTGTTAATAGGTCAGCAATGAGAAATCTGTGTCACCCGTACCTGTAACCTAAGAACTGAGTGCAGTTATAACTGAATCCAGGTACATAGTATGTCATCTCCCTGAAAATGGACTTTAATCAGGTGACCATAAGAGGGCGCCTGAAAACCTGGACACCCTGGAAAGCGCTAAGTTGACATGTCTGTATTTAGATGAACATCCATCCTTGAGTCCATCTAAAAGGGAGACACTTACAGAAATATTCTTTGTTCTAGGTGATCAGTATCAGATTGGTGGAGTTTTAACACCCAGCAACCACAGTGATCAACTGGTTTTGGCACTGCCTAGACTGGACAGAGCTGTAAGCGGAGGCACTGCCACTAGTGGATGAAGCCACATGCTGTCCACTCAAGATCACTGCATAGTTCTGCATCAATGGCTCCCAAAATGGCAGATTGGTGGGGGTGCCAGTTATCAGACCCTCAATGATTTGACTTTCATGAATTATCCTAAGAATAGGTTATCAATAGCAAATGCTTGAAACAAGGGCTTAACTGTGAGAGGCTAGGCTGCAAAGAGTGTGAAGTCTCCTGGACTATACCATTACTCTCTATATACGTGACCCCTCACCGGTACAGTACTAAGATGCTGGGATCTGGGCACACAAGGTTGGAGGAGCCTGTCATTGTACAATGCCCTCGCTATACAACCTACTGCAGCCAGACACTGTAACAGACTGTGTAGTGCAGAGAGCACACTGCTTGGTGAAAATATCAGCTATGGGGGCTAAAGAAGAGAGCAGCCAACTGGGGACACTGGCCCATATGGCATGTCCCAAAATGATCAGACCTTAAAATACAACATGCTGATCTTTGTTTCGCTTAACACCAAATGTCCTCAAGAACATGATATTGTTGTTATGGCTATCATACACAAGTGCTCAAAAGAATTGCAATCTGACATCATTATCCTCATAAATCAATATTACTGGGAGATGTGATATTTCTACACAGCAAATAATTTACTTGTAAGTGTAGCAGAAAAAAACAGAGCCAACAATAGGAACGTGCGTGACGCTCATTCTGAGTAATTGAATCATTAATTGAAAAGGGCTCGTTCAATATAATATCAATGAGGAGTTACATTGGTGAAGTCATTCATTCTGTGAAATAACAGGGCTCACTTCCGTCCCTATTTAAAGTAGGAAAGTGGCAGATGTTGAATGTTAGTTATAGCGCATTTTCATTTGTAATACAGTTGAGAATGAAGCATTATTCTGAAAAAAAATTACTTTAATTAAAAGTTGCTTGGAGATTGGAAAAACATAGAGAACTGCAGCAAAGTATAGGCTGCTTGGATAAAGTGGTCTCAAATGTTGTGAAGTGGCAACCAAAATCTGTGAGAAAGAAGTGGGAAACTACAATCCGAATGGATTGAAGAATAACCAAAAGGGTAATGGCTCAAGCAATGATCTCCTCCGGAAAGATCAAAGAAGTTACCGGTGAGTACGGCTACAACCAGAAGACAATTAAGTGCAGCCAATCACACACTGACTGACCCATAAAGAAATGGTGGACTGATGACAGCAAATTTGTTGGTTTTGGGTCTAGTGGCCATAGACAGTATGTCAGAAAAACTCCCAAACACTAAATTCAAACCACAGTCAACTGTGAAGACATGGTGGGACAAAAATCATGATAAGGGAATTTCTCATACTATGGTATAGGGCCTATTTACCACATCCAAGGGATCAAGGATTAGGTTGAATGTATCAAAATACCTATGAAAATAATGTGACCCTATGCTGAAGAAGAAATGCCCTTGAAATTTGTATTTCAATATGACAATAACTAGCGGCCGCTCCCATTCATTCCTAAGGAGAGAAGTTTGAATACTATTCGCTCATCTCTAACATTGACCTACAACTCACCAGTAGACATTTTGGTTAATAGAGATGGGCGAACCTCTCAAGATGCGTTTCTTTTTGGGTTTGGATATGGAAAAACGAATGGTAACAAGCGGACAAAAACTGAGTCTATCCATACAATGCGCTGACTCTCTTTTACACATTTAACAAGCTACAAAGATGAAACTTTTTTTTTTAAGGGAAAGGTGCTTGACCATGGATTTTTTTCCCTAATTTTTCTGGTCTAAAACTGGGGTATGTCTTATAGCAGACGTTTCATGTTATCAACAAATATGGTATATAGTGAACACGATCAGCTACTGTTCAGTTCAGACCTTCATCTGATGATGGACCCCGATCAGTGGCCCTTCACCAAAAGTAGTTGAGTAGCCCAGGGCATAGGTACCTTTATGCCGATTGCACAATAATATAATATATAATAGCATAATATGTGCAAACCTTTGTTCTTGTACTACATTATGACTAGAGATGAGCGAACAGTAAAATGTTCGAGGTTCGATATTCGTTTCGAGTAGCCCCTCAATATTCGACTACTCGAATCGATTATAGAACCCTATTATACTCTATGGGGGGAAAATGCTCGTTTCAGGGGTAGGCAACATTCGATCAAATTATACTTACCAAGTCCACGAGTGAGGGTCGGGCTGGATCCTCCGAGAAGTCTTCTCCGTGCAGCGTCCCCGCGGCGTCTTCCGGCTCTTCATTCACTCTGCCAGGCATCGGGCCTGGGCAGAGCCGACTGCGCATGCCTGCACTACAAGCGGATATGCGCAGTCGGCTCTGCCCAGGCCCGATGCCTGGCAGATAGAATTCAGAGCCGGAAGACGCCGCGGGGAAGCTGCACGGAGAAGACTTCTAAAGGTAGGAGAAGAACCAGCGTTGATTGGCCGACTGTATAGCATTCGGCCAATCAATGCTGGTTCTGCATCAAACTTTTACATTCGAATAGCGAGTGGTACTCGATCGAGTACAAGTATTTCGAATACTGTAGTATTCGATCGAATACCTACTCGATCGAGTACTACTCGCTCATCTCTAATTATGACTGCAAATGTCAACCTGTTGACCAAGTCTGATGATAGGGATCAATGATTTTGTTAGCTCAGAGTATTAGACCCATTAGACCCATGGTCAGGCCAGGATTTAAGCTTGTATAAAGCCATCTAACAATAACATATCCACCTAAGGGTGGGTTCACAACTGCGTCCGGTCTTCGCTTTCGAAGGAGACAGGAAGGAGACAGGAACCAGCAGTCAGTTTTCAAACCCATTCACTTGAATGAGTTTACAAAGTTGTCTTTGTGTCCGGTTAAAAAAACCCGATTTCGACGCAGAGAGGCAGAAGACAACTTTGTAAACTCATTCAAGTGAATGGGTTTGAAAACTGACCGCCGGGTTTCCGTCTCCTGTCCAGTTTCTCTCAGCAGAAGACAGAAAACCTGAAAGCGGAGACCGGGCGCAGGTGAGAACCCGCCCTTAAACATGCCCAGTATTTTCTTTTAGGACACCCTCAGGTGAACACAATAACATGGCTTACAAAATCTATAAAGGAAGCCAAGTAAAAGGTAATTTTTTTAGTACTTGTACAGAAGGTCAGAGCAGCTGCACACAATACCTACTACTTATACTACACTCATAATAAATAATTGACATTGCAGAAATAATAATAAAAAAATAAGCAAAATAATACAATATGTATTTTCTTAATAAATTTCAATCTATATTTAATGTATTGCCCAAAATGTTTTACATTATTCAATTAGTAATAAAGTTCCTATTTGTTCAATTTCTTCTATTTAGCAAGTCTTGAAGGGAATGTCCGGATGGAATAATAAAGAGCTGTGCTTTAAGTTCTACAGAATTATGACATATATTATATATGTAGCCGTTTATTGATAGCAAAGTAGATATAAATGTTCCTTTAGAAATATATTTCCTTTTGCACTGACATAATTAATACAAATATTAACGTAGGTCTTGTCTGTACTGGGAAAAAAGACGTGAAATGACAATCCAAAAACATTCAATGTCCTTGTTGATTTTTTTTACAACACGTAAGTGCTTCATCCAGTGGGATTCCAGTGTACAAAAGATGCCGCTGGCGAATAGTCCTTATAGCTTCTAATGAAGTGTCTTGGCCGCTGAAGGAGATTTAGCTCCTTATATACTGAATATCCACATTTGCAAGAACAGTTCTATTAAAATAATCCCCTTGATTCCTAAGTGGGTACATTCAGGGTTCATCATCAGCAGGAGGCGGCTGGCATAATCGGTACAACCTAGAGACATATAACACACAGACGGAATGAGGATTTCAGTTAGGGTTACGTTTTATGGTTATATATACATTGTGAAGACTGGATAATATTGAGTATGTTAGAGGATATAATGTAATAAATTAAAGCAGCAGGTCCCTTTTTTTTTCACTTGTCCCTCCGGTTTCTACATTGGTGGTTCAGTGGGATGGTTTAAGGATTAGACTTATTACTTGTACTATTCTGAAGATATATTGCCCCAGCATTGCCCCATGTCATCTCTTTCTTATCTGCTTCAGGTCTTGTTTGCTGTACTGGAACTTTGCCTTTCAATATATTCCTATGGAAGGCAACAAGGCTCTTCTCTTCAGACAGTGACCTCAGGCAGCTTTTAAGGCTAAGGCCCCACGGGACGTCCCGCAGCAAAAAAGCGCTACCGGAAAAATTACAGCGCAAACGCATCACGGATCTTCCCGCAGCGCTTTAGACAGAAAGTTTGCAGAGGTTTCCTACTGTCACATACATGTCCCTCTGAACCAATGGCTTCTAATGCATATATTCAGGGGTGAACCTAGCTTTTTTGCCGCCTGAGGTGGACGACAGAAAGCCCCCCCCCCCCCCCCGAGGAGGGGGAGGAGGGGGTGGAGCGGAACGGAGGGGGTGGGGCGGACGGGGCGGCGTTAGCGGGCAGAGAGCAGGCAGGGAGAGGACCTGCTCTTTGCTAAGCGTGAGGGGAGGCCGCTGGAGCAGCGCTGCGTGCACAGGGCCTCCCCAATCTACCGCTTGCTTCCCGTGCCGGGCTGCTGAGACGGTAACGCTAAGCCAGTCCAGGACAGCTTGTCTTGGACTGGCTTAGGTCAGAAAAAACTGACGCCCCCCCCCCCCCCCCCCAGGCCCTGGCATAGCGCCGCCTGAAGCAGTCGCATGAGGTCGCCTCATGAGAGGTGCGGCGCTGCATAATATTATATATGCATATATTACATGCATTAGTTTATTTAAGGTAAGGCAATGCATGACATCATAATGGACCTTCATTAAAATGAATAAGTAAACCCATCGATATTAATGTATTTTAAAAACAGCTGTCACATAGCCATTTTTGACAATTGTGTGAATATAGCCCAAGATATATATATAATCCTTCCCCCCACGTAGGATGTAAGAATAATCTGATCAATCTGATTTTTATGCCTCATTTCATTTTCCTTCATAATTCTGCCTTTTCCTTCTCGGATATGGCGCTGTAGCTTTAGATTTAATGTTCTCCATGAATGCCAGGGAGATAAGTCAGTCTGATATAGGTGATGGGAAATAAAAGTCAAGTTATCACAAAAATACTTGTTAGATTGAAACACGGGTTGAGGGGATTCACTGGTCTCAGCCATGACATTTTTATTGAAGAGATTCATTTTGGTGCCTGTGATATATATTGCTTTCCCTGCTGGTCCTGCTGTGATAGACTGTAGTAGGGAAACTTCTCGCATTCAGATGCAATGTGTTAAGCAAGAAATGACTGGTCCTAAACTATCTATGAGATATGGAGAAATCTATCCGTGGTATTTAAAGGAACCATAAACTTTTAGCTGCTTGTGACCCAAATAACAACCTGAAACTAGAGGTATAGATAAAAAAGCCGGACCCCATGGACCAAACACCCCTGCAGAATGGTAGGCAGTGCCCATTACATTGTACATTACATAGTATAATGAATGGCGGCTACTATGTATATACTGTGCACTTGTTATAATATGGATTAAAGATCTTAAAGGGCCTTTTATTCTCTGGAGATTTGGCTCCCACTGATCTGACACTGCTTACCGATCCGGCTGGGCCCACCAAAAAAGATGAGCACCTGCTATCTATGTCCAGGTGTATGCTTTACTTGACTCCATTTAAAGGGGCATTTTGTAATACTTTCTATGCCAGGTTTTTTCTGGTGTAAAAATGTTGCAAAAAAATTGCCAGTTGCGAAATAAGACGTCGCAACCGAGATTTCTTTCCCCCAAAAGGGTGTGATAGAGCGTGCCGAGAGTGGGGCTGTCAGCCCTGCCAGATTGATTATCATTTGCGTCTTAGTGGAAATGGAAATCTATGTCCATACTAGGCCCTGTGGAGGGTGCAACTAATTTAAGAGGAGCTATGCGCCGATTGACATAAGTAAGGTATACCCTTAGGCCCGGTTCACATCTGTGTTTGGTATTCTATTTGGAGAGTCCACTTGGGGATCTCCCGAATGGAATACCTAATGCATTATAAAAGCACATGGACTCCATAGACTATAATGGGATCCGTGTGTTTTCTGTGCAGTGTCCGCACAAGTCACATGGAGAGGAAAGCAGTTCACAAAGTACTTTTCTCTCTGCATGTTCCATATGCCTGGCGCTTACTACATGGCCTATGGTGCCAAGGGATTTATTTTGTTGTGATTTTATTTTTTTACAATACACACAGTATAACTATCAATCCAATCTAATAGGTTATCTGTGAATCAGTCCATAAGAAACCGACCCAAAGTCTTGACATTTGGTTCTCATTATTGTATCATATAGCCTGGGCCTAGTAATGGATCCTTTGGTATTCTGCTGGACCAGTCTCACCCTATGCATGTAAAGGTAGTGATTTTGATAATAGTACTATATTAGAAAATGTCTCTGCCTGATACAATAAAAATCATAAAAAGAACCTTAAATAAAAATCTGAACTTAGAATATGAGAAAAACAAACAATACGAGAGAAGACACTGAGAGCAGAAATATACAGCGCTCTCTGGGCAATGGTTTAACAGTGATCGTAGAAGTAATATCAACATATCATTGTCTGGCCGGTCAAAGTTTCCCTTCATTACAGCCAGGACCCTGCTGATTTCCTGCTGTTTTATTGCACTGTTTGTTTACTATTTTTATAAGTAATCATATAATATCCTGTCCCTTGGCTTTTTCCAATGCAACGTCTCGCGCACCGGCAGAGCCGAGCCATAGATCTTAGAATGCAGACGGTAACTTCTCCCATCATATAATAAGATGTATGTCACCTCAGCTTCTCTGTAACATTTGTTATTCCTTTTATCTATTTCACAATATAAAAACACTTTGCAAAAACCAAGCACTGTACTGAGGACAAGAACTATTTTATCACAGGTAACAAGTATTAGCAATGCACGTCCTTGGTTTATGTAAGGGCTTCTTTTTTGGGGGGTCATCACTATCGATCATGGCATGTTGTAGAATAAATTGTCAGAATCAGAGTTAGCTCTGATTCAGGGTGCTATCTGTATAATATAGCTGGCACCTATACTATATGTCCAGCCCAGCAGAAAGGGGTTAAATGGTTGAGTTGACAAACGTCAGGATTCATGTTGCCTAAGTCACATTCTGACCTTATGATCTGTGTTATGTTATTCAGCCGAAATCAAGATCTACTAGATCAAGCAAGGTTGGACAGGTCCAAGAGAGTATCAATGGATCCTCCTAGGTGGGCATGGTTCTGGTACAATTATGGGTCCCTACAAGAACTGGTCTACAGTGGTCCAGTATAAGGCAGCTCTATTGGAAGCAAACTTAGCCTAGGGTCTATTCTTCATGGTATGAATCTCACATAAACCAACAAATCATATTATTGTACATTATGTGCTATATGTGATAAGATATCAGCAATTTTTCCAGTGCAATTAAAGGTGGACATTGATATGTTCTGTATAGATGGAGGACATGCCCAACTTCTGGGTATTTGATCCCAACAGTATCTATACACACTTAGGGGGTGTAAAAGTTACACCATGTTTAGCATAGGGTAGATTTATTATGCTTTTTGCATCTTTTTTCAGACTGTGCCATGCTTGGAACTTTGCTGATATCTGGTGTAAATGATTAGGAAATATATACCAGCTACATACAGTACAGACACATGGCCTGGTGAACAATGCACCTCATTTATGAGAACATGTATGCCTAGTCATAAATAGGGTGCACCTTTCGCTGCCTCCAGGGCAGATCTTGGACCCATTCCCATACCTGACTTAGTGACGCCTGCCCTGATCTGTGCCTGTATACAGATTCTGAACCTGCGCCGACTGCCCTGACCTCCTGCCTGGCCTTGCTTGATTTGATGAGCCATAGGAGCTAAGGGCCACATCGTATTGCCCATATTGTTATGGTATAGTAAATATGTGGCATGTCTTATAGTGATAGTATATTGTATACTGTACCTTGGAGCAGATGTTGGTGTTCTGTCCCGAACACCTAAATTCTTAGCAGTGTTTTGAACCCTTGCTCCCTGCAAATGAAAAATAAACCAATTCAAGAAAAGAAGGAAAGGGATATGAATATTTATACAGAGTAAAATATCACACTGTCTGGTAATGACTGTACAGAAATGTAATATACATAGAGGAAAGGATGCATTAGAAACATATTAGTCTTCGGTAAGATACCATCCAGAGCATGATGGGAGCTGTAGTACATGACTGCATTATATATTACCCATAATTAATGGAGTCATCTGAGGACATGCTGGTGAATGATGAATGACAACATATTACAGGTACGATGGCGGAGATAATAAGCTTGTTAATTATATTACTATTGTAGTGTAAATGGAAGGTTTCCTGTGATGTATGGATCAGGTATGGTCTCCGCTCCGTCCTCTTCCATAGATGTCATTAGTGACGGAGATGTTAATGCTTTCTATAATGCATAATTACCGACCGTCATTAAGTTTAATGAAATTTAAGCCACAATTTGGGCCTTAATGAGCTCATTTGCATGTAATTCCAAGTAATAACTGTTTCCAGGCATGCCTGGACTTATAAGCTTATACAATATCAATTATTTTAGTGACGATGCTAGGGGTGACTTTGTACAACAAAAGAAGTCCCTAAAGTGTGGTGACTTCATAGGAATGATGATGATGACGTCTTATTGGGTGAGGAGTGGTGGAATCACATGCGGGGACATGATGTGTACTGAGATACAAGATGCGGCAGCCCTATAGCTATGGCACTGTTATCCACAGCTGCTGCTCCCTGAAACAGGGATGGACCATTCAAGAGGAGTCATATTTTCTCCTTGAGACTAAGGATCCAAGCCAAAAAGCACTGCGGAAAAGACTATGGCGGAAACGCATCAGGTGTAAGGTTGAGCCGATCTTGAGATTTCAAGATTGATATTAAAATCCGATTTCTGATCATTTTCCAGCCGATCTTGATGATGATCTCGATCATGAAATTTGCTCGATCGCCGATCGGAATCCGATCTTTTCCGATCCCGATCCACAACCCTAGTCAATGCTTCTCTATGGGAAAAGTCACTTTTATGGTTGAGCCGATCTTGAGATAACCTCCGATCTCGATCCCGCTGGAAAAGATCGGGTCGGAATTCCGATCGCGATCGTGAAATTTACTCGATCGCCGATCAGAATCCGATCTTTTCCGATCCCTATCGCTCAACCCTAATCAGGTGTTTTGTTTCGTAGCACTTTTCACAGAAAGTCCACAGTTTTCTGCCCCTATTATATCTATACACAGTGTTTCTGTAGGTATAATTGACATGCTACAATTTGCAAAAACACTAACATTTTTGAAATTGCAGCATTTCTGCTGCAGATATTTTTCTGCAATGTGTAAATGGGATTAGCCAGGATCCCATCTACTTTGCAGGTACTATAAAACGCTACTTTTTCGTAATGTTAGGCCCCGGCCTAATGGGGTTTCCCATGAACATAACCATATTTAAATTTTTAGATAATCTAAAGTTAATATTTAGTTAATACTATATACACTTAGTGGCCAAAAGTCACAGGAAGGCGTGTCCCAGTGCCGGTTGTGTCGGATATGACACTCAAACAGTGTGACGTGATGTGGCCTATGGTGCTAGTGTCACCAGGATAGCTGAGCAGTCTGATGCAGACAGGTGTCTTGTGAACATGGCTGCATGTTGCAAGTTAAGTGACTTTGAACATGGGATGATAATTGGTGCAAGACGCATGGGGCATTGCATTTTGGAGATGACCCGGGAATTTGGGTTTCCGAGGTCAACAGTGTCTCGGGTGGACCTGCAATATCGCAGAGACAACATTGGCAGCCACATAAACTGGCGCTCCGGTCGACCACGAGTGTTCAATGAACGGACGTCAGGTCTCCTCTGTAGAGTCGTATGGGGCTCTCAACGGTCTACTGTGGGTCAAATCGCTGCCAATTTGAATGTGGGACACCAGGACCCCATTTCCACCAGGACTGTACACCGAGAACCACACTGCATAGGCTTCAAAAGTCAAAGCCCGATCCTTGTCCCTTTGCTGACGCTGCAACACATAGCTCGAAGACTGGCATGGGCCCGCACCATCGTCATTGGACCATGGAACAGTGAAACTTTCTATAATCTGTGACTTGTTAGAAATCCAGCCCTGATTTCCTTATTGTAGCTTTGTTATCAGGCAGGGTCACTATATGAATGACAATATTTTTCAGCCTTAATATGGAAAACATGGCGGATTTTCTGACCATTGAAAGGTCCTTCAGTCATGGTCATATCCAAGACAACAGACTGTCACCACCGAGATCTATAAAGAAAATTGTTAAATCTCAGCAAATTTCTGAATTAATATTTGAAAAATATTTTTTTATTATCTACAAATTGTAAAATGGTTAGGTTCATGGGAAAACCCTTTAAGACTTCAGAGCAAGAGGATAGTAATGCAGATATGATGATGTCATATAGAAGTTGTCAAGTGAGTCTTTGGTATCCCAAATAAGACATGTACTGGAGGGTCCCCTTTATAGCTAATAATGATACAGATGATGATGTAACAGGTGGAGTGTGACAGGTGGTGATATCACAAAGGGTGCTGGCACAATATATCAAGCACTACTAGCAGCAGCTGCCTCGTAGCTACAAATGCTGAGCACCAATCCAAGGGTGGCTTATCTAAGTGATATGGTAAGTCCCCATCAATGTTCCAAAGCAAGTAATGATATCAGAGGGCAAACATTGCTGTCTTGGTGATGTCATAGTACATTACATAATTGTTATCAGAGAAATGGATAAGTAGAAAAGGACACTGCCTGCGGTGATGTCATAGTAGTAATGAAGTCATAATATATAACATTAATGAGAATGTCTGGCATATCCCCTTTAAGTTCCCAAAATGGGATGTGGCATCGGAGGTGAAGATTTAACAGATGGAGGCATCATGATCAGTATTATCACAACGGGTGTCAGCCCTAAAATATTGCACACTGGCACTTATTATTGCAGTCCATGCTTCCCATTTAAGGCCTCCCGTGGCTGTGATGTCACTGACAGACACAAATTCAAGAGGCATGAGTGGGAGCCACCTTGGCAGCCATTGTTGGGTACACTATAGAAAAGTGGCACTTACTATTTACGCTTCATTCAAATCTAGATCGGAGTCTTTATAAGAGACTTCGTTGCAGATTCCATTGCAAATCAGTGGAGAGAAAAGTCCAACATGGATTATAGGTCCGCGGGAGTCTATGGGGTCCACCAGTAAGTGCTTTCTTAGTGAGTGGGCTCCCACGCCAGATACGAATGATGGAGAGCACGGCACAAGTGTGACCCTAGACTTAGGGTGCTCAGACTATTTTATTTCCAATCAGGGCCAGACTTCTAGATCTATGTTAACAGCTATAGCAATTGTAATTGTTTTCTAGATACTACTCGGCTTCACCCCGGATATACAGATAACAGTTTCCAGGAATTATGTTAAATAGTTAAATAGTATGTACTAAGCTATAAACAAACATAAAAGTGCTAGAATACCAAAGTCTCACTCCTTTAGAAATAGACTTACTGAAGTGTGTTTTGATCAAAGCCAAGACTATTGATTAAATCATCAGTGTTAACAGGCATTGCCAAAAATTGCATTAGTGGTGTATCCATTACAATAAGTGCTGATGTCAACAGGATGTCTTTTTCAGAGATTCTGAACCGGTTTTCTAATATAAATCAGTAAAATGTCCAATTAAATTGCCACGCATAGAGGAAACTCTACGGGTAGAATTGGCCTTAGGGTTAAAGTTGATTGGATGCTAAATGACTATATAAAATGTTAAAAATCAATTGTCTTGGGCTAATTTGCAACTTCTGTAAAACCTCAACACAATCCACCGAAATTACATTTTTCTAAGGCAGAGTTCATCCATAGTAATAGTTATTATATTGGGGTCAAGTTATCAGGAAAACCCTTTTCTATATCCCCTATAAGGTCCAAGACCCTAATCTTTGAACTAATGTGAACCCAACCAGAGTGGCCCTGACCTTGGCAAGTGTGGCACTTCCATGTATTACTTAGATAGTCTTTCAGTTGAATAGTTGACTGGACATTGGGGGAGTTTCCAAGGCTTCACAATGGGTGACACAAATCTTTGGGGGTTCTGAGTAGTCAGATCACCACTAATCTACATGGATAGGGAATAACGTCTTAAGATGATCCAACAAAGTTTTCGCCCCTGGATGCTTTTCATTTGCGGTATTTACAGACATCAAGACAAGGGGCACTTACTATAAATTAAGGAATTGACTTTTTAAAAAATTCCAAATACATTTTGGATGGTTTTCAAAAAAGCTATAGGGTTACATGGAACCTATCAAGAGTTTCATACTGACCAAACCACAAACCATGAAATAACCACAAGCTCTATAGCTACAGACATTTATGTCTCACTATGAAATACTACAGCGTTTCATAGAAAACACAGTAACAGCTGGGAAAGGGGAGCAGAGTGTTAGGGAATTGCTTGGACAGCAATTCCCCAGTAGCTGCTGGAAACCCTGGGAAAGGGGCACAAGTGACAGTGAGCCCTAAGCTGAAACCCCCCACTGTCCCTTTCTGCTTGCCTGGTCCTAACCTACGTAATAGGTGGCAACTCGGAGACTATGCCTTCCTATATACGTGAAACACAAAACGCGGACAAGACAAACAACAACAAGGGAGGTCAGCTAGCCAGGGGTCAGTAACAGACGAGCAATGCAGTGTCAAAATCAATATCCAAAAGAGTAGTTAATAGGGAAAGCCAGAGGTCAAGAATCAGAATACAAGAATAAACAGCAAGAGAAAAGCCAGCATGCACAAGGCAATAGCAAGCATCAATGTGAATGAGAGCCAAGAATACATAGGGAGGAAGAACCTGCCCTGGAGTTGATAGGTGGATAGTCCGTCAATCAAAGGGCAAGGCTAAACTTAACTATTAGAGGAGCAGAGGGAATTGAAGGTGAAAGCATACGGGTGTGGTGAAAAATCAATTACAGAAATAGAGCCATGTTCACACAGTGCGACCAAAAACTCTAAGCAAGTAATGAAACTGCACACGCCTCCTGCACCGCAGCATGTGAACAGAGGGAGGCGCAGTGACCCGAACAGGCAGAGACGTTACACAGAGACATCAGGGCAGGTTCCTGTTGACCTTTCCCTACATAACGTGGCTTCATCGACAAGAATCTTCCAGTAGCAAATACTGAGAGACTTGTGAAACTGGCAAGGAGCTGCCCCTAGGTCTCCTCTCCCAGTTTCGGGCTCATTTTACTATAACTTTTGACACTCTCTGTTGCATTCCTATGTACTATTTGTTTAGTTCTATAGCTATGTGAAGGATAGGGAGGATATGAAGCAGAGGAGTCGTCACAAAAACTGAACTCTGACCCCTACAAAAACATTATATAAAAATTAATCAGCACAGGATTTTGATTCCAAAAATGACTATAATAAGCCAGAATTCATTATAGACAGAACAAAGTGTCTGGCTCAGCACTGCCCAGTTAAACACTGATAAGGTAATTGGACATAAAATTATGATTTTGCATCTGAATGTGAACAGGTGTGCCTTTGATGTCAGCGCTGCTTTTTGGACAGTCCACCCCTTGCTTTGATGGAACTGGGTGGCATTCGGAGGTTCATTATCACCAGCGGGGAGTAATTGTTGATCTCTTGACTGAATGTCTGACAAACCTGTTTTCTCATGACATCTGTTGCTTGCATGATGTAGCGGGGAGGCAGCCCATGACTCCGGGCGAGAATAAGAGCCTGTTCAAGGGTGACGCTCAAAGTGCATCTGGAACAGAATAAAATAATAGACTGTGTCAGCCTGAATAGGAGAAAATAATGCACTATAATGACTGTAGCAAAGAGCACACATTAGGATACATCTGACCATTATATCAGTATGTAACGAAAAATGGAACCAGAAATGGTTGTGCTACATAATTTTAAGGCATTGTCTGCAACGACAGGCAAACGTCATAGTGAGGTTTGTAGCAGTGTAGTGGATGCTTACAAGCCGGCTGCATACTCTTTTGTGATCTGTTACTAGTTACTTCAATCTACAAGAAAAACTATGTTTAAAATTGAATATACGTGAATATTTTTCATCTGCTTTTGGCCACGTTGTAACCTTCATTGAATTAATGGATATTTGTATGAAGATGCAGCTCTGGTGCGATACAATGTAATTTTATGGGCTGGAATAGTTGCTAGCGCAACTGTTGTGTTCCAAAGGTTTAGGCCTAATAGAGGTTGAATTTGACAACTTTCCGCCTACAAGTATCATTTGTTCATTCCATGAAAGTTACAAGCTGTAAAAAAAAAACAAAAAAAAAAACAGTTTGGTCCAAAAAGGATTCCAAACAGCTACACAGCGGATACACAAATCCATCTTTATAGAAGGATTAGTAAATGGGTATACATAAAAAAAAAAAATGGACAATTTGGTAAATTGTCAATTTGTGTCTGTTTTTGACAAATCCGTTTTTCCCCCTTCTTCAGGGTGGGTTCACACCTGCGCCAGGTCTCCGTCTTCTGCCTGAGAAACTGGACAGGAGATGGAAACGCGGCAGACAGTGTCCGCCCGTGAGCGTCTTCTGGTCTCCCCGTCGAAACCGTTTTTTAAAAAAATTGGACACAAAGTCCTGCATGTCCGACTTTGTATCCAGTTAAAAAAAAAAATTGTTTCACTGCGGAGAGGCAGAAGATGCTCATGGGCAGATACTTTGCAAACCCATTCAAGTGAATGGGTTTGAAAACTGACTGCTGGGTTTCCATGACCTGTTCAGTTTCCCAGGTAGAAGATGGAAACCTGTAAAGCGGAGACTGGGCGCAGGTGTGAACCCCGCCCTCCTTCTGACCATGCACAGAGGGAAAAACGGCTTGCATTACTATCTATTTGTAGTCCACCTTCCAAAGATCTCAATGTTAAAAAAAAAACAAAAAAAAACAAAAAAACAGATGAATGGCTGTCCGTTTGGTATCCTTAGTTTATAGACAGATTTTGAGATGGCTTCAAAAACTGATTTTGCATGGAAAGCCAAATGCTGATGTGAACCCAGCCTAAGCCACCTCTAACCAACTCCATCTCATTGAATCCGTCAATAAGCACCAGTCCGTCGTTTCTGATGCGGTTGGAATTTCTCTAGTTCCACCATACCCAAGCAATAATTTCTGTTTACTTCAGCACAGTTATGCTCTGTACTTTAAGGTGGTTGTTCCAGGGCTGGAGAAGACATTCAGAGACTGCCTACCTGACAGCAGAGAGCATAATTGTGCAGAAACTAATTGGAAGGATTGCTCAGGAATGGTGGGAGCTAGAGAAAAAAATTCCAACTGTGCTAGAATCAATGGAGTAGCTCCTATGGGAGGTGCAAAGAGTTGGAGTTGGGGGAGGTGGTCCTTCTTAAGAATTCACACAACTTTGTGGTTTTGTGACTTTTTAAATGGCACTTACAAGAAGAATTGTTGAGGTTATATAAGTAATGCATGGGAGGTGCAACACTTGTTAAAGTCAAAGACCCTCTGGATTTTACAGATTTTGGCATAGATACACAGGCTAGCAGAGGATGTTCCAGATTTCTAATAAGGCCACAAACTCATTGCATCCTTCAATAGGTGCCACTACACTATTTTGGGACAGTTGGAATGTTTTCTCTACCCCCCCCCCCCTTTCCTTAGCAATTAGTTCTGTTAGTTTCAGTGCACTTTATGCTAATTAGGCTGTCTACTGTAACATGGGTGGTCCTTGGCCTGGTACTTGGGATTGCGCACCTGACAGTAGAGCGTTTAATTAGCATATTAGGTACTGAAATTAACAGAAATGATTGCTCAGGAATGGCGGGGCCTATGGAAAAAAAAAATCCCACTGTGATGAATCAGTAGAATGGCACCTATTGCAGGATGCAAAGAGCTGGAGTTGGAAAAGGTGGTGAAAGGTCATAGTAAGAAGGACATACATTTTTGCATAGTGATTTCATACTGAATCCAAACAAACAATGCAAATAGTCATAGACTTCTATAATAATCTTTAATTATCCAGGAATAAAATTACGTTCTGCCCTGCAACAAATCTCTGATACTTTATAACTGAGGTTAAAGAGGGATCAGTGACTTCCATTTTTATTGCCGGCAAGTCATGATAACAAATCAATAGTGTATAAACCTCAAAGGCTGTAAATGATCAGATTACATTATAAAGCTATTAACCTCACCTGTAACATCTGATACAGACTGATAGCCCTATAGACTGCTCTTACTGTACCAATGAGTATAATGTAATCATATTCTATAAGGTAGATATACTGGCATACTACTGATATATAATATATATTACGTCCTTGTGTACGTGATCTTTATAAAGCCAATCTGATGTTTGGATAGAAATTTTTCATATTTAGATGACTTCCATGGGGCTTATTAAGCTGAACTGCTTGTGATCCTGAACAGCCCCCCTTACAGAATAAGAAGCATCTGAACTAGACTGTATTATTCTGCATTAGACTGTTGTTGTTTCAGTAAGGTTAACAGGTCCTTGGGCACACCGGATAGACTTATACAGGGGGCCCATCCTCCCCTCCAACAACACTATGACCATAGTACCCATAATGGGGGTGTTTTCTTCTTGACCATTGTTGTGCTAGAACCTGGGCCCATTGGGAATCCTCTAGTACTCTGGTGGTCAGTTCCACACCAGTAACACCGTTGGGTCTGTATTTCTGAATAGTCCAAACGTTAAGTATGCTGTGTTTTTTCATCAATCACAGAACACACAATGATTCTGGTTATATTAATGGATTCTAAGTTTTACTTGAAGACATTTGGTTGATCGTGAACAGTGTGTATACTGACAACCGACAGACATGGGTTTTGTGACTTAGTACAGAGTTTTCCCATGTTTTAAAGAAAACCATCTCACAGGGAAGTGTGAAGATGTGACCTTTCTCTACTGGGCTGCATGCCTACAAAGCTGAGAGGAACACCATATGTAGGTATCTTTTTCAACACCTAATTGGCATTGACACCCACTAGTTCAGTGTTATTGCTGTCTAAATAGGACGTGACATATAGAGGTCTATCCAGGTGATCTGCTCCTTTGAATCGGTTACATCTGGTCGAACTGTGCAAAATAATTCAATCAGGCTTAGGGTGTATCCACACATTGCAGTCATGTTGCAAATTACTGGAAAATTACATAATGACTGCAACATGTGAACAGAACCTTAACATACAGACCATTCTTAGTTCTACTGTAGCTTTTCTCTAAAGTCAAAGATAAATATTAAGCAAAGCCACATTATATATATTATATACATTATATACATACTGTGCCTTGAGAGAGTATTCAGCCCTTTGAGCTTTTCATCCTTTTGCCACATTTCAGGCTTCAAACATGAAGATAAGAATATTTAATTTTTTGGGGGAAGAATCAGTAATAAGTGGGACACAGTTGTGAAGTGGAACGAAATTTATTGGATATTTTAAACTTTTTTTAACAAATAAAAAACTGAAAGGTGGGGCGTGCAAAATTATTCGTCCCCTTTACTTTCAGTGCAGCAAACTCACTCCGTTCAGTTCAGTGAGGATCTCTGAATGATCCAATGTTGTCCTAAATGACTGATGATGATAAATAGAATCCGCCTGTGTGTAATAAAGTCTCCATACAAATGCACCTGCTCTGTGATAGGCTCAGGGTTCTGTTTAAAGCGCAGAGGCGGAAGTCGCAGCTCGGCAAGCCACGGAATCCGCCTGAAGAAATGGCAGCTTGCTTCTTTTTTTCCCACTAGCGGCAACATGCCTCTAGCGGAAAAAAGAACGTTAGTGGTCTCCATAGACCACCATTGTATGGAGGCGGATTTTGAGGCGAAATCCGCTGCCAAAATCCACCTCCTTTCCCCTGTGTGAATTAGCCCTAAGGGGGTCGAATAGTTTCGCAAGGCACTGTATATATATATATATATATATATATATATATATATATATATATGTATGTATATATATATGTGGAACATAAAGATAACACAGTTAATACCGGTACTCTATTACTGGGCATTAAGTTGGGCCTATATTTATATCAACCAATATTAAAGACACCATCCATTTCACACTAAAATGTTCGCCATAAATACATAAACCATATTCAACATATGACGCCCTCTTTTTTTTCAATTGTTCTGGGATGGTTCCTCAGATTCCCAGCCCCCTCTTTATTACTGTAAAATGCCTTCCACCTTCTCAGGCTACTCTATACACACTGTGCTTTTGTAGTCTGTAGTCTACCCTTTACCCTTCCCTGGTCAATCCAAGAGCGGGGGGGGGGGGTGATTTCAGCCATACTGCTCACTATTAGGCTCTATTCACACAGAGTAACGCCAGGCGTCATTTGTGTGTAATTTGTGTGTCTTTTCCGGCCGTCATAAAACGTTTACATAGAGTTCTATAGGAAAAGACATCCGTAATTTACGGCCGTCATTTACGGCTGTCATTACAATGACAGCCGTAAATGACGGCCGTAAATTACGGACGTCTTTTCCTATAGAACGCTATGTAAACGTTTTATGACGGCTGTAAAAGACACACAAATTACACACAAATGACGCCTGGCGTTACTCTGTGTGAATGGAGCCTTAGAGACGAGAGAGTACTAATTGAAACGCACCCATGGCAATGAATGGAGCCGGCTGCGTCGATTCATTCCTATGGGTGCGTGCTATTCGAAACTGCCGTTTCAAATAGTACTCGCTCATCTCTACTCACTATACCTTGCCTTTGGATGGGTCATTCAAAATCAGAGGGGAAATGTCTCAGCCTACCACAGTGGGGCAAATTTATTATGACTGGCGTATTGTGCACAGCCTGACTGGCGCATTTATGAAGAGGTTGTGACCTCTTTATAAATCTGTCGGATATGTCAGTGCCAGCATGGATATCCAGATAGGAGCTGGCGTAGATTTCCATTCTAACTCACACCAAGAATCTGCCAGGAGTTTTAAAAAATCAGTTTGGTTGAGGCACCCCCACCTTGGTCTGCCCTCATCCTCGCCCACATTCACAGGATGTGGCGGACGAGGCGTAGCTCAGGGCTTGAGGCGCATGTTTGGTTGGGATGTTGGACCCCTACCAATCAGATACCTGTGAACAGGTAATCAGTATCCATTACTCTTGGGTCTAAGTTAACTCATTTACGACTAAATTTGTGATAAGTCTATCCATTACCATGACAAAAGGGTGTCCTTCTGGCCGCCAACTGGACAATATAAAAGTCTATGAGTAACAGAAGACACTATGGCACCGGTCACAGGCTTCTATCGGATGTACCGTATATGTCGGGAGCTTATCTTGGCGTACCCTTCAAATGAAGGCCATTAAACTTATGTGAACACAGACTAACTCATAATTTTCGTTTACGGTCCTTGTATCATCAGAAGCAATTAGTAGAGCTGATTCGTATGAATAATGTGAACAGCTCCATATTAAACTGTGATGAAATAAAACACTGAATTAAGCCTTCAGCTGCATATTTCTTTATAGCATGTCATTTCGTGAACAAGTAGGGTATAAAAGAACTAATAGCAGCGTTTTGCTTAGGCAAGTGAACTTAGGAGAGGATTTTCAAGATGTGAATTACACTGCGGCACATAAAAAGTCATTTCCAAAGATTAGATTGTAAGGCTTTTAGCTGAATGAAAAAAGCCTGGCTTGTGCACAGCTACCTCTGAGAAGACCTGATTCACGGCACCCCAGACACTGGCAATACTTACTCAATGACTTGCCTCCGGCTACTGCAGAATAAATGCTGCACATATTCCTGGTGCTATGGAGAACAGTATGGAACAAGGTTGCAGTAAAGACTTGAGCTAGTCAGCCCTTTCTAGAACTATATTACTGTACAAACAGCGATCTCCCCCACCCCTTCTCGCTGGAATCGCCTGACGTTGCTTCGAATCAATATACAGAGCTTTTAAGATTCTGTATATATTATCATACAAATGATTCTTTGCTTGGATTGTAAACCTGAAAGGAAAATGTCTCCGGCTGCAATATCAACACTAAATTATATTTTTATAAAAGCGTTTGCACCATCTGGAACAAAATAACCATTAAAATGTAGCGCAGAGAATATGTGGCATCTGCGGCTCGCTTGTATCATGGCTGACAAACTGAGCCTCGTGTATAAAAACAAGAGGACGCAAAAGTGCCATGTAGACACATTCTGTTTTATGGCTTTTGAAGGAACATATTAGGAAAAAGTTATGCCTAGTTCAGGGCTGGAGGGGGGCTTAGTACAGTGATTCTCTTTTTGGGTACCCATACACATTGCGCTGACATATTCCAAGGTGCTGTGCAAGGATCATTAGTACCAAACAAAGCTAAAATTATAAATTGAAACCACTATTGGACTAAAGGAGAGTCACCAAGTCCACAAATAGCAGGAGGAGAGTGTTTAGGAGGAGCGCTGTGCAGTTAAAGTTCACGGACCCCATTATAGTCTATGGGGTCCATGTGCTTTAACTGCACAGTGCTTGTACTTGCGCTGATAAAAAATCAGCTCCCTCATAACCGCAAGCTGCCAGCTCTACTGACTAGCAAAGACGAGCCTGCGGCAAATTAACGCTGGTTCTGCAGCAGGCTCGTCCTTGCTAGTCAGGAGAGCTGGCAGCTTGCTGTTACGAGGGAGCTGACTTTTTCTCATAGGAATGAATTGGCCAGCGTTGATTGGCCAGTGTACAGCACTTGGCCAATCAACGCTGATTCTTCCGGACGATCGTCTGTGAGGAGGCAGAGTCTAAGATCGGACCACAATGGAGACTGTTGTGGTCCGATCTTAGACTCCGCCTCCTCACAGACGAATACCGTTGTATTCGATCGAATACCTACTTGATTGAATACTACTCGCTCATCTCTAATGGTCGATCCTTAAGGGACATAGCAAGTGAACTGAATTACCCAAAATCGACAGTGGCCTATGTGATTACAAAGTGGAAGGTGACTGATGATTGTCAGAATGTGCAGAAGTTGGCAGACCCCCAAAACTGGGAGCTAGAGTCCGACAAGTGCTGGCCGGAGAAATTCGGAAGATCCACACCCAACCGATGGCTCACAAACACCAAGAGTTTCACCAGGTATCAGGGAGTATTGTGTTGATCAATATCATCCATAAGGAAACATCTGCTGGGGTCTACCAACTATTGAATTGGAAGAAATGTTGTTTTTCTATTCTACCACAGGTGTCCAAATACTTATTGGTAGACAGTGTATCTTTATAATGTTACTGCAGAAGTCAGAAATTGGCCACCTATAATCCTACGTCTACCATACTATATATAAACTTGGTATCTAGAGAGATTACATCTTGAGTGAATGGTTACAATCTGGATACATTATTGCTGGCAATAATAAAATAATTCTCTTCAGGAATGCCATTCACAATTTCCCCACATATCTTAGTCTGATAAGCAGTTATGATAAGGTCACGAGAAGGTAAAAGGTTTCTCATACATGTAACAATTCCAGTTTGTTTCCTGTTTTGAGGCACAGACATGGCAACGACATAATTATAGTAAAGTCTGTACACGGCCACGCTCAGGAGAAAAGTCCCTAAATGTCCGTGGCTTACTCCATTCCAAGCTCAGTTTGTTTATACTTTCGCTACTTTGTTGTATTTCTGGTAAATCTGACAAACTTGAAATAAAAAATAGAAAAGATAGCCGCCATGTAACAAACCCAAAGGGGTAGTGGAGTAAGGACTCATGACTTAAAATGGGATGAAGAGGAGTTAGGTCATAGAAAGTTTAGTGTGGGTTCAAGTGAGGGCCAGTGGGTGGGGTATACGGCATATTTAGTAAATAGTGGCTGGTGCTGAGCAGGCATTAGACTACAGGAGTTTGAAGAGTCAACTTGTCCTGCCCGCTCTCCCTTAATATGTTCCATTGTCATGGCGGCGTGCACAGGAGGGGTCTTTGGAGGCACAACGGGGATGGAGGACTAAGGGGTAATCTCCACCCACTTGGGAGTATGGATGCTGGTGGGAAAACCTGAATGGATAACAAGTCCTGTGGTCAGGGGTAATCAGGACTTAATTGCCCCTGGGCTAGGTGAATCACGGCCGGGGGTAATATTCAGAGGTGGTAGTGATGCCTCGGGGGTGGCGCCTTCAGAGGCCCCTCCTTCTTGGAGGGGATGTGATTCCTAGGTTTATATTGCTGGGATTGGATGGTTATGTAAATGGACAGGTTGGGGGATAGCTACCCGGCTCAACTAGGCCATTTTTATAGTCATGAGTTTTGGCTTCCATTTATCCTTATGCTGAAAAAAGTGATATACGTGGCTACTTTATGGGGGCGATGGGCTGACTACTGACTAGCTGAACTGGTCTAGGTTTCTGTGGGTACCGCTTTTTAAGTGGATTGGATTTATGATTTTTGAGTCCCCAAGCAGACCCGAAGAACAGAAACTTGAACGCAGGTATAATCCTAGCGTTACTTTGTAGTAACAATCATCCTTATTTAGGACTGTAGATATATTGAGTTATGATATATGGTAATATAATTGCATATTAGGCAAATAATATATAATAATGTATAAAACAGCATATAAAAACCCCACCAGTAATAATAGAATAATAAAAATGGTCCATATATTAATGCCACATATTCATTAATGAAACAATGAGCCCTGCATTTCTCTCTGTTCGGGGCTACTGAACCCATTACATTTCATTGCGCTTGCTTATGCTAAGTATATATTTGATCTGAGTGTCCACAAATATTTGCCTTCTTCAAAATCCTGCAATTTTAATTTTCTATCGCTTTTTATCAAAACTGGAAGTCAGTCTCCCTGCAAAGATCCATATATTAAAAAAATCTTTAGAGATAAAAGCAGCAGGGATTTACTATTAGATGTTTCTGCGCTTTCCAGGCAGCCGCTGTAACTAAGTAGGGATACACTTATAGTGATATATGACATGACAGACATGATGATGTAGATAGAATGAGCTCCATCTTCCTCCGTCATTGCTGTGTATCAGTTTTTCAGTCCGCTCTTCTGATCCTATGACCCATTACAGTAACCAATGAAAATGAAGCTGACGTGAGCTCAACGTAATTCTGCTCCTTTTTTTACTTTTATGCTGTGCGAACAAGTTTTATCATGTGTTTGTGCGTATACTGAAGCCTATCTGCGGAAAGTGGGCATTGTTTGTCTGTAGTAACATTTTATGGTGCATATATGATGTGCACATTATTTTTTAGAGGCACAAGAAAAGAGGCAGCAGCACTTCAGTGTAAGGGCAAAAAAAGATAAAAGATCAATGGTACAGAGTACGGCTGCAGGGTCTGGATACATATAGTCTTATTGTAGTCTTTAAATGGGAATTCCCATCTCAATGAGTCCCCATAGGTCAGGCTTGTGTTTAGAGTCTGGATATATTGCTATGGGGCTGGCTGGGTTCTTGAGAGTGCACTGTGTATGATTATGTACAGTCAGTGCTTAAATTGGGAAAAAATTTTAGGGGGAACACTGGAATAATTAACACCCCCCCAGACACCAACAGACTGACCCCCCTCCCCCCATGCTCACAGTGTTATGCTTCATAGTGACCCCTGCACACAGTATTATGTCCCATAGTGGCCCCTCTACAGACTATTATGCCCCATAGTGGCCCTTGCACACAGTATTATGCCCCATAGTGGCTCCAGTACACAGTATTATGCCCTATAATGGCCCCTGCACACAGTATTATGCCGTATAGTGGCCCCTACACATAATATTATGCCCCATAGTGGCCCCTGCACACAGTACTATGTCCCATAGTGGCCCCTGCACACAGTACTATGTCCCATAGTGGCCCCTGCACACAGTATTATGCCCCATAGTGGCCCCTGTACAGACTATTATGCCCCATAGTGGCCCCTGCACACAATATTATGCCCCATAGTGGCCCCTGTACAGACTATTATGCCCCATAGTGGCCCCTGCACACAGTATTATGCCCCATAGTGGCCCCTGCACACAGTATTATGCCGTATAGTGGCCCCTACACATAGTATTACACAGTAACAAATATCCAGGCACATTCGGCCTCAAAATACCCCTGACAAATGTACATGGGTCAATGACAACTTGGTAATAAAACTACTTTCTGTTCTGATGTTCACTGTCATAAATCAGAAGAGTTAGAAGCAATGTTATCACCTGGGGTTCTCCTAAATAGTAGAGCCATGTATTCTGTTATGTGAACACATGCCGTGAACCAGGGATTACAGAAAAGATTCATTTCACAAGCCTGGAAAAAGTGATAAAATTCTGTATTGTTTATACTGTGTGATGTATTATCAGCCATCGCCAGTGCAGAGAAACCTCTTTTCAGACAACCATCCAAAATTGTAGTAGAAGGGGGTCTTTTGGCGGGTGTTCCTTTAAAAACTAAGGTCAATATACATTGGGAATAAAGGATGTCAAAATCTGAACTGGATAAATGGTGATCTTCTTAGAAATGTTACTCTATGTATTGGATGTGTACTGTATGTAGAAATTGTGCTGTATGATCATTGAATTATAATTGTTTTTATAGGTCATCATTATGATATTGGTGGGGGTAGGACCCCTGCCGTGGCGGCTCTCAGCAAATGATACAGAGAGAATGGAGAAGGAAGTAGACCACTTTGTTATGTGTGTAGTGTCCAGACCAAGGTACTGGCTCACTTGAATGGATGCTAAGCTGCAGTGACTCAATTCTGCCACTACACAGAGAGTGGAGCTGTCTGCTTCCTGCTCCATTCTCTGTGTATCAGCTGCTGAAAACAACTCATTGGTGGAGTTGCTGATGTCAGACCCCCACTTATGTGATATTGATGACCTATTCATACAAAAAGACATTCCCAAAAAACTGGCCGCACTACTGGGACCCCCATGAGCACTAGGATGGGAGTTCTGAATCATTTACTTTTCTTCACCACATAACTGCAGTGAGGAGGAGGTTGAATGCCATAAGTAAGGGCTTAAGAGACACAAACCCACTGGAAGAAGCTGAGCTCTAAACTTGCAGGTTCACAAGCAGACATATCAAAAATAAAACAATCAAGAAATGAATGGACATAGCCGGCATGCAGGGGGTTAAGCGACCGGCCACCGGCAAAGTGTACGTGCCAGCTGCTTCCATTCATTTCTATGGGAGCATGCTGTTCGGAACGGCTGATCCGAACAGTATTCGCTCATCTCTAATCAACAACATAGCTCAACTCAATCCTGTCTAAAGATAGATGCTGCCAATTCATTTAAAGACTATGGGGTTGATGGAACATTTGGGGTTCTCTATTCTCGTGATCTAGGGGTCCTAGCGGTGTGGTCCCAGCAATCATATATGTATCATCTATTGTGCTGAAAGATGATAAGTGAATTTTGTGGAATAAGCTCTTTAAGTCACGTCTATATCTTTCTGAAACACTGCTTGATGTAATGTCATATTATCTTAAATGCATCATCCATCTTTATTAATAGCACACAGCATTATATTTGACCTGTAAAAGCGCAATTGTCAGCAGCAGTATGCATCTCATTAAATGCCAAACCAAGCCTTTCCCCATAGGCAGCAAATCCCTATACACTTAATCCTAATATAACAATATTGTTCTACAGAATGAATTCCACATTTGCTAATCATACAAATCCACTGCGAGCAACCAAAGTAAACATTCAGAAAAGTTCATAGCCAAACATTATTCTACATTATGTCTGGAGCGGTTTAGTACAATCCAAATGATGTCTATTGTACAAGCAATTTGACGTGAATTACACTGAGACATATAAATACAGATCTGTCATAAAAAGGAATGACATAACGCAGCTCATCGCAATAATCCAAAGGCACAAGGCTTACCGAATCAGCAAAATCTACAGTATAGACCCCAAATACTCAAAGCAATTTCCATTCATGCTGAATATCCATTCTATTTCATTTGAATAGAAACCCCCAGATCCCTAAATAATCTGACGCATCAACGAAAATGTGTGATAATAAGTGCAGATCACGGTACAGTCACTTGGTAAAAAACAGCAGCGTCCCCTGGGTAATAATGTCAAGACCACAAATGTGTCCACGGGTCCCTTTCAGCCCCAAGCAATCTATATAAAGCTTCTCTTGAAATCTTAGATCATCCTGAATTGCTGCGCTCGCTCTGTGCCAACATAATCAACTTAGCATAAGTATCACGCCGGAGAAGCGGAGGCGACGCCATACACTGACCCCCTCTGCTTACTAAAAGTGCTGCTTCATTCCAGCCCTGCACAAGTCTCCGTATAGTCACTGCGTATGGAGATTTTTGTATTCCCTCTCTAGTATCACAGCCCTCTGAATTATTTAACACCGAATCGATCTCTCATGTCAAACAAAGTTTTCGATTCTCTCAAAATAAAGAACAAGTTATGGGGTGACAATAAAAGCTGTGACGGAGACTGTGAGAGAGACTGCAGAGAATTTACTAAAATAAGTATGCTATCTTTCTGACACAAAAGTGGCACATAGCACTTCGTGCCAAAAATGTGGCACTTTTTCCATTTTTTGACCTGCTAGCTTCGTATTAGAAAAGTAGGCAGAGAAAGGCAAAGGTAAGATTGGCTCGGCTAGATAGATTCACTATAACTCAATCCAGAAAACTGCCTAACTGCCTAATATCTAATTTACTTCAATTAAAACAAAATCTATAATTACCTATATCCCTGGTCATGTGACCGCTCCAGGGACACTTTCTGATAATCCGGTGACATTCCATTTCACCGCTTCCGAAATGGAATGTCACCATCACTCATCTGAATCAATACTTACCAAGCCTTCTTGTGTCCAGGAACAGCTCCTCCCCTCTTCCTCTCTGCTAGTAGTGGCAAAATAGGTTAGCTAGGGAGACATGGAGTGGGTGTTAGGGGCTAGTAATGGGAGGGATCGCTAGGCTAGTGAGACAGGGGGAGTGGATGGGATAGGGGGAGTGGATAGTAGTGGATGGGATAGCTAGGCTAGGGAGATGGGGAAGGGCTAGTATTGGGCGGGATAGTTTAGCTAGTGAAGAGGAGTGTAACGGAGTGAGAGAGGAGGAGGGGGGGCTGAGTTAGAGGGAACTAGTGTAGAAGCTACTCAGGAAGCTGCACAGAAAGAAGCTACAGCATGTGAACAAAGGCAGAGGATGCAGCAGCAACCAGAGATACCCAGAAATCACTCCAACACTGCTAAAGATATATGGGTGCACTTATTAACCCATCATTAGCACTAACAGACCTTTCTAAAAACCAGATTTTCTTCCTTGAAAACCCTGGGAATACCATAAGCCATTAGAAAGCTATCATCCTGCTGAACTCAGTGCACTTTTTCTTTTGTTTGTAGCTTCTTCAGTTGCAGAGATATATTGGTGCCGTTAGTTTTGCTACTAATATCTACCCAATGCCAATACTTTTGTTATTGTGGGGATAACGTCTATCCTTAGGGAGAGACCACCTTGTCAGGTGTGTGGAGACTTATACAGCCATAGTTGCTCCACTGCAAAGGAACATGGGAAGAATATGCAAATCTGTCTCCCAAGATGTAAACAGGGAGACAGTGCCTCTGTTATGCTCTGTCAGAGGACTTTGCACCGGACATCACTTGTGAAGCAAATACTTCCAAGTATCGCCCCCGTTGTCTCCTCAACCCGAGAGGTTGTCACTGACAGAAGTGGCTGCCATATTTTGGATGGTATAATATTTGCAAGAAACTGTCGAAGGCTGAGGCCCTACGTTGCCTTTCCACCACCGATTAAGTTCTGGCTCCGACTTAATATTTGTTGTTATTTTCAACCTGGCAACTTCTTCCCGACTACGACTACATGTAGACACTGCACAATTCGCTTCTACAGTCCTATGAAAAAGTTTGGGCACCCCTATTAATCTTAATCATTTTTAGTTCTAAATATTTTGGTGTTTGCAGCAGCCATTTCAGTTTGATATATCTAATAACTGATGGACACAGTAATATTTCAGGATTGAAATGAGGTTTATTGTACTAACAGAAAATGTGCAATATGCATTAAACCAAAATTTGACCAGTGCAAAAGTATGGGCACCTCAACAGAAAAGTGACATTAATATTTAGTAGATCCTCCTTTTGCAAAGATAACAGCCTCTAGTCGCTTCCTGTAGCTTTTAATCAGTTCCTGGATCCTGGATAAAGGTATTTTGGACAAACAATTCAAGTTCAGATAAGTTAGATGGTCGCCGAGCATGGACAGCCCGCTTCAAATCATCCCACAGATGTTCAATGATATTCAGGTCTGGGGACTGGGATGGCCATTCCAGAACATTGTAATTGTTCCTCTGCATGAATGCCTGAGTTGATTTGGAGCAGTGTTATCCCATCCCCGGCGTAACTTCAACTTCGTCACTGATTCTTGAACATTATTCTCAAGAATCAGCTGATACTGAGTGGAATCCATGCGACCCTCAACTTTAACAAGATTCCCGGTGCCGGCATTGGCCACACAGCCCCAAAGCATGATGGAACCTCCACCAAATTTTACAGTGGGTAGCAAGTGTTTTTCTTGGAATGCTGTTTCTTTTTGGACGCCATGCATAACGCCTTTTTTTTATAACCAAACAACTCAATCTTTGTTTCCAAAATGAAGTTGGCTTGTCCAAATGTGCTTTTGCATACCTCAGGCAACTCTATTTGTGGCGTACGTGCAGAAACGGCTTCTTTCTCATCACTCTCCCATACAGCTTCTCCTTGTGCAAAGTGCGCTGTATTGCTGACTGATGCACAATGACACCATCTGCAGCAAGATGATGCTGCAGCTCTTTGGAGGTGGTCTGTGGATTGTCCTTGACTGTTCTCACCATTCTTCTTCTCTGCCTTTCTGATATTTTTCTTGGCCTGCCACTTCTGGGCTTAACAAAAACTGTCCCTATGGTCTTCCATTTCCTTACTATGTTCCTCACAGTGGAAACTGACAGGTTAAATCTCTGAGACAACGTTTTGTATCCTTCCCCTGAACAACTATGTTGAACAATCTTTGTTTTCAGATCATTTGAGAGCGGGCTGTCCATGTTCGGCGACCATCTAACTTAACTGAACTTGAATTGTTTTGTAGAAAGAAATGGTCCAAAATCCCTTCATCTAGGATCCAGGAACTGATTAAAAGCTACAGGAAGCAACTAGAGGCTGTTATCTCTGCAAAAGGAGGATCTACTAAATATTAATGTCACTTTTCTGTTGAGGTGCCCATACTTTTGCACCGGTCAAATTTTGGTTTAATGCATATTGCGCATTTTCTGTTAGTACAATAAACCTCATTTCAATCCTGAAATATTACTGTGTCCATCAGTTATTAGATATATCAAACTGAAATGGCTGTTGCAAACACCAAAATATTTAGAACTAAAAATGATTAAGATTAATAGGGGTGCCCAAACTTTTTCATAGGACTGTATATATTCAGAGTGATATCAGTCCTATAAAAGTGAATAGCGCATTGACCCTATATTCACATGGGGATTCTTCTTGTGAATGGGGTCGCAATGGCTGACACCTACCCACTTTCTTGTGTTTAATATTGAGAAGACCACTATAAATATAATAATCAGTGTAACTAGCATTACTGTCCATGTAAAGAAATAACACCCAACTTGTCATGTAACATTGTCTTCATCACCTCGACTTCTCAAAATATAACAAAGTGTCCACAGGAAGCCCCAGAGAAACATTCCACGAGATTACATTCACTTATCTTCATTTACCGCACAATTAGACCTCATTACAATAATTATTGCTTACATAATTACAACCTACTTTTCTTTAATCATGTTTTACTGCAGCTTTAAATAGGCAATTAATTCCTTCCATATCATTTACATTAAATATGCAGATTTTTGCATTACAGTATATCAGCTATTAACAATTAGCGTATACGTTTTTCTGTCTTATTAATCTGAGTGCATCTGTTCATTGCCATTCAGAAGAGAGTAGATGTATTAGCGACAAATCCATCTCCGGGTGCCCCTGTGTACAGTAAATGAGCTGAAATTGGCACTACATATGTTGAGTGCAGGAGGAAGCCGCATGCAGCTATTAGCTTCCGGATATTTAAAGATATTCACTAGGCTCCTGGGTTGCAAAGGGTGACTGACTAATGGCCAAAGGCTTTAACAAGTTGGTTCATTATTGTAGAGGATTTGCAAAGTAAGTATACATTATCCATTGGAGACTTGGTAAACAAATTATTGCAGGAAGCCCCCATAGACTGCAGATACTTATGCAGAATCAAATTAGCACTTAAGAACCATGTCTACTTTGCCAACCATTTCTTCATTTCTCTAATGCTTAACAAACAAAGCAACCCCTCAAATCTGTATAAGGGTTGGTTCACATCTGCGTTGGTATTCCGTTCAGGGGAGTCCGCATGAGGACCCCTCGAATGGAATACCAAAGGCAATTGCAAGTGCTGTGCAGTAAGTGCACACGGAGCCCATAAACTATAATGGGCTCCGTATGCTTTCCCTGAGATCTCCACACAGAACATACGGACAGAAAAATACTTCACAATCTACTTTCTTGTCAGCATGATTTGTGCTGGCAGAGCGCGGCAAGCACATGGACCCCATTATAGTCTATGGCAGGGGTGCTCACACTTTTTGAGCATGTGAGCTACTTTAGAAACTGACCAAGGGATAAGATCTACTACCCACTTCTTGTGGGCGGGGGTGGGGTGGGCCAGGGGCGGGGCCTGTGGACGGGGGGAGTGTGAGAGCAGGAGACAGCTCTCCGGTGTCTGCTTGTTCACAAAGCAGGCTGAGAATCATCTTCGGACACTGGCAGGCGGGGCCGCCGCAGCCCTGACTGCGAACGAGTGCAAGGCCCCGGCCTGCCAGTGTCCGGAGATGATTCTGAGCCTGCGCTGTCAACAAGCAGACACCGATCCCACGATCGACCCATACGTCTTTCGCGATCGACCGGTAGAACGCGATCGACGTATTGGCACCCCTGGTCTATGGGATCCGTGTGCTTTTACAGCACAACGCTTGCAAATGCATTTGATATTCCATTCGGGAAGGGGGTCCCCATGCAGACTCCCCGAACAGATTATCAAACGCAGATGTGAACGAAGGGTTAGTCTTCAGTAATTATTGTTCAGCTGATGCACTACAAAAAATACTACACTATTTTCTTTGCACCAGTTTCTAGCATAGTTATGGAGGGTTGTGGCGAATTTTTGGCATGCAGCCCTTTTTTGCACCAAATGTTCGCCACTTCCCTCTTTCTGCTTTTGCAAAGTGGGTGGAATAGGGGGTGTAGATTAATCAAAATAGTCAAGGAGATTTATATATATAGTGAATTTTTATATTCCTGGTGATTGGGATTGGCTCTCAGCAGTGCTTTAGCCTGAGGCCCCACGTTGCAAAACGCAACTTTTTTTGTAGCAGATTTTGCTGTGTTTTTTTGAGCCAACACCAAGAATGGCTATAAAAGTAATGGGAAATATATAGGAAGTTCTTATACTTCCCTTCTGCTCAATACACTCCTGGCGGTGGCTCAAAAAACCGCAGCAAAATCTGCAACAAAAAGAGCTGTAATTCCACAATGTGGGACCAAAGCCTTAATGCCGGGGGGAAAAAAAACACTGGTACATTGATCTTTTTGTAGTGTCCTCTTCCCATTTAAATAAATAGGTATATGCATGCCGAGTGTCAAAGACCAAAAAACCAACAGATCATTTTAGGGTATGGTCACACAGTGAAAAATATAAAGGAATTCCTCTTCATTTTCCACCACTGTCATTTTTCCCCTGGGTCGGATGCTGATGTAGAGTATCTAAACAGCAAGGAGTCTTGAGCCGTGGACTCCGCAGATGAATTAGCCGTGAAATCCGCGGTAAGTTTGAGCAGGACGCTTCTTTTTCCCGCTGCCTGCTGCGATATCTGCCTCCCATTGAAAAAATAAGAGGCAGATTGCGGATTTCAGGTAATCTTTGTACAATGAATAAAGAAGCAAACAGCTAAGACATAAAACTGTAATTGGAGGAGATTCATGAAACCTTCGAGAAGAGAAAACAGTCTTTGTTGCCCATCCAATAAGCCCATTGGGTTTATTGTGTATCACAAGATTATTCTTGGCAACAGTTGGGTTTTTTTTTTGTAGGTTTTGCAATAGCAAGTATATGATCACTATTATTCAACTGGCTCTAATGTATTGAAAAGAACAAAATGTATTTGCTCCATAAAATACATTCTATAACTTGCTGCTTTACTAGACTACAAAGAGAGATTTATGATGCAAAACACTATTGACATCAATGTGACCCCCTGATGAATTATTCCATATATTTTTAAATTAAAAATATATAGGAAAAACAATAATGTGAACGATGTCTTAAACCAAAAGCAGCCAATAAATATAATACACTGCGTTCTATGGCTTGACATAACCTTCACTGTCCTACCTGATCGTCTCCTACCAGCTTATAGTATATCCTGCCGAGAATGTGTCTAGTACAGACAGGTTCAGTATGAACATACGGCTATATATAGCTTTTTACTTAAGATAAAATGTGTTATTTTTATTTTTAGAGACAATACTGTTAAACTGATGCACTGTCAGGTATATGTACTATATTATGTCATCTGGTTTACAAGGCTAAGGTCAGAGCTGTCCGTCTTATCAGCTGAGGCCGCATGTAACTCCGCTAAAACCCTTCATGATAACATCTTACTGTTCACGGCTGCCAGGGAACTAACATCTTTATAGGAGCTAAGAGGAAAGGCTCAACTAGGAAATCCAACAGGAGCTTATTGTGCTTGAGAGACTAAAATAGAGTGGGAATAAGGATATATACTGTATGTATATATATATATATATATATATATATATATATATATATATATATATATATCATGCAGCACTCCAAATTGTGAAATAAAAATTGATCTGCAACGTTCCGGTTCTGCATAAACAGAAACTTTCTCCTTTCCCCTGTGTATGTAGAACCAAAACGTTGTAGTTGGAATAAATCCACAGATCACTTTTTATTCATCAATTTGGATTGTTGCCTGTTCCTTATCTACTTGGCTATTGAGGGACCCCATGCCGGGTCCATTTGGCTTTACACCCTCCCTGGGAAGGATTATATGCATGCTGCTGCTCTTAACTTCATTGGACTCCCTCCCTCTCCCCCTCTTTTATATATATAGAATAACATTGTTTCTAAGAATTGTACCTTGTTCTGTTCCCCTGCTAGGATAGGTTCACAGGGAGAAATTTGAGGAGGAAATTGAAGAGGTTTTCCTCCTCAAATTCCTCTCCAAGTACAGGCCATATGGAATCCGTGGCAGATAGCTGAAGCAGAACTTTGGAGTAACCTTAAATACAATGGGGCTACTCAGTGAGAGCCTTGTGCCCGTTTCCGCGGCTGAATCAGTATCCATCGTTGCCTGCCACGGGAGGAAGATTTCAGCCATTTTTAGGAGTTGATTTTGAAGCAAGTTGGCCATCTCTAGTCCTCTCCCTCTTTGCACTAGTGTGCAATTATTATGTTCGTAAACTCTCTTCATATGTAATTATTCATATATTAAAATAAATAATAATTATAATAATATTGTGGCTTCTTACATGGCGTCCTCTGCACGCCCTATAACTATGACCCTAAAGGCTCATACATATCATAAAAAAACCTCTTGGTATATAAATGTGATTTCTTGTTTAATGAACTTCTCTAAAAGTTTCCTTGATCAATAATTATTTTTTTCCAAGGACTTGAACACATGCGTCAGATGGTCAACCGTTATGTTAATTGGCAAGCGCGCTGTCGTTGGCAATCCAAAGGCTGAGCCTTATTATAGCTAATAGGAAGAAACAAGAACACTTACAAACAATTTTAATCCAGTTTAAAAAGCAATCTCATTTTAGAAATTAGTACGACTTCAAAACAGACTTAATTATTGCAATTTTACAATTATAATGAGCACTGATGGCAAACAAGGTTCACTCCATGCGCATATGTTTACTGTGTGGGTAATGGGCATACAGCCAGGCTCAGGGGAAGATGTCCTACTTGTGCTTATCAAGAACCAACACAACGCTATTAAACAAATACACAATACTCCTCTGTCTACTTGTAAATGCTTTTTTCTTTTTAAATATATTTTTATTTTGATGATTTTATATTGAGGTCACAAAATTTCCAATTTTGTCTTTCCCAGTATGCAGCCTCATGGCGGTATAATAGCCCAAGTTAGGATTATGCGAAAACTTGACTTTTGAGCTTTTAAATATGTTCTGCTTTAACTTTTTTCTTAGCTTTGGGTCCAAAGTAATGTAAAATTGTAATTATTAAAGGGAATTGTTTATATCCCGAACTTCGAGCAATTACCTTATGTTGGCTCAGAAACCAGCACAAGGAAATGTCCAAAGCCCCTCCACCTCACTCAGCTTCCTCCGCCCTTCCCTCCCTTTTCATGTAACTCTGCCTCACCTAGACCACTACAGCCAGACCCCACCTCAGCAGAGACATCACTGTTACGCTGGGTTCACACTAGCGCCCGAAGTCCGTTCTGTATGCAGAAGACGGAAACCTGTCAGACCGTGTCCAGCAGTGAGCGGCGGTGAGCGTTTTATGCTCTCCGCCGCGAAACCATTATTTTAAAATCGGACACAGAGTACTGCATGTCCGACTCTGTGTCCAATTTTTAAAAAAACGGTTTCGCGGCAGAGAGCATAAAACGCTCACCGCCGCTCATGGCCGGACATCTTTCAAACCCATTCAAATGAATGGGTATGAAAGAGTCCTGCAGCTTTCCGTCTCCTGCCTCTGTTTTGTGCAGGAAATGGAAACCTGTAGAATGGAGACCGGGCGCAGATGTGAACGAGCCCTTAGCTCCTCTAGTAAGGAGAACCTATTTGAGAACAGCATGTCACTGGAATTGGAAAAACTATGGTCTAGAGAGGAACTGCAAAGGTAACAAGTCCCAACAACATACACAATTATTACGGAAAGGTTTTGGCATGGGACTAATACCACGTGGTTCCGGAAAACGTCTTTAGTGGAGCGGTCTTTGTATCCTTTTATACACTGTTTGTGCTTGTAGCAAAAACCTTGTATAAAATAACCTAAAATAAAACCTAAGTAATGAAATAATGCAGAAAAGAAACACATAGCTGCTACATTTAGAAATCCATGGTAATGGACTTAGTATTAATAACTCTAATCTTCTCTTTTCTTAAATACATCTCATTTTCTGCTTAATTTAGAATTAAATGAGACATCAGTAAGATTTTTTTTTTATTATATGTCAACTTTCAAAGTCAGCTTGATCTAAAATCTACTTTCTCTTGTTAATGGCAAAAATTATTTCTTGTTGAGAGAAAACGCTTTAATATTCTGGAATATATAGGATTCACAACAATTCTGCGCATTAGGACAACACAATACAGATACTGTACACTATAAATTGTCATTGATGGTGGTCTCGATTCCCAACCCAGAACAAGGAGCTGTGAAGAACCCTTCTAACCCCTCGTTCATATCTGCGTTTGGTATTCCGTATGGGGGGGGGGGGGGGTTCTCATGCGGTCTCCCCGAACGGATTACCAAATGCAGACGTGAACGAGGGGCGACTTGTATCACAGTTCCAGTTGGATTTCTATGTAATGTTAGCTTAAAAAATCTATGTGTAAAAAGAGAATAAAAAAAAGATAACGTGAAGTGTACCTTGCTGTGTAATGTCATTGTTCTCCTTTAATACGTATACATCATCTCATGTCTTATATGTCTACTCTAGGTATGTCAGGAAATCCAGTCATGACATATTATGTTTCATATTTTGTTTGTTCCACGACCAATTATTATTTCAGCCATAACCATGAAACGTGATGTACCCATTGAGACAACTAAATGGATAAGTTTACATACCGGTGTACTCCACTATTGCACATTATAACATGGCATGCCCCAAGCCGGTTGCAAAGTTCTGAAGACACTGAAAGCAGTCCAACTCCTGAGGCACTACACGCGGTGTAGGCGCAGGCTGCTGTACGCTTCGAGTGTATAAATGAATCCACCAGCCGATATAGTTCATCCAAAGCATTAAGCGGCCTCATGAGCTGCAGCATAAAAGAGGAAGAGTTTATTTCTAACACAGGTAGAAGAGAAGACTGTGAGAAGTACAATGAAGCAATTGTCAAGTCTATGGAGACATATTGAGATGATAGTCACTATGTGATATGCTCACTGGAAACAACTGAAGGCAAGAATAGTTATATAGGCATTTAAAGGGAACCTGTCATGTCATTTAGCACCAATAGCTACTATATGAAGTTTGGTACTCAGAATTCTAATATCAAAACCCAAAGTTTTGCTGTTAAAAAAACATTTTGACTTAGGCAAATGTAACTGAACTTCAGCTTCCTAGTCCTGGTCCCTAACCAGTTATTTATATCACTTCTACAGGGCATGACTGACAAGTTTCCCCGTGTCAGCCCGTCCTCTCCTCTTACCCTAAGTCCCCTTACACTTATCCGCATGAATGGTCAGTGTGATATCCAAGTTTTTCCCAGATAGCACACTGACCCATTCATTTTTATGGGTCTGTACACATGACCGTGAATGACACGATCACAGGTTCGGGCCGATAGTCCGGGCCGCAAAATATTAAACAGGTCCTTTTTTTTTTTTTTTTTTTTTTTTTATAAATTCTTTATTTATAAACAGTGTTACGATAACCAAGGCAATCGAAAAAAGAACAGGGTCGTAAAACACTGACCTAAAGCAGTAAAACACACAGCAAGGCCCATCCTTGAGATGGGAGAGCAACACAAAGGGGGGGACAAGCCCACTCGGGCAAACAAAAGGGGAATCGACCAAACAGGTCCTATTCTTATCTGATTTTGTGGCCCTGCTTCTGCGTTAACTATTCATTGAATGAATGGGCCGGGAAGCACGGCCGGTGCAAAGGGCGGCACATGGATGAGATCCATGTGTCCCCCATGTGCTGCCCGTGCCATTTATTCAAGGCAGCCGGTTAGCACATGGTCCTGTGCAACCAGGTTACGTGCGTTTGAAATCCCATGTAGGTGCAGTTATGGCCCCCTCTGCCCTTCTGGCCTCTTGTCTTCTGCGCATGTGTCCCTTACCCCATCTTCAAAACTTGATACAACCCCTTTAACTCTTGCTGGGGGCATGGAAAAATGCAATTTCCCTATTATTCCCTGCTTATAAATTCTGCAGTGCTGTATGTGTAATAAATATAACAAGTCACATGCCCCTTTATTCTGTGGATCAGTGCGAGAACAGAATAAACAATACGTATATTAAAGAATAATCATAACTTTTGGTGTTGTGATATTCATAGGGCCATATTTTTTTAGTTCACAATTGCGAAAGCAGCGTCAGGGCTCATTTTACGTGGAATGAGTTGAACCTCGCCTCAGTGTTTCCACAAGAAATAAAAACCTTATCATAATGAAAATCCTGTCACATCTGATAGGAGAATTTTTATAAATGAATATTTCGTTTGAGTTTCCTATTTCAAAAGAGAAGGTTTCCATATTTATTATGCATTACGCTCCCGTGGATTGCATTTACCTATCATGCTGACTTTCTTTAGGTTCCCTACCAGTCGTGAAAGCAGAACTAGCAGAACATCACTCAAGCATGCTTAAACAATTGATTTTAGGAGCTTGACACATTTATTCAATAGAATGGAACGAATTGCATGGGTTTAGACAGTTTCCAATATTAGTATTACATTGAACCCTGCATATATATGACTTCTTATCATGTCATTACTCTAAACTGGTATGTGTGAATGCGCTCCTTAGCAACATAAATGATTTACCTTATCGATGTATGCAGCCTTAGAGGTGGTATTTGGAGGCAGATTTGTCTTATCCAAGTAAAAGGCACTGGAAAGGAAACATAGACATTACACATGAATATACTGACAGAACTCAGAGAGGGAACGTCTAATAAAAAGTCCTGAAATGTCATCTCAATAAATTGGCCTCACAACCAAGTCCCATCTGGGAAACACGGTCCATGTGTGGGCTGTATTTCCAAGTTTGTACTCGGTTGTATGACTTAAACTCAGTACATCATAGTGGATATCTGGGCCGTTTTAACACGTTGGTGGATCCAGTGCAAAAGAATCATGAGTGAGCACCAACCCCTCCCCCATTACCACCACTTACATACTTGACCCACATAAATTATGATGCCCCCTCACTGGCCCATAGTATAATGCCTCCTTGGTGGCCCTATATAATATAATGACCCTCAGTGGCACATCACACAGTCAAATACCCCTGCAGTTGTCCCATATAATATAATGTCCCCCTAGAAGCCTATTGCACATTAACCTGCCCCCCCAGTCACCCCTTAGACAATATAATACATTAAACAAAAAAATCACACACTCACCTAATCCAATATCCACAATACTACATGCAAGCTACATCACGAGTGCTGTCTAGGCTCAGTGCTCATTACGCCTCCCTTCCTCAGACAGCACTAGTCAAGGCCTGGATGGTGGGGCATGGAGCTGATAGCTCAGTACTAGACTATTGTATTCAACTTTATCTGCTGTGTTAGAAATAGAGTTGAAATCAGGACCAATCTCCTGGAAAACCGGGACAGCACCTAAAATGCAGGACTATTCCCCTGTCCCAAGGGGTCCTCAATCTCCTGAATGGTCAAAATACTGCTGTACCAAACTTGCAACTTTATGTTAGTTCGGTATAGTATTGGCCATTCAAGTGCTCGCACAGCCGAGTTCAATCCAGGAAATATGACCATCACGTGGACTGTTTTTCCAGGACATGACTTGGTCATATTAATTCAGCCTTAGAAATTTAGAGCAAAGATTCATTATAGGTTTCTAGCCCTGTTTCTAGGTAGAATGTCTTGTCAACCATTGGCATCCAGGACCATTTCTGTAGATGTACACCAAAGTTTGTGATACTAGCTTTTGTATAAAACCCAGGCTCTAGTTCTGGAATGACATGAACACTCTGTACTGATCAACAATTGAATGGAAGACCCAAAGTCCCTTTTTAGGAGCTGATCCCGTCAAGCAAGACTACAAGGTAAGAGGCTATAGTATGTGAGTGCCTCAATATAGCAAAAACATCACCCACTGCAAAGCTAATGGGCACAATCACAATCTGCCCATTTGTAAGAATCATAGCCATTCACTTTCACCAGAAAATATTTAATCAAGGAAGTCATAATGCACCAAAATACTTAAAGTGACAGTATCACAAAATATTCAATGCAGCAAAGAGGCATCAAAATTGAGCAGGGCAGGCAAACGTGATAAAATACTAGATAGTTACACAATGAACAGCCAAAATATATGCACATAAATAGCAAAAATCACACCTAGCCTATCGGGAGGTAGGTCCTAGCTTTAGTCTCCCACCACAGGCCATACTCATGGAAGATGGCGGACTCTACCTTACAAGTACAAGAGCTTAACTTACAGTTCTCTACCACCGTGTATCCAGATGAGATCAGCCCTGACATATACAAATGTGCATTTTAGCAAAAAAACAGCAGGAAACCAAATGGTTCTAAAGTGTTATTGTATTCTTAAACCAAAAGCTTCATTCCTCGTCTGCTCTACCAGATATTTTACAATAGGACACGGCCTGGACAGAGAATACATTTCTAGGCACTTCACTTAATTACAAGGAGTTTATGCTACTGGTTAATCACATTTTATGAGAAATTCCTAATGGAAATGCTGGCCTCGTGCCAGTATCGACTAGTGAATTGGAACCAGGGCCTCAAAGTGTTTTTATAACAGTAAAACAATGGAATATTTCAAGTGGTCGGATTCCTTCTAAAGCATGATGCTTATTTCTGTAGCTTAATTCATTTATGGTCTGTATGATATTAATTTTTTGTAAGCATTTGCAGCCTAAAAAGCAAAGTTATGGGAAATCTGTCATTAGCCAATGATGTTCTGCTTAAGGGCAGGGGGCTAATCCTCTCTTTTATTAGCCCAAATGGCATAAATGTTCATATAGCTTCAATAGCTGTCAGCTAAACCCTGTACAAAAAACAGCTATTTTCCCAACTACTCCATACACATGCATGCTTGGGCTAGGCCAATGGAGTATTAAGAATAATTACAGCAATATTGCGGGTGCCTGTGGCTAATCTCCCAAGGAAGCTAGAGATACCTGATCCTTCTGTGCTCTGACATCAGTTGTTGGGGGATAGTTGTCACACTGATACAGTAGACTGTCAGGAATCTCAGATTTGCTACTATTGCTTTAAGGTTATCATGCCGATCTGTGAAGCTCCTGCAGGGTCAGAGTTCACTTAGGCTTATCCAATTAGCAACTGAGCAGACATATTTAAACTCCCTTCCTCCTCAGCCAGGTGCCTGCAATTGGTTATACCTGATTCTGACTCTGATGTGATCTCTAGGAATTGACCCTTGGCCAGATACCGGTAAATCACATGTTTCTCGACTTTGGTTCAGACGTTACCTCCTGAACTACTGGCCTGGACGTTTACTCCTCTAATTTGTCCCCCTGATCCTTGTAAGTTTATTGTGGGTTCTGGCTTGATTTGTGATAGTGGAGCATTTATTTCTCATATGGTTTCTGTAGTGATAAATTGAACTCCAAATTCATCAAAGTCCATCCGGCCTTGCATCTGGCACAGGTGAAGGTATTGGGTGTCTTGGACCTATCTCTCAGTACTGTATAGGATTTAAACAGCTAGTTCTGCTGCTCTCTGTTATCACCCGGATCCTGCTATTTTCTGATATATTCTCTAGGGACTTCACCATTGCACAAACCCAAAGTTTGTGACTTTTATATGATGCAAGAGTGGTATAGAAGCTTCATCCACCCTAATGGCCTATCCTACGGATTGGTCACTAAATTGGACAACCCCTTTCATTAAGTGACATTAATATAAGAGTCCAAAGTATATACAACACATATTACGAGATAATATGTACAAGGCTGGTCTTGTTTTGTAAGAGGGTGGCGGACCTATTTTCAGCCCTCTTACAGGTTTAGTGCAGAGCCCAGAAATATACTGTAGCCATGCCTATAAATCTCAGTCGGATATATTCCAGCCTGGATTACATGCCATAAAATACTCTGTACTGTGTATAAATACATAAATGTCCCTCATCCATTTACTGCCCTCTCTGGCATTTTATCAAGACAAAGTGAATCCATAGATTTTATAATTTCATTCGGAGTGCATTAAACGGATTACTTTCGGGAGCAATAAGTAAATTAATTGTAAAGATTTCGTCCACTTTGGCTTTTAATTTAACAGAATCATTTTTATTGTTTTTCACAAACTCGGAAGACGTTCATTTGTCTCAAGAATGTTTAGCTAATAAGAAGAGCAACATCCTTGACATGCATTTAGAGGATCTCATGGGCCCTATTTGAGACTAAAGAAGCTAGCGACACACTCAGAGCCACTGGGGGACAGCTCTCCTCTTGTAGTCTTCTGCATTTCATTAGGAGCGTTCACACTATGTTCATTTCTCATTAATCATTAATGTTTAATCTTTCCCAGAAGTGTAACCGCGACCTGTTCTAGGAGCTTGTAGCCTGCGGGAATCACTGGAAACCAAAGTCTTAAGAGGTTCAATATTTTGACTAAATATTCTTTATTACTAAGGTATAGTATCTAAAAAGATGTGAATTAGCTACTATATATTCGAGGGATTAGATAAGATTTCCGCTCTTTTAACGTAAAATCGTCACTTTTGTCCATAACTGTTTTCAGTATTGCAGGTCATCCCCTGTCCATGAAACGTCGCTGCGTTGCAATATCAGAAACAACCCGCAGACACATGTGGCACTGCTTCTGTCAAATTTTTCTAACCTTTTTAAGTGTACCTGTTACTAGTTGTACTGTATTTTGAAACCTCACCAGCAATGGGACTGGTATCATGAGAGTACAAAGTTCTCATTTTCCTGTTCGATCTGTGGTCTACTAACGCTTTCAGTCATGGATGGATTTTGTTCTAGTTTGCATGTTCCTGGACACTACCACCATGGAGTATATTCTTTGTGGGATGTCATTTGTATTTCAGCCGGCTACCCAAATTGATGTTGGATGTTTGAGTAATATATACACTGTCTACCAATGAGTATTTGGACACCTATGCAAATGAAGATATCTGCGGTCGTGATGTACATCACACCTTCCGCCGTTAAATATCATGTAGGAAACAGCATGGTTTTAATCGCATGCAAGATGCCATGAAGTGCAGAGTTGGGATTCGAGAAAGGGGTAATTGTGGGGTACCACAGAAATGGTCGATCCATAGCAAACAAACTGAATTACCCAAAATCGACAGTGGCCTATGTGATTATGAAGTGGAAGGAGAACGGTGATTGTTGGAATGTGCCCCGAGTCGGCAGACCCCCGAAACTTGGAGATACAGACAGACTAGTGCTGGCGAGAGAAATCGCACCCAACCGATAGCTCACATACACCTGGAGTTTCACCAGGCATCCAGGAGTATTGTGTCGCTCAATACCATCCGTAAGGAAACATCTGCTGGGTCTACCAACGATTGAATATTCTGCCAATCTGCCACTCACCTATAATTTTACACAGAACTAAAAATTTACAGCAAAGATGGAAAAAGAGCACAGTGTTGTTGGTGGTATAAACTGAAGCATAACCTAGAGCAGTGATTTTCAACCTTTTTTGAGCCGCGGCACACTTTTTACACTTAAAAAATCCCGGGGCACACCACAAACCAAAATGGCACAAAATGACACTAAAACAGTACATATTATACATATAGTTAATAATATAGATTCTAAATGGTTGATTCTTTGGTTGAAATAAACTGCAGCAAAATCTGCAACAAAAACGCTGCGTTTATGCAACGTGGGGCCTCAGCCTTACGCCTCCTGCATACAAGTGGCACGCATGTGGTTTTCACTGATATAAACATTAAAATTAATTGACAGGGCTACAAATGCAGACAGATATAGGGTATATATAGGACAGATATAGGGTAGGTATAGGACAGATATAGGGTAGGTATAGGACAGATATAGGGTACGTATAGGACAGATATAGGTGTTGTATAGGACAGATATAGGGTACGTATAGGACAGATATAGGACCTGCTCTATAATTTTCAGCTCTTCAATTTAGCCCAGATACACAGCCACAAAAAGAATGGCTGTATATATGGGTCCTTAGAAATGTATAGGTCTGTACTTTTATCCACAGTTGTGTATAAAAAGTCTGGTCTTGTGCATTACAGGTTACAACTCAATGTGCCTCATATTAATAGCAGTGAACCCCATCATGTCCCTCACATTAACCCCCTGTGTGCTTTACATAAGGGATACTGATATGTGAGACATATGGAGGTAATAATTAAGTAAATATCTTCATTATATAGTACCCCCATATGTCACACATGTTATTAACTCTTATGTGAGCCACACAGGGGTTAATATGAGGGACATGATGGGGTTAATTGCTATTAATGTGAGGCACATGGAGTTACTAAAACTAAAGTAATAACCCCAAATGCCTGACATTCATAAGAATAGTTACTAACCGGGTGTTGTGTTTACTTTCACTTTGTTCAGCTTCCTCTCCTCCTCAGGGTTGCAGACGGCAGGAGCTCCTCCTCACGTGTAGCAGCAGGTCCAAGGAGCCCTTATCCTGTGCAGTCAGAGGCTCATCTCTGATTGGTGGGCAGGGAGAGAAGGGGGCGTGTCCTACACCTCAGCTCTAGCAGAGCAGTGAAGGGACGCTCTGTCTACATTTACAAGTACACGAACGTCGGGGACTGGCTGCTGTGCCAGCAAAATAGGTTTTGGAGAGTTCGCCCCGAGTTTGGCACGAGTTTGGGGAACTTTCCCCGCGGCACACCCGACCATGTGTCGCGGCACACTAGTGTGCCGCGGCACACTGGTTGAAAATCACTGACCTAGAGGATGTATGTGGCCTACTACTGTATACATGACTGTGAACCATACAGTACAATTATAAGGGTAAGTTCACACAGAGGAAAATGGAGAGGAATTCTTCATCATTCTGCGTTATTTTCCGGCCGCCAGGTACACATGTTGGGATGCATATTATGCATTACGTAGGATATTACCAGTGCATAACGCAGTGCAATAAAGTTTATACGACCAACAACATTGTGCTCTTTTTCCATCTTTGCTGTGAATTTTTCGTCTTGTGTAAAACTACAGGTGAGTGGCAGATTGGCAGAATATTCTGCACAGATTGTTGGCATGATACATTGTAGTGTTGCCAGTGATGTCCCAGTAAATCCGTATGACTACTTTCATTAGGATGAATGTGAATCTTAGAGAAACATGCCACCAGAAAAATGACATTTTTAAACTAAGTTTTTATTTTAAAGCTATTTAAGAGTTTTTGCTTATTTTTCTTAACTTTTCGTCTCACTATCTGTTTTTATAAAAGTACTAAATTCTTCCGTTTTCACTCTGGCCACTAAGCCTAAAATTAAACTTACACTTATCAATTCTGTGGGGTTTTCTTTGCAGCAGTAACGTCATTTACATCACATACAGGATTACAATAGAAAATAACACTTCAATAACACCACTAAGCCATCCATTATTCATCATAATATATGATACTCCCCTACCTGAACAGAACATGCCTAGAAACTCTTCCATATGTGATGTCCTACTAAGAAAACTACAAAATGTTTATAGTTGTTTGTGTATCTTGTCTAATATGTTTGTACTGTAATGAGTATATCATTTTAATGAGCCACTGTAGAGCTAAGACTTAGTATGACTCATCTGAAGAGTTCTTGGAAGGAAGAAATCTGGTGTATTCTCATGTCCTTGGAGTAGCAAGTAAGTGTGGAGTGTGAAGGGAGATTGAGCCAGAATGGCAGCTAACCATGAGACAGTCTGGATGGCATAGTGCTACGTGATTTCAGCAGACAGGAGATGGGAGCAATCCCTGCTTAGTGGATGTTACAGGGGAGAGTGGACCAGATAAACCTCTGAGGATAAGTGTTATATGGGCATCAAAACCACAACTCTGTCTGCACAGGGCGCATCCTGATGATCTGCAGTGGGAACTTGTAGGGGACTTTTGTGAGAAAAAGTTGAAATAGAGACTGTCTCAGGAAGAGAAATGCAGACTGCTAAATTGGATAAACCAATGGTAGCTTAATCTCAACTTACAGTAGTAATGCTATGAGAACTGTATCTCAAGAATTGGATGTTGTTTAGCTCAAGTAAAAACTGAAAGTTACTCTGTTTTGGAATATCATGAAACTTATTCCTGCACAACCATCATGGGCATTCCAACATCCATAAAGCTCAGGAAATCTGATAACATATAGGATGTGCCCTGGAGGAAACACTACCACCACCATCAGATATCCAGGTGGCCCTCTGCCCAGGAGGATAGGTGGAGGAGTTGGTGGCAAGTAGTCCAGTAGTCCACATGGGTGACCACTTCTACATGCACTTCTATGGGTCTTATGAAGATACGATAGCTGAGTGCTGTAATCAATTATCTTAAACAGGGGGCTTAGGACTTCTATTGTAGGAATCCATGGGATGATGAGACATTAATTATTAATAGAGATGAGCGAGTAGTGAAATATTCAATATCTGTTTTGAGTAGCCCCTCAATATTTGACAATTCGACTAAATATCGAATCCCATTATAGTCTATGGGGAAAAATGCTCGTTTCAGGGGAAACCACAATTCGACTCAGGAGGGTCACCAAGTCCACAATGATACCCCAGGAAATTATGCCAACACCTCTGTAATGTAACTGGGACAGCAGGGGAAGGATGCCTGGGGGCATCTAACACGCCCAAGTCACAGGATTACCCCACTATCACAACCTATCAACTACACACTTTCCACACTCAATAGAACCTCTATGAAAGTGGAAAAATACTTGGAAACCTTCTTTCTTCCACAATAGTATGGACAGAAACACAAATTTAAAGCTAAAGAAACATTAGCATGCACCCCTTTAAATCACATTGCCCATGACAACCACAGATGGCACGATGCATCGTGCACCAGTCTAATTAGCACATAAATAAAAATGGACTTATTCAGAAACCACTGAGGCAATCTACATACTAAAGGTAGGTGTGGAATAGACTTTCTAAAGCCTATGCAAGGATGTGATCAGTTAAAAATGACTTTTCCTAGTGATTGAGACCCTTTAAAATTCGATCGAATATCTACTCAATCGAACGGTATTCGCTCATCTCTAATCATTAAACCAAAATAGATAAATTGGATTTTTGTGAATACATCTTTAAGAAGACCAGTCCTAGACTGCAGCCTGGTCACTGCACATGACTATGGATGGTCAGAAGTGACCGTTCTGGAATATCTGTTATATTACAGAACATCTTACCACTGTAAGGTCATGTAGCCGGTGAATTATAGGGTTGTACTATTTACTACCGGTTAGTAATACTGACACATCTTTCATTACAAACTTAAGCAGCCAGAAGTGCACAAGATGAGTAAAAGTCAATGAAGAACTCACCGCAGTTTCTGATTGTACTGTTTAACTTTCTCGAGTGAAGCGGCATTAATCTGGGCCTGAAATTCTTCAATAGAAACATTATCCTTGTAATAATAGCCGTCCATACTCTCCAGAGCTAAAATAGGAAGAGAAATTGCACTTATTTTTTTTTTCCATTGTGCCCTGGAACATTGCACAGTCTCATGCTATTCTGATTTTATAGTCTCTGTGTGATTCAACAAAACAGGTGAGCGGCCATTGACTGCTGGGAATATTACAAAGAATAGCTTGGAAAAGCAGAAAAAGGATAAAAGCAACGATCCCTGAGTTATGGACCATTAGTGCATTACATGTACAGTACGCATATATTTCCATATGCAGACATGGCTCATGCAAAAGCATATAATATACCTATTGTTTATTTTATGTAACTTACCATACCCTGCCAAATACACCCTATAATGGGACTAGCCAGAAACAGTGTTGTTGCAGACATGTACAGGGGTTAATTGTTTTTAAGCAGACCTTTAACCTCTCCATTGACTCAGATACAGTTGCAATTTTTGTCCGGCCCTCACTGTTCCTGAGATCTCATTGCAGTTAGTTTTGGTGACTGATATGATCTTTAGGTTCTGTACTATCAGATGGGCAGTGTCAGGCAGGAGCAGGAAAAGGGGTGACTCAGAGGTGGATAGTGGCAGAGCTCAGAATCAGAAGCACACCCTTTGTTTGCTCCTGTCTGACCATGACCCCTTGATATTAGACATTGCAGTTCATTGCATATCAGGTCCCAAAACTAACAGTGTTGATTGCTCCAGAACATTATAAAACATTTCAACTGTTCCAGAGTCAGCGGAACAGAATACTATCCATAAATTGGTATAAGGAACAGAAATGTGTCAAACATTCCCAGAATGTCGCTCTATACCTAATGCCATGTGCACCATTTTGCCCGACCATCCCATAATACTATTTTAAATCACCTTGCTAGAGGTTATGGCAGTCGGTAGTGAGCTGTACGACTGATGCCTAAAGACAATTATATCAGCTCTGTCTATAATAAGCTTGGGGCAATTTGCACCAGTGTGAATGGGGATGGCTCATTTGGACTTTGCCTTTGCAGGACTGTGGGACCGCACATATTAATTGTCAGTGCTGCAAATGCTTCATCAGAAATAATGGGATTTTCTTTTCCGACCTCAGAATGGGGTTTTATTAATGCATTGTTACAAGGATACAGCAGGTCTCAGGAAACGGAGATCCAATTTTCCGCAGAGAAGAAACTAATTTTTCTTTTGCAAAAAAATGTAAAACAAAAAAAAAAAGTCTTCACCTTGAGAAAATAGGACGGGGTGAATTTTAAATCCTCCTCCGTTCTTCAGCCTATTTGGAAGATACTCGAAATGATAACTGTCTATGTAAAAGTAAATTTTCAGAGCTTGTCGGCTTCCTTCCGCCTGATAGGTAATGGGAACATCTGAGAATATAAGTGAAACATGTTATTTGTCTTCCATACAAAAGCGCAGTATGACTGTTACCATCTTGACCTGTCGTACCACAATAGTCCAGCAATACTTTTACCTCCTTGACCTATATCAGGATAGTAGCTACAGAAAATCTATTCTGACAGAGCCAAATGTGCAGCGTGTCCTATCAGATGTGCGCTCATTGAATACTGTATCATATACAGTATGTGAGTGGTTACAATAGATGGAATAATGCATTGTATATTACTATATACTTATAGTGCTTACAGTGAAAGCTCTATCAGATACCTACTCCAGATTCTATAGGTAAGTAGTCTTCCAGGGGGTGGTCTTCTCAAAAAAAAAAAAAAAGTTGGCCAATGTGAATACAATATATGATAGAACTGGAAACCTGTCACAGGTCTGGATAGTGAAGAAGTTTCCAATATAAGGGTGCATTCACACGATGTAACGTGGCACTGATTCTTGCACAATAACTCGCATAAGAATCAGCGCTGTAAAACAGAATCCCATTGACTTCAATGGGTTCCATTTAATGCGCACGTAACACATTGAAATCAATGGGTTACAAAGCCTCCCATTGATTTCAATGTGTTACGCGTGCTATTATTACGGTGGATGGTGAGAAGGAGTCAATATGGTTCAGGGTCCCCATATATTCATGTGCAATAATTAATTTCCTCTGTGGTGGTGCCAAGCCACAAGGCCAGATAACTTCTGATGGTTGGGGGTTCCACCAACAGAAACATAGGAACAGTATAACAAGTGTATAATGCATAATAGACTTGTTATGCTGTTCCTATGTACACCTGATGAAGAGACCACATACAGGTTTCGAAATGCATTGTTTAAGAAGCTTTAAATAAAGGATTGAGACAAGACTTTGTTTGGTAAGCGCTGATCTTTTTGTCATTTTTGTGCTTTTGTGGATTGGATTGGTCCTGTTATGGTGATTTCTATACGTATGCTACAGTTCATTATCAAAGGACCCTTCCAACATTGAGCAAGGCAAAGAAACTTTTAACTTAAAGGGGTTTTCCAGGCTATAAATATTGATGAGCATCCTAAGAATTGGTAAGCAATATTAGATTGATAGTTGGCACCTCCACCGATCTGATATACAGAGAGCAGATAAGGAGACTGCGCTATTCTCTGTGTAGTGGCTGAAGTGAGTCACCATATGACAATCCAACTTTTTCTCATTACAGACAAAGGGGTCCTTTGGAGTCCTTTGTTTTTTTCATTAATCTGTTCTCCTGTTCTTATGATGGAACACACGTATGGCTGATACAAGGGAAGTGTGAAAGAATCCTTAGAACTTTTTATTAATAATAATGATACATACTTGCAGTTTGTGGTCCATGTTCTGCTTGTCTAAAATAAAACATGACCTTTTCCAAATCAAAGAGGGCAACAAGTGAGTCTTCCAGCATAGCTTGTTCATCTGTCTGTAGAAGAAAACACATCGGAAGCAGGAGATGAAGGAAGACCACATAATACCTATAATATATACTCACAGCAGTGGTGGATTGCATATTAATAATGAATATGATTGCAAACCCAGTTCAATGATGATAATGAAAGAGTGAAGGAGCAAAGATTAAAGGAATTGTATTACATTATTGGTCCTTTCATAAGCAGTACAATGCAGTGTACAGGAATAATGAAGTGCAAGATAAATCCTCCCATTAGGTTACAATTGGTACATGTGCTTATCAAGTGCGCCAGAGATTTCCTCTACTATCACTCTCACATTTTTCACACGGTCTTTGTTGAAACACTTTGCAGGACTTCTGCCTGATCCATCTAACATGTTACTACAATACACTGATGTTCACTTGCAAGACATTAGAAATTACTTACTTGAAGACCTACCCTAAAGAGTGTCTGATGACTGAAGGTAGTCCCTGGGGTTGGACATACACAATCCTATTATTTTATATGCCCTCAATCTTTAAGTTTTTGAGAACCCCTTTAATAACATCCCCCATATACTAGTAATATATGAAGTTAGTAACGTCCATTACCATATTTGGAGACAGAAGAGACTGGAAGTGGAAGAGAACACCGGCGTTAGCGATCTGCTCCAGCCATCTTCTACTGGCTTCCTGGGTTTCCACTTCATATTCTCTGTTGCTGTCATACATGTGATTTAATGCAGCCATAAGCTGTTCAGAGAAGGCACAGACGGTGGCTACTAAGCTCTGGCAAAACACCATATCTCTCCTCAGCTGTACTTCACTATCTGTAGAGACAAATAGAGAGAATCTGTAATTCATTCTCTGTTATCGCTCACATAAGGATAGATTATTCCTGTGTATTAGAATAACCAATGCATAAAGGCACATCCTACCACTACCCTACATATCTACTACAAACTATAAATAACAAATGGTCTTTACCCCATCTTCCATGTCTCTATCACAATTCTTTGGGTTTGAGCCCAATCTGAGCGTTGCTATGTACAAGTTGTTAAAGTCTGTCTCCAGTTATATCTTTTATGTATGAATAGTATAGATGAATATAAGAGACTGTGTAGTGTATCTTATTAAAGGGATTCTACCATTAAAACACATTTTTTTCTCGTTGACACGTAGGAATAGCCTTACGATGTCTTCTCCGCGCCACCATTCGGTATAAATCCCGGTTTTTGCCGGTATTCAAATGAGTACTCTTGCGAGAGAACTCTCCAGTGATGCCTCCTTCTTCTTCAGGAACGTCCTCTTCACGCGTCTACTTCCAGCGCTGGCAAACTTGTAGGCCTCGGGCCTCAGGCAGAGATAACTACGCATGCCCACAGGCCACAAGAAAATGGCCGCTTACTTACTGTGTGAGCGGCCATTTCTCTTGTGGCCGCGGGCATGTGCAATCGGCTCTGCTCGAGGCCCAGAAGTTTGACTGCCAGAAACGAAAGAAGACATTGTGAAGAGGCCATTCCTGAAGGAGATGGAGGCGTCGCTGGAGAGTTCTCTCGCAGCATTGGGGACGCCCCCAGTGCTGTTCGAGCACTGGGTCCGCCCCCAGTGCTGCATGAGAACTCATTTGCATACCGATGAAAACCGGGATTTATACCGAACGGCGGCGTGGAGAAGACATCTTAAGGCTATTCCTACGTGTCAACGAGAAAAAAAATTGTGTTTTAATGGTAGAATCCCTTTAATATAAAATAAACTACACAGTCTCTTATATTCATCTATACTATTCAAACATAAAAGATATTATACCGATAAAAACGGGGATTTATACCGAACGGTGGCGCGGAGAAGACATCTAAAGGTAGAAGAAGAATAGCCTTTCTTAAGGCTATTCCTACGTGTCAACGAGAAAAAAAATGTGTTTTAATGGTTGAATCCCTTTAAAGATAAATGCTTTGTTCTACATTTATTAAGCTGAGTTACCTCTAACAGAGAAGTCTATAGAGTAGGGACAAAAGGAAGAGGCTGTGGAACACACACACACACACACACACAAATACTGCAGCTGTAAAGCTCTGCTGCACTTAGAAACTAGGACAACTCCTTTGACTCCACTATGTGTAGTAACGTAATGTCCTTCTGTACAAAGCGGAACAATACTTCAACCAATAAACCTCTTCTTCGCCCTCCCTTCTCCATAGACCTCTATTCATTAGTTATATCTGTACAATCTTATACCTTCTTAGACTTCTAGAGTTTCACAAAGACTATATGTATCTGTTAAACGTTTGAGCGGTGTGGATCTTCTTGATATCCAAGTATGTAATAACTCCACTTAGAATTCCGAAAAATGAATAAAAGCAGCCAATATTCTTACCTGTATATTCCAGCAGGGCTAACAGTATCCGCGTTTCCACCTCTAAAGGAAATAAATGAAAAGTGTTACGTTTAGGTGCCCCATCAAATCAATAGTAAAGTTGGCTGAACGTGTTGTATAGGCCAGAGCAGCCAACTATCTTGTGTGTATGGGAGTCTGCCATCTCTCCCTTGACAGATGATGTTGAGGTTCAGCGGACAACTATCTAAAGTGTATGGTCACCTTTAGACCCAATGTTTATTACAATTCTCCTTGCTGCAATCCTTGTAAGGCAAGGCTGATAATTTATCAAGCTGTTATGTTTCCCGAGAAAACTAAAGATTGTAATCTCTACAGACGTCTTGTGCATTTGCTGGAGCTCATTTTATTCGGATTAGGATTTAGATGCCAGGATCTGCTAGATACTTTCTAATGACAAACTAATAAAAAGAAACTTGGTGATGGTTTAGGACATTAGATGATCGGAAGCTGTGGGAAATAAGCTAAATTAGACTGTGGGCCAGTAGATAGCGGTTGCTTTCATCTCCTTTGGATTTCGGTAAAATAAACATACTCATAAATCTTCTAAAGAATCATTGCCTTACCATCAAAATACATTATAGTAAGTGCTGACGCTGCATTCTTCATAGAATTACTCTACAGTGTTATATGGATACATGCAGCTGACCGCCATAAAATGTCATTTTTCAAAAGTGGCAAATATTTCACAATAATAAACCCCCGGAATGAGCGCGAATTAAGCCCTTAAGGCGAGAAAGTGAAACATAGAGGGACTTTATCGTATTGACATAGAAGGAAACAAGGGTACTTAGCATTCATGTCATGGATACTGAACATGCATGGCTTTTTGGATCATAAAAGAGTCTTTTGAGTTGCTATTAATTATTAAGGACATAAATAGAGTGAAAACTCCGAGTAATACAGTGTTAAGAGTCTCTGCTTCTTGGAATCAGATCAAATCGAGAGTAAAGTAATTGAAACCAGTATTTTAGAATATAAAAATGGAGGCAAAAGTCATACCTTAGTCTTCATTTTGGATATAACTTCATCAGACGGGATAACATAAGGAGCACAAGTAACTGTTGGGTTTGGTTCATACCTGCTTTTAGGTTTCCATTCATGGGATACAATTAAAAAAGCAGTTACCCTTGGAAGCCCACAAACCCCATAAACTATAATGGGTTCCACCGGACTTCCGCTTGCTTTCCACCCGAAAAAGGTAGAAAAATGCAGAGAGTGAAGTCCTGCTTGGATGACTTTCCTCTCGAAAAAACGGAATGGGGAATGGAATCCCCGAATGGAGACCGAGCGCTAGTGTGAACCTAACCTTAGATAGCTGTGCCAACTAGAGATGGGCGAACTTCTCAAGATGTGTTTCATTTCAGGTTCAGGTGGCTCGGGTCTCAGATTCATTTTGGGTCGAACAAGTTTGGATAAAAACGGAAGTGAAATCATTTTACTTTGGGGTGTTTTATAATCTTATGAAAAGAACGAGGAAAAAGAAATATAGGATGGCACTGCTAGAAATGTAAATGAAAGTCCCAATAAATTGAAGGTAAGTATGAGGATTATAACCTTAAATATGAAGAGCTGTGGGGGTGCTCAACGACCAAAAAAAGGCAGTATGAACAAATAGAGCATATGTAGAAAAAATTAGGAAGGGCACTCACCCACATCCAAGCTCGTCTTCATAAAATACTTCTTTTATTAAGGTAACAGATTTCTTTAAAATCAAGTAGTGCAGGGAGGGAATAGAGCATATCAGGCAAGTAGGCAACAGCCGCTTCGCGCAACTGTGTGCGCTTTCTCAAGCCTCAGAATGCGAATGCAGAATTGCATTCTGAGGCTTGAGAAAGCGCACACAGTTGCGCGAAACGGCTGTTGCCTACTTGCCTGATATGCTCTATTCCCTCCCTGCACTACTTGATTTTAAAGAAATCTGTTACCTTAATAAAAGAAGTATTTTATGAAGACGAGCTTGGATGTGGGTGAGTGCCCTTCCTAATTTTTTCTACATATGCTCGTTTTATAATCTTAGTCTGACCAAGATGAATCTGTTTGGTGTCATTAAAAAGCAAACAATTTGGAATATTCAGACCCCGGCTCAGAAGAAAGCAGTGCGCCCATCTCCAGCGGCAACGCTTATCTCTCAGCAAAACAAAAGATTTGGGTATGTTGAAATACAACACACACCATTCCGCGTTCCTCAAAAATTGGGGGCTAGGCAGGGAGCCCTCACACGTGTCAGATTATTGCTGGATCCCAGTGATTTCTGTGCAATCTGCCAGTACTTAAAGGGATCCTATCATTGGATACCCTTTTTTTTCTGACTAACATGTAGGAATAGACTTAGGCTGCATGCACATGGAGTTACGCCGGGCTTGTAAAAATACTCATTCACAGCCATACACGCGAGCACTGCGGTTGGCTCCCGAACACTTCCCATTCACTTCAATGGGAGCGCTCGTAACACCGGCGTTACGAGCGCTCCCATAGAAGTGAATGGGAAGTGTTCGGGAGCCGTCCGCAGCGCTCGCGTGTACGGCTGTGAATGAGGATTTTTACAAGCCTGGCGTAACTCCGTGTGCATGCAGCCTTAATCTCCAGTAATGCCTCCATCTTATTCTGGAACGCCCTCTCCATGTGTCTTCTTCCATCCTAGGTTTCAATCTTCTAGACCTCGGGCAGAACCGATTGTGCATGCCCGAGCCACAAAAAATGGCTGCTTACACAGTAAGCTAGTGTAAGCAGCCATTTTCTTGTGGCCCGGGCATGCACAGTCGGCTCTACCTGAGGCCTAGAAGATTGAATCACAGGACGGAAGAAGACGTGGAGAGAGGCCGTTCCAGAAGAAGATGGAAGCGTCGCTGGAGATTTCTCTCGCAGCATTGGGACACCCCCCAGTGCTGTTTGAGCGCTGAGGAACGCACCCAGTGCTGCGAGAGAACTTATTTGCAGAGAGAACTTATATCTATGGAACGGCAGCATGGAGAAGAAATCTAAATGTAGGAGAAGAAAAGGCCTTTTTAAGGCTATTCCTACGTGTTAGTCAGAAAAAAAAGATATCCAATGATAGGATCCCTTTAACTAATGGGTAAGTGCAACAATAGTTATACAGATACAATTATGTATGGCCAATGCTACCTAGTCAACGTTATACATACATCAACAATCTGAAAACAGCACATAAAAGAAGAATGCAGCACCAAGAAAAGTATATATAAGGAAGGGAAAAATAAATGAGATTAGACAATAATAAAAATCCAAGTCTATTTGGACAGTGGGAGTGAGGAAAAAATAATTCAGGTCTATTTCAGACAAGTATAGAGGACATGAGCATTGACATGGTAGACAAGAGGGCAGATAAATTGAAACAATGACTAATGGACAAGAAAATGACATGAAAATACAGCTGTCATCACATCGAGAAGAAGTGAGGTGGATATAATGTAGCGTCTATGTACTTGTCAGAAGTGACAGGGCTAATATCTGTGCTGACATGTACTTGTACAACATAATATTGCAATGATATTGATACTGAATACGGCTGTGTTGTGAATAGCCGGCAGAAATCCAGCACTGTGAGATGGCTGTGTGCCCAATTACACTAACATTAGGTGTGACTAGTAGAGCAACAGTTGCAATTGTAAAGTCAAGTCTACCAATACCAAAATTTACATTAAACCACTTATATGGTATTGTAGGGGGCAGATAGCAACATAGTGAACATACCTTTAATATGTCAAAGTGTCATTTTGCTCCCGAGAAAATCAACTTTTATTTTGAATGCAAATGAGCTGCTCAGCGCCTGCCAGAGAAACTATTTTTCTCCATCCAGCGCAACCCCAAATGGAAAGATTGATAGGTTTCAATGTATGCTGACAACTGGCGAGAAAGGGTTCTTTGGCAAAATGGCTAAAAAACAACTCATTCACGTAAAGGAATAAAAATTCATTTTCTTAGCATTCAAGTTTGCACTTTGTGAAAGTGGATGGGATTCTCATTAATCCCATCCGCACATTGCAGAAAAAATCTGCTATGGAAATGCTGCAATTGCAAAAACGCCCAGGTTTTGGCTGCTATGTGGAATACGACTATTTACACGACGCGTTTCAAGCCCTAGGCCCTTTCTCAAGTGTACATTAAACCTGTCTGAAACGCGTTGTGTAAATAAAGTCGTATTCCACATATCAGTCCGGGTGAGAGCTGTTCTTTTCCTGTCCTTCCTGGAGGCTGGTTCACTAACCCACTTGTCTTGACGTTCACGTGACAGATACAAGCAGCTGCCCGCCATATCCACAACGGTTGTTACATCCTTTCGGTTGTTGTGTCCCACACAACTTAATCAGGTGAGCAGTCACCTGTTATGTTTATTATCCTTTTAAATACCAAGGGTAGTACACCAGGATCGGCTCAGTGTCGTGCCTTTTTTGTCTTTTCAGGTTTTGGCTGCGTCTCGCTATGCGGGGCCTTAACCGAACACAAAAAGATATGTTCTCTAATCACCCCTACATCAGCATATAAGTGGTTTCGAACTGATTTGGTGATGGGCCCAACTTATTTAATTTAATTACATTGTAGCCAAAAAATAACAAGAAGTTACAACGTAAGACTCACCTTCTACAAATTTCTTAATGTTTTGTGCAAGAATGCGAACACTACTGGGCAGGTTCCAGGGGTCCTGTTTAATGTGTAGCCGTAACCGCTTTGGACAGCTTAATTTAGGTTCCATTTCCTGTTGAAATTCTGCAGAATGCGAGAAATAGAAGAGAACCAACACTCAGATCTCCATCTAAGCAATAAATCTCCACATGCTAAGATCACTTATCTTCGATCTATAGCCTTGTAATGTTTGTGAATATCAATTCTTCAATCCGCCAATCTAATATATAGGACCCAGATAGGTCACTCTTTACAGGGCAGATATGTAACTTGAAGCACCAGAGGCCTCAATGCAATAACCAACTTTATAATGAGTTACATATGTATTTCTTTCAATTGCTTCAATGAGAATCTTTCAAGGAAGATTTTGTTTTAAAATCCAGGGATTTTGGGCCAGATTTGGTCATTTTTCAAGGATCTGTATATGAATTGCCTGCCAGTTTAATGCATGATAGTCATTGGTAAAGCTCTTAAAAAATTTCACCTAAAAACTAAAATTGGAATAAGTTATCTGAAAATATCTTAACACGTTGCAAAATGAATGTTAAGATTAGGTTCACATCTGCGTTGAAGTCTCCATAGGAGACTCCACTGCAGATTCTGCCTAAAATTGTCCTGCATGTAGGACTTTTCTCTCCGCCATTTTCAGTAAAGAACCGTCGGAAACTCGACAGGCATCCAGACCACATTATAGTCTATAGAGTACACGGGTGTCCTTGGATAACATACTTTTTAAGCGGACAGGCTCTCCGTATTTCAGGTCCCACAACAGAGAGCCGAACACTAGTGTGAATCTAGCGTAACCCATCTAGTCCGATCCTATGGAAGAGCTACAGTAGCATGAATGGCTGAAAAAGTTAAAGGGGTTAGCCACTATCTATTATTGATGGCTGATCCTAAGGATAGTCCATCAATATTAGATTTGCAGGGGTCTGAGGACCTCTGCAGATCACATGTTGAGAGAGCTGCGCTGCCGAGTCACAATTGTAGCAGTGGGTTTAGGTACTACAGTGCTATCACATTTAAATCTATGGGGAAGTGCTACCCAAACCTTCCCCCACCTCTACATTTTATGCAGTGAGCAAAGCGTCTCCCAGTATATAAACATTATTGGGAGTCCCACTGAATTGGAACAACTGATCTGTGAGGGTCCTGGGTAAAAGAAAAAAATAATCAATATGTCCCTTTATTTGTTTTTATTGTGCTGGAAAAATAAGTTATGAGAAGGCTTAAAGGACATGTCACTTATGTTGGTTCCAGATACCACCCTCAGAGGTCTTATAGAGTCCATGCTCCATTGCTCAGAGCTGTTTTAGAAGAACAGTTTTAATGACGTTACAAAGTTTGGCAGGCGGTTTCAATGTTAGCGCTGATTGATATAAACATATTCTCAAAGACAAGCAGATATACGGCATCTACCTTGTAAACTTCGGCCAGGTGTGAAATATTTTGTTTGCTCAAATGCTCTGGCCACGGCCGGTCCTCTTAGGAGATTAGTTATTGATTCCACCTAGGAGAATACAGGAGAATTTCATTGCAAACAAATAACAAAGGGAAATTATGGGCATTGGCATTTATTTGGTACAACAAAAATGAGGAAGAATATTAATATCTTATTATGTATAACAAGAGCTGATACCATGTATCATCAGCAGTATCCCTCCCATCACAATAGGGTTCTGACTATAAGGGCATTAATATGTTGTAATGGGGGGGTGTCACACACTATGGACCCCATCTATAATACAGAGCGTAGCATCCACTGCTGCACATTTATTACATGGATAGTCAGTCTTTTCTTGTTTTTTGGCTTCTGCAGTATTTTAGAGTACTTACACTCACACCTACACTGCAATGAATAAGATTGTAGTTCCCACAATGTATCTTAAATGTCACAGATTTTAATGTGTATATATATAATGAGTACTAACTAGGGGAAAAGCAGGCAAAATTTGCAATAAAACCAGAAATAATTATATGGAGATATATGGATAATTATAAGCACAGTCAGATAGCCAGAGTTCACCTGAATATAACACACTTTTCCGCTTTGCACTCGGTGCCTCGGTTCTTGAGATATTGGCTCTTTACCTTATAGGCTAATGAACTGTTTGGTGCAATGAAGGTGTCATCATTGCTCTCATCAAACCAAATAGCTGTTTTCCATCAACCAGTCCCTCCATCCCTTCCCACTTTCTGCTATGTCTGACATGTACATTGTCTGACCCTATCAATCATAGCAAGGAGGTAACTCAAAGGTGTGAGCAATGGTGATGTCCTGATTGCACCAAACAACTCATTACCGTATCAGTAGAGACTTAATATATCAGCAGTGGAGGCAGCGATCCATCGGGAAGAAGAAAATGGAGATTAATTTATGTCAACCCTGTGAGTTCTGGTGACACAAACCTTTAATACTCAGTTTTGCTCATAAATTACTTGCGTCACGCCATGGCTCCAAAATTACTCATATAGGAAAACCTAACATTGGTGCTAATAGGCTGTTACTATATTTTTTACTCACCTGACTGAAAAGGTGTTCTAGACAGCTGTGTAGTTTGTCCTGTTTCTCATGAGAAATCCGCACATTTAATGGCATCTCATCTCCTACAGTAGAAAGTTTTAAGTATGAAGAAATAATCATAATAATAATAACCATAATAATACATTTTACGTATATAGCGCCAACCCATTCCGCAGCTCTATACAAATTCTACGATTCAAGTATAGACAAAATTAGACATTATAGAGTAATACAATTCACAGAATAGGAGTCACTAAAACTGAAAAAAATAAAACAACAACCCAAAACATAAAACAAAGACTCCTATAAACCTAGGTTGAGGGGATATTGTCACTCCATAGGGAGAGAACCACCATTTAGGTGTGTGGAGTCTTATTAAGCTACTGTGCAAAGGAACATGGGAAGAATATGCAAATCTGACTTCCATGATGTAATTAGGAAGCCAGTGCCTCAAGAATGCACACCAATAGAGGGCGCTGACTGAGAATGTGCAAGTCTATATTCCATGATGTAATTAGGAAAATAGAGTCTCAGTCAAGCAAACCAATAGAGGGCGCTCCCTTTAACATCATGCCGACCTTCTCAGAGGCCTTTGTTTGCAATGATGTTGGGATTTTACCAGATTTTACAGAGATTGTACCTGGTAAAATTCCAACATCATTGCAAACAAAGGCCTCTGAGAAGGTTGGCATGATGTTAAAGGGAGCGCCCTCTATTGGTTTGCTTGACTGAGACTCTGTCTTCCTAATTACATCATGGAAGATAGACTTGCACATTCTCAGTCAGCGCCCTCTATTGGTGTGCATGACTGAGGCACTGGCTTCCTAATTACATCATGGAAGTCAGATTTGCATATTCTTCTCATGTTCCTATAAACCTAATAAGGTAAATGAATAATGTGGAGACCCCCCCACACCATCTTCTCTGGGAGCCTCAGCCATCATGCTATTTACACTCACCGGCCACTTTATTAGGTACACCTGTCCAACTACTCGTTAACACTTAATTTCTAATCAGCCAATCACATGGTGGCAACTCAGTGCATTTAGGCATGTAGACATGGTCAAGACAATCTCCTGCAGTTCAAACCGAGCATCAGTATGGGGAAGAAAGGTGATTTGAGTGCCTTTGAACGTGGCATGGTTGTTGGTGCCAGAAGGGCTGGTCTGAGTATTTCAGAAACTGCTGATCTACTGGGATTTTCACTCACAACCATCTCTAGGGTTTACAGAGAATGGTCCGAAAAAGAAAAAACATCCAGTGAGCGGCAGTTCTGTGGGCGGAAATGCGTTGTTGATGCCAGAGGTCAGAGGAGAATGGCCAGACTGGTTTGAGCTGATAGAAAGGCAACAGTGACTCAAATAGCCACCCGTTACAACCAAGGTAGCCAGAAGAGCATCTCTGAACACACAGTACGTCGAACTTTGAGGCAGATGGGCTACAGCAGCAGAAGACCACACCGGGTGCCACTCCTTTCAGCTAAGAACAGGAAACTGAGGCTACAATTTGCACAAGCTCATTGAAATTGGACAATTGAAGATTGGAAAAACGTTGCCTGGTCTGATGAGTCTCGATTTCTGCTGCGACATTCGGATGGTAGGGTCAGAATTTGGCGTCAACAACATGAAAGCATGGATCCATCCTGCCTTGTATCAACGGTTCAGGCTGGTGGTGGTGGTGTCATGGTGTGGGGAATATTTTCTTGGCACTCTTTGGGCCCCTTGGTACCAATTGAGCATCGTTGCAACGCCAAAGCCTACCTGAGTATTGTTGCTGACCATGTCCATCCCTTTATGACCACAATGTACCCAACATCTGATGGCTACTTTCAGCAGGATAATGCGCCATGTCATAAAGCTGGAATCATCTCAGACTGGTTTCTTGAACATGACAATGAGTTCACTGTACTCCAATGGCCTCCACAGTCACCAGATCTCAATCCTATAGAGCAGGGGTCGGCAACCCCTGGCACGCGTGCCAAGACTGGCACGCGAGGCATATTTTGCTGGCACGGCAGCCAGCCTGCAACTTTCATACAAATTGAGAGAGAGAGAGCGTCCCTTCAGTGCTCTGCTATAGAGCTGAGGACACGCCCCCTTCTCTCACTGCCCACCAATCAGAGGTGAGCCTCTCACTGCACGGGCTAAGGGCTCCCTGGACCTGCTGCTACATGTGAGGAGGAGCTCCTGCCGTCTGCAGCCCTGAGGAGAGAGAGGAAGCTCCGGGAGCAAAGTGAAAGTAAAAACACCAGGTACGTGTGTTACTAACTATTCTCATTAATGTCAGGCATTTGGGGTTATTACTTTAGTGTTAGTAACCCCATGTGCCTCACATTAATAGCAGTTAACCCCATCATGTCCCTCACATTAACCCTGTGTGGCTCACATAAGGGTTACTGATGTGTGAGACATATGGGGGTACTAATAAAGGACCTATATAATGAAGATATTCACTTATTACCTCCATATGTCTCACATATCAGTGTCCCTTATGTAAAGCACACGGGGTTAATGTGAGGGACATGATGGGGTTAACTGCTATTAATATGAGGCACATTGAGTTAACCTGTAATGCACATGACCAGACTCTACAACTGTGGATAAAAGTACAGACCTATATATTTCAATTGACCCATATATACAGCCATTATTTTTGTGGCTGTGTATCTGGGCCAAATTGAAGAGCTGAAAACTATTGAGCAGGTCCTATATGTGTCCTATACATCCCCTATATGTGTCCTATACATCCCCTATATGTGTCCTATACATCCCCTATATCTGTCCTATACATCCCCTATATGTGTCCTATACATCCCCTATATCTGTCCTATACGTCCCCTATATCTGTCCTATACATCCCCTATATCTGTCCTATACATCCCCTATATCTGCCCTATACATCCCCTATATCTGTCCTATACATCCCCTATATCTGTCCTATACATCCCCTATATCTGCCCTATACATCCCCTATATCTGCCCTATACATCCCCTATATCTGTCCTATACGTACCCTATATCTGTCCTATACATCCCCTATATCTGTCTGCATTTGCAGCCCTGTCAATTCATTTTTAACATATAGGTCAGTGAAAACCACATCCATGCCATTTGTATGCAGGAGGCGTAAGGCTGAGGCCCCACATTGCAGAAATGCAGCATTTTTGTTGCAGATTTTCATGCGGTTTATTTCAACCAAAGCTAAAAATGGCTACAGAAGGAATGGGAAATATATAGGAAGCTTCTTATACGTTTCCCTTCTGCTTAATCTACTCCTGGCTCAGGCTCAGAAAAACGCAGCAAAATATGTAACAAAAAAAGCTGTGTTCCAACAACGCGGGGGCCTTAGGCTAAAGCCCCACGTTGCAGAAACAGCTTTTTTTCGTTGCAGATTTTGCAGGGTTTTTTTTTTTTAGCCGAAGCCAGGAGTAGATTGAGCAGGAGGGAGACATATAAGAAGCTTCCTATATATTTCCCATTCGTTTTCTAGCCATTCTTGGCTTTGACGTAAAAAAAAAACGCAGCTAAATCTGCAATAAAAAAGCTGCATTTTTGTAATGTGGGGCCTCAGCCTTAGTGGGATTCTATTAGGTGGTGACACTGTAACTAGATGCAATTATAGCCAAATCCAGTTCCTGGGCACCAGTGCATTCACTTTGTTGAAAGTGTGACACCCATTAATTCCTGGCTGGGGTTTTGCTGTTACTGCACCGCCAGGAACTAAAAGTGACAAATTAATCTGCGTTTCACTTAGGGAGCGTTCACACTACCGTCTGTGTCCGTCAGACAATGTCCGCTGCTAATGTCTGTTCAAAATCTTGTGTGGACATTAGCAGCGGACACTAGCTGTGTCCGTGACATTTTGCATTGATTTAAATGGACATCGGGTGCGTTCGTTTACTGTTCGTGGGTGTCCTTAAGTGTCCGTTCCCAAAGATGTCCGACTTTTCAAGCGGACAGAAAAACCTACATGTCGGGTTTTGCTGTCCGCTTGAAAAGTCGGACATCTTTGAGAACGGACAGTTAAGGACACCCACAGACAGTAAAAGAACGCACCCGATGTCCATTTAAATCAATGCAAAATGTCACGGACACAGCTAGTGTCCGATGCTAATGTCCGTGCAAGATTTTGAACGGACATTAGCAGCGGACACTAGCTGTCGGACACCGACGGTAGTGTGAATGCTCCCTTACAGAAAACTGAAGTTACTAACAGCCAAGGACTGGATGGAGCATACAGGTACATTGTGTGTCAGAGCTTTACAGGTATGACCTTACACTGCTCCCAGTCACATACATTACCACTAATTGTGGGTTACGCATGTACTTACATTGCTTCTAAAGGAAAAGCACATGTGTACCCAGGCAAATAGTGGTAAGCGCATGTGGCTAGGAGCGCAGTATGACAGCACCCCTATGTTGTGGTTTGTGCTATATGACTTTAGTGTAGGTGTCGTCAGCTTTACAATTATTGCTCGGCACTCCGAGGACTTCATCTTTGATTTTTTAATTTAAATCGGCACGCCGAACAAAAAAAGTTGCCTACCCCTGCTATAGAACATCTTTGGGATGTGGTGGAACGGGAGATTCGCATCATGGATGTGCAGCCGACAAATCTGCGGCAACTGTGTGATGCCATCATGTCAATATGGACCAAAATCTCTAAGGAATGCTTCCAGCACCTTGTTGAATCTATGCCACGAAGAATTGAGGCAGTTCTGAAGGCAAAAGGGGGTCCAACCCGTTACTAGCATGGTGTACCTAATAAAGTGGCCGGTGAGTGTATATTCCTGATAATATTACATTTCCTACGTAGCGGCTTCTGCAACGGAAATGAAAAGCTTTAAGTCTACACAAAGTTTTTTGTGGGTGATTTTGAGGCAGACTGCGCTTCAAAAAAAGTAAGAGCCGGAGTAAGAGTCGCAAGACTGTTTGGAAAGGTTATCTTCATAAGATAACCCCTTGAAATAAAAGGGTGATAACCTTTGACAAAAAACCAACTCTTTCCTTCATGTGCCCCAGAAGAGCATGACCAGTATGAAATACCGTACTTATATAACCAAATAGCGGGTTTACCAGAATCCATGTCATCGCTGTGAAGGTAAGAACTACACTGGCTGCTGCAGGCACTTGTAAAGGACGCAATGGAGTTTCTGTTGCTGTTACAGTCACTATAAGAAGAATAAACAACATATCTGAAATAACGTCTAATAAATTCAGTATTTTAACAATTAGCAAATACAATAAACAGGTTAAACCCTGAGCACGGAATATGTGCTCACTTATGTAAAAGGATTTTCCAGGCTTGTAAGATTAATGACCGATGCTTTTGCTTTACAGGCCATGTGATGTCATGTTTGTTGGTCACATGTTTGTAGCTCATTGCCATTTAAGTGATTGGAAATGAGCTGTAATATCAAACCCAACCATTATGCAATGTGCGGCACTGTGCTTGGTTTTCAGTGATCAAAGCCTTTGTCTGTAGTCTCTTCCCTCATCTGGTATCTTCAAAAAGCTGAATCAGTGTCAATTCTTTGGACAGGTCAATGGTCATGGACAAGTCATGGATCTTATAAGTCTCGTAAACTTCTTTAATATAGTCCAGCTCAGGTGTATAGTAGCTGACCATACGACAGCTGAGAATTTCTATTCCTGTGCTTAATTTTCAGTATAGTGTGGCAAACCCAGATGTTAGCTGATTTAATACCTTTCCCAGTAAAATGTACAGCACTGACTATAATGGGGTCTGTCGGGTGTTTGTTGTTTTTAAGTGAAAGTGACCAGCAAAAAGTCATATGTATAGAAAGTTATCATCTAGTGATTTTTTTTAATGGAGGCTTGTCCGAGCCTTACCTATAAGAGTCTCTGTTGCTGATGGTGTCATGTCCAGAATCCTCCTGCTCCTCTCCAGCCACATTGAAGCAGACTCGCTTCCCATTCTTCTCCCCTTTTTCATCACTGTCCAGTGCTATCACATTTTCTGTTTTGCGCTCACATTTAGGAGAGCAAGTTATGGAAGATAAAAGCCTAAAGAACAAAGACAAAAATATAATTTGCCAAGGAAAGCATCACTTTGAAAATAAAATGATGAATCAACAATTTTGCAGTTTTTTGCTCAATTTTTCATAATGCCTTAAAGTGTCCCTTCTCTACCCCTGTTTCTATGGGTGTAAAAATAAGGGTACAAGGCACTGTAGCTGTGCCAATGTCCAATCCAAGGCAAGGTGTACTGTAGTTAAAAAAAAATCATAATTTATTCATCCAACCATTGACTTTTAGCACATCCATATTGTATGAATTACAGCTCAGTGTTACACATCTCATTAACAGCTCGTTATAGTCACAGCACAGTAATCAGACATCTGCCTGGTGACGAACTGTGCACCTGTTTACTAATCACATGATCATCGACAGTATATCACATGACCATGGACTGTGCATCACATGACCATGGACTGTGCACCACATGACCTTGGACTGTGCATCACATGACCATGGACTGTGCATCACATGACCTTGGACTGTGCATCACATGACCATGGACTGTGCATCACATGACCATGGACTGTGCATCACATGACCTTGGACTGTGCATCACATGACCATGGACTGTGCATCACATGACCATGGACTGTACATCACATGACCAAGGACTGCACATCACATGATCATAGATTGCACATCACATGACCATGGACTGCGCATCACATGACCATAGACTGTTCATCACATGACCACAGACTGATTTGTTGTCCACTGAGAGTAAGAATAATGAATGACAGCAAGAAGAGATCTAGAAAACCATGAGGAATTAATAAAGAATGGATATTAGAGAATTGTACAACTTTTTCATTATCTAAACGATAACATTTATCTCAATATCACTCAGGGATAGCAGAAATATATAAGCCAGCAAGAAAGTAGCTTCATACTCCATTGTCAGTGCCTGTGGTCTGAAATCAGTCATTAGAGAACTTGTGACAGATCTGCTTTGGGGAATCTCCACTCCAGACCCCAAGAGACCCAATCACAGTGAATAAGTCTGTGACTGCCCCCCCTGTGTCCTGGCAGGCATAGGCAGGCATGCTGGCCTTATTTCAAGACATTGGACTGAGAATAAATTCTGTCAAGCAGTCCTATAAATATAATGTCAAATATACAAGCTATACGTACAATACGGGAGAGTAATAGGTGCCATTTCATCGTACATGTAAAATGTGCTTGTGCTTGCCAGTCCTTGAACCTGTGAACAATATGTGCTATATCAACACCTCACACCCAGACTGCTGTGAACCTCGATTTTCCTGTTTTCCCTGTGCAGATCCTTTAACTAGATCCTTTGGGGATTACCATTTCCTTAAAATAATTTTCTCCAATGTAATTGCCAGATGGGTAAAACCTGGAAGCAGACGCCTAATGCATTCAGCATGCACAATATCTACAGCCCTGACAGTAACATGCACATAATCTGAGTCAATCTGCACATAATGTAATATAATGTACTGCAGATTATACTTGGGATTATTCCTGGCGTAAACAACAGGCAATACAGATCACTGATATGATAATGAAAGGTTTGCGTTGGCATCTCAGACACATGTGCGTTATACAAGATACGATACAATAATCTGATATCTTGTACACTATGAATAAAGATAAAGTTTTCATATGTTAACCAGGCTTTGCAATTCTCGGCATGGGAGGGATAGGGGAGCGTCGCTATACACTGGAGCACTGGGGATAGATACTATGACCTTTTGTTTTACACCCACATCGGCCACCCTAAAGTTTTGTAATAATTCCGAGACAAATCTATGACCCCAGCGATAATAGAGACATTCTATATATACACTATATATTTGGCTTGACAGTATTTATTGAGCTACGGCACATAAAAATTGCGCTAGCGAAGTGTAACAATAACCTGTTAAAACTGAAAACATAAGCCGAGAAGTGTACGTGAAAGATAAGAAGAGGATCATTCATTACCAGAGCTTTTGTAACACTAGAACATGTTCTACTCCTGCAGTTTTGTCCTTTGGTCTTATCTCTGAATATAAATCAATGGTGGACAAGGGATTAGTAATGTCTTTTGTTGACATGGCACCTACATGAGAAATATCACCCTGCCCAGAATACAGGCCCTCATGAAAAACACATGTACGGTCAGACAAGGATTACATCACTGACAAAGTAGTATTAGTATACCTAGAGCAAAAGCAAAGGTTAGGCAGAGAAGATGTCATCTAGGGTATTATGGAGGTGGGGGCCACAATTCATTCAATTGCTCATTGTCACCGTGCTGCCACTCATGTTCTAGGCAATGATGGGTACTCACTATTAGTCAGTGCTTAAATTGGGAACATTTTTAGGGGGAACTCTGGTATAATTAACAATGACGGAAGAGACGTCACTTGAGCCGGGCTTGCGCTGTGACGCATAAGGACACAAGCCCGGCCCACATGTTGTCTGTGACATCACCAAGTAAGCCTGAAGCCTTCCAGAGCCAGGAGAGGTAAGTAACACTGTTTTTTATGTTCCCTTACCTCCCCTAGCCCTCCAATCATTACACTTGGGGTCTGAAAAGACCCCCAAGTATAATGATAGCAGTGTTTGTGGGGTTCTCTATACCATTTATACCACTGAGTCGTATGTTCCAGCCCAATTTAAGCACTGCTTTTAGTACACTATGGCTAATTTAATGGGCCTTCCCGGATATCCCAACATTGGCATAGCAGAGGATTAAAAACATATTGGTTGTTTTCTATAATTTTAGTCCCTACCTTTGGCAAAAGTGTTGAATATTTCAGAAAACCCTTTTAATGAACAGTGTACTAACATGGGGGTTAGGGTACATTTTAAAAATCAGAGTGGTCACTAAGTCCTGGTCCTATCTAAATCAAAAGTACAAGGGGTTCTCCATGACTGAGAAATACAACGAGCAGTAAAATGACATGTATGCCACAGAGCTAGACCATACATCCCCTTAAAAAGTTGGGACCCAGCCTTGGCTTGTCCCATTCCCTTTTCGGCTGGGTGATGAGAACCTGTGTAGGGCTCTTCTAAAAAAAAAAAAAAAAAAACTGTATTGTCAACAAATAAGTGGATGGTAAATTAGCCTAAGGTTCATGGCGAGGAGGGGGAAACACAAATCAGGATCTTCTATTTTGGTACCAGAATGCTGTGCCCAATTTGATCTTTGCTATTCACCCAACATTTTTTCTATGTAAACCAGGAAACTGACAAGCCAGTAATAATTTTCAGTGAAAACACTGCAGCATTAACCAGGTTTACGCTGAGGGTTTTCTATTACTGATATATCACAGTACAGCAGAGATTAATTCAGCCATAAACACATTGAATTGAAAGCAGCAGGTTCTTATAGACTAATGGTTTAGTTTCTCAAATATCCATATATCTGTGTTTTTTCTTTCTTTTTTTTAATCCCTAATACTCTCTGGGAGAGGAATCTGATGTTCTCGCTGGTCTCATCTTTGGTGCACATTTTTTTTTTTTTTTATAAAACACCCCGAGCACAGGTAGGCATAGTATTGGGATATGTGGAAAATTAACCCACTGATCAATAAAAACCTGCTTTGGTTTAATGTTCCAAATGAATCTGGGAATAATTTATATTTCAGATATTGAAAAAGACTAGAATTACTAGAATTTCTGTCCAAGCATAAATATGTATTTCACAATGGATTATATTATAGTTTAGATTAAGAAAGAGCTGGTAAACAAGCAAACAGAAAGGAACGCTGTACACCCTAAAATATTCTTCGCAATTCCAAGGTTTTAAAAATTTGATTTGGGAAATGCTCCTGTTCCTGTTTCCTCAGCCATGACATGTCCTGGGAAATTAATTAAAATGTTGACAAACATGAAGTGTAAATGTCATGTGGCAGGTCATGGCGGGGTGCACACTTCCTACCTCTTCATTTCCCCCTACGTAAAACATGAGAATTTATGTGTGACAGGTCCAGCAATGAAGCCCAGTATCTCACCTCTACCCTTATGATAGAATCATAGAATAGGTCCTTCTGAAATTCTGTACCCTCATTTCTTCAGCATATAACCAGCATCTAAACATATATTACACACACGGCCATTTATTTGAGGACTATCAAGCTCCTGTCTCCCCTTAAATGAAGGTGGTGGAGGAATACTCTACTTTTTACAATTCATTTACTGCACTTCACTATTTAAAGAGGACCTTTCATGGACCTTTCATGAGTTGGGGCACATGCGGTTTTATATACCGGTGGAAAGCCGACAGTGCACTGAATGTGCCCCAACTCATGAAAGGTCCTCTTTAAGGGGCTTTGTGTAGGTGAGGACAATATGGGTCAGGTGCCTGGAGAAGTGAAGAGTCAAAGATGTCTGTGTTGCAAACTTTACAAAGACAAATCACAGCTGGAAGAAGTGGTCCTAGCGGTCCAGAGGGAAGAGACGGGAAATGTGAGCGATTAGTCAGGGATGTCTCTGGTACGTCGTCACCACAAAATGTTACTCACTGTAATGTTACTACTAGCAACTCCATACCCCCCCCCCCCCCCCCCGGTATTCAGTCTAGCCGGGAGGGGGGGGGGGCTTTCTGTCATCCGCCTCAGGCAGCAGAAAGGCTAGGTTCACCGCTGCCTTTTGGGTAGCCTTTTCAGATAAGCCGTCATTTGTACATGAAGAATAATGCAATTTCTGACCATTAGATGAATTTCATTCCTCTGTACATGTTCTATCTCTAGTTTTCAATGCTGGGAGATGGAGACTAGATGCTATAATGTTTCCCACACTGCACACAGTAAGTAGAGAAGAGTCTGATCCCTAACGCTCTCTCTCTTACTCACTCAGAAGCAGGAGTAGCACCATATGTCACATTATATAGAAGTTTTGACCAATGTTAATATGAGAAAAGCATTTGGGTTCGGGATAGAAACTACATATTAGTTGCATAAGACTTTGCCTGTATTTGTGCCATATTTCTTTCCTTGGCTCTCTATCTGCCCTTCCTCCTACCTTCTATCTGCATAGACAACAGTAGAGAGATGTAATCTATATCTCTGTGAGCTTGCAGTTTGTTTTGGATTTATCAGAACTCTAGATTGAATATCAGTTTAGGAAGCATCAAGGGTAGAAAAAAGTCTGATGAGTGGAGAAAGAGGCATTTTTCACTGATAAAATATAGTAGAAAGTTTCTCATAACTGGTTATACTATTGATTTATATAAAGGCTGTTGAAGAGTTAGTGACCCTTTAAGTGGTCAAGCAGGAAGTCATTTAGCTGACAAGTATTGTATCCATTAACCAACAGAAGTTTGTGTGTCTATCTTCAACTTACTGACAGATGGGATTTTTGGTGTGCTATCAAAGATAGTGTAGATGTCATCAACTATGAAAGTTCACCAAATTGTGAGAATTTATATTTTTTACATGGGATTTATCGAGCATAACCTTCACCAGTAGTCTTTAGCAATATGGGATGACAAATAGGCGCCAAGTTCATTTTAGGACACTATGATACTTGTTCTAAGAAACAAAGATCAGTTGTTTGCAGCCTGGAAATAATCTGTGTCCATGTTTGTCTATAATATTTGGTCATTTTCCAAAATTTACGCCAAATCCTGACAAGATTACTTACTCATCAATCTGAGAGACACATGTTTCCACCTCTGCCAGCGCTGAATGGAGTTTGCATAGTAATTTATGATGGATATCTTGTGTTTCCAAATCTTCATTGCTAAGTAGATATCTCAGTCCATGACCATCTCTTTGACCCAGCGAATGTCCCGATGGTGCAGCCATTGTGGTTATGGTATGTTGTATATACACCATGGGATTTAGTTTGCCTAAACAATATCAAGGAAAGTAACTTTTAAGTAGCTGAACAAACAAAAATTCTCACAGAAAAAAGCCACTTATCAACATATTTAGATATGTCCTTTTGTAAGAAATTTTTGTTTGATATTGTTGAGTATCAACAGGATCTTAAGGTGTCAACAGGATCCCATACAAATGACATCAATATAGGAACTTATGTGACCATAACAAAGTGAGTTTTTGTTGGGTAGATGGAATGGGTAAAAGGTGCTGTCTGGTATGCTGAGGATCAAGTAGTTGGCACTGGCTTCTGTGACAATTAGTATAAGATACCAACTACTGTACCCATGTCAAACCATGGGGGTTAGGATTGCATATAGTAGATGCATAGTTAGGCTCTACTTCAACAATGCAACACCTGAAAATGCTGCAGCTCTCTTTGTGTTAGTGCCACAGGCTGATGGGTGAACCACACAGCTAACATTCCCAAAACCAAAGCACCTCCACCTACTGGATCCACCAAACACCTCATTTAGACCACTCCATTTTTGACTCATACTTTTTTTTTGGCAAGGGCTATAAACAGTGGCATTTCCATTCTTCCAGTTAGCTTAGAATGGCTAACAATGTGACTGAGAAGAGGTCAAGCACCACATTTCCTCCAAACAGCTAATTTGTGGGGGTGTTGGACCTCCCCGATCACATATTGATCAATTAATATGTAAGTCCCAGAAAACCCCTTTAGGCTCGGGTCACATCTGCATTCGGGGATTCCGTTTCCCGCTCCGCATGAGAAATATGTAGAGAAAGCATTGCAAGTAGCACTTTTCTTGCCCCTTTTTTTGTGCAGAAACCGAGCGAAAAACACATGGACCCCATTATAATCTGTGGAGTCAACGGATTTCCTAAGGTAACAGTTTTTTATGCAGATGGGCTTCCGTTTGGGGGGCCCAAAAGGAAACCCAAACGCAGATGTGAACCGGGCCTGAAAAAGCTATGTCAGATTTTTTTCAAACTCATTTATACTATATATACAACTATAAAAAGAAGGACTCTTTAAGTATATTTGCGATTCTCACTTAGCGTGGATTGTATTGGCACTTTATCAATAACAGGTATTATTATTATTATTATTATTAGCATCAGATTTCTATTCTCTATAAACCATCATTCACTTAAAACATCAAGACCATCACCACTGGGTATCCATCGCTAAGGGCAAAATGTATATCACTTCTTGGAAACCTTACACAATGATCCATCTGTGTTGCATTATGGCTTATCATGGGCTGCATCAAGCAATGTAGGCAGCAGTTCATAAGTAAAGCTCCAGAATCCTTATTGTAGTGAGAAACAATTTCCATAAATATTGGTCTCCTATGAATTGCAGATATTAAAAAGCCAAAAGGTCGAGATAAATCCAATTTACATTCCTTCAAACGTAATATACTTTACTCGCAAAATCAATATATACTTGGTTAGGAATGGCAGGAGCAGACAGATGTTCACATTTTATGAATCATAACAGTCCCTCAAAATAATCTGTAAAGATCTGAATTTTCACCATAAATACAAAAATATTCTTCTCTTTTTCAATATTTTTAAATATTACCGCTTAAAATCACCAAAACTCTCACCTTGCTCTGTATTTTTATTTTCTTTGTCTTGAGATAGTTGCTTTCTGCTGTCTAACTGGACTCCAAAAGCGCTCCCAAGGGACGTCAAGGTTTTGGGGTATGAGACCTCCATTAGGTTGAAGTGGCAGTTCGTTGGGCAGAAGTCACTGCTATGTAGAGGGGATACCTTCGACTTGGCTTGTTTGAATGTAGGCCAGGCTCGGTTTTTCAGGACCCGTGAAAACTAAATGATAAAAAAAAAAAATTGTAAAATAATATAAAAACATCAAAGTCACTATAATTATAGTTTATCTCTTTATTATACCATGATATGTAAGTTATTTAGTAAGTAACAGACATTTCTACCTCCTCCATCTTTTTAGTGATGCTCCCCCTTTATAGAGGGGTTGTCTCGCTTCAATAACTACGCTCCATATATCCCATCAGGATATATAGACGTCATGGGAAGGGCTCTGCTTAGGGTCACTATATGGCTCATGCTGTGGGTACCAGGGCTGTTCTAGTGTTACATAGGCAGGCATTATTCTGAATGACTAAACCTCTATGATGAGACAACACCTTTACCCGTCATGTCTCTTTTAGTAAATACTTATAATTCCATGTTAGGGTTGAGCGATCGGGATTGGAAAAGATCGGATTCCGATCGGTGATTGAGTAAATTCCACGATTGTGATCGGAATTCCGACCCAATCTTTTCCAGCGGGATCGAGGTCGGAGATTTTTTCAAGATCGGCTCAACCCTCAAGTGACTTTTTCCATAGAGAAGCATTGACTAGAGTTGAGGATCGGGATCGGATCCCGATCGGTGATCGGGAAAATTTTGCGATCGGCTGGAAAATGATCGGAAATCGGATTTTGAAATCGATCCTGAAATCTCAAGATCGGCTCAACCCTATTCCATATGAAACAACATCTTTTCTTAGAACTCGTATTTTATTCTATTTCTCTATTATTCCCCTTTAATATTTAAACAATAAATTGACAACTTGGTATTCCTGTTTCCATTGCCAAAGGGGTGTGTCCCTGCATCGTCTAATACTGTCAACAATGATTACACAGAGGGAGAAGCAAGGCTGAGCATTTACCATAGTGTACACAGTAAAGCCTATGAAACAGTAGGTGGCTATAAGGGAATTGGTAGAGGAAAAATTCCTAAGTAGCTGCTGGTAAATGCTGGGGGAGGGGCACGACAAGACAGTGAGTGCTAAGCTGATCCCCCCCCCCCCCATCCTAGGCAACTTGCCTAAACTGTTCTAGGCAACAGAAGACAACTTGGCAGCAAAACCATTCCTTGCCATAGGTGAGGAAACAGAACGCAGACAAAAAAACTGCAAAAGGGAGGTCAGCTAGCCAAGGGTTTGGTAACAATCGAACAACGCAGTACAGAATCAGAATCAAAGAGATTAATCAAAGATAAAGCCAGAGGTCAGGAATAAGAATACTGGTAACAAAATAGCAAGAGTACATAGCCAGCACACACAAAACAATAGCAAGCTCCAATGTAAGCAAACAATAAATAGGAAGGAAGAACCTACCCCAGACCTGATAGGAAGACAGGCTGTCAATCACACAGGTAAGGCTAACATTAACTATTAGAGGGGTAAAGGGAAACCAAGATGAAGGAGATGGATGTGGTGGAAAATCAGTCACAGAAGTGAGGGAATAGGACAGTGTTTAGACAGAGCAACAAAACCCTAAGCAAGGAAACAAAACTGAACAAACCTCTGAACAAACTTCTGCTCCGCAGCGTGTGAGCGGAAGGCGCAGAAGTCTGAATGGGTGTGGAGGTAACAGTGGCATTATCCTAACAATGTTCATGCTAAATCTGTTGATATAAGCAGTTTTTAACGTATATGAAAAATTGTTGATGTTTGGGATGGATTTAACTAGAACCATATTCTCCAGTTTATGAATGAAGTTACATTCTGCTACGTGATCTAAGTCACCTCGCATTCCAAGATCATTGCATGTATCTATAGAAAATCTAATCTCCAAATAGGTCAGCCTGAGACAGTAAGGGGTGAGAGTGATTTGTTATAGGAATGAATCTTATTATAGGAATCTCCCACACTCTGCCTCTAAAGAGAACACATTCCGGAATCTAATTTCGGGTCATTTTGAAGAATTTAGGGGCTCTTAATCTTGACTCCACAAACATCTGGAACTTTTTAAGTGATACATAACTTCTATAAAGTGCAGAATGTGCGGATAAAACAAGCTGCAAACGTCCTATTTTTAGACGTCAACTTTCGCACACAAAATGTTCAAGCGTTCTATGCAATTTCGGTTGCTATGGATACATTCTACCTCTGAACGGAAAGGACGTGCGCACAGTGCGTCTGAAATGTTTAACAACTTCTAAAATCTGTCACTTACTGGTAATGCTAAATTTTGGGGTTTCATTGATCAAAAGACTTATGTAAAGGGAAATTTCCAATGGGGCAAAAAGTTGGTAACAAACATAAAAAGATAAAAAGTATGAATTTTTTTGGGGGGAAATTCTATAGGTGTAATAAAAAGCAAACGTGAGTGCATATATTTGTCATGAGTATAGACTCTATAAAGTGGCCATGGTTTCTGGAGGGAACCAAACCTACTTTACATACATTTCCTGCTCGCAAGAGCTTACAATCTATGAGGTAGAGGGGGTGACACAAGAGGTAGCAACCCAACCCGCCCAACCCGTGTTCTCCGCTCACTCAATGACCTAACACTCACATCCTCTATTATCAGAACCTCCCACGCTCGTATACAAGACTTCTCCTGAGCTGCACCACTTCTCTGGAATGCTCTATCCCGGACAATCAAATTAACTCCCAATTTCTACAGCTTCAAACGCAAAGTAAAGACCCATCTTTTCAGACAAGCCTATCACAATGTCTAACATAAACCCTTAACCCTCCTCTGTCCCCGCTCCAACATTTCCCCAGATGATATGATGTCATCTCATGCTAACTTTATAGGTCCAAGCTCCATCCACATGTTAAAGGACACGACTAGTGACGGCTCATAAAGTCTTATGTTTATGTAATGACAGTCACCTCTATTACAAAATTGTCTGACCTCTGTATAAGCAATGCCGCCCCTGCTACCTCTTGTGTCACCCCCTCTACCTCATAGATTGTAAGCTCTTGCGAGCAGGGCCCTCAGTCCCATTGTGTGAAACGACTTTCTTTGTAATGTATCTTTCTGTCTGTATTTGAACCCTACAAATTGTACAGCGCTGCGAAATATGTTGGCGCTATATAAATAAAACTTATTATTATTATTATTATTATTATTTATTACTTTACATTTTGTGGGGGTCAGCTGAGTTGGAATTTGTTCTCCTGTTCCTCTTACCCCCCACTGTACTTTACGTGAGAAGTGACTGCTTACGGCTGACGGCAGAAAGGATTGGCCATAAAAAACGTAATCCTGCATCAAGTCCCGCCACTGCGCTGACCCTTAAAGATAAAATAAGCGGACACACAAAGGCAAACGCAGTTGTGTGACGGAGATGGCTGCATATGTCAATTGAGCGTATCTGTGTCCTCAGACTACCCAAATATTTTTCAGCATTATTCAAGCGCGTAAAACACAAACTTACAAATCTGGATTCCTGTAATGATGTTTGATATATTTTCATATTTTAATTACCCAAAAAATCAATTCTCTTAGCTCGGCAGACGCGTCACATTCACACATAAAATATGCTCTTTGAGAAATGAAACACTGCTTTAAAGTAATTATGCCACGCTATGATAAACTGAATAATGAAAGCCAATATCCTCTGCAAATCTTCCCAAGATGCAGGCAAAAGCTCAAGCAAAATCCCCAAAAGTTATAGTCACATATAATTACCACAATTTCTAGACTCAATGCCAGTATATGAAGGCTGGTGGTAAAAGTAGCCAGCCCTTACTAAAGTAGTCTCCAACTTTTTGGAAAATGTATCTCCAAGCATCAGGTGACATCCTCTGAATATTAGGTCATGCTGGGAGTTGTACGAGGTACCCAGGGGTTGGAAAGCATTGCTGTACAATTTCATTTCTTCACTGTGACATTTGCTAGTCACTAGTCCTATGTCACTAGTCCATTTACCATCAAACATTTGCCAAGTGCCCATTTATACCTGCCCTCTGGTTCACAGTAAAAATATCACAATAAATGCATATTGCCTTACTGGTGCATGTTCTCCAATTCCGAGTCCTCTCTTCATTTCTATACAAAAGGTCACCAGTTTCTTAGGCTGAGTTCACACAGGGTTTTTTGGTGGAGGCCACCTCAGGTTCCGGACCAAAATACGGTAGCTGCGACTGGATGGTGATGCAGTGCACTGGAATCCAGTCGCGCACTCCGCTCCAGATTAGGCCCAAATGAATGGGCGTAGTCGGGAGGGAGTGTCTTCAGGCCGATGTCGCGAGGCGACTCCGCCTGAAAGAATGCGCATGTCACTTCTTTTTTTCCGGGAGCCGGAGCAAACAGCTCCCGGAAAATAGAACTGACTGATTTCAATGGGAGCCGTTTCTTTGGTCAGAATTTTGAGGCGGATACGGCCTCAAAATCCTGACCAAAAAAACCCAGTGTGAACTTACCTTTAGACTGCTTTATGAACATTGTGCTTTGGTAGCCAGAGACACTAATCCACTATACTCATCTGGTCTATCCAAGAGCAAGAGGAGTGCCTCAGACTACCATAACACAGTGGGGCTAATTTATTAAGACTGGCGTATTGTAAGCCAGTCTTGATAAATGACCCAACTAGCCCAGGGACCAAGCAATATGTTACGTGGCGAAGGCCTCTTTATAAATCTGTTGGAGGTCCCAGCACCAGAATGGAAATCTCTGCTAGGTACAAACCTCAGCCGGGCCCAATCCCAAACCTAGTCTAGAGAACTCTCCCATGGACCTCAATGCGTTTGCTCCAGACTAAGGCCATGAAACAGCTATAAAGCAAATCACTAAATTTCTTTTAACAAAGAATAGGAGACACTCAGATAAAATGGCAGCCCCCCCCCCCATAATAATATACAGAAAATAGAATTTAAAAAAATCCAAAAAATAGATCAGATATAATAAATTAAAAAACAAAACACAAGAGATCACAATGAAGTAATGTAATGAATGTAATAAAGATGATAGATTTCCTTTAAGGGTCTATTGAAATGCATTATTTATTTTTCAGACATCTGCATGAGACTCGCAGAAATTCATGCGCTTGTGTTGAGTTAATTGTCAGTTAAAAATTTCTGCGACAAATCTGCCAAATGCGAATTTACTTTAAATTGTCATCATTTCTATATTTCTATATAAAAGTATTATCTCAACTGCAGCATTTACCACTACGAGGCATAGTATGAGATCCCCAGTAAAGATGAGCGAACAGCACGCTCCCATAGAAATGAATGGACGTAGCCGGCATGCAGGGGGTTAAGCGACCAGCTGCCGGCAAAGTGTACGTGCCAGCTGCTTCCATTCATTTCTATGGGAGCGTGCTGTTTGGAACGGCTGATCCGAACAGTGTTCGCTCATCTCTAGTCCCCAGTCATTGCCCTACAAAGCCATCAGCAGAATCAGGGTGTTTTACAAGGGCCTATAATCTGGGTCCATGCAGTATAGAGTATTTTGACAGTATTATGGTGGTAGGCTACTTAAAACATAGGATATTCTGTACAGGATTGTATTTTACTGCATGAACTCTTTTCAACTTTGGAGTAAGTCTGATGGCATTATAGATGTGTATTACTGGTCAATCTATATACTTCCCATACATCTCCACCACATTAGGACCTGTATGGATAAGCGTACAAACTGAGAAATACATACAGTACTTACGGCGGTATAAAATATGGCAAAGTAGTAAAATCTTAGTTACCTTCCGATAGCTAGTGATCCGCCTGTAGATGTGCTCAATTTTCTCCCGACAAATAATGTTAAATTTATTGTGCAATTCAGGCGGAATGACTTCATGTAAGGAATGAAGATTGCTGCAGTTCTGTACAAATTGTTCATCACTTTTTGCAAGAGCATCTAAGATCTGTGGAAGAGAAGGGAGTACATGGGTGAATAAAATTGGAATAAATGACTCTGTTCTTAGAGGGGTTTATTACTTTAGGAAATTTCTTTTAGGGCATATGAATGAGGTAGAAATATTAAAATCCATCTCTATTTATCAGAGCAAAGAGTGACTGCAAAAAGCCAGGAGGACGCCGAACACCCTAACACGTATACGAGTCAATGATACAAGTCAATTTCTGTTAATATGGTATAACACTCTCCTACAGATAGCAGATGATGATGGGTCACTCTTCAAGATCCCAGGATCAGCTTGTTCAGTGGACTAATACTGTCCAACTACAATTCTGTCTGCTACCACTAGGGGCATGAAGAAACACTTACCAATCTCTAGCCACTATCCTAAAATAAGATTGAGATTTCCACCATACATAATTTTTTATTTAATAAATTCAGATTATGAGCAAGTGGTGGTGCATCTGGGGTTACCATCTATGGAGGCCAACTTGGACAGTCCTATAAGAAGCCAATTTTCTTACTGGTCAATGAGTGAATTTGCTCAGTTCAGAAGAACCATTTGGAGATGGCTAAAAAAGGTTGAGAAAGAATTTCAGGAATCTAAGACTCTCTTAATCTGGGTTCATCGGTTCTCTAGATTCTCAAAGAACTTAACATTCTGTGTTAAGGACTTCCAGGGATAAAATGAGCCCTGGGAACCAAGGAAATGGAGAAGTCAACGTCAAAGTCAGTTCTTATCTGCTAGCTGATAAGTAGAATACACTTATTTATTGGGTGCAATGAGATTAAGCCCATTACAAGTCCTCCCTATTGCATTGGTTCCCACTGCACACATAGTGGGTGTATGGTATGGCCATACGTGACTGAGACAAAGCTGCAATACCAAGAATGACCACTATGAAAAGTACAACATGTGCAGTACAAACTAATGTAAAACCCAATGGTACAATAAAGAGCACTCATCACTTTCCACAACATAGAAATAATTTACGAAGCTCCGGGCAACTCTGAATTTTATATTATACGGTATATATAAAAGGACTTCTTTTGTCTGTATTGCTTATGTGATTATTTTTCTGTACTGTTTATTTTTCCTCTTGCGTCTAGCTTCTTTTTGTGCATGTACACTGTCAGCATTTCTCACCTTGGCACTTAAGCTAAAAAAGCCCTTTGGTTCTACCATCTTCTCCACGACGTGACACTTGATTCCTGCAGTGCTGTCATATTCATAAATAACTCCGTACTCCAGGTGAACATTATCCACTGTGAGGCTTACATGATCCTTCTTCCCGTCTATTATTGCCATGGTACTAAACTTGTCAATAACCTCTTTGGAAGAAAACAGACATGAATCAATGATGTGCTGTCATGGAAGTGAAAAATTATAAAAAGGACAATGTTAGGACGGGGAACTTTACTGTACCTTCTACTTTACAATCAAAGCCATCCCCATCATTGTCTCCTAAAGGTTTGGGATGTGCCGGCTTTAGGATATCTTCCTTGGCGCTCTCAATACTGTCATATATCCATTGTATGGAATCTTGCTAAAAACAAAATAAAAGGATAAAGGTTTTATTTAATACTTCATTTTATTCATTTCACTTGGACTGGACTGGATACCTATCAAGAATTTTTCAGATTTTCGTGCAACTGAATATATACTGTATATAAAGGTGTGAGGTCCTCAACAAAAGAAGACTACTGGGGCTATGGAAGTTCCTTTGGTCAGTCTTTCTATCTACCTTGTTCCCTAACAATATAATGTATGCAGAACAAGAAGCACTGTAGTGTCACAATAACCGATCACAGAAGGCACGTGGCATCGGCCATTTGAGTGCACTTATCATTGTGGAAGGCACGATGGATCAACACAAGTATGCTTCTATCCTTGCGGACCATGTTCACCCCTACATGCAAATTGTTTTTCCTCAGGATGATGGCATCTACCAGCAGGACAATACGACGTGTCCTAAAGCTTGCAGTGTATGTGCGTTGTTCGAGGAGCACCAGGATGAATTTACCGTACTCCCTTGGCCAGCAAATTCCCCAGACTTGAACCCAATTGAGAATCTGTGGGACCACCTTGATCGAGTTGTTCGCGCCATGGATGCTCAAACGCGTAACCTAGCTCAGCTGAACACGGCACTGGAGTCGGCATGGCTCAACATCCCAGTGACATCATCACAACATCCCCTCAATCACTGCACGTCTCGCAGCGGTCCGCTCTGACAAAGGTGGTTATTCTGTGTACTAGCTTGCACTTGTGTAATATTGCCTTATGTGAGATTGCGGTTTAAGACATGTTTACATGTATTTACTCTGTGAACATTGCTGTAACTTTAACTGGACTGAACCTTGTAGGCTGAAGCTAAACAGATGGTACAACCCTTGGCGCATTGTTTCCATTTCCCCTATGGAGAGAATGTGGAGATAGATGCTGGAGCAACTTGGTTAGTCCCCTAAGGAGAGTAATATGGAAGTAGAGGCTGGAGCAACTTGCTCAGACTGACCCCAGTTTGTCCATACAAGTCAGAGACTGTGTTAATATCACAGTTAGGAGATGGGCCGCAGCCCTGCTCACTTTTTGTAAAAAGTGTGTGTGACAGAGACTGTGAGGGGTATTTTGAACAGACCTTATAGCTATGATCTAGTCCAGGGGTAGGGAACCATGGCTCTCCAGCTGCTGGGAAACTACAACTCCCAATATGCTCTATTCACTTCCATGGGAATACTAAGAACAGCAGAGCAAGTATGCATGCTGGGAGTTGTAGTTTCACAACAGATGGAGAGCCGAGGTTCCCTACCCCTGATCTAGTCTTTGAGTCACATCCTTTTTGGATTCTGCACCCCATTGCCTAGGAATTGCAAGTTTTTTGTTTTTTTTTAGTGAGGAGCATGCTTAAGCTACAGAGACACTGACTGATCACAGGGAGTAATATCATCAAGCCTCAGATCAAGCTTAGTGGTTACCAAGATTGTGTCTCCATCTTGTGGAAGATTTCTTATTCAATTGCTCATCTCCCTTACTTAAGGAAACACTGAGTTCTTGCACCGCTTATCATAGTCTCCTGAGTTCTCAACCCTGCACCCTCAAAGGTACCCTAACCACCATCAGGCTCAGGTAGGCTTACTGCAGGGTGCATTGGTGAACACCACTACCCTCCACATTGCAGGACCCCTCAAAAAAATTCATCTCCTGTATGAGAGTTATATACTGTTTGGAAGATAATATACTCAAATTCCTAAGCGTGCACTTTGACTAATTGTAGAAATACACTTAAGGAACTACATATTGACCTAATATGTGCACATTTACATCACTTGCTTTTACAATTCTATATAAAATATCAATCTATGTAAGATATTACTGTGCCAGCTTCCCTGGTGGTAAAGTGGCAACATCAGAATCCCATTCAGTAAATATCTAACCTGCATGGGGCGTCGGTACTTCCTGCAGGCAGTCACGTGGGCAATAACGCTTGCATGGCTTTCCTTGCTGACATTGATCCCATTCACTTTGATGATGCACTGTCCAGGGTGAAGACCGGCAGCCGCTGCCACTGTCCCTGCAGGACCCAATATGAGAAATTACCAATCTCAATTAAACTGACATTGCTGCCGTTGATTTACAATCCAGCCGCTGATTAAGTTGAATATGTTGCTTTTAAGATGAGAAAAGCAATTTGGAAAGATGACACACTGCCGAGATATATCAATTTAAGCACTCAGAAAAATAGTCCAAACCAGTGCACTATGGGTAAGGTCAGTACTGCTGCAATGACTGTTTTGCAACCCTGATGACACTGAGTAATTGGATTATTTCACCAAAAACCTGTGAAGCAATCTGAAATAAGTTGTATCTGTCTTGTGTAGAGTAGGAAAAATTCATCCATTTATCATCTGCAGAAACATATAGTGAGGCTGAGAATATTATCATCATCTTCCATCCTCAGACAATCAGACAAGAAATGAAAAACCATCCTATAAAGGAATCATTGTGGATGGGACAAAGGCATTGCCTGGTATGGTAGTTAAAATGTTACTGCTGTAATACTGTGTACAGGAGAAGGATTTACAGCCACCATCCCGCAGATGACAATCACTTTGTAGGATATGTATTTATGACCATCATCTCGCAGATTACAATAACTTTGTAGGATGAGTATTTATGACCACTATTCTGAGATTACAATCACTTTGTAGGGTGTATATTTATGATCACCATCCAGCAGATTACAATTCCTTTGTAGGGTGTATATTTATGATCACCATCCTGCAGATTACAATTCCTTTGTAGGGTGTATATTTATGATCACCATCCTGCAGATTACAATTCCTTTGTAGGGTGTATATTTATGATCACCATCCTGCAGATTACAATTCCTTTGTAGGACGTGTATTTATAAACACCATCCCTGAGATTAAAATTACAGTAATTTGTAGGGTGTGTATTAATAACCACTATTCCAGAAATTGCAATTACTTTGTACTGTATGGACAGTATTTATAATCACCATCCCACATATTACAATTACTTTGTAGGGTGTGTATTTACAACCCCAATCCCTGAGATTATAAATACTTTATAGAGTGTGTAATTATAGCCGCTCCCCGGGATTATTTTGTAGGGTATTTACTTATGGCTAGAGATCACCGAGTAGTATTTGATCGAGTAGATATTCAAACGAATACTACGGTATTCGAAATACTCGTACTCGTTCGAATACTATCACTATACGCAGTAAAGATTCGATTCAGAACCTGCGTTGATTTCCCGAATGCTATAGCATTCGGCAAATCAACGCTAGTTCTAGTCGGGAGAACTGGCAGCTTGCGTTTATGCGGGAGCTGACTTTTTTCATAGGAATGCATTGACCAGTGTCGATTGGCCAGTGTACAGCATTTGGCCAATCAACGCTGGTTCTGCCAGAGGCTCATCTGTGAGGAGGCGGAGTCTAAGATCGGACGCTCACTTTCAACATGTACAATCCTTTTGTTCTAAAAGACACAGATAATGGGCAGCAGCTTTTTCACTTCTTTTCATACAAAACATATGTATGCTTAGCCAAGTTAACTTCCCATGTGGATGGGGGTCAGGGGAGTAGGGTTGAGCCGATCTTGATCGAATTTAAAATCCAATTTCCAATCATTTTCCAGCTGATCCCGATCATGAAGTTTGCTCGATCGCCAATCAGAATCCGATCTTTTCTGTTGCTGATAGCTCAACCCTAGTCAATGCTTCTCTATGGGAAAAGTCACTTTTGGGGTTGAGCCGATCTTGAGATAACCTCTGACCTCGATGCCGTTGGAAAAGATCGGGATCGGAATTCCGATCGTGATCGTGAAATTTAATCAATCGCCAATCGGAATCCGATCCCAATCGCTCAACCCTACAGGGGAGATGTTTTTGGCTGTTTCTAGCTTTAGAGTCCCTAAGGTCCTTTTCCCCCCTATATTTGCATGATCAGACTGAAAGGGATAGCAGATAGTGTTATTTAAACTTAACTGTACCTCTGCCCACAGCATGCACGACAGATGGGCCAAAACCCCTTATCTGAAATCCAAGACCCTCGGGTGAATCTGGAATTTTTACCGTCCTGGCAAAAGAAATTAAATAACATTGTTAACGTGAGAAAAGGCCAAAAATCTTATAGCATAACTTGGATTTCAGCTGAGGATATATTTCCCCTACATATATCAATAGAAATGTGAATGCAAAGAAAAATACAATCTCTTATATAAAATTCCATTATGCGACATTATACAAAAAAATGAAATTATTTTCACAATACATCGAATACATCAAACATGAGCCAGTGCACGAGGGTTATTGAAAGAACAAAGAAACAAATACACAGAAGTTAGATCAAAAGGTTTTATGCATCAACCATAACAGGGGAAGAAGAATTTCAATCAAACCTTATATTTGAGAGAATTATTATAAAGCTGAAGAGTTTTTCATTTCGATGCTTTATTATACCGCATAATAATATTGCTGACTGCATTATACACAGCGCTGCAACTTGCATCTCAATGACGTTCGGGAAATGTGACCTTTTGTTGTTAAAATTATTTTTGTTGTCAGGAATCAGAATCAAGTATACTTCAAAAATGGTGCCCAGTATTATCAGATACAGCTCAAGCACAAAGGTAATGACAGTAAGATGAAGATGTGGCGGAGGTCTCCTCTTACATTAGGAATGCAAATAAACTTAAAGGGGAGATTTATCTTGATATCCCCTGCACCGCTGCAGGATAATAATACATTTTATTTATATAGCACCAACTTATTCTGCAGCACTTTATAATTACAGAAACAATGAGGCATTACAGAGTAATAGTCAATTCCCATAGTAGGAGTGAGGGCCCTGCTCGCAAGAGCTTACAATCTATGAGGTAGAGGAGGGTGACACAAGAGGTAGCAGGAGCAGCATCGGAGGTAACATTACTTATACAGTGGTCCAGCCATTTTTGTGATAAAGGTTATTTTCATCACTCATATAAAATACACTATATGAGCCGTCATCAGTCAGTGCCCTTTCCTGTGCAGATGGTGCCTGCACATACAAACTTACAGTCTGATACGGCATCATATCCTGTAGATAATGTGGGAGCAGAAACAGAGGAGGGGTAGTTTTAGGGACTCTAAGTGCGGAAGGGTTTTCATAAGGAATTGTGATAGGCCTGTCAGAAGAGATGTGTCTTTAGAAGCTGTAGAAATTGGAACTTAATCTGATTGTCCAGGGTAGAGCATTCCAGAGAAGTGAAGCAACTCAGGAAAAGTTTTTAGTTTGCATTTGAAGCTGTAGAAATTGGGAGTTAATCTGATTGTCCGGGGTAGAGCATTCCAGAGAAGTGGTGCAGCTCAGGAGAAGTGTTATATACGAGCTTGGGAGGTGCTGATTATGGAGGATGTAAATGTAAGGGGGCGTTCACACTAACGTCAGTGTCCGACAGGTAGTGTCCGCTCCTAGTGTCCGCTCAAAATCTGGCACGGACATTAGGAGCGGACACTAGCTGTGTCCGTGACACCTGTCATTTATTTAAATGGGCATCAGGTGCGTTCTTTTGCACTCCGTGCCTGTCCTTCCCTGTCCGCAAGTGAAGATGTCCGACTTCTCAAGCGGACAGAAAAACCCGACATGTAGGGTTCTTCTGTCCGCTTGAGAAGTCGGACATCTTCACTTGCGGACAGGGAAGGACAGGCACGGAGTGCAAAAGAACGCACCCGATGCCCATTTAAAAAAATGACAGGTGTCACGGAGACAGCTAGTGTCCACTCCTAATGTCCGTGCCAGATTTTGAGTGGACACTAGGAGTGGACACTACCTGTCGGTCACCAACGGTAGTGTGAAAGCCCCCTTAGGTCATTGAATGAACGGAGAGCATGGGTTGGGCGGTAGACAGAGATGAGGGAGGAAATGTAGGGGGGTGCAGCATTATGGAGAGCCTTGTGGAAGAGGGTGATAAGTTTATATTATATTCTGTAATGAATAGGCAGCCAAGGTAGAGACTGGCACAGACCAGAGGCATCGCTGTAGCGTCTAGCCTGATAGATGAGCCTGGCCGCTGTAGTCAGAATGGACTGTAGAGGGGAGAATTTAATAATGGGAAGACCAATTAGTAAGGAGTTACAATAGTCAAGGCGAGAATGAATCAGAGCAACAATAAGTATCTTTAATGTATTTCAGGCAAGGAAAGGGCGTATTCTGGAGATGATTTTGAGGTGGAGATGATGTGAGCATGCAAATGATTGGATTGGGGGTGAAGGAAAGGTCTGAGTCAAACATAATCTCAAGGCAGCGGGCATACTGCCTAGGAGAAGGATGTGCTTAAGTTATGAAGTGACACACATCTTATCATAAATTATGTGCATTCTCCCGCAGTCCGTTTTCCTACAATGAAATCTAAGCCAGCTCTTAAATGGCTCAGATTTCAGTCATCATTTATGCAAACTGCCATGGAAAGGGTCAAGGGAGGCATAAAAACAGCAATAAATAAAAAAAAAAAAAAAAAAAAAAAAAAAAACCTGTGCAAAAGATATTTTAAAAGTTCCAAACTCCTATTAAACCCTGTTTGTTTTTGCCAGAGAAGGATGATACATTCCCCCCCTCCCCAATTACTTATCTGTTCTTCATGGTTTTATGCTATGGTAGGATGATGGAAGAAAAAGCGTCCTGATTGATCTTGCCTCCAATTTTGCCATAGAGTGAGACTACGTCACCCCCGTTGTTTATGGGGCTAAACAGTGAGCAAAGCTGTGTCAGAAAGGTAAAGCCCTGATTCAAGTTTCCACCATGGGATGCACTGGGGTGGAATTTGGAGAGGAATACCACCTGAAATTCCTCTTCTTTTACTGTTGTGCCAATTTAGCCTTATTGCCCTGAGTCTGGCTGTAAGACAACTGGCTGGAGCAGAAGCTTCTTTGCTGTAGACTGTCTTCAGTAGGACAAAATATCATGACCCCACCCCTTCACTAAGCCAAGCCCCCTCTAGATGGCCATGTGTGAAAATGGAACATATCTGCAGCAAATTAACCCTTGTGTTCTCTGAAAGATTCTTTCAATGCCTCAGGATCATGCAGAAAATACAGTAGAGGGCAACTCTTTAATTTTTTTTTTCTTCAGTCTATTATAGGTTTAATGTTCCTTTAAGGTACTTATTGGTCCTCTACTGCGAACTGCAAGCTTCCTAATATATGGAATTAAGATTGAAAGCTATATAGGATTTGTCTGCAGTTTGTAACCATGACACCTTATTCTGCTACACACAAAAAACAGCTACCAAAACTGCACTGAGCCCATAAGCAACTCCATCCAAACCTATAAATCTGAGGCTACACAACCAGACCCATCCACGTGCCCTTGTTTTAAAAAGGGCTGAACATATTTACTTTGGCTTTCAAGTCTTTTTTTGGTTTAAACACGAATTAGGGATTCCTGTAAAATGTCCCAATTCATCATAAGTTACTCCATCCACATCAAAGTACCTTTCTGTCATTGTAGACCTTGGACCACAGTTTGAGAAACTCTCCAAAGGAAATAACTTTACAGGTGGAAATAGAATTAAGTAAAGCTACTGCAGAAACAATTAGGTAGAAGAACCAACAAAGCTAGCGGCCATGGAAAATACAAGTCTGCACCAAAAACAGCAAGATATAAAAGAACAACATGGGCTTGGCTGGAAAATACATTCTATTAAGTCAAGGTCTAGGAGACAGAATAACACTTCCCATGTTGTTATGGCTTGAACCAACAATACCTCATCATATTCATATATATATATATATATATATATATATATATATATATATATATATATATATATGCTTAACTTCGGTTAACCATCCAAATTTGCACAAACAAATGGTATTTTATAGGGGCGTCCTTTAAAAGAAAGAAGCATGTACAGTCCCTACACACCCCAAATGATGAAAGAGCCAAAAATGAGGTATCACATCTACATATTACACAGAACCAGGCTTAGACTAGAACTAATACACATAGCCAAAGGGGCGGGGGGTCCTATTAATTTTGGTATATTGCTTTACAACTAGTTGTCCCTATTGAATGTGAGTCAAGTATAAGAAAAGGAGATTGCGACCGGACAGTGACCTCAGGCTTTCAGAAGAGGAAAGCCAAGCACAAGCCAGAATCTTCACCTTACAAAAAAGGGAGAATGTCTTGGAACTGAATTTGCAGCCTTAGTAAAGAGTGAATGCCATATTGAGTGAGAGGAGTGAATTGACCCCTGACAGCCATACCCATGACGGTCTGTACGTAGCATACCTAATCTCACCTAACCCTGAGTTTTATCACACTTGCTGCTGTCCATATTGTCAGCGCATGCGCAGTTCTAATGTGATACCTGCCTGGCCTGAGTCACATGTCCTGCACATGCAGCAAGGATATCAGCAGTGGTGAGTGGGATAGAACTCAAGGCAGACAAGAATAGGTATACACTGCCTGGCCCTGTCAAAGGTAGGAAGTTGGGACATAGGGAGACAAATAGCATTGAGGGGGCCAGATGAGGGGGACATTAAAATGGGGCACCAGATGATGAGGGGGACATTAAACTGGGGGGGGGGTGTCAGATGAGGGGGAAATTAACTTTGGTGGAAGATAGAGGGGAACAATAAACTAGGGGGCTAGATGAGGAGGACAATAAAATGTGGGGGCAGATGGAGGTGAACATTAAACTGAAAGGCCAGATGAGGGCAACAATAAACTGTGGGGACAGATGGAGGGGAACATAAAACTAGAGGCCCTGATGAGGGAGATATTAAACTGGGGAGTCAGATGAGGAGGAAATAAACTGTGGGGGTAGATGGAGGTGAACATTAAACTGGAGGGCCAGATGAGGGTAACTATAAACTGTGGAGACAGATGGGGGGGGGGGGCAGATGAAGGGGGAAGTTAAACTATGGGGACAGATGATCACATATATTAAACTGGGGAAGATGAGGGGGGACATTAAACTGGGAGCAACTAAAGGGAGGCATTAAACCTGGGCAAATGGAGGGAGACATTAAACTATGGGGACACCATGTGGGGGCATATCATGTTAGAGTGACTCTAGGGGCATTATACAGTATGGTGGCACAAAGACAAATGGGTGGGAATGGGCAGAGTCAAAGTAGAAGTGGTTGGGGCTACATTTGCCACACTGGACATTCTGTTCCTCTTTCTGTTTTTTGGAAAGGTGGGAGGTATATATTCAGGTTTGTTTTGTCTCAGATGAGCATGCATGTGCAGGGGAGAGTCTGGCGGCATTGCTTTCAGCTATGTCAAGTTAAGACATTGTTTCAGGAGCCTACAGAAGGATTTATAGACTGTCAATAGATATTACCTTGTAACATATTTCCTGTTAAAATCTCAATAAAGGATACAACAGATACACTGCTTGTCTTTCTGACTGCTTGCTATAAATGGTCAAATTATCTGCACATTTACAGTATGTTCTACATTTTCTACTGCTTGCATATTGCTATAGAGAATTGCCTTGATATTGCATCAGTTAATGGACAGAGGTTTATATTTGCTTTATAGCAATGCAGGAGTACAAGGAAATATAGGTATTTTGTTATGGATAACTATTATCATATGCTAAGAAAACAAGCGTACACTTCACACTCCGCTGCCTGCTATATAGTGATTATGTAGCTGTATCATTTCCCAGTATCAGACTTCCCACTGCCAAACACCAGTCCCTGAAGCATGGAAGCGCTGCATCCAATTATGATACACAGCGGGAAGCGCCATCTGACCTTCCATATATTGGCTTTACTGGTGCTTAAATTAAAACCAAACAAAATAATTAAGCATATTCTACATTGTAACATTGCTCCCTTGCCAGGTACCATTTACCCACAGTGAGCCCTTTAAACCGTGCCAGTCACTCACACATAAAGGCAAATATTCTACCCTCAAACCTGCCGTCATTCACACATCAAGGCAAGGATTACACACTGAGTCCTTTTTAAGCGTGCCAGTCATTCAGACATGAAGGCAAGTTTGGGCACTTATTTTTGGTCTGCATAAGTGTGACATCTGAAATCACTTACTGGTCAGTACCATGGCCTTTCTCTAGGCTTTGTAATATATGAGACTTAAGCCACCCACAAATAATCTTGCATAGATGGGGGAGGGTGCAAAAAAAATTGGATCGTTAACATAGTCAAAATACCTGTAGCATATGCTATGGTGTCCAAAAACATAAAAATAATGCTTATATCCCCAGATATTTCAGGAATACTGTTAGGATAGCTTTTACTGTGCCCACCTAAATTAATGTGTGAAGTTGAATCTTACTTAATCTTGCTTCTTTCCCTGCTCCAATGAGTATGCAGACATATGCGTTGTCTGGAATCTCAGTCTATCTGCTGTTGCTTTAAGGTTATTGTGCAACCTGTGAAGCTTCTACAACCTTCAGTTCTCTCCTATGCTGATCCAATTAGCAATTGAGGTGGGATATGTAAACTCTGTTCCTGCTCATCCAGCTGCCTGCTATTTAGTTGTATTTAGTTAGACTTCCATATCCTGATTTGTGCTGGACTGTGATTTATTGACCTTTTGTCTTGTAATTGAAAATCTGCTTGTCTCCTGATTTTGGCTCTGACGTTACGTCTTGGACTGCCTTTTAGTTTGAACATGTTCACTCTTCTGATTCATTCTCCTGGTTTTTATCTGTCTTGTAAGTTTTGTATATTGTGGATTCTAGTTTGGCTTCAGATTGTGAAGCTTTTACTTTTTATATCATTTTCTTTAGTAATCACTTCAGCTCCAAAGTCAGAAGAAGTCCATCTGGCTTTGCGGCTGCAGTTGATGAAGACATTTGGGTGCTTGAGATCTACTTCTCAGCACTGTGTAGATTTAAACAAGTAGTTCTACTGCTCTTTGTTGTCAGCCAGTTCCTGCAGTTTGCTCCAGAGACGCTATCAGACATTATCTGCTCAACGACCAGTCTGACAACCAGGGAAGATTCTTCTGTATAGTTTGTGGAGCAGAGAGAAGAAAAATTGAGAATTCCTGTCCATATTTACTAGTAAGTAAGCACAGTAATGGCTACTGTGGAGAAAAATCCATAGCATATTAGTAAGAGCAAGGTGTATGATATTTTAACCAATTTCATTTACACATTGCAGGAAAGAAATATGGAAACTGATATGCGGTGCAGAATTTAATGCATTACCTCCGGTTATAAAACAAGTTTCCATAAATTACTAGTATATTTGAATATAAAAAAGAACTTTGTAATAGATGTATCTCTTTATCTTCACTCACACTGTTTATTTGTATTGGACTTGTTTCTGTATTAGGCCCACCTATAGAAGTATATGGAGAGGGGAGGGGGAGGAGCAGACTGTTTTTTGTTTTTTTTTTTGCCTCATTCTGTACAGTTTTATCTTGAAACTCTCAGTGTAAAAGAAAGTAGCAGTTACAATTCTTGGTGAGTCTTTTCCAACACCCTCCCTCCTTTGACTTCTATGTAAAAAAAAAACAAAAAAAAAAAAAAAAAACCCAATAATCTGATAGATAAGGAAACATGTTTCTTAAATAAGATATATTACAAAGTTTCTTATGTTGAAAAGTTTTTTTTATAACGGGAGGTGTGGTTTAAATTTACAGCATGTCAATGTACATTGCAGGTTTTCACAATTGATTTGACCCTTTGCAATTCATAACTTGACATATATAGCAAAATCCACAGCATAGTCTGCAACAAACCCACTTGTAACACATTAGGCAGCAGATCCATGGCAGTACCAAAATCAATAATTTCTGCTGTTATCAAAATATACAGAAAAGCTCAGCAAAAAAAAAATAAAAATAAAAAATATATATATATAAAATTATTATTATGCATAATTGTGTAAGGTGTGCCCAGAAATATTTTAACATTTTCCTCTGCTGTAAAAGATACAATATATATAATATAGTATATAATAGTGACTTGAGTATCAGCTATGGGATCATTCTAAGAACAACCTACAAGGCTGCAGGAAACTTACAATTCCCCGCTTTGTTCGGCATACAGGAAGAAGAAGCGGTTTTTATCTTATTTCATATACGTGCAGTTCTTTAGTATAGTATAGTCCCTTCATCTAAAGGAGACACTTGTAGCTAAAGAGTTAAGTATGGTGGCCACAAACAATACTGTAAGGAAATGAAAAGGTGTATCTGCATCTTAAAATAGAAAGGAGAAGAGGTGACTTACTCCCTTGGTTTTGTGCTCATGAGAATCCTCAGAGGTTTTCTGCTGTTTAAGCAAGTCCTCAGAAAACAATCCACTTCATGAAACGGCCTCAGGAAAACAAGGTCACCATTTACAGCATAGATTTTTTTTCCGACTGCCATTCCTGACAACTGGGAGCAAATGACAGAAATAGTTCCTTTATTAAAACAAAGCTTTCCACCGCCGAGCACATGAAATAAAGAGTCTGGTGTTAGCACAAGAAGCCATCTGCACATTGCTCACCACATTAAGCACCGTAATAAGCGGCAACGTCCAGGTTGTCACAATTAGACTGGGAAATAAATAGTAACTGATATGATGGAGGTGATGTAGTATCTGGTAATGTACGCCATCCATAGCACATGTACTATTTATTACCAAGTAATGTGCTATGGATTCAATCCATTCATATTGTAATAGGAAACTGCGCTCATATAGAAATGTTGCCTTGTAAAAATGCAATTAAATAAAGTAGCGGTTCAATGGGCGTAATAAATGGGCAACCACAAAAATAATGAAACGTTTATATGGGCCCATCATGCTTTAGCTTTACTGTTAAAGAGGTTGTCCCATAGACACAACTTATAACCTGTATACAGAATATAAGGTAAGTGTCTGACCACTGGGGGTAACGCAGATCATCAAAATGGGGACCTGTGTCCTGTGCTACTAGATTCAGCCTCTCTAAAAGTGACACAGATAGGCGATACAAGCAATAGATCAGTATCTGATTGTTGGCGGTACGACACTAGGGACTTGCACTGACCAGGTGATACAGCTCCCTCAAGGCACTGAAAGCTAGTGATGTGGACGGGGACAGAAGCAACTCCGCTACTTATTTCAGTAGGAGCAAAGTTGCTTCTGCCCCCCGTCCACATCATTAGCTTTCGGTGCCCAGAGGGAGCTGGATCACCTGATCACTGCATAGGTTCCTAGTGTCGTACCGCCACCAATCAGATACTGGTGTCCTGTTCTGCGGATAGGTCACCAAGGTAAAGGAAAAACAACCCCCACCCCCACCCAAAGGAGAAAAAAAAAAGACTCTAATGGAGCTGGAAAACCCATTGTCTAGCAGAGAGTCCATTACACTCAGACTGTATAAAACTGGGACTATAAAAATCCTTAAATTAATGGGATAAAATAGGGCATTCTTACCTCTGCATTAGAACCTCTTTCAATGTATTTTACAATAGGAACTTTATTTTTGTCTTCTAGTGCAAAACCATAGCTCCCGTCACTGGGTTTTACCTGAAAAACAAAGTTGCAGAGTCTTAGAACAGTAAATCTTCTGGTATGCTATGCCAAATCTGGACAATGACTTAGCACCACACTAAAAACTTTCACTTGAGCCTGATTTATTAGCTCCAGAGTCCAGACTTGTATCAAACTACTGCATAATATAGGCAATGTACCATGGTAAGAATTATTTCCCAGTCATAGCAAAGCCTAAATTCAGTAACAAAACAGCATGTGACTTATGTAACAGATACAACATGTCATGTAACATGGCTGTAGTATTGCCCGGTGTGATACATCCTTCCGCTTTAATGAGGTCTTCCTGCCTATAGCTGCCAATCAAGTTATGTCACTTATGTCTCATCTCAGTGACCACACACCTATCAATCTGGACTGTTGTGTTCACGGACAATCATTCATACAGGGACATGGGAAAGAACAGGGCAGGGAAGTTCCAATATGAAGCATTTATGGAAGAGTCCTGGGGTTATGTAGGAAGACCCAAGTTGGAGCTAGAGAATGGAATGCTGATAAGTAGAAAACAACTAGTAATGTCCATGTAGCTCTGGTGTTCCCTTAGCTTAGTAAATAGGTGTTTTTGTACAGAAACAAACAAAAAAAAAAAAAACAGGACTCCTAGAAAAGACAGTGAGAGTCCTCGTTACCTCGCCCACACACAGTGATTGACAGTCTTATGTGTGTAAGTCGCCAACCCCTTTAAGTTTCCTAACCGGACAGTTCCTTATTATGGTTGAGCCGATCTTGAGATTTCAGGATTGATTTTAAAATCCGATCATTTTCCAGCCGATCGCGATCGTGAAATTTTCTCGATCGCCGATCAGGATCCAATCTTTCCCGATCGCTCAACCTTAATTGTATATTATATATACAGTAGGGTTGAGCCGATCTTGAGATTTCAAAATCCGACTTTCGATAATTTTCCAGCCGATCCCGATCGTGAAATTTGCTTGATCACCGATCGCGATCCAATCTTTCCCGATCGCTCAACCCTATTCCTTATGAATCAGTCACAGGTCCGGACTCTACCATTACCTGAGTGGTTTTTTTAAAATTTATTTTTACTTCTAGTTAAACTTGCAGCAAATTATAGGAGAGCACATAAATATATTACACTATGTCTGCTACTATTACCATCTCAGACAGCTCCATTATACAGGATACGCCGTAACTATGTTGTGCTCTTTACCTGGTCTAACCTTTAAGGCAATGGATTTACACAATTTTATTTAGACATTACCTTGACCAATCTAACAATTTATGTAATTGACTTGCAATGCTAAGGAATAGTTTTTAGCAATGTATGCAGAGCAGAAGTTTGCTTTTCCTGTAATATACATTATCTGTGATTATATTAGTAAGATTTATAAAATGTTCTGTAAATTCTTGGAGTTGTTAAAATTTGCTGATCTGGTAGACCAGAAATGAATTTGTTTACTTACAGTTTGTACATTGACCAAGGGTAAATGAAAAAAGGTTGTCTATGGATACAGAGATTTCAGCTATTAGTTTCAGAAAGTCCGATTATATAGTCCCCACCGGTCTCACCTAATGTACTTTCCTTGTTTCTCTTACTTGGAAAATTGTTGTTTCTCCTTGGAAGGCCTTGCTAGTAACAATAATCTATAAAGTCGTGAGTAGATTATTTCTACAGCTCTTGAACATGCTGAGCCCCATTAGAGATAATATATTATCTACATTCTCAAACCACCGAGCCCAGGAAGATGCACAGAGAAAGAGATTTGTGATTGAAGACATCTTCATGTTACCCTGCAGTAATATACAGGACGCCAGGTATTCCGACCTTACCGTCAGCTGCAGCTTCTAATAAGTCTCAGCCAAAATGTTTAGCGACAAGTTAAAAAACCATAAAGGACTATGAATATAATAAGATATGATATTTGTACATGTGTACTGCTCAATGTATTAGTATGGTATACAGGTAAGTGTTTGATGGCAGATACACAGTCCAGTCATATTAATATGACCACCGCCTACTTTTGACGTCAACGTTAAATAACCAATCGCAGAAGGCACGTGTCATCAGCCATCTGGGTGCACTCATCATTGTGGAAGGCACGATGGATCAACACAAGTATGCATCTATCCTTGCAGACCATGTTCACCCCTACATGCAAAATGTTTTTCCTCAGGATGATGGCATCTACCAACAGGACAATGCGAGGTCTCATAAAGCTCGCATGGTGTGCATGGCTGGAGGAGCGCCAGGATGAGTCTACCGTACTCCCTTGGCCAGCAAATTCCCCGGACTTGAGCCCAATTGAGAATCTAAGGAACCACCTCGATCGGGTTGTTCGCGCCATGGATGCTTAACCGCGTAACCTAGCGCAACTGGCCATGGCACTGGAGTCGGCATGGCTCAACATTCCAGTGAACATCACCACAACATCCCCTCTCTTCCTGCACGTCTCGCAGCGGTCCGCTCTGCCAAAGGTGGTTATTCTAGATTTTGACAGGTGGTCACTTTAATGTGACTGGACTGTGTACGTGCCAATGAGATTTCTGGTCTGGACGTAAATGGCTCAAGTTTGGGTCCAAGACTTACTTACTAAAGGTCCTGTGTAGGAATTTCACTCCCATACTCCAGTTCTTGTGTTACCTAAACTTGCTACCCCAGGTCTAAATAAATTTACAGCTGCCAAGGAAGAGTGTGGTTTGTAGGAGGAACCCCACATCAGGGTGCCAAGACTGAAAATACAATTCCACAGAGATAAGGAGCTAAGTGGAAGGCGAGTTTGGACTGAACCCCCAGCGCCTGGTGAGAAGGATCGGACTTTAAATTGTTTATTTATACCTGCGAATTAAAGACATTTTATTTTGCTTTTGACTATCGTACTGCAGCAAGTCACTAGTGAAGCAAAGCATTGGTGAAGCAAGCCCACCAATTATCTGTTCTCAGCTGCTGATACACAGGGAATGGAGCAGGAAGCAGACAGCACTGTTCTCTGTTTAGTGGCTGAAGTTGGTCATTACAGGGTCAATATGGACATTTTATTTTATTTTTGAGTTGTTTGTAACTGTGCACAATAAACCTGGACTGTTGAAGTTTTACATCAAACAATTTGTGCCAGTGTTCTATGGTGACAAGACTAACCTGAGGGTCCCGTGTTTACAATGTGAACACAATGATAGTATTTGCCAATGAATATAAAATGGCAATCACAATACCCGACACAAGCGCCCTCATCTTGAAAAAATTATGGACACATCAATTTTTTTTTTCATTATAAACTTTGGACAAAAGTCCTTTAATTTTATGGACAGTTGGAAACTCTGCTCGCAGGGGAATGCAAGATGATGTCTATTGAGGGCATACAGATAATCTTTAAAGAGGTTTTCCAAGTTAAATATATTAATGATCTATACTGAGGATAAGTCATCAATATTAGATCTGTGGGAGTCTGACTCTCAGCACCCCACCCCCACCATCTGTTCTCAGCTGCTGATACACAAAGAATGGAGCAGGAAGCAGACAGCGCTGTTCTCTGTGTAGTGGCTGAATTGTGTTATTGCAGCTTAGTTTCCATTCAAGTGAATGGAATCTGATTTGCAGTAACCTGGTCTGGACACTACGCTGTCTGCTTCCTGCTCTATTCTCTGTATATCAGCTGCTGAGAACAGCTGATCGATGGGTATCTAAGGTGTTGAACCCCCACTCATCCGATTTTTATGATCTATCTATAGAACTTATCATACATATTTAATACCCAGGAACTGGTACTACTATTCCATATATGTATGTGATAAAAAAAATAAACTCCTTTACATTTATTTGGTACAGGAAATAAACATTGTCATCACCTATTTTCAGTCAATATACAGTAGTAGAAGAACCTTTCATTGGTTAGTTCACAAAATTTTCCCCTGCAACAGTATAGAGACATTTAAGAAGTATTATTAGTGCTTATGTATGGTTTGAATAACTATGACTTTGTGCAAAAATAATATATGAACCAATTGTTCAGCTCAAAGCACCACTTCCCCCTTAAAGGAGTTGTCTCTGATGGGACAACCCCTTTAATTTTCTCTAAATGTGAGCCATGAAATTCAGCAAGCCATCTAATGGACAGTAGAAAGTTGTTTTTAAGATGACAATGGATTCCCTTACCTATTGGAGCTTCACTCACCCGGCATTCTCAGAAGTCTCTTGGTTTTCAGGCCCCCGATCCCCATGGTGAATACTATTGAGGAGGTTACTGGACTATCCCCTGATCTAGATCACATTTTATTTTATGTATTTTTTTTCATTAGGTGTATATGGAAGGCAGCCATTGTATGTCTGGAGCCACTGCCTCCATTATTCTCTATGAGAGTATTACCTCTTACTAAACTTGTCCAATATGTTGGGAAGAAATGAATATAGCTCAGTAAAAATAGATTTGAAAACCTTATGTGGAGGCAGAATGAACATGTGAAATTGCTATTTGCATATTAAATCTAATACCTACCAAGAGAGATTTAGCAATAACATTCTCGACAATCTTCAGGTCATGTTTCATAAGTCTGTGCTTCATATTGGATCCTTCCATTTCTTCATCGGAAAAGAATCGAAACAACAGAGGTTCATCCTTGAACTCACTCTTCTCTAACACTGGACAATACGCAAGAAGGCAAATAAAAATATCACAAATTGTTCTCATGAATACTGTATACGTTTTATACGTTCCAGGGAATGACAGGAGGAAAGGTGGAAAGTTCTATCATGACTACATAACACAAATAAGAAATTATCTGAGGCTATAAGACATCAATAGAAGTCAATATGTTACAATTGCACAGAAGAAGAAGAAGGCTTATAGCGTACCATGGTGCATGAATCCATTATCACAAAGAGCTACCCCAAGGATAATCGCTTCCTCTCTTGTACGGCAGTCACCCTGTAATGTTATATACATATTCAATTATTTTTCGCCAATATATGCCATTTTTGTTGCTACTTAAATTGAACATTTCTAAATTATTATGGAAGCTTAAAGCATACCTCCATTTATAAAGCCACTATACATAATAAATGCTACAAGTGAATATAAGAAACTTTGTAACATATGTGACCTTGGTTAGTAATACAGTAATGTATCCCTCTTCCCTTATCAGTTAGTTTCCTTCCCATCACCCCAACTCATATCTTTAATAGCATCTACATCCAACTTCACACACAGAAGTTTATGGGAAAATGGAGGAGGAGGAGGAGGTGGCTGCTTGCTAGTAATTGTCTCTAAGAGCATTATCTTACAAGCTATAGTAGAGTCAAAAGATCTATCTTAGTTACTTACCGTAACTTATTTTAGTATAGGCCATCAATATTAGATCTGCACCCGGTACCCCCAAAGACCAGCTGTACCATCGGCTTTTGGTAATGTTTACATAGGTACATTGCTATTTTATAATTGGGGGTATTCTCTACTTAACAAATATACAGAATTACCAACTAAAATTTATATTTTCTATTCAACCCTGGGACTGCTGGAGATAGCTGAGCTCCGTACGTCTCTTTTTCACAGAAGACAGACACTCCCTTTAACTCCATTGACTGCAGTTTTGCATCTATGGGGAACAAGGAACACAGGACTCCTTTCTGGGGGTGCCATCAGTCATACCCCATAGGGCTAGCAGCTTTTACCTGTTCAGCGGATGGGGGATAAGTTCATACCAACATACCCCTTTGAGTTAAGTGTGCAGGTGTTTTCTGTTTTCACTATAAGTAGATATCCAGGACACTAAATACTATACCTGAGCAATAAGCCAGTCTATTAGCTTGTTTGCCATAACTACTGACTTGTACGTCCTAAGGTGATAGTCTTTATCCCTAAAAAGAAACAAAACTCACAATAAATCATAGATCACATTAAACTGCTATACAATGTACATACTCCTATTACAGTAAAACAGTAAACCGCTTTATATTTACTCCTATAGGGGTCTGACTCCCAAGAACTCAAAGACAATGATATATTGTTAGAGAATCTATGACAAAAGAAACACATAAAACATTCTTTATTATTGTACATTAATAACCCTTTCAGGGTTTTCAAGAACCATAACATTTTATTCTTCATACTATAGCCATGCAAGGACTTATTTTTCACAGGACAGGTTGTATTTTGTAATGACACAACTTTAATTATTCGTGGAGAGGTGTAAGAGATTGTTAGAGAAAGGTCAGATGGCCAGTGTGCAATCCTTTAGGTGCCATAGTCACAATGCACCATGGCATCTAAAGGGCTAACAGCAGGAACAATAGCTCTTACCACTAGGTGTTAGCTGTACAAAACCATTAGAACCCATGCAATATGAACCCACTCCATATTCCACTTGTTCTTGTCCACCATACATTTACATCAGGCAGTTGCAAAGTGTTAATAGCCTATTTACACGCTTAAAGTCTAGGCCTGAGGATAGACTGATACAGGATCTGAGGACAATGTGTCCTTCTGTCATGCATATTACTGTAACAGATAGCTTTTGAGGATTCATATAACCATCCAAATCAAATCAACAGCATACTTGCATACAGCTAATTTTCTGAAACAAATTTGGCTTGTCTTGGGGGAACTATCCCTCTTATGTAAACAGTTTAAGCAAACCTTGCAACTAATAGTGGGCCTTTCTGCAAGGTTTGGTGGCAGTCCATGGGGACAATTGACTTGAAAGTGCAAATTTTACCAACTAAAATTTTTACCAACTAAAAAAATTGTTAACTATGCAATATTGACATATTAGTTCTCTTGACTAGTGGGAAATATGGGCATAGATTTATTCATACTAATGTGGCCAGTGATTTGTACTTAAGGTCTACATAAGATGTCTAGAAAAATTACATAGGACATTTATTATACACTAGCTGGTACCCGCGACTTCGTCTGCGGTGATTGTAGAAGTGGGTATATACAGGCGCGGGTAAGGTTTTCGTAGTGTGTATATGGTATGCATACCTCCCAACTTTTGAAGAACCGAAAGAGGGACAAAATGTGCGGCGCGCATAGCGCGCCGCGGCAAATTTAGCCCCACCCACTTTTGTGTTGACTCCACCCACTCGTTAATTTTTCATGTGCCCGCACACAGTATAATCCTCCTACAGTCACCCGTAAATTATATGTCCCCCCTCTATCTCTCCCCCAGTTTCATATACACCCTTCATCTGCCCCCAGTTTCATGTCCCACATCTCTGCCCCCAGATTCATGTCCCTCCATCTCTGCCCCCAGATTCATGTCCTCTCCATCTCTGCCCCCAGATTCATGTCCCACATCTCTGCCCCCAGATTCATGTCCCTCCATCTCTGCCCCCAGATTCATGTCCTCTCCATCTCTGCCCCCAGATTCATGTCCCACATCTCTGCCCCCAGATTCCTGTCCCTCCATCTCTGCCCCCAGATTCATGTCCCTCCATCTCTGCCCCCAAATTCATGTCCTCTCCATCTCTGCCCCCAGATTCATGTCCCCCATCTCTGCCCCCAGATTCATGTCCCCCATCTCTGCCCTCAGATTCATGTCCTCTCCATCTCTGCCCCCAGATTCATGTCCCCCATCTCTGCCCCAATGTCATGCCGTCCTCTCCTTCATCTGCCCCCAGATTCACGTTCCACCTCCACATTAAACTTACCTTCTCCTCCGCTCCCTCGCCGCTCTCTGCCCGCCGACACATGCGGCTGAAGGAAGGAGCTGACACAGGTCAGCTCCTCGCTTCGCCGCTGCCCGCCTCTCTCCCTGACACATGCGGCTGAAGCTGCTCACGTGCTCGCTTCGCCGCTGCGTCTCTCTCTCGCTGACACATGCGGCTGAAGCGAGGAGCTGACCTGTGTCAGCTCCTCGCTTCGCTGCTGCCGCCGGCTCCTGGCTTGTACATCGCGTCTACAAGCCAGGAGCCGGCGGCAGCAGTGAAGGGAGGAGCTGACACAGGTCAGCTCCTCGCTTCAGCCGCATGTGTCAGCGAGAGAGAAACGCAGCGGCGAAGCGAGCAGCTTCAGCCGCATGTGTCAGGGAGAGAGGCGGGCAGCGGCGAAGCGAGGAGCTGACCTGTGTCAGCTCCTTCCTTCAGCCGCATGTGTGTTCAACTCAGATCTGCGTCCTCTGGACGCAGATCTGAGTTGAAATCGGAACATACCTCCCTCCAACCGGGACCGCGGGACATGTCACCCAAATCGTGACTGTCCCGCGGAAATCGGGACGGTTGGGAGGTATGTGGTATGGGATATGAAATGTAACTTTGTATCTTGTTTTTGCTGTAATTCAGACAATACGTGAGACTTTTGTGTTGAAGTTAATTTGTATTTGAGCTGCTATACGGGGTTGTGAGAAACTTTACATAGTGACTTTGGGACAGAAGTATTTGAAGTTAACTCTTTCCCGCCGATGGCATTTTTTGATTTTCGTTTTTGACTCCCCTCCTTCTAAACCCCATAACTTTTTTATTTCTCCGCTCCCAGAGCCATATGAGGTCTTAATTTTTCCTGGGACAAATTTTTCTTCATGATGCCGCCATTATTATTCTATATAATGTACTGGGAAGCAGGGGAAAAATTCAGAATGGGGTAGATTTGAAGAAAAAATGCATTTCTGCGACATTCTTACGGGCTTTGGTTTTACAGCGTTCACTGTGCAACCAAAATGACCTGTCCCCTGTATTCTGTGTTTCGTTACGATTCCGGGGATACCAAATTTATATGGTTTTATTTACATTTTGACCCCTTAAAAAAAATCCAAAACTGTGTTTAAAATTTTTTTTTGAAAAGTCGCCATATTCCGACAGGCGTAACTTTTTTATACGTGCGTGTATGGGGATGTGTAGGGCGTCTTTTTTTGCGGGACCGGGTGTACTTTGTAGTTCTACCATTTTCGGGAAATGTTATTGCTTTGATCACTTTTTATTCAAATTTTTATCAGAATCAAAACAGTGAAAAAACAGCGGTTTGGCACTTTTGACCATTTTTCCCGCTACAGCGTTTACCGAACAGGAAAAATATTTGTATAGCTTTGTAGAGCGGGCGATTTCAGACGCGGGGATACCTAACATGTATGTGTTTCACAGTTTTTAACTACTTTTATATGTGTTCTAGGGAAAAGGGGGTGATTTGAATTTTTAATCCTTTTTATTTTTTTTTTATATTTTTTTTACTTTTTTTAAAAAAATTTTTTTTGCATTTATTAGACCGCCTAGGGGTATTGACATGGGTGGGGGGTGTCGCGGATTGTCAGAGCGATGGGGGTCGGCAAACATGGCTGCTCCGGAGCGTTAAAGAGAGCCTCCTGGAGTATCGTTAAGGTGAGGGGCAAAGTGGTAAAGTATATGTATATGTGATTGTGTGGGGTTAGGGGCGAGGCTGTAGAGGGCAATATGAATTTTGTGGCTTGCTATGGTCCAAAGTGTGTGAGATTGCAGAGATAGTGATGTGAGTTTGGGTTTTGTGGGGGTCCTGGCACAAACGTATGTGCGCTATTGTGATGAAGAGTAGCCTATTGTTTAATCGGGTGTATTAACTATGTTTGTGGAAAATTTCAGCCGAATTGGTCGAGCGGTTTTTCCGTGATTGAGGAACAAACATCCGAACATGCAAACATCCAAACACACAAACTCACAAACTTTCACATTTATAATATTAATAGGATTTTAGGCATTGAGCAGGGCGGGGAGGGTTTAGGTCACCTACAGTCTGGGATCCAAGGTGTCATGGTAAAAAATGCTACCAGGCATTTAGAGATGACCAACATTTTAGAGATGACCTAAAGAAGTCCTCTTGTGAAGATACGTTTTCTTTAATAGGACAACTCTGTAATACCCAGAGCAGCCAACTGTGTATGACTTTCTAGGCACTGCAGCTCTGGCACCCAGTGCCAACAATAACACAGCTTACGGTAAATAGCTGTACGGTAGGAACAACAAGAGTCAGACCCCATCAATCTAAGATTGGATGGGGCTACTCCTGTGAAAAGTCACACTGTCTAGGCCATGGTTAAACCCATTCAAGCATGATGGATGTGTCAAAGAGGTCTTGACATCACCCGAATTTGTATACTCTACTGAGTTCCCAAACATGAACAATGAAGCTTGGTGTTCTTTATGTGTACACCGTATGCCTGCTTTCAGCATGGTGGACGCTCTGTCATACACGTGGCTTCACTGGGCATGTCCGGAAAGGGGGGTTACAAGAAGTACAAAGGGGGTTCCAGGAACAATTCTGCTGAAGTTTAACCCTCTTTGGCACGCCAGTGACTTGTGATTACAGCTTGGACTACGTGACTAGTCCCAGACAAAATCCCAACCAGATGGCTACTCAGGGGAAATTAGAATACACTTAGCATACAATATCCCCCAGTTTATATAACAGCACGACGGGAAAGCTTTAAAGGGCAGAATAACATAGCGGTGGCGGTTTAGTGAAGGAAAACCAAGTGACAGGTTCTTATTATCAAACTGTGTATTTTTGTAGAAACACCATTATTATGAATAATCGCTGCCTGCAATTACATTTTACACTCAGGTCCCTTATGAGTATAGAAATATTCCAAAAGTATTGTTATTTCACAGTTCATTACATTCTCATAATGCGACTACACAAGTCAAGGAAAATTCGGAGGAAGGAAATGTCACGTGATGGTCTCGGCAGCTCGAAATTAATTATCACATTTCTAATGTGTACAAGTAGCGAAGCTTCGGCCTCATAAGAAGGAGAAAATATATTCATATAACCAAGCAAGAAATTCATTTGTGTTATCTTTTTATTTTGGATGGAATAAAAAAAAACGAATCCAGAAAGCTTAGTAATTCAGACACCGGCAGAGCGTAAGATTATATGTAGCAGAACTGCTAAACTACTCCATTTGTATAATACGTAATTGCAGGCGGCGTACTTACAGGAATACTAGGACACGAAGGATACAGCTATTACATGTGAGGGTTTTTTTGTCCGGCTTGACATTACACTGACTTGACATAATGTCTAGCAATAGACTGGTGCTTGGAGACGCAGACTAGATCCTTATTGCTTCGTGCCTAAGACAACCCCTTCTCTCCCAGTAGGTATATGAGCCATTTATCTCGCTAACGGTACATTTTACTTCTGTGCATATTTTAGTTCCCAGCACTTTGTGTATTCTTGCACATTATATATAAACTAATAAACATGTTCCTTTCACGTTCTAAGGCATGTTATAGGCAGTTCAGAAATGAAGCCTCAAGGCAGAACACCATAATGAAGAAAGTCATTCACATTGCAGCCATATCATGTTATTGTGTGCGCCTTACATTTCCACCATTTGGATGAAAGAAAATAATGAACATTTAGAGAAGGTTACACTTTGTTTAATGTAGAAAATGATTCTATAAAACCTATAAGTGCCTTCCAGAACAACAGTCGTCTTACCCATTAGTTTCCCCAGGTGCATGGTTATGTCTACTACTTTCCTCCATAGAATAGTATATTACACTAATGGAAGTTCTCAGGAGCCAGAAATGGGTTTTTTCTTGTTTAGGAACCACATCGGCTAGCTGGAGGTGAGACTTGATACATAGAACATATCTCGACCCAACACATCCATCATACTATTGTGGAGAGGTCCTATTAACAAATCAGAGTTATCCAAAGTGGACACTTCTTTAAGATGGAATGTTGTGGCTGAAGATAAGAGAGTTCTTCTCAGACCTTGATCCTGAATGTGAAAAAGTACACCTACATTGCAAAGCACCAGTGGTGCAACTAAAGTCTTGTAGGCCATGGTGCAATCTTTTGTCCGAGGCCCCCTACCTCATCCCTACAGTGAATTCTTGGTAGTAATGGTTACGGGGGCTAAGGAGTTTAATCCTCGTTAGTGTGGTTAGGGTAATCTGTGGGTCTCCTTAGCTTATGGGTCAGATGGAAGCTGCAATTTCAATACTGATACCAGTGTTTATGGGCCCCCGGTTGCAACTGCAACCCTCAAGTTATGCCCCTGCAAAGCACCAGATATTATTCTTCAACCTGGTGCAGCAGATATATTCATCCATTCACTAGACAAGGAAGTTTATGATTGAAAATGCAATAGTCCTCTGCGCCATTAACTTACCAAAATACCAATCATATTATCTATCATCCAGAACTGGATTTCCATTTCTGGAACCTCTAGTCACAGACTGTTTGGCTACTTAAATTCTGACCAACAAAATGTAATGCCTTAGGTCATACAGGGCTTTAGAACGTTGTCTACCCTTACATAACAGGACAGAACATTGCAGTGCCCTCCTTACATTATCCAATCTCTGCAGCCTTCCCTGTGCTCCTCTCTGGGTATCCTCCTCTAACTCTTATGCATGACTTTGGATATGGGATGTCCCTCACTCCTACCTAAAACCACCCAAACTACGGTAAATAATGACTTTGGAATAAATGCACAAAACACTTTATTTTGGTTGTAAAAATGGCCACAGCTTTATTAAACTCACAGAAGTAAAATAATGACAGAAGGAGTCAAGTGAAGTGCTAGACCATTGGGATTCAGGAATACTGTGAGATCCCCAGCTGTCTGACATACAGCACCCGGCCAGACAGCAATAAATAAATAAAGGGGGGCAGCACGCTCCGGCTTGCAATTCTAGCAGAGCCAGTACACTTTAAGGGCACCAACGACCCTGTGCTTAACCACTGTGCCCGCCTCTGGATGACGTTACTATTACGACATCCTTCAGGCTGGCCATTTCTAAAGCTCAGCCTGTTCACCACCATGAGGTTTAACCTCCTCTATTAGTTAAAATAAGTCTACAATAACTTGCCAGCAACTTCCACCTGACTCCTCAACCGCCACAGAAGAGGCCATTTGACACCTTAAATGGACTCGACCGCCACCAAACTGAGTAGGAATGCACTAGCCTCTAGAAACCTTACATACTACAAGTCCCCATACTACCTGCCCGACAATACCAAGCTATGAATGTGGCTGAAAATGCAACAAAAGTGATCTGGCTGTAGTCAGAAACTAGTAAAGAGAAATAGACTATAACACTGAAATTGCCATAAATCAGTATACATGGGGATACCGCCATACCACAAACATGTAATTGCCAACCATATATGCACAGAAGTACCTACATCCCACTTATGAGGTGTGAGGTTCCACTTATGGTGGTAACTGTATACACATGATACAGATGTATATACCATGTACAAGATAACACCTCTTCAAGGAATACCTCTCCCACTAAAAACTAGAACTGTCGATTTACATACATTGGCAACCCTATACCCACTGATACTGCAAGGAAAGACATAGAGAGTATAAAGAAGGGAAGAGAGAAGTACTTGTGGTGCTGTGGCTTCTCCAGATACTACAGCAACCCCAGGGCACTTACTGTAGTGAAATAACCCTCTATTGTTGTTTGATGGGTCACAACCACATTAACAGCAAAACAAGCCATTGAATGATGCTTAGCATGATGAGAAGAAGCCCATGATCCGCTTGAGATACCGTAGTCTCTGAAGGCAGTGAGAAGGCTGTAATGTCATCTCTCAATCATTTTCAGAGCACTTGATGACCTTTACCCTTAGCCGCATGCACCGACCCAAGGGCACCAAGACTGAAAGTAGAAGCTGAAATTTTCGTCTTTGCTGGACATGGAACAGCACCATGCTGATGCTGCCCGTTCCGCAAGGAAGGGGGGGGGCATAGGCCTATATAACTCCTGCACACAGAGCATGGGGTTATCATGGTAAGCAGTGCTGGGCTCCATTCACTAGCTGGCTGCGATAGACACTGTACGGCACTGGCCGTATCACACTGTCAGCAACATGAAGAGAAACATGAGTTGGTCAATATAAGCGGTCATATATCTTCACTAAGAAAAGTACAAATCATCAGAAAAGGTCCTTGAAGCCATTAGATTTTTATTAAAACATGTTTTTTTTTTTTTTGTTTTTTTTTTAATTTAAACATTTTAAATAAAATGTTTTTCTCTCCCTCCAGCCGCAACCAGCTCCAGCTCGGAGGGTCCTTGAAGCCATTAGATTTTTATTAAAACATGTTTTTTGTTTTTTTTTTTAATTTAAACATTTTAAATATAATGTTTTTCTCTACCTCCAGCCGCAACCAGCTCCAGCTCGGAGGGCTCAATTTAGTGCACAGGCATGTGAAAAATGACAGCCATGACCCTAGGGACTTACCCTAACAGGGTCTTCTTAAATTTAATTAGTTTGGCGTAACCAGGGGGTCTGTTACTCTGACGGTTATCCCTCCACACCCAGGGGGCCATACCTCCGATGGTCACCCCTCTACACCAGGGGGCCATACCTCCGATGGTTACCCTTCCACACTAGGGGGCCATACCTCCGATGGTCACCCCTCCCCACCAGGGGGGTCATACCTCCGATGGTTACCCCTGCACTGGGCTACACCCAAGGTGGTTGCCAATTAAAAGTAACTTCAAGAACCCAGTAAAAAACTTATTTAATGTCAATAGTACGAATTATGATGCACAACAATAGCTATAGTTTAGGATTACATTTAGTATTAAGAAAACCCATTAGTAAATAACTATATTACATTCTGTTATACACGTTTGAAGAAGTGGCAACCTCCCCCCCCCCCCCCCAAAAAAAAAAAAAAAAAAAAAAAAAAGCAAAACAACTTGTTAGTGTATCGCAAACCACCTGTTACATAGTGGCTTGGAAGCACTTGTATGCATCCCACTCCTAAGCAATCATGTCATTTAGGGTTACATAATAAGGCAAGGCCAGTGACAGTAACAAAGTACAACACTGGCCTAAAAATTGGAGCCCCAGACACACCAGGTCCTCTCTTCTACTTGTACTAGATCACTCAGCTAGTTAGACATTTGTGTACAGTATTGTACTTATGTTGGGACTATGCATGAAAATCCCTTTATATATATATATATATATATATATATATATATATATATATATATATATATGTAGCAGCATGAAATTAAAGGTGCTCTAAAAGAAACAATAACTTACACGGCTCACCCTAAATACTGTACAAGCAATAATACTAAGTCATACCAGCTCCAGAATAATCCAGAGTCGGTAATAAGGAAGGACCTAGCAGCTGAATTATACTGTTATAGGACCCCACTGAGAAATATCCCATCACATAGTATATACCATAGTAATGGGACCGGCTGCAGTGTATGATGTAAAATAACATAATGGTGATACATATACTTATCTGGATACAGACTGTAAATGCTCTTAAGACACCGGCTACATGAAGACTAAGAAATACAATAATCCGGTGCAGTATTTGTCTAATATCCATTGTCTAAGTGTGTTGGGCCCTAATACAGAGGTCATAAATAGAGCAGTAGGAATAACAACACAAGCAAAAATCTGTCTGCCAATCTGTTGCATCACACCAGATTACCCCCAGCCGCAAGCACTGGCTCAGGGGAAACTAACCACCATGTTCCCCACTGTTTACAATTTCAACCAGCTCCAAGAACCCCCCACCAATTATAAATGACCTGTATACAGTATGGCCAGTATATACAGTATGACCTGTATACAGTGTGGCCAGTATATACAGTATGACCTGTATACAGGCCTGAGAAAGTACATAGAAATGATCAACTTTAACTTATCCCCAGCATGGCCAGTATTAGCAGAGCTGGAGACATATACAGGGAGTATCAGTGCGGCCTCCATTACCCTCACTACACTGTACCAGGCTGTCTCTCTCTCACCACAGGACCTCCATTACATGTGTCCTCTCAGCTCCACCATAGACAGACCCTCAGTCCCCAGCACTCATGAACATCCTGTATTATATAGTAGTATATATGAGATATCAGCCATGTCTGCAGTGTCTATGGTAAATACATGTATGGACAAGTGTGACTGTATATATCCTGAGGTAATATTGCAGTATATATATATATATATATATATATATATATATATATATATATATATATATATATATCAGCAGTGTCTATGGTAAATACATGTATGGACATGTGTGACTGTATATTATCCTGAGGTAATATTGCAGTATATATATATATATCAGCAGTGTCTATGGTAAATACATGTGTGGACAAGTGTGACTATATATATCCTGAGGTAATATTGCAGTACATATACATACACATATACACACATATATAAATATATACACACATACACACATCAGCAGTGTGCAGTAAATACATGAGGGGACGCTGTAGCTGTATATATGAAATTTCCCCAATGTGGGACTATTAAAGGATTATCTTATCCTGAGAAATATAGTAATATACATATGATATATCAGCCATGTCTCCAATGTGTGGTAACTACAGGAGGGGACTCAGCCATGTCTCCAGTGTGGTAAATACTGTACATGAGAGGACTCTGTGACTGCAGACATCTTGTGGTAATACTGCAGCATATACAGTATAGTTGGTGATACTACACTAGTAGTGCTGTGTAATGTGGTGACACCAGCGCTGTGTGAGGTGATAAATCTCAGTCTTATACTCCCTGATACAGCAGACATGCTTCATCCAGGTCTTGTGATGAGAAAGAGGATGAAGATGGATGAGACAGGAAGTGACATCTATTCCTAACTCCTCCCTCCCTACAGTAACACACTAAGCACCATATACTAAAGCAGAACATACACAGATATATACTCCTACTACAGATATATACTCCTACACAGAACATACAGATATACACTCCTACAGCAGAACATACACAGATATATACTCCTACTACAGATATATACTCCTACACAGAACATACAGATATACACTCCTACAGCAGAACATACACAGATATATACTCCTACAGCTGTATATACACTAAAGCTGAATATACACCGATATATTCTTAAAGCTGACCCAGTCTGTATAAATCTACTCAACTACTGCACAAAGAAGAAACTGCAGGAGTTATTGGTTCCCCCATCCCAAAGTCATGTCCCCCTTTGCTGATGGCTCCGGGGGTGTCTTTCTCCTCATTCTGTACATGGAAGAAGGAAGCAGACAGCTAAATTCTCTATCTAGTGGTTAGAACAGGTAACTGCAGATCTACCCAGGCTTTTTTTTAGAACAGGGGAGAGGTCTAACCTTGTTCCACTGCATTAACAAACCCATTCAGCTGCAATATAACCCCCAGAAGTATGACCAAACCCTCAGGTCCTCCACTCGCTAAACACAGCCACACCACCTCTATATACTTTACAGAGGTCAATCTCACAGCTCCAGGGACCCTAAAGGGGCGACCAGCTATTTCTCTATGATTCTTGCCTAAAACATGACTCCTCCTTGCTGACGTTGCATCCTTGTTGAGACATGGTGGCTTTCCACCAACCATCCAAGTTTGTACGGCACTCATCAGTAAACAAGACTGTCTCAATATTAGACTTCATGTATGTCTGACCCCTCCTCCCCAAAAATATGAATATATTTAGCCAATAAAACCCCATTTAACATATATATACATATCATTTAGCAGTTGCAAGTCCCCAGAATTTCCTATAAGCAATGGCCTGTACTATTTTTTGCTGAAAGTTAAGATTCTCTAATTATTAGTCCAAATAAAGATAAAATCTTAAGACCATTTTGCAAGACTTATTACATCTCACATAAAGGTACACTGGCACACAGAGAAATTGCTACGTTTAATACCAATTTAAGTACAACCAACTATTACAGTCAATTGATAGCTGAGACTTTTAATGGTCAGAAATGGCGATTAGTCCGCTTTCTGCAAATTGCTGACACAAGTAAATGTAGAACGCAAATCGCGTTAGTCATCGAAAAGCTGCGCTAATGATTTTTCTTCTTTCTATATATTTGTTTAATCCCATTTAGATGTAAACCCTGAGCATTGAACTATGCAGCAAATGGCATTTATATGAATTATTAGACCTATGCTCGCATAGCACGGATGTTTAACATTAGAGCTGATCTTCTCGAAAAAGAAAAATAGCGGCTTTTGAATTGGGTCAAAGCGAAATGACTGCTCGGTAAGTGAATTAGTAGGAAATGTGTGCAGACAGCTAACTGCTCTCATAGATGTGCCATTGTCTCCAGCAATTCTGATGAATTATACAGAACATCAGCAAAGTGCAGAAAAACCACTCGCTATTGCCTTAGCTCCTGATGTTTCCTCGCCTCATTATTCTATGTATAGCTCATCATTATCACTGACAAAGAGCCAAGGGCAATATTTAATAAATGATTCCTGGGCATAATTTTAGCCAGCCAGTGGCCATGACAATTAGCTAGAGCTCATATATCACCGGATTATCAAAAATGATACAGCCTAGTTGTTCCTAAAGAAGCCGTAGACTATATCGTACGCTGGATGTTAGGAAATGGCCATACATTTACTTCCCTTTATCCTTCGATCTTTGATTCCTTGCACTGTCACTGGATAGGGGGTGAAGGCCTTCGGTGAATGATCATTAATGTGTTCATGCCCAAAACAGCTAACCAACCCCTGTTATATTCTTGGTGTTACCGATGTCTGATCACTCTGGTGATGTTCTTTCCTTGGCAGATGCAAGGAGAAAGGTGGAAATGTGGCTGTGCCACATGGGAACTTATTGGCCGTGTCCATGGAATTCTCACATCTTTCGGGTAGTTTTGGGAACTGGGCAAGTGCTGTTTTTGGAAAGCATCTTGCTGCATCATGAAACACCTTACAGATGTTGTCCTTGGCAGGATTCAAACCCAAGACTCCAGCGCTGCAAGGCTATCCATTGAGCCACCACACTGCCTTGTGCGCCTGTTTTCTGGCAATATTTGAGGCATCTTTGTTACAGACACATTAATTTTGTGTTTGTGCCAAAGGGAATGGCTGTGTACCACTCTCCACTCTTTATTTGTGCTCCACAGTTGATGTGGTTAAGTCATAATTTGTGCCAAATTTATTATTGCTTTGCAGCAATGTTTTTTTGGCTAATATAGTAGATGAACAAGAAAAAGACTGGTTAAAAATGAAAAAAAGTTCCTAAAACTAATACTATGCCAAAACCCAATCGATGCACCACTGTGATAAATAGGGTGCATATTGAGACTTATTGTGGCTGTCAGCCTTGTCCCATTTGATCTCCAATATCAAAAATAAAGCTGCTAGCTGACTGGCTTACTCACTTCTTTCTATGTTTATTATTATGGGGGCACTATGACTGCTGTAATATGGGTACTGCGGCTACTGATATGACAAAATTTACTGCACTAACCCTATTATATATACAGTATATGTACCCCATTACACCCTATTTATTCTGATGTAAGCCCCCTCCCTTCTGCCTTGTCCATCTCAATGGCATGTACTCCCTTACATCTATGCCAACTCTAGTGCAAAGAAAGTGGTGTGGCCTTTACAGTAAATGCACAGGTGTCTTAGGTTCAATGAAATACTCAACATTGAGACAAACAAGGTGGAAAGAAGGGGGTCTACATCAGTTTGTCCTGTATGTCTCCTCCATAAGTATTGTGTGCACAAGCCCCCACCTGGAGGGACCACAAGCTAAAATAAGGTAGACGGAGCCACAATTGATAGCTCTGAAACACATTGGTTAGAAGATAAACAGGCAATTGACTTCCATGTTATGAGGATGGCTTTGTATGGGTGTAATGGTCCGTGAGTGTGGATGGGACAGGGTGGTAACTGGGGTTTAGAATGGAGTGGAGGGGGGGTCTTTATTTTGTTACGATGAACATAGAGTACAAGTTTTATTACAAGCTGGTCTGGTTTAGCTACTGTATGTTCTTTGCATTTTTGCATGGATTTCCTCCAGGTACTTCGGTTTCCTCCCACACTCCAAAGACATTGGATATGAAATTTGGATTGTGAGCCTTGGGACAAGACATTATCCTTGCTGAAATCCTGCCCACACATGACGATTTTGGCTAGTGAATGATAATAATTCTACAGTTTTCCCATGAAATATCCCCAGGAAAAATCCTTAAATGAAACAAAACCCGCACCCACTCACCCCTCAGATTGCATTAATAGTATAGACACATGCATTACTGAAGGACGAATGAAAGTCAAACATGACGTCAGACTCCAGAGCAATATCCTGAACATACCTTATTACTGGCGTAAACAGACTGTGCAGCCGGCAGTAGATTCTGACCCCCTGAAAGGGAAGGATTCAACGGTCAGTTCATTTATTACAATTACATTTTAATAAAATCATAACTCAAAGAAATAATTTTCTATATTATTACATTACATAGCTGCGGGGAGATTTTAAATACAGAATAATTAGCATAACATGATAAAAGCTCCTTTATCCCAATGCAATATCCAGTGTTGCGATCCCAATGTGTGGTTACTATACCGCCAGTATCATCTGCCTCCTCTCATGGCTACACCCTGGCTCTCTTGCTTGTACATGGTGGTGTGGTTCTGCTGGCTTATTTAAAGAACCCTCTTGCCATTGAACACCTCCTAGAAATATTGGTACTTACCTTGCAGGTTTTATTTTTATTATGGTATGACCCAGATTCAACTCATCTGCATCTGGAGGGGGTCAATATACTGAGGGGATATGGGAGGGTGGGCATATGAGGAGGACATTAAACTTTGAGGGCAGATAGAGGAGGACGTTAAACTTTGAGGGCAGATAGAGGTGCATTAAACTGTCAGGGAAGAAGTACATTAAGCTGGGGGCATTAAACTGGAGGCAACTGGAGGGGGACATTAAACCTGGGGGTGGCTGGAGAAGGACATTAAGGTGAGGACAGCTGGAGGAGGATATTACCTTGGAACAACTAGAGGGGGACATTAAACTAGGGGCAACTGGAGGAGGACATTAAACTGGGGCCAACTCGAGGGGAACATTAAACTGGGGGTAGCTGGACATTAATGTCTCCCCTCTAGTTGTCACCATGGTTTAATGTCCCTCTCCTTCTGTCCCAGTTTAATGCCCCCCTCTAGTTGCCCACAGTTAAAACTGGGGCAGTTGGAGGGGAAAATTAAACTATGAATTATAATTACTGGGTAAATGTAAAATCATCAACTACTGCAAAAAAAAACTTGTAGTAATGAAATAATATCCTATATATCAGATATTTATATTACAATTTTTCTACAACAGTAGAAAAATTACAGTTATGAAATAGTAACGAAAATAATTTTATGTTTGGGGGTCACCACAAGAGGAACTGTATTAAAGGTTCGCGGCAATAGTAAGGTTGAGAACCAGTGCTATACAGCGAAGTTCAGGTCCCTGTATGGGGGTTAAAGGGGCAATACCTGGGAATCCTTACTCAAATAACAGAGGAAAGACGGCCGTCACATAACCATGACCATTTTAAAGAGAAGGAGTACGTGTATTCACATGTGCGATTTTTTGACGGACAGGAAAAAGTCGGTTAAAAAAAATGTTATAAGTCTCCATTACGATGGAAACTCGGACCCAATGGAAATCAATGGGTTTATATATAACTGATATATGGAAGGATTAAATTTGAGTGTAACATCTGTTGAACTGGGATCAATAGATTGGGTCAAATTGAGCAATTACAGTCTAAATAATATGGTCAGTATATTGACTATATTTTCCAGACTGCAGGATCCAGACTTAAAGCATCATAGTTATCTATGATGTGAGTCACTGCCTCACCGCAGGACTACTGTCCTATACTGTAATCCTGATGGGCAGTGGCTCACAACATCATAAATAACTAGATCTTTGGTACAGTTGGGAAAATATGGCTCCTCAGTGATCTGGAGAACGGGAACTGGAAGTCCGACATGATTCCTGCTTGTCAATTGAGCGCTATGTGCTTGCGTGACGTGACTATAGGACCGCCATGGCTCTAACAGCTGGTCGTGTAAACGCATTAATGGCACAATCCCTTTAAGGATCTGTATGCAAAACGTCTGCAAATGTCTTTACTCTTGTCCATGGGCTTTGGTTTTACTCTTCTTATATTTTCTATTGCATCAAGCCATAGTTTTTGTGGATATTTTGTTTATGTTGCTCCTCTCTGATAAGGTCAAATATACAAGAGATGACTTTTTAGCCAAATGTATGTGTAATCGCTACATGTATGTACGGACATGTAATGCCTGACAATGAGGTGAGAGTAATGTCACAGATACAACTCAGAAATCTTCTTTCCGTAGCAGATCCATCTGTCATTTGCTTGCACTGAATAAACAGACCTCATAATGCACATCTGCCACATAAGTTTGTTTGTTAAGCATTCAATGAGGGAATATATGCATCGTTCTAAGCAACATCATATGGAAAGTGAGCCTGGGATAAATAACAAGACATTCTAAAATGAGCAGAAATGTGTTCTGGGGAAGTGGAAGGAAAAGACAAAACTCTAAAGAAGATCTAAAGTAATAAAACTTATAGGAATTGTCTTTCCTAGGCTCAGCATATCCCTGGCAGGCTCGCCAAAACCTTATGCACCTGCTTGTACTTTTTAATGACAATGATAGTAATAGAACAGATGTTACAGATCATCCCCAGAAGCTTCTTATAAAGATGCTGAAGTGCCGAAAAGCAGGTGTGTGTATAATGTCCCTATATATTCCATTACACCTGGGCCATGATTTACATCTATAATTTTACATACAGTCCTATGAAAAAGTTTGGGCACCCCTATTAATTTTAATCATTTTTTAGTTCTAAATATTTTGGTGTTTGCAGCAGCCATTTCAGTTTGATATATCTAATAACTGATGGACACAGTAATATTTCAGGATTGAAATGAGGTTTATTGTACTAACAGAAAATGTGCAATATGCATTAAACCAAAATTTGACCGGTGCAAAAGTATGGGCACCTCAACAGAAAAGTGACATTAATATTTAGTAGATCCTGCTTTTGCAGAGATAACAGCCTCTAGTCGCTTCCTGTAGCTTTTAATCAGTTCCTGGATCCTGGATGAAGGTATTTTGGACCATTCCTCTTTACAAAATAATTCAAGTTCAGTTATGTTTGATGGTCACCGAGCATGGACAGCCCGCTCTCAAATGATCTGAAAACAAAGATTGTTAAACATAGTTGTTCAGGGGAATGATACAAAAAGTTGTCTCAGAGTTTTAACCTGTCAGTTTCCACTATGAGGAACATAGTAAGGAAATGGTAGACCACAGGGACAGTTCTTGTTAAGCCCAGAAGTGGCAGGCCAAGAAAAATATCAGAAAGGCAGAGAAGAAGAATGGTGAGAACAGTCAAGGACAATCCACAGACCACCTCCAAAGAGCTGCAGCATCATCTTGCTGCAGATGGTGTCACTGTGCATCGGTCAACAATACAGCGCACTTTGCACAAGGAGAAGCTGTATGGGAGATTGATGAGAAAGAAGCCGTTTCTGCACGTACGCCACAAACAGAGCCCCCTTAGGTATGTAAAAGCACATTTGGACAAGCCTGTGGACTGTTGAAACAAAGATTGAGTTGTTTGGTCATACAAAAAGGCGTTATGCATGGCGTCCAAAAAAAAACAGCATTCCAAGAAAAACACTTGCTACCCACTGTAAAATTTGGTGGAGGTTCCATCATGCTTTGGGGCTGTGTGGCCAATGCCGGCACCGGGAATCTTGTTAAAGTTGAGGGTCGCATGGATTCCACTCAGTATCAGCAGATTCTTGAGAATAATGTTCAAGAATCAGTGACGAAGTTGAAGTTACGCCGGGGATGGATATTTCAGCAAGACAATGATCCAAAACACCGCTCCAAATCAACTCAGGCATTCATGCAGAGGAACAAGTACAATGTTCTGGAATGGCCTTCCCAGTCCCCAGACCTGAATATCATTGAACATCTGTGGGATGATTTGAAGCGGGCTGTCCATGCTCGGCGACCATCAAACTTATCTGAACTTGAATTGTTTTGTAAAGAGGAATGGTCCAAAATCCCTTCATCCAGGATCCAGGAACTGATTAAAAGCTACAGGAAGCGACTAGAGGCTGTTATCTTTGCAAAAGGAGGATGTACTAAATATTAATGTCACTTTTCTGTTGAGGTGCCCATACTTTTGCACTGGTCAAATTTTGGTTTAATGCATATTGCACATTTTCTGTTAGTACAATAAACCTCATTTCAATCCTGAAATATTACTGTGTCCATCAGTTATTAGATATATCAAACTGAAATGGCTGCTGCAAACACCAAAATATTTAGAACTAAAAATGATTAAGATTAATAGGGGTGCCCAAACTTTTTCATAGGACTGTATCTATCTATCTATCTATCTATCTGTCTGTCTGTCTGTCTGTCTATCTATCTATCCATCCATCCATCCATCCATCCATCCATCTATCTATCCATCTATCTATCTATCCACCCATATCTATCTATCTATCTATCTATCTATCTATCTATCTATCTATCTATCTATCTATCCATCCACCCATATCTATCTATCTATCTATCTATCTATCTATCTATCTATCTATCCATCCACCCATATCTATCTATCTATCTATCTATCTATCTATCTATCTATCCACCCATATCTATCTATCTATCTATCTATCTATCTATCTATCTATCTATCTATCTATCCATCCACCCATATCTATCTATCTATCTATCTATCTATCTATCTATCTATCTATCTATCTATCTATCTATCTATCCATCCACCCATATCTATCTATCTATCTATCTATCTATCTATCTATCTATCTATCTATCCATCCACCCATATCTATCCATCTATCTATCTATCTATCTATCTATCTATCTATCTATCTATACATCCACCCATATCTATCTATCTATCTATCTATCTATCTATCTATCTATCTATCTCTAGATAAAGATACATGAATAATATATAAAATTACCTTTGATATCACATCCTGCATTTCATTTCTTGGGTAGTAAGTGCCATCATCGTAGCGGAATCTATACAACATCTGCTCCGACTTAAACTGGTGCTTATCTGTAACTAAAAGACATTTTTCACATCAGTAGGTTTTGCATTTACCGTATAGAATTCTAGAACATTTTCTTCTATGTATGTGTCATTGATACTCTATAAAATTTGGACAGTCCAGTATTTAGCCAAAATCTATGGAACAGCAAAAATGGTTCTTTGTCTCCTGGTTTGTATAGTTGACGGACCCAAACAGTTCAAAAATTTCACACTGTCCTCATTTTGGGACAGAGGAAGGTACAGGGCTGATGCAATAAAAACTCCAAAATTCCGAAGCTGTAATATGCCTTTGGAGTTGCCGATCTCCATGAAAACCTTACAGTCTAGTACCCCATGTCAATTGTTAGAGTTGCCTCAATGACAGAAATGAGTTCTGGTAAAGTACATGGAAATCCACCATTATAGTAGGGGATTCTTTAGTGTAAAGGCAGTGAAGCTATTAGAGGTTTTAGGGCTTATGGGGTTAAAATTTTAAAGGGTTTGTAAACAATTATAAAGGGAAAAAAAACTGTTTTCTTCAAAAACAGAACTACATCTGTATATGGATTGTGTCTGGTTTTTTCAGTTCATCTTTCTTGAATTGAATGGGGCAACAGAACTGCAAGACAAGAAACATCCCATTGCCAAACAAAGAGGCGACATTTTTCTAATTCTGTACAATCTGTTTAACTTGATAACAAATGGCCTTACTTTGTAGCATTTTTTCCACACACGCCTAAAACTTTTGCACAGTACTGTATATACTGTAGATTCATAAGCGATAGACACATTTAAAATTTTACACAAAGTACCAGACCTGAAGTTGGATCCGGACACGTATTAAACACACAATAGTTTACTGTACATGCCAGGGGTCACCTAAGTCACAACATCCACATGGTGTCGGTGCACTGGCTGCCGTGCAGGGTCTCTGGGCAGGACACAGATTTTCTGCTGATATACTGACTGCAGCAACAATGATATAACAAAACAAAGCTGCTCACAACATGCTGACCTACATCCGCCATGAAATACTTTGATCGCTGGCAGTTATTTCTTCCAGCTGCTAATAGCATGTCATGTAGTACAGCTTTCACCAAAACAAGACTTTCCACATTAAAAAGGAATGACTTGCTGAAAACCAGTCTTCTTCAGGGTTTCTTGGCTTGTAAAAAATGCTATGAATTTCGTGCATCTTTCAAGTGGTGTTTTTTTTTCTATTCTTCACATTATTAAAAGGCATTTTATGACGCTTTTTAAGTCCTATAGAGACTTATTACTATTAGGCCACAGTGGCATGTTATTACTGCTGGGCCACAGTGACTTGTTATTACCGCTAGGGCACAGTGGCATGTTATTACTGCTAGAGCTCAGTGGTGTATTACTACTGCTAGGGCACAGTGTCATAGTATTACTGCTAGGGCACAGTGGCATATTACCACTAGGGCACAGTGGTGTATTATTACTGCTAGGGCATAGTGGTGTATTATTACCGCTAGGCCACAGTCTCCTGTGTGGGGTCTCCTTAGTGACCCCACACAGTCTAATGGTGTATATTGTCCCCAGGTCCCTCACTGCATAAGTGCATTGCCCCGAGCCTACATTGTACAGGGTCCGGAAAGTGAGTGGTGAGTATGATTGTCATTACTCACCACTCTTAGGAATCTCCGCACCTTCTCTGATCCTGGTGCACAGAAGGACTAGGGAGTGCTAGATGGGGTGATAAAGGGCTTCTCTACCAATTGTTGTCAAAGAAGAGATTAATCCACAAAACATGTTCACCTAGTCCATCTTAAGTCCATCTTATTCCTTTAATGCATCAAAAGTTTATGGTAAAGATTAGGAAAATGGATCAACACCCGAGTACAGCTAAAGTATCTTTTAATTCCATTACATTAATATTCAATACTTATATAAAAAGTAAGGGCATGGATGGAAAATGCAGAAAGAAATATCCTGTATACAGGACTTCTCTCTCTGTACTTTTCAAGCGGATTCAGAGATGGAATCCCTAAACGGAGACCGGGTGCAGATGCGAACCTAGCCTTAGTGGAGTATTCTTTGTACCACTTTGGTGTGTCAACCTTATACTATGTGTTTTTAATGTACTGGAACAAAGCATACACGTTTTAGCCATATTAGGGTGCTGGTTGGTTTTCCTTTTATTTGCCTTGTCTACCAACTAGATATAAACAATGATTTGGTTGGATAGGCAATGGAAGTCGCAGAAATACGTTCCACTCTAAGGTGCAATTTTTTTTTTAATAATATATAATAAAACCCAACATCAATTTTTCATAAAGGACCCAGATATGCCATCAAACTTGTTGTGATCTCAAAATTATGTGAATAACTGCGTTTTAATAAATCCATTATTCACTACCAAGTGAAGCATAAAGCATTGTGCGAAGATTAATAGCAGTATATGCCTCCAGATTTGTCATCTATAATTGTCCCGTTACATCTTACAGGATGTAAAATGATAAAAGTGGTCGCACCTAACGAAGACAGCATTAATTAAGATTTCAGATGAGACAAAACTGTGATTAGCTTCACTTCAGTAGTGAGCACCAACCTCTAGATAAAAGCAATTACATTTCAATATATTTGTGCACAACGTTCATTAAAACATCAGCCAAGCGGAGAAGAAAGCTCTACTAAAAGAGTGAATGTATTAAACTGGAAAGCAGCGAGGCTCTTATCGAGACAGCTCGTAAAAAACATGCACGTCCTATCGGAATTACATAATTGTTTTTCGGTATGCAGCGAGACATTAAAATGTTGAAAAGCTGTTTTGTGAAAAGTTTATAACATCTGTGCACATTGCTCTGATGCATTTTATATGTTGAAAGTATTTACACAGTAAGCAGTTTTACCCTTTGTGTTGTCAAGGATTTATACAGGCTCATCGGTATTTTCACAGACTTTCTGGCATCAAAGTTATTTTTCTAGAACCTATCTATCTAGACTGAATGGCCTTAGAAATGGCTAAGGAAGGATATGGCCATTGAGGGCACATTGAGATATAAGCAACTCATAGGATGGCAATGAGATCTATGGCTTTGAGATTTGAGATCCTTCAGTTAGTCCTGGGGCTGGGAGGGCGGTGTTTCCTGAATAATTGTGGACATATATGGTCCTTAGACCCTTTATATATGGTTACCAAACTGTTGGCAGCTGCATCTGCAATTGTACAGTTCAAGAAAAAATGATGGCTGTATTATTAACCCTTATTATTGTGGAGACTACTTGGCTTATAAACAGTAGTCTTACCCTAACATCTGGTTTTAAAGAGGACCTTTTAAGAGGACCGATTCCGGCACAGTTGGAGTTTTCTCTCTAGCCCCCCGCCATTCCTGAGCAATTCATGCAGATAGTTTTGGTGCCTGATATACTATATAGGCTCTGCAACATCAGGTGGGCAGTGTCAGGCAGGAGCAGACAAGGGGTGCGATTCAGGGCTCCAATCAGAGGTGACATTGTGAAGAGCTCAAAATCACACCCCTTGCCTGCTCCTGTCTGACACATGCCTGCCTGTGCAGAGCCTCAATAGCATATCATGTACCAAAACTGACAGCAGTTATTGATCTGTAACAGTGGGAGTTGTAGACAGTGGGCAGCACCTATTAAATGGTGCGAAGAGCTGGACATGGAGGAAGTGATGGAAGGTCCTCTTTAAAGACTTTTTTTGTTTATGCCCTACTAGTCAGGACTTACATAACAAGTAAGGGGGTGTTCACACTACCGCCGCTGTCCACCCTGGGGTTCTCGTCCTAAACTCTAGGGAAACTGGACAGGGGACGGCTTTCCTGTGGTCAGATTTAAAACCCACTTTGTGTCCATGAATAAAAACCGATATCCAGGTGGAGAGGCTGCATACAGACACCGGTGGTTACCTTTAAAAACCCATTCAAATTAATGGGTTTTAAAGCTGACCAGCGGCAGTTTCCCCGGGGTTTAGGACGGAAACCCCGGGGCGGACAGCGGCGGTAGTGTGAATGCCCCTTGATAATTTAGTTGTCGTTTAACACAAATGAAAATATCATAATTGATATCCACATTTTCATATAAATTCTCTCGATGACACTAAATTTAGCTTTATATTAAAGATGGATCTTTTTATTACAGGAGTTCCTTTAGCATACTTTCCTTATTTTGTACTGAGAAGTTTTGTCTGAGGCAGAATGTGTCTTAAAATGGAATATTTACCATGATGAATTATTCCATTCTCCAGTAAAGCTTGGCCAAGGTTAACACCTTCTTCTGGTTTGTGAATTTCTCCAATTTCTAGTAGCCATTCCACAAATTCACTGCAAGGAAGAAGAAATATATGAAGAAATAGTTCCAAAAATGGTCCATTCTTAGACATTTATAACTGCCTGTTGGATTTTTTACAATGGGCTTAGGTGACTGCATAAATGAACTAGTATCCTAATGGAAGTTGCCAACCGGCCATAAAAATTCCTGGACAGTATAGAAAAATAATATATGAAAAAAAAATAGATGTGTTCATGACTTGCTTCAAAGTTAGAGGAGCACGTGCAGAATATTATCATTATTTTGTAGATCATAGTAAATGCTATTCTTATTAGTATTCTGGTCTGTATACATCTATTATTTAAGTTTGTTTTATTATGGTCCCCAAATTGGACATAAGAGATATTGCCTGTCCATGATTCTTTGATATGACAATCCTGATCCTGACCTTCTACATAAAGTTAGTTGAAATGGAATAGTTACTAAAGTTGTGGACATGACATCAGGACATTCCCTTCCTCAGATAAAGAACATCTAGTCTGCCTAGTATAAAGGTAAGTGTCACTGTCAGCACTGTCATTTGCTTAATGTGTTGTCAAGTTGTTGCGATCAATGACTATAGATCAACAGTATATGGTTATTTTATTGTTGATCGTTTACATCTTCACTGGTTAATCACTGTTGAGAAACTAGATAACTGGCATCGTACATAAGGGTGTAAAGGACGCATAATGATAAGTTATGGCACATGACAGCATATTTACCTGCCAAGAAAACATTTTGGGATGGTAGTCAGCTTCTTTTTTCGGTCTTTGATTAGATTTCCATGCTTACACATCATTTTATAAAGTTTTTCTCCTTGCTCTGATATCATCATCCAGGTATCCTGTTCCATGCCCAGCGTCAGACCTGTGCCGATCACATAAAAATTATTACTGCATTACAGCATATATGTAACCCATTTTATGACAATGAACAGCTATGAACACCTGATACCATCTACCCAACCTTATCCACTATATTGCTCCAGAATAAACCCCAATGCCTATGGCAAGCTTCTCTGCTTAAAACCAACAAACAGGACATAGAGTCCCATATTACGGTGCTGTGTGTTGCCTCCATTTTGCACCTCTGCTGTTACACTTGGAAAGGTGAAGATAACATTATCTTATTATTTGGTTAGGTTGGTTTTATAAGGAAGATTAAAGCTGACCACACTCATTATATCAATGTCAGCGGAACAGTCAACATCTAATGTGCTTGAGCGCTCCTTGACTATCCCCCCAATGACCAAAGAAGGGTACGGCATGTTGGATTTTAGCGTGACTGGTCCATTTGACCTTAGAGAAGATAAGCTGCAGCTAGAGGAGTCTGGCAGTGGGTTACTCCCCTCTTTCAATCTAAAATATCTATGGGCAGTCAGGAGGAATAACTCTCAACAAGTGTTTGGTCGGAATCTACCGAATGTGTATGGTCAGCGTAGGAGACTGGAATTGGCACAGACATCTACTTGTTATAAAATAAGTTTACCAAAGCAAAAACCTCACCAAACGCATTTCTATATTTATTTATTTTTTCTTTGGGTGAAGACCAGTGGCGTAACTAGGAACGGCGGGGCCCCGTGGTGAACTTTTGACATGCCCCCCCCCCCCTTCCTGACTGTCACCGAAGACCGACCCCCCATCACATTCCTGCGTGCTCTATTATGCCCCATAGAGGCCCCTACACACAGTATTATCTCCCATAGTGGCCCCAGTACACAGTATTATGCCCCATAGTGACCCCTGCACACAGTATTATGTCCCATAGTGGCCCCTGCGCACAGTATTATGTCCCATAGTGGCCCCTGCACACAGTATTATGCCCCATAGTGGCCCCTGCACACACTATTATGCCCCATAGTGACCCCTGCACACAGTATTATGCCCCATAGTGGCCCTTACACACAGTATTATCCCCCATAGTGGCCCCAGTACACAGTATTATGCTCCATTGTGGCCCCTGCACACACTATTATGCCCCATAATGAACACCCATGAACAATTATTATACTCTGGGGTCTTTTCAGATCCCAGAGTATAATAATTGGAGACCCAGGGAGATACAAACATAATAAAACACTGTTACTTACCTATCTCCGGCTCCGCTGCAGTCTTCGGTGGTTTCGGCCATCTTTAATGACGGACTGACGTCACATGACCCAGGACGCAGGCCCCGATCATGTGACATCAGGAACGTCGCACATCTAGGACCGAAGCCTGCCCGGAGCGTGGAAATATAAGTAACACGTTTATTATGTTCCTTTACCTTTCCGGGGTCTCCGATCATTATACTCGGTGGTCTGAAAAGACTTGCGGAGTATAATAATAGTGTTTGTGTGGGCCCGCGGCGTCACTTACCGATCCTGGCCCCTGCCAGGATCAGTAAGTAAATAGGGTCCGTTATCGGATGGAGTAACTCCAGCCGGTAATGGCCTATTAAGAAAAGAAAAAAAATGCAGGGGTAGCGGCTGTCGCCGGGCCCCTAATGTCCCGGGCCCTGTGGCAACTGCTACCTCTGCTATCCCAGTAGTTACGCCACTGGTGAAGACAATCTTTATATGTCTCAAGAATCAACATTGATTGTGGATACTACAGTTGGCCATAGCCTTAAAAATTTTGTCAAGGTGACTCTTCCAACAATCTCATATCTGGGACAGTCGGAAACATAGATCAAATGCGTTGGATTTCAACCTCTTTGTTCCTCGTGTCCTCCAACTGCGGACAGGTAGTATTATCAACATCACTTCGCACAGAAAACTAAATGATGTTGAAGTTTATTCTTTCTTTTCAGTTGCTATGACTCCTAGTATCTCTCTGTCTGCCATGAGCTTGTATGTGTCCTGTCTTATTATATACTACTGTACTATCCATGATGTTGTATCACACTGAATTTCTCCATGGTGGGACTATTAAAGGATTTTCTTATCTTATCTTATGCAATTGTTTCTCTCTGAGATAAATTGCGCTATAGATTATTTATCGGAAAATAGAAAAATGAACTTGTCTGACAACAATTTTTACATGTTTTTCCAATAATGGGAAGACATCTCAACAGAAGCTAAGGAAATGTGCAAAAAGGAAAGGGTCTACCTGGATTCATTCCAGTTTTTTAAAACTGACCAGTGACATCCAAGTGTGAATAATTGCTTAAACTTTCTCACAGTTTTAAGACATGAGAAAAATGTAAAACCACACGTAAAGCATCTGAATAGTTTGGAGCCGGCAGCATGATTTAGATAGGACATGGCTACAGGATGTGTCTAGCTCTTTAGTGGAATTTTACAGAATATAATATCCACTGTTTAGGTTGTCATGGCCATTGTTTATTGACCACTCAACGCAATGGAAGTTTAACAATGCAGAATGCAGTAGGTGGACTGATCTGATCTTGCATAGGACATACCTAATTTAGGGAGACTGTTTACAACTGTTATGCTATTTACAAGAGGATTTTTTTTTAGCAATGACTCATATTGCATCCTGTGCTGAAAGGAGCAAATAAGACAGCACTTAAATAGGGAGCACAGAAGAAACTTGTCAAACAGAGCAAGTATGGGTCTAGACATTCCTTCTAGCGCCATAACCTTTACATCAGGAAACTCACGTTCGGAATGACTGACTGTGCGGGTTCTCTTAAGCATGTGACAACTGAGCTGTACTGCTATAAAGCCCAAGTTACAGTTTATACTTATACCAAGGGGATGAACAAAAAATATAGAAGAACCTAATACATCTCACCACTAATGGTGGCCAAGACAAGCTACACTAAAGTTAAAGGGGTTGTCCCATCACAAGGATCCTATCTATACTGCTTGATAATGTGGATGTAAGGCTTTTCCTAAATACATTGCTTCAGTAAAACTGCTTTGTTTGTCCACTATCTTACTTTATTCATTTTTTTTTACACATCCCTTGACTCATAAGTCAAGTGATGTATCTGCTGCTCTGAGGGGGGAGGGAGGAGGGGCTAAGTGCACGGGAGCGAGCCTGGAGGGGGGGGGGGGCAGTTTACCCTTTGGGGGGAAGGGACCGCCAGTACAGACTGTGCCGGCGTCTACACTCCCCGGCATCTGCCTCTCTATTACAGCGGATGCCGGGGAGTGTAGACGCAGCAGCGGCAGAAATGATGTTGCTATTCCGGGAGGGGGGGGGGTTGGTCAGAGGCGCGGAATAACAGGAGCTCCTGCCGCTGCTGGCTTCATGCAGGGCAGAGAGCATAGCGATGTTGCAGGCATCTGTGCCTGCGTCTACACTACCCGGCATCCGCCTCTCTATTACAGCGGATGCCGGGTCTGTATTCGCATTGTGAGCGTGCACACAGGGCATATGCATATGTAACCCCGCCCACCAATGACGTAACAAAGCAGGAAGACAGAAGATTTCACAGCAACGAAGACTGGTGAGTATGCGACGTGGGAATACCCCTTTAAGGAGGACCTTTCTGCACCTCCACCAACATCAACTTACTACATATGCAATAGGTGACAGTCCACTGGTAGCTTTCATTGTTCCCAAGCAATAATTTCTGGTAATTTCAGCACAGTTTTGCCCCCTACTGTCATATGGGCAGTCCTGGCTTATGTCAGAAAGACAGAGTCCACCCACCTGACAGTAAAGAGCATAACTATGCTGAAACTAATAGAAATTATTTCTCCGAAATGTATGGGGTTAAAAAAAATCCAACTGCAGCAGAATTGGTGGAGCAGCATCCATTGAAAGATACAAGCTTAAAAATCCTGTTTTCCATGTTTCTGTTGCGGATATTTTTCTGCAATGTGTAGATTAGATTAGACAGAATCCCATCCACTTTACAGGTTCTGTAAATGCAGCATTTTTGCAACGTGGGGCTTCAGCCTAAAGGGGTTTCTACAGTTGAAAATTGATGATCCACCCCTTGCATAGGCTATCAATGTCCTAACAATTGGGGTCCATCATCTGGGACCTCCACAGATCAGCTGTTTGAAGAGTCTGCAGGGTTCAGGTGAGTGATGTGTCCTCATCTTCACTGACTACCAAGCACAGAGTTGTACATTGTGTAGGACCTGTGTATGGTTTTGCAACTCAGCTCCATTCACTTGATATGTAACAAATAAAGGTGACATCAGATGGTTTGTGAAGCTGCTGATCTGTGGAGGTCCAGAGCGTCGGACTTAGCCTTTGGGTAAGTTCAAGCATGGTAGATAAACTTGCATATGTCAGGATCTTCAGGTGGAATTCGCACAGAAGTGATGTAGATTGTAACAGAACACGTCAATTTATGTTACAAATTTTCATTATATAAGGTAATATCCACAATTAATATGCTGTGAATGTGAATGTACAATACTCACTTTTTCTTCTCTCCCTTTCCTTTAAGATTGCTTCTAGCCACTCTTGTTTCTCCTCCGGTGTCTTTGCCATACAGACAAACCATTTGTTCTTCGCTGTGTTATGTATCTTCCAGCCATTGACTACAAGGTTACCACTGCTATGGAAATCAGCTAAAAAATAGAAAAAAAGACATTGAAGCTGCTAAGAGTACAGTATATAACTTAGGTTGGCCCCTCAACTTCTATTCAACTTCCATACAAATGCATGGGTGGGTCAGTAAAGTGTGCAAATATTCTCAATAGGATGGGATAATAATAATAATAATAATAATAAAAAAAATTATTTATATAGCACCAACATATTCCGCAGCGCTGTACAATGGGATAGATTTATCTCCCATAAACTAAGGCCACACAGGACAGGGTTACTGTGGCCCATTCATAGTGGACATCCCATAATGGACACAGAGCTATCCTGCATTACACAAGGCTGAAAACCATGGCCAAACCTGTAGCAATAATTGACATGTTCCAGGTTCAAAACACGCAGCACAAGGCACTTTGCATTTGGTTCTTCCTATAAATTCAACATATACAGATACTACAGTCTTTCTGCATCGCCCTTTCATTGATGTCACCACAGAAAATGCCTTCTTATAAATGATGTAGTAACATACAGTACTGCCATCTTGATTCTCCAGTATTGCCTACATTTTTCCTATAAATGTTTTTGATAGAGATATGCAAATAAACTTTTATTAAGGAGGGTGACAGATGGCTCTTTAGCGTCAACTATTCAATGTCAACACTGTAAATCAACCTTGCAACATGACTAAGGATAAAAGTCAGAGATGGCAGAGATAGTACATTTAGAACTGCATCCCTGTCTCTAGTGCTGTAAATACTCTAGATAAATAGTGCTGCCTACTTCTCTACATCTTCTTAGTATAAATGTTCTTGGTACATATAGTACTGCCTTCCTCTAAATTATATAGGACATATAGTACTGCATCCTTGTCTCTCCCCTTTTGTACTACCTACTTGCTACTTTCCCCTCTAAATGTTCTTGGTACAGATAGTACTGCCTTCCCCTAAATTATGTAGCACATTTAGTACTTCATCCTTGTCTCTCTATTTATATCCCTGTAAGTGCTATAAGTGCGCTAGATAAATAGCATTACCTACTTGCCCTTTTCCCCCCTCTACATATTCTTGGTACAGATAGTACTGCCTTCCCCTAAATTACGTAGGACATTTAGTACTGCATCCCTGTCTCTTTGTTTATATCCCTATAACTGAACTAGATAAATAGCAGTACCTACTTGCCCTTTTCCCCTCTAAATATTCTTGGTACAGATAGTACTGCCTTCCTCTATTATGTAGGACATTTAGTACTGCATCCCAGTCTCTTTGTTTATATCCCTATAAGTGCACTAGATAAATAGCACTACCTACTTGCCCTTTTCCCCTCTAAATATTCTTGGTACAGATAGTACTGCCTTCCCCCATTATGTAGGACATTTAATACTGCATCCCTGTCTCTTTGTTTATATCCCTATAAGTGTACTAGATAACTAGCACTACCTACTTGCCCTTTTCTCCTCTATATGTTCTTGGCCCAGATAGTGCTGTCTCCCTCACTCTCCCTGTAAATGCTCTTCTGTCTCTTTCTTTCTATGTTGTTAATAATGCTGCCAACTTTTTATTAATTTGTACAGTGAAAACAGGGACTTTCTGAGAGAGAAGCCATAGGGGTAAAAAAACAAAGCTGCAAGCTTGAGATAATAAAATTGAATGTTTTGCTCGATTTTACTCTACCTACAGTATGAAGAGTATTCTGAATATCAGCATGTAGCTGTTCACTGGCAGGATTAAGCGGGGTTACTCGAGTTTTTCTTACTATGTACTCATAAGTATGAAAGGAGCTGGGTGTTTTGGTTCTCAATAGATTTGTAAAGAACAGCAAGATCCCCAGTGAAACAAGCAAGATGTGCTCATTAAAATGGTCAGTGGTAAGAGGCGGACATTAAAGGGGAAGCTTCTCGCACAGAGTTTCAGTCTATTTAGCAGACATAGTAATTAACTGATAGGACGATATCTATGAGAGAACAGTAAGACTGGGAGAAAAGGAAGTATTTAATGAAACCTTTGTTAGTTTGTATTCCCAGACCTTGCAGATCACCTTCAGAAAATGCAAAAAATTACCGCACGTCGAACACAAAGAAATCAATAATATCATTATATGTGTCTTAAAGGGGATGTGCAAGAGTTAGAAAATGCCTGTTTTTTTTTTGTTTTTTTTTTCTTAATCAGTTCCTCGCCTATCCACAGGTCATGTGTGGTGTTATTGCTTAGTTGCCTTCACTCAAATGGATCTGAGCTGCAATACCAAACTCAACCTGTAGTAGGTGTAGTGCGGTCTTTTAAAAAGGCCACCATGTCTTTCTAATCTTGTACAATCCCTTTAATCCCCAATAGGTTTTTTTTATGAATGATCGTGGGGGCCACAATATCAATGGGACACTTTTTGGAATATTCATGAGAAAATCTTGGCACCGTATGTAGCATTTTTTCACTGACCAATTGGACTTCAATGGAAGAGTCAGGTCCAAATGTAACGGCACTCGGCCATGAATTCTGATTGTGTGTATGAAGCCTTAGACATTATTAATAAAGCTTCATTGATTTGAATTACATTATTTATAGGATGCTGAAATTTCCATTGATGTCATTGATGTCATTTCCATTGAAATCATTGTACAAGAAGTCAGGACCAGAGTTCTGTGTTGACTGTGGTTTGTGTGGAGTTTTTCTCATGGATTTGCCCATCAAAGAGCAAAAGATGAAGGTCCTAGGTCTTGATGCCTCCAAATCCAACATGGGACCCCCACTAGCCATGTGTAATACTGTTGTTTTCTAGTATGGCAGAAGGGTCTTTTTCCTAGCTCGAGCACAGCGGTCAGATGGGGCTGCTATCTCTGTATCCCCAATGGCAGTGCCCCTGAACAAATTTAACATGCAGCACAGCTATTTATTGGAATGTATGTATATATTTCGTACATATAGAAGGCTTTCTGGACATGCTTATGTCAAATACTAATGCCTCTATTCATATTGGGCCGGTAATTTACTAACCCATCCACGCTAATTTACTGACATAGTGTAAATGTGGTGCATTTCTGGCACTCGTCTAAATAGATCCCCCCATTGAGAGTAGGATGAGCATTCTAAAGCCAAGTATTCCAGAAGCCCAGTATTCCCTTTAACAGGTAGATATAAAGAATCTGGATCTAGTCTTATGACAGTGTAATGAGTGCAGACCATGTTCACTTGGAGAAGCCAGAATGCAGTCACATATTGTATACTCAAGCTGGGAAACGTCAGCTTCTTCTAGAATTTATTAGCAATTCTATCAGGAAGTGGATGACTAAATATCCATCTCCATGCTGTTCTCCTGTTCCCAGCAGATGTGTGTTTGTATGTTTCCAGGGAGAAAAATGAACAATTGTCTGCCCTATTGTGCAGCCACATTCCAGAACTCAAAGGCACAGTATCTGCCACCGGAGCAGGAGTTACATTAGCTGTTAATAAGAGATTCACAAAGGCAGTACACGGACTATACCGACAGGAGAGGAATATATACATCTAACTGTCGGGGTATATAATATGTAGAGTATGTGCGGTAATAAACACAACACTTTGCAGCAACAGGATAACTTCACTTATTGTATAATCTGGCCTCCATGTAGTAACACCAATCCAGCCATCCATCAGGGAGACAACACAACTTTTCCAGTATTGAGAGGCACAATCTCCAAGCAGTGGCCATTAGAATTGTTAAGCACTTATGGCTATGATCATAGGCAAACTGGTCCCTCTTGGTGGTAGCTTTCTGGGAAAAGAATGTGCAAATAAGGGGAACTTACTCTAGCTCCACCTTTGAAAAGGTAGCTCCCTATAGATCTATGTCTGGTTTTCCTGAAACCTAAGACCTGGCTTGGCTTTATTTCCAGATCATGCCACTAAGTTTCAGGAGAAACAGACATTGATCTATAGGGAGCTACCTTTTCAAAGGTGGAGCTAGAGTAAGTTCCCCTTATTTGCACATTCTTTTCCCAGAATTCGTAGCAGGGCATACGCAATCTAATAACTCCCTGTATGCTGCAAGGTAGACTTAAAAATCTTTTAGGAGAAATACCCCCTTGTATATCCATAGGCTATGCCTTAAATGTCTGATAGATGTAGGTCCTACCTCTGGGACCAGCTTCTTTCTTGATAATGTAGTCCCATTAAGGATTGGGGCCATGTATGAACAAGTCATTCAATTCTATGGGAGTTCTAAGAATAGGTGAGGCTGCCTGCTCAACAGCCTGTGCTTTACAAAGGGTTATTGATTAACCCTATAGTTCTATGGGATGGCACCCTACCTTAATATGACACCTTAATGGGCTTAATAACTGTAATGTAGCCACTAACAACACACTGCTTATATTGTCATCTTACCCTATAATACAGCTGCATTGTATTTTATTTTCTTCGCTAACCACAGAGAATCTACAACTGAACAATACCAGCAAGAGATCAATAGTCACTGGACGAGGACCAAGCCAAGTCCAGGAGAAAAATAAATATTAGAATTGATTTTTGCATATTGTGTTATAATATGATATCAGTGGCGTTAATGTTAATTATTTGAGGAAAAAATATAGTTTTATCCCGTTCTTTGACCTCCACTGGCTTTTACTAATAGGAAATGAAGTTGTGAAGATTAAAGGGCCTGTATTGGAAAAGTGACCGCATGTCAGAGATCAAGACCATTTGTACAGTTTCAATCAAAGTTTCTGTAATCCTTTGTGTAGCAAGTAATACAATTTATTTGCTCATTTATAAGCATCAATATGCAATTTGTATTACAGATGAAGCTCCCAGAGCAATAAAAAAGTTAATAAAGTCGCAGCAGAGCCATATTTCCAATTATTAATACATCAATAAATCTGTGGCTTTACTAGCAGCTGCATAAAGTGAAATAAATTGTACGGTGTAAGTACAGCAATTAAACATCTCTGGTTATTAAACCGCACGCGTTCTGCTACAGGTGAGAAATTGTGTTTATTTGCAGGGTTATTTATGTTATCATAACGCGTTTTTATTAATACAAAAATATACAAAAATGGCATTACAAATGTCATTTTTGTATAATAGACAGTACACACTGGAATGAGATGGATGGTCAATTCGATTATTGAAATTTATTTACTTTTATTTATTTTTTAATTTGATTTGTTATTGTCCCTTTGGAATGGTTGAGTTGATCATGATGTAAAGTGCTGTTTGAGCTTACACATCGCTCTCTCTTTCACCCCCATCCTCCTGTGCTTTTTTTTTTTTTTTTGTAGATTGTGAGCCCCACATAGGGCTCACAAAGTACATTTTCCCTATCAGTATGTCTTTGGCATATGGGAGGAAATCCATGCAAACATGGAGAGAACATACAAACTCCTTGTAGATGTCGTTCCTGGCAGTATTCCGCAAGGCTGCAGTGCTAACCACTGAGCCACCGTGTTACCCCCTGCTTCTTTGTAGTTCTGCCACATCTCCACACAACTGGCGCACACCGCGTAGGTCCAGTTCAAATCTGCACTGGGGTCATCCGTTCCCCTCTCTGCATGAAAAATGCAGAGAGAAAAGTGCTGCAAGTGGACTCTCCAAAGGGAAACCCATGCGGAGATGTTAACTGGACCTTACATTGGTATTGTGATGTCATTTGATCCTGGTGGCGTATTCAAGCCTTTGTTTGTTCCCAATTTACTCTGTATTGTTCTTTCCCTACTGCTCAACCACACACTGCTGCAGCAAAGTTCTGAGCTCTGTTGCAATGCAGCTTGTCCTGATGTGCCCAGCAAGGTTTTCTCTGTAAACCCAGCCGCCAGCATTCTCATTAAATGCTTTGGTATCAGTGTACTGTTCACTTAAAATGGCCTGTTTGGTCCTTTGTTTCTGCAAATCCTGCCTCAAACTACTTTGTTGCCACTATTCTTCAAAGTATTTTTTTAACTGTGTTTCACCACATTGCTTCTGACACTTAGTAGTGTGTCATTGTCTGTGAACTACCTAACTCCTGGCTGTTACCAGGGGCGTAATTTGAGGGGTGCAGAGGGTGCACTCCACTGGGGCACAGGAGCCGTAGGGGCCCATGAGCACTGGCATCAGTATTGAGATTTCAGCTTCCACCTGGCCCATAAACCAAGGAGACCCACAAATTACCCTAACCGCACTAAAGATGATTAAACTCCTTAGCTCCCATTACCATCACTACCAAGAATTCACTGTACGGACGAGGTAGGGGTCCCCGGACAAAAGATTGTACCCAGGCCCAAAAGACTATAGTTACGCCACTGGCTGTTACTAACTATATCCCTGCCTTCACCATTGAACACTATGTTAGAACTGACAGATGTACAGCTTCCTGAATTGCATTCCTGGTGAGGACCCTTGAATCTGTTCTAGATAATATCATTGTACAGTGTTCATGTTCCTTTGCATTGACCTTATTTCAGGTCTGAGATCATATTCCCACTCCAGGCTGCATTCCTGGTTTCCATGTTCATGGTTCAATCTCCTGGTCCTTTTCTAGACTCCTGGCTTTATGGCCCTGTTCCACATTCCATGTTCAGTCTTTGTTTTTAGACTGTCTTTACTTCTGCATTTGGCTGACTATTCTGGGGACATATGCATATTCTTCCCATGTTCCCTTGCAGTGGAGCAACTATGGCTGTATAAGTCTCCACACACCTGAGAAGGTGGTCTCTCCCTAAGGATGGACGTTATCCCCATAATCTATTCTGGGGACTGCAACCTTTGTTCTGCAGTAAAATCCACACCATGTGGAGGTAAAAACTAGGGAATTCACCAGGCTCTGTACCCTAGTCTGACCAGTGCATAACCAACTTCAATCAAGAACAATGTGTTTTTGGATCATAGAGCAAAGAGATAACATTTATTTGTAACAAGGAGAGGTTTTCTTCAGAGTGTTTTTCACATATACAAGATGTAGTTTCCTTCCAGTGTAGTATCGAAAAGATGGAATGAGACTGATGCTAGAACAAATACAGAATATTCTATGGTATTTGCATGATAATAGAAGCTTCTGTAGTGTGATATGACAGTGGACATGTCCATGAGCCAGGTCAAAAAAACTTTTACCTGCAGCATTTTCTGTAGGGCTCCTAGATTAGTTTGGCCCATGCCTGGATTGCTGCATAGACATTAGATGCTACCATTCGGGCATCAGTTATTCTACAGCTTGTCTGTACCACGTTGGTAGGACACTACAATTAAGGGTATGTATATGTGAACCAGTGCCGTAACTAGGAATGGATGGGCCCCCAGGCGAACATTTTATATACCATGCCTGGCATACACACACAATTAGTGGCCCCTGCACACACTATATGCACCATAGTGGCCCCTACAAACACTTTTATGCCCCATAGTGGCCCCTGCACACAGTATTATACCCCATAGTGGCCTTTTCACATAGTATTATGCCCTATTATGGACCACCCATGATGAAATATTAGAGTATAATGATCGGAAACTCAGGGGAGAATACAAACATAAAAAACTGTGTTACTTTCCTCTCCCTGGCTCCGACGCACTTCCTGTTACTTTGAGCCTCCTTCATTATTAGACCAGACGTTACGTGAGCCAGGCATGCATCGTAATACATAATGATGTCAACCTGGCCCAGGGTGATGTCTAGGATGTCACCAAGGAGGCCCGAAGCCTGATAGGGTGCAGGAGAGTTACGTAACAGTGTTTTTTATGTTTCTCACCTCCCCTGGGCCTCCAATCATTATAATGATAGCAGTGTTTGTCGGGTTCACAGCCACCAGCAGAATAGGAAGCGCAGTCGGTCATGAGCAAGAGCGAGGATCGGTAAATAATTAAGGCCCGTTACCTGCTAGTGTTACAAAAAAAATCAAAAACATCAGGGGCCTGCTGGACGCAATAAGGTCCTGGGGCCCTGTGGCAGCCGCTCCCACTGCTACTGCAATGTTTACGCCACTGATGTGAACACAACCTTATAATTACATTCATATATAACCAAAGTATATCCTTGTGTGATGCTCATATTTACTAATAGTCAAATATAACCAAGTCAAAAAAGTTGATCTCAAAGTAGATGTGCAAGAATGCTCCATGATGCGGCAAAATGTAAGTTTGGAGTTACAACTCCAATAGTAAATGTGCCCTATTGTGTTTACATTAATAGAATCTGAGTATTCTGATAAAGAATGTGTGAGTATGATATCGTTATATACATACAGTACTAAATATACATGTAAACATCTATCTATGTTTTGGATAGATAGATAGATAGATAGATAGATAGATAGATAGATAGATAGATAGATAGATATGGATAAATATGTATAGATAGATGATAGAGAATGGAGAGAACTGATTTAGACATGGAACCATCTTTATTCACTTGTCAGCTTGCACAGTGGGAATTGGTTGGTTTATCAGTACTGACAATCATTTTGCTGGGATTATTTATATACACACCTGTTCCGTCATCTACATTCTCAACCTCCATCACTTCTGTGTTAATCCGGCCTCGGAAGAGATAGCGGAGCCCATCTGTGGATGCTTTGCTGTTCTTCAATCGCCTTCAAATGAAACAAAATCTAAGTTAATTGCTGTTATAGAGACTAGTGCACACATCTCCACTTATTACCACTTATGTATAATTGTACTAGTAAATTACACCTAAAATTACTGCTATCCGTGCTTTCAATGTGTCGGAATGAAGTTATAATCCACCAACATTGTGCTATCAAGGTGCTATCAATACCTCTCTTGGTCAGAATGTAACTTGACTTTGTTCATATCTGGTCATTGAGCAGGAATTCAAGCCATGCCAGATCCATCAGGCCATGGACATCAATGGCATCTCACAGACCCATTTCAGTGTCAGACTGCAGGGCCTGGGAGCCCTCCATATGAAAGTTGTTCCAGGGGTCCACCCAACAGCATCTTGCTAATAGCCTACACGACGGCTCCTTCATATGTGCTGACTATCCAGCGTTAATGAGTATGTTCCCAGTAAAGTCATCCTCTATAGTAATGTACACCCCCACAATATCCATGGTCGGTACATGCACAGTACTGTATGAGGAATAACATGGCCATGGAGCACTACACACATATGCAAGATTATAGTGAGAGAGCTGTGATGCAGACATAGGACACAGGGCTGCCTACAGGAATTTTGACCCTCCCACAGTATAATGTTCTACATGGTATATAATGCTCCAAAGTTCCCTCCACAGTATAACATACTCCCCTGAGCCCCCCCATAGTGGCTCCACACAGTATAATATGCTGCTCAGAGCCCCACCACAGTATAATGCTTCACATGGTATATAATGATCCACAGTGCCCACCACAGTATAAAACACTCCCCTGGGCCCCCTACAGTGGCCTCACATGGTATATAATGCTCCACAGTGGCCCCACACAGTATAAAATGCAACACTGAGCCCCCTATAGTGTCCCCACATGGTATATAAAATGTCACACAGTATAATATGCTCTCTAGTATAATATGCCCCCCAGAGCACCCAGACAATATAAAGCTCCCAGAGACACTACACAGTATAATACCCATTGGTGGGTCCACAAAGTATAATATTCTCCCCAGACCCCCCCCCCCCACACACACACACACACTACAGTATAATGCTCCAAAGTGGTCCTTACACAATATAATATGCTCTACAGTGCAGAAGAATAATTCTCACAGTATAATAGGCTCCCCAAACTGCCCCTCCGATGTAAAGCTCCACAGTGACCACACACAGTATAACACTCCACATTGGCCCCACACAATATAATACAGTCCTATGAAAAAGTTTGGGCACCCCTATTAATCTTAATCATTTTTAGTTCTAAATATTTTGGTATTTGCAACAGCCATTTCAGTTTGATATATCTAATAACTGATGGACACAGTAATATTTCAGGATTGAAATGAGGTTTATTGTACTAACAGAAAATGTGCAATATGCATTAAACCAAAATTTAACCGGTGCAAAAGTATGGACACCTCAACAGAAAAGTGACATTAATATTTAGTAGATCCTCCTTTTGCAAAGATAACAGCCTCTAGTCGCTTCCTGTAGCTTTTAATCAGTTCCTGGATCCTGGATAAAGGTATTTTGGACAAACAATTCAAGTTCAGTTAAGTTAGATGGTCGCCGAGCATGGACAGCCCGCTTCAAATCATCCCACAGATGTTCAATGATATTCAGGTCTGGGGACTGGGATGGCCATTCCAGAACATTGTAATTGTTCCTCTGCATGAATGCCTGAGGATTTGGAGCGGTGTTTTGGATCATTGTCTTGCTGAAATATCCATCCCTGGCGTAACTTCAACTTCGTCACTGATTCTTGAACATTATTCTCAAGAATCTGCTGATACTGAGTGGAATCCATGCGACTCTCAACTTTAACAAGATTCCCGATGCCGGCATTGGCCACACAGCCCCAAAGCATGATGGAACCTCCACCAAATTTTACAGTGGGTAGCATGTGTTTTTCTTGGAATGCTGTTTCTTTTTGGACGCCATGCATAACGCCTTTTTTTATAACCAAACAACTCAATTTTTGTTTCCAAAATGAAGCTGCCTTGTCCAAATGTGCTTTTTCATACCTCAGGCAACTCTATTTGTGGCGTACGTGCAGAAACGGCTTCTTTCTCATCACTCTCCCATACAGCTTCTATTTGTGCAAAGTGCGCTGTATAGTTGACCGATGCACAGTGACACCATCTGCAGCAAGATGATGCTGCAGCTCTTTGGAGGTGGTCTGTGGATTGTCCTTGACTGTTCTCACCATTCTTCTTCTCTGCCTTTCTGATATTTTTCTTGGCCTGCCACTTCTGGGCTTAACAAGAACTGTCCCTGTGGTCTTCCATTTCCTTACTATGTTCCTCACAGTGGAAACTGACAGGTTAAATCTCTGAGACAACGTTTTGTATCCTTCCCCTGAACAACTATGTTGAACAATCTTTGTTTTCAGATCATTTGAGAGCGGGCTGTCCATGTTCGGCGACCATCAAACTTAACTGAACTTGAATTGTTTTGTAGAAAGAAATGGTCCAAAATACCTTCATCCAGGATCCAGGAACTGATTAAAAGCTACAGGAAGCGACTAGAGGCTGTTATCTTTGCAAAAGGAGGATCTACTAAATATTAATGTCACTTTTCTGTTGAGGTGCCCATATTTTTGCACCGGTCAAATTTTGGTTTAATGCATATTGCGCATTTTCTGTTAGTACAATAAACCTCATTTCAATCCTGAAATATTACTGTGTCCATCAGTTATTAGATATATCAAACTGAAATGGCTGTTGCAAACACCAAAATATTTAGAACTAAAAATGATTAAGATTAATAGGGGTGCCCAAACTTTTTCATAGGACTGTATGCTCCCTACAGTGCCCCCAAGTATAATATGCTCCACAGTGGTCCCACATAGTATAATATACTCCACAGAGGCCCCTGGGGAGTGTATTATACTGGGTTCCTTTCCATTATCAACATGGCTGAGCCTGAATCCGAGTTCCAGAGTCATCAGGCTCTGGATCCAAGGGGTCTCCTTTGGGAATGGGGTCCCAGGGCAATTTACCAGTCTGCCCACCTCCCCTGATGCTGGCCCTGGCTAAAGGTACAGGGCCCCCCGGGAATTCAATGATACCCCAGTGGGTCAGTCCAAGTCTGGACCTAAGTGACTTATAATTGCTCCACCAGTTCATGCTGAAGTGAACATCATTTTACATGAAGCACTAGTAGAAGATGCTAATATGGTCCAATTGGGTGGCCCCCGGGTACTTAATCTCTTGGGGGGCTGTGGGCATCCAAATTTCTCAACAAATTTAACAAGTGTAGGTCACTTAGAAGAGGATTGCAATGCATTAGAATATTACATGCACAACTGCAAGTAGTCTTCTCAAAAATGAATGGGGTAAAATCCTAATGTGGGCAGTACATACCTACTCCTGGTATAGCAAAGGAACCTGTGGTGCTTTCACAGTTAAATCCACCTCTCTACATGTACCCCATGACCGTTAAAAATAAAATTGCCTTCAGCTACATTCGTCTGATCCCTGGGTTTGGCAGCATCCTGGCTGCATGTTGTATGTATTGCATGCATAGATACACATAGATCTATAGAATATTTTAGCCTTTGACTTATAACTTGGAACCAAGAAAGTTTTCATATTTTGTTTGTATTTGCAATCTAGAGATGTTATTTTACATAATTGCTGATTTTTCACCATGGTGACATTGTCAGGGTAACTTATACACACAACATAGGAGAGGGCAGTATATCTCATGTTGCTTGGACATTACCGTCAGCGACTTTACTTGCTATCAGTATTCCTTGTTTCCCTAAGGAAACACAGGAATGTAGATTATTTATCTAAAGAGAAGGAGAGGGCCAAATGCACAAATGCAAACAATTTACATAACTCTAGAGACTTCCACACGACTTCCTCAATGTCATAGCCTTCTGGATACTATATTTGGAATTATAGATGCAACAGGTTACCAGATCCGTTTGCTAGGTTTTTCGTCACACGGGGCAAAGGTTCATTTCACTGCCTTTACTCTGTATCTAAATATAGAAAACTGGTATGTTGGCGCTCCTCTGACAGCCAATCGGGGTACATACACCAATTGCCCCCTCCCTCCAGCTACACCCTTGGGTTACAGATGTCGGTGTGAATTGTAACCTCATTAATGTTTTATTAACTATTTTATAATCTGGTTGAAAGTTAGAAAACTTTTTATCTGCATTGTCAAGATGAATATGTCCTCCATTTTTTTTTTTAAATAGAATTCTTCATTGGCTGGTTTTTGTCACATCTATAACATTTTCCATGTAACAGCTCTGCGGACAAATAACGTTTAGTTCATAATCTGCTTGGAGATTCTTGAACCTCAGGTTCTCCGATCTTGAGTTCGGCTAATGTTAATGCTCCAAAGTTCCCCATACTCTAGATGTCTGAGTATACATGTGCAGAGAGGAAGGAGATAGACAACTCTGGTGGCTGGTTATGTCCATTTGGTTAAAAGTCAACTACACATTCGACAGAAGGCCTCTCCCGCTGAGGCCTGGTTCAGATCTGCGTCAGTAATCCATTTCTGGAAGTCTGCATGGGGACCCCCCGAACAGACTACTGAACGCATTGACAAGTAGTGTGCAGTGAAAGCACATGGACCCCATAGCTCAAACCTACCTTGGTCTAATGTGTATGACCTGCTTGAGTGACAATGACTGACAGTGAGAGCTTGCTGCAACATGATATCACAGAACAGAACATAAGCCATAAGAAGTCAATGAAAGAATCAAGTGAACACTCTGCATCGCAGTGTTGTTAAAGTGTTACGTATGAAGGAAAACTCTGCTGAATCTATCATTCCTACAGATAAAACACTCATTTGTTGTTGTCATTGGGAATTGCAGTAGTCAGGAAAATTGTAGCATTATGTGGCACTCATTGAAATGGTTCCTGTGGTTCAGAGGAGGGGTACTCTACAATGGCTCTACAACAGAGGTGGTTTGTGAGTGGCTGCCTGATACCCTGGTGTTCATATTACTTGTATTTATGGACAACCTGTTGTTTTCAAGGATTCTGGTATATGAAACTTATAATATATCCTCAAATGAAGTAACACACATGCAGATATGAATAAATATTAGCTAATCTACAACAGTTATGTCGCCTATAGCTTCAAAGCAGGTACTGAAGTATAGTAGTAGACGTAGTGCATTCTAGTTCTCAACTGTAGTGCTGTAACCAGTGTAAGACTAGTCCTTGCCTCAGGCCCTGTCATTAGCCTGCAACTTGTAGGGGATTGTAGAGTTATAGGTTGGACTTTATGGACTGATGTCTTCATCCAACCTCATCTACTATGTAACTATGTATGTAACTATGTAACTTGGCTTTTTGCCTTGTCCTAGCACCCATTTAGCTGTGCGAGCCCACACAACAGTAGATCTCAGGTAGCAAGGATGTTGCAGGATGACCCAAGAAGGAAGGATCCTGGCCCACCTGACTCTGCACCCAGATATCTGACGCTAGGTTCACACTAGTGTTCGGCAGTCCGTTCTGTGGTTTCCGTCTTCTGCATGCTCTGGACCGGCCGTGAGCTGTGGTGAGCATTTTATGCTCTCCACCGCAAAACAGTTTTTAAAAAACATCGGACACAGAGTACTGCATGTCCGACTCTCTGTCCGATTTGAAAAAAAAACGATTTCGCGGCGGAGAGCATAAAATGCTCACGGCCGGACATCTTTCAAACCCATTCAAATGAATGGGTATGAAAGAGTCCTGCAGATTTACGTATCCTGCCTCTGTTTTGTGCAGGAAACAGAAACCTGCAGAACGGAGACCGGGCGCAGATGTGAACGAGCCCTCAGCTGCATAATGTGTCTACAGTATTAAAAAAAGTGTTTTTGTAAATAATTTACCCAGTATATTATACTGATGCACAGCTTGGATGAGACGCTGCATGAAGAGTATCTGTGTGAAGTACAGTAAGTGTACGGTGTCATGCCACCAGGTTCAGGGGCTCACCAGCGCATTCACTTGCCCACCTGTGGACCAGCCTGAGCCTTGATAGATGACCACATTTGGGTATAAGATTCTATGGTGGCTCAGCACTTGGTACCTGGATTAAACCTTAGTGTAGGCCCACACCCAGCAAAAACTGTACAGGAAGAGAATTTCACCCAATGTGCCCAATAATGTACGACTGAAGTCATTACCCAATACCACATTATATAGTTATATAAAAAGCTATATATAGTTATATAAAAATGTTCACAAATGTTCATTTAGATGAGCCCAGGCATTGCACATTACACACCTAAAGGGTTAATAAGGGCTTAAAAGTCCATTAAACGTCCTTAAAACGTATATTGAACATTCAGAATCTTTTCACGCTGTTTGCTAAGACTTACCGATGTTTTCTTTTGCAGTACACTAAAAGGTTATCAAAGAGAAAGAAAATCCGCTCTTGGATATTCCCAGAGGAAATTTTTAAAAGGACTCCCTGCATCAGCATTTCAGTGCAAGTGTCTGTTATGCTGGACCCCTAAGAATGCAGACAAAAAGAAAGAAAACATATTAGCGACTGAATAGTACCGCCATTCTTCTATCAGTAAATGGTATTTTTATCGTGGCAATCGGGACAACCAAACAGAAAATAAAAGATTTGGCAGGCGGCGAGCTCTCCCGGAACGTCACTCATCTCTTTGTTATCGTTTTGCACGCTTATAAGAAGAGGCGTCTGACAATGCTTCATCTGAATAATAAACGCTGCAAATGGCAACAATAGCATAAACCAGATAATACAGCGGAACAATATGGCAGGAATAAAACATCACTCCTGGGATTAAAAATGGATTAATATCATGGCAGGAATTCATTTGATCCTTTTCATTAATTTATTAGCAGTCGGTGACATTATTTTCATACAAAAAACAAATATAGATAACACTTCTGCACCAAAAATTTAAAGGGGTTTTACGGAGTCACTATATTGGTGGCGTAATGTTAAAATAGGCCATCAATATCCGATTGGTGGGGTGTGTGAATTTTGGTACCCCTGCTGATCAGCTGCTTAAAGAAGTTCTGTGCCTGACCACGTGCTATCTACTTAACCCGGTATACTGTAGTTTCTCTGGGGTTGGGGTTGCCATGTTATGCAATGTTACCACCAACTTGGTTAGTATACCCCAATTTTCATCAACAATAAAAGGGCTTATATCTTTGGAATGGCTGTACGGATTTGAGTACACTAAACACCATAATGTTCAGGGTCACGGCACCAATCAAATGATGTAAGTTTTTTGGGGCATTCACGCGGAGTAAAGTGGCGCTGATAAAAAGACTCCCATTGACATCAATGGGTTCTGTTTTCCGCGTGGAACACAATCCATGGGAGGCTTTTTAACCCATTGATTTCAATGTGTTTCACACAGAAAACGGATTGAAGTCAATGGGAGTCTTTTTGTCAGAACTGATTCTGCCGCAAGTTATCGTGGCAGAATCAGCGCCACTTTACTCTGTGTGAATGCCCCCTTAGGGTTTCAGACCTGGTGACAGATGCTTCTTAAGTGTACTATAGATTTGCCTTTACTTATTCTTACAACGTCAATGTGCTGAAATCCGCACTTCTTAGGAAACTAGTAAAATATTCACTTCCCACTATAGTATTATTATTGGTGGGACTCCCTTTACAGGTCAAAGTGTTTATACTATATCATAGAGGAAGGAAGAGAATTCAGTTTCCCTGCCGCTTTCCGGTCATCTCAGTGGAAGACCACAGGAGGTTCTTCCATAGGTCTTCAGCTCTAAAAGTGGAAGGCAGGAATCCTGCTTATTGCCAATAGGTACAACACATATGTAGAATCCTTCATGAATTCATTGCCAGCAAAGCCAATCCCCTATGACATCCACATGTCTACTTGGGGCACATGTCAATGACCAACTATACTTCGCATATGTTTCAATCCTAACAGAAGGAAAGAGAAATCTGTGATTTGTTTTTAATACTGCCCTTTGCAGGTAGGATATTTTGTCATTTGTCATGGAGCCGACTATGGGGGGTCTAGCACTTTGGGACCATTCGGGGAGAGAGTCTCGTATTTCAGCAGATGCCAGGATGTTCATGCTCATAAACTGTCTCGGCATATTGTTAGCAATGGGAATTTAAGCCGGGCTTTGATCCTCGGTGATTCTAAAAATAACTTCTTCTATTCCTTGTAAAGCCATGCCCCCTGTTAAACGTTTCCTTCTGGTAGGAAATCACTTTGTTTCTTCATACGACTTTCTGAAGCGCAACTGAAAAGCAGATGTTTATATAACGGAGCCTATTGTGATACAATGGTGAGGATGTATTCTGTAATGAAGTTATAGATAACACCACCGATATATGTGATGATATACACGCTCCAGGAATCCACCATGCAAATATGCATTAATAATGATGAACTGTACTAAAGCTATATTCACACGACGGTGAATAGTCGCGGTGTGACATACGTTTTTTTAATGGTCGGCAGCATTTGATTCAACGTCTGTGATTGAGAGTTAATAACCTGACTGTTATTTTGATGGTTCATTGTAACGATCCATCAAAATCTAGGTCATGTTGAATTTTTTGTGTGTTTTCGCGGATCCCTCCATATGCTGTAATGTATTGAGGATCCATGGATGTCTTTGGACTTGTGGTATAATGCAACCTGGTAAAAAAATTTAATTGCGTAACCTTCATTGACAATGGTTACAGCTATTATTGGCTGATTTAGATCATATGATACAGAACAATGACCAAAAATATCCTTTCAGACCACATGATCTAAACCAACCAATGACAGCAGTGACGCTTACTCACTAAAACTAGGTCATTGTTCTAGCTTCAATGTCTGACGCTTGGCTCACACTAGGGCCAGGTGTCCATTCTTCTTGTCCATCAGAATACCAGAAGAAAGGACAAATAGACTGCTAAAATAGAAGCCAGCGACAGGGCCTCAGGGACCCCATTGACTATTATGGGGTCTGCCTGGTGTCTGTTCTTTTTCACTAAAACTGCCAGACGAAAAAGCGCAGCTTCCAGGACTTTTCATCCAGTGAATTCAGATGGACACTGGCCAATGGAGACTCGAACGCAAACCTAACCTTAGTGTAACCTCCTGGACCACATGATCTAAGCCAACCAATTGGGTTTTTTGCAGTAGATGTGACGTGCTCAGCCATGCCTCAGTAAACTCTACCTTTTCCCTCCTCCCTTCCCAACTTGGCATTGGCAACTTAATTTGCATGTGTAATAAAACTTTGTATATCTAATATAACATTTGCATATATAAATATATATAAAACCTTTCACGAAGGTATGGTTGGACATATGTTTCAGCTACCTGGTATTGCTATGAGAGTAATCTGAAACCCAACAAAAGAAAAACGGGCTCCATAGAAGTCTATGGATGACCATATGCAGGATGTGTTTCAACCACTACAACAACCATGACATCTTTCATCTTTCATTTTACTTTTTATAATTTACTAAAAATAGTGTTTGCACCAACTGTGTGTAGTCCTTATCATTGCTATTGAGAAAATTCCAATCAAATAGTTTTACAGAGTCCTAAGACATTTCTGTGGACGGTATGAAGGTATTCCATGAATATGGGTTGACTGACCCTAGAAATGGTAACATATGGCTAGTATAAACATAATGGCATAAACATAATGTCTGGACTTTGCATATCTTGAACTTTTTACAAAATTTAGCAAAATTTCCAAAATATCTTCATGATAAAGTGTTGGGTGGCGTTTTCACAATGTGCCGAGTCTCTGGTTTCATAAAATATATGACAATATGGCACCAATATCTGTGGTGAGCCAAACCATAACCTTTGATAGAGAACTAATAAGCAGTATTAGGCCCGGTTCGGTATTCCGTTCGGGGAAACTGTTTGGAGACGGAATACGGTGCTTGAAGTACTTTTCTCTCCACATGACTCATGCGGACACCGCATGAAAAACACACGGTCCCCATTATAGTCTGCATATACTGTGTAAGCGGCCATTTTTGTTGTGGCCGCAGGCATGCGCAGTCGGCTTTGCCCTAGGCCTAAAAGTTTGAAGCCAAACCCCGGAAGAAGACACAGTGAAGACCCCGTTCCTGAAGAAGATGGAGGCGGCACTGGAGAGTTCTCAGAACTCATTTGCATACTGGCAGAAAACAAGATTTTAACCGAATGGCAGGTCAGAGAAGACATCTAAAGGTAGCAGATGAATAGCCTTTCTTAAGGCTATTCTGACGTGTTAGGGAGAAAAAGAATATCCTTAAATGCATTCAGTATTCAGCTCAGGGGGTCCCCAAGCGGAGTCCCTGAATGGAATACCGAACTCAGATATGAACCAGGCCCCAGTCGTAATAATATCTGAAGCTTGTACCTTTATTTGTGTTGGTCTAGGAGCTGGTGGAGGAGAATCCGTGACTTTCTACGGTGTAACACTGGTAATGCTATTAGCACATGACTCACCTCCCATCCCTCTATATGGCTCTGCCATTCCTCCAGCACTTCTAACTTTTCCATCTGTCTCTTGGCCTCATTAATGTTGGAGCACACCGCCTTCATAGCCTGTAGAGCCTCCACGACAGACGTGTGATCCCTGTGTCTCTTCGGAGTCCTCTTCAGTAACTCCTGTTGGGAAATTGCCGAGAACATTACTTTCTACATTTCTAGTTGTGACCTTTACTGCACTTCATTTTGTATCATTTTCTTGTACTCCAGAATTCTTATATTCTGGTGCTCGAAGGTCTATTATAACACTGAAAAATGTTCTGCAATGTAAGTCTGGAGATAGGACATCGAATTATTATGGTCTGGCACATCGTGAGTCGTGACCGAATCTTATTCACCTCCAGATTATTGGATGAAACTTTGTGAATGTTATTTTATATACATCACCTACTGTATATTTCTAGATGAAATACAAAAACATCTGGTAAGAAGATGGGAATGATACAGTATGTGTGAGATTAATATTATTATGAGAATTGTAGCTTTTAGGCTATGATCAGACATGGCAGATATTCTGCAGATTTTATTTCTGGATTTGCAGGTGGAATAATCTGTCTCGTACTTAAGTAGCAGCAAAATGGAGGGCATTTTAACAAATCTTATCCACACACAGTAGGAAATATACAGAAATTTGTGGACCTGTACTAGAGGTTTAAAGTCGCAGCAAATCAGTTTATGTAATGTATTGGGTGCAGTCCACTATCAGATTTCTTTAAAGTTATGCAACATATACTAGACAGCTTTCTCTACGAACACCCCGACACGTGTGCTTGGCTCAGCCATGCAATGCATATGTATTGCTCAAGGAGAGGGGAGAGAGCCATTGCTGGGGTAGAAACAAGTGCCAGATTATCAGATTTACTATAATATCAGATGTTGGATTAAAAAATGTTATTTTATAAATATTATTTTACTGGTATAATGTAAATGCATTGCATTACTTATTCTAAATTATAATCCACAGCTGCATTCACAATTCTGAAGGCTCCAGAGCTGTAATCTCTGCTATTCCCTAGTATGCACAGAGCTAAATACTGGTAATCTGGGACATGTCACATTTACACCAGCAATGTACAGCAATCTGATGTAGAAATAACAATCCCACTATGTTATTATAAGAGCGTATATAAACTGATAAAGAATTAAGTCTATAAACAAGTTTAGGCTATGCTTATAAACTATTTTTTATGTCCGGTGCGTGTATGTAAATCACCCAGAATATACAACTGTATGCCATATGTTTATATATATATATATATATATATATATATATATATATATATAAAAACAATCCGATCTGTCAGCAACTTGTGTGGATGTGTCCCGAACACAAGGGACATGTCTATATTAAGCCTGGCCGTAAAAGCCTATGGATAGAGGATAAATATACTGTACTTTGTGACATATTTCCTTTAATAGTCTACTGGTATCTACCTGAATGGTCAAAATTGTATGTAATAATGTGTATATAAGCAGTACAAACAGTTACTCTCAGAGATGTACACTCATTGCAAGGTCAATATTCCATCTCAGACATGTATGACATATCCACATTAACCCATGATCACTAGGACCTCCATCTTTGGAGAGCATGGGGAGAGAATAAGGATTGTCTTAGCCCATTGCCAGGCAGATGCAGCAGCTGTACCCAGGTGAGAATATATATATATATATATATATATATATATATATATATATATATATGTGCAAAGCCTTTTTTAAGTCTATGGGAGTTCTGTACACACCTAAGCAGGCTCGTCCTTTTAGTCTCTACCTGGATACAGACACCAGATGGCCGTACCATGTTTATATCAGATATTTATGACGTCCCCTGTCCACATACCATAAATGTCCAAGACAAGAATACCCATTCACATTTATTATTTACGTTGTGTACATTTTACACAAAATAAATTCTTGAAACACATAGTCCACATGGACAAGATGTATCTCAGGGCATGCATATTAAAAAACTGAATATAAGTAGTTGTTTGCATTGATGAGATGGCACCACAATGGTCACCGCTAGATGGTATCCCTTTGTGCCAAGTCTTGCTCTGCATAATACACAGCCTGTTAAAAGAAGGGAAGTGATTGCATGAAAGAGACTTAAATATATTGAGCGACATGCTTCAGACGTCTAATAACATCCCCTAGCAACCAATGCGTACTTACTCTCAAAAGAAGTGGGTACTTGCATATTCTCTGTATTGGTGCAACTAAGTATCCTTCCAGTGGAACATCTGTGTTTTTCCGTCCACCGAGGAGCATGCAGTTCTGAAAGCACAAACACATTCGTTTTCAGGCAAGTCTTAGCCTTGTCATTCACTTTTTCCATGCTGTGATATTAAACCGTGGGCGTCTGCAATGTGTGCTCGCCGGATGCTTTCATGTTTATATGCGGTTTACTGGTCAAACAGCAAGTATTTGCTAACAAATGTTAGAAGGAATGTGTTTATCGTCTACAAGTATACTAAATGTGCATAGTTTTATTACTGTCAATGTAAAAAGCAATTGTAGCACATTCAGGTCTATTCTGCAATGAATGTATAGTAGAACATGAACTATTGCAGATTGCCTCTATACATGGACACTTTATTAGAGACATTCATCTAGTGGCCCATTGGACTGCCTTTGAACTTCAGAATCGCTGAAATTTGCTTTTGGCATGTACAGGAATCATCCACAGGTATCACAGGACCCAGGGTGTGCCAGGAAACATTCCTCCAAATACCATTACTCCACCTCCACCAGCTTGTACATTCATTCTTGCTGCTTGTTCCAAGTTCATCCCCTCCCATCAGCATGGTGCAGCACAAACCTGGATTCCTCTGACCAGGCCAGGCTTTTCACTGCTCAGTCATCCAAAGTTTGTACTCAATGGAATCTTGCATTTCATTTTCCCTTAGACAGCAACAGCATTCAAACTGGTGGCCTACTGTTATATCTCTTTCATACTAAGGCCTCATGCATGGGTCAGTATGTTAGCTGTATATCCCATGACCATGGACTGTACGTCACATGACCATAGACTGTATATCACATGACCATAGACTGTATATCACATGACCATGGACTGTATATCTCATGACCATGGACTGTACATCACATGACCATGGACTGTACATCACATGACCATGGACTGTACATCACATGACCATAGACTGTATATCACATGACCATGGACTGTATATCTCATGACCATGGACTATATATCTCATGACCATGGACTGTACATCACATGACCATGGACTGTACATCACATGACCATGGACTGTATATCACATGACCATGGACTGTATATCACATGACCGTGGACTGTATATCACATGACCATAGACTGTACATCACATGACCATGGACTGTACATCACATGACCATGGACTGTACATCACATGACCATGGACTGTATATCTCATGACCATGGACTGTATATCTCATGACCATGGACTGTATATCTCATGACCATGGACTGTACATCACATGACCATGGACTGTATATCTCATGACCATGGACTGTGCATCACATGACCATGGACTGTGCATCACATGACCATGGACTGTATATCTCATGACCGTGGACTGTATATCACATGACCATAGACTGTATATCTCATGACCATGGACTGTACATCACATGACCATGGACTGTACATCACATGACCATGGACTGTACATCACATGACCATGGACTGTGCATCACATGACCATGGACTGTATATCACATGACCATGGACTGTACATCACATGACCATGGACTGTACATCACATGACCATGGACTGTATATCTCATGACCATGGACTGTATATCTCATGACCATGGACTGTATATCACATGACCATGGATTATATATCACATGACCATAGACTGTATATCACATGATTACACCAACAGCATCTCAATACTATGTGCCTACAGCATATGATACCAAAACAATATCACATGACCATGGACTGACTTTTAGCCACTAGATATAAACAATAAATGACAGCAAGCAGAGATCTAGAAAAATGTGAATATTTGATAAAGAAAGTATATTGGAAAATTGTACAACTTTTCATTATATAAACAATAACCTTTGCCTCTAAATATTTATCTCAAACTGGACAATCCCTTCAATCATTTGCTTATTACAATATATACACAATACAGTTATACACATCTTATGTGCAGTAATACTGACAGTATGTGTCACCAAATGTAAGTTAGCAAGGAGACATATAAAAGGGAGCGTGACTGCATCATCAGACTACACTGGATTTGTTTGTAGCCGCTAACCATGGAGATACATAGGTTTGCAATAAGACCTGATTAAACATATTTCATTTCTAGAACTATTGTTATATTGATAGTTACAGCAATGGTGATGTTTGTTACTGACTAGACTGTGACTAAACACTTATTGATGCTCTTTCATCACGTACCTTTGTTATGTCTATGTCATTCACGTATTTATAGTGTGCGGTTCACCTATCCTTTGGCTATTAGTATCACTACTCTCATGACTTGTGTGGTATGTTATAATCCATATACCTGTATCAATTATTTATGACACCTATTTTGGTGATGAGATATAAAGTGTTCCTATATTGTTGCCCTGCTATGTGTTTTCTGTAGCAGGGGTGTTTCCTAGTACCGCCAGTAAATTGTTTATTTGCTTTATTGTGATTATTTAATAAACTTTGATATATTTTTGCATATTATGGCATAAACTCTTGTCTGTGTTTTTGGCTGTTATAAGACTTGAATTGAACATAAGTGGATGTAACAGGAAAGAAACATATAGGTTCTTCCTTTATATTTGCCTTCCTTTTGGATCCACTCCTGACATTAGCTACAAAAAATAGATTTCAGAATGTCTGATAAAAAAAAAAAATATTTGTTTATACAGAAAAGAAAATGAAGACTGAAACTATGAGATGAAAAGTGTCTGAAAGAACAATAATAAACCATGGCCATGTTATCATCTCCTTCCCAGGAGTCATTACAGTGCTGTAAGTAGAGAGACCATTACACATAATAGACCGCATTACATTCCCATCCTGCCATAGACTTAAGATGGAAATACTCTGAATACACTAGCGAAATAAATTGAAATCACCTACACAAGAGATCAGCCCATAATATAGCAAAGTGAGTATCAGGATCAGAACTCCTTACCAGCAGAAAGGTCCGCACCGTTCTTATCTTGTTAAGTTCTAGAAGAAGTTTCTGCGCCTTTTCATGGTTGCTGCAGTATTCATCATAAATGGCAAAGCGCTCTTTCTACAATTTAGAAGGATAAAGTGAGCAAATCATAAAAAGTGTAACATTGTGTCAAGGAAGCAACGCATTACTAAAGTCACTATCTGAGAATCTGGTAAAGTGAGTCAAAGGATAAATTGTCTGCTCTGTACCCGCTACATCTTACATACTAATAAGTAACTGTAAGGTCTTCTTATATTTAGTGGGCAGGACAAGATTTGTTAATACTGACTTACATTTAGGCAGCTTAAAACTAGACCAGGCAACCATTAGATGTGTCAAATCTATCACAGGAGCTAGGCATGTAAGGCTAGGTTCACACCTGCGCCCGGTCTCTGCTTGGCGATTCCACTGGGGAGTTCACATGGAGTAACGTGCCGCGTGATGTGGCACGTATACGCCATGTGAGATTTTGAGCGCCGTATATGTTCCCATTGATTTCAATGGGAGCCAAGATAGTATATGCGGCGTTATTTTGCGGCCGTGATTTTGCGGCCGCAAAATCACGGCCGCAAAATAGCGCCGCGTATATGATCCCGGCTCCCATTGAAATCAATGGGAGCGTATCCAGTGCTCAAAATCTCACATGGCGTGTACGTGCCACATCACGCGGCACGTTACTCCGTGTGAACTCCCCCTAAAAATGCAGAGAGAAAAGTGCTGCAAACAGGACTTTTTTCTCTGCATTAGGGAGCCTTCACACGGAGTTTACGCTCCGCTCATTCTGAACGTAAACTGGATCAGAGTGAGTGGCGTAAAAAACAGATCCCATTGACTTCAATGGGTGCTGGCATACGTGCATATCACATTGAAAGCAATAGGTAAAAAAAGCCTTCCATTGATTTCAATGGGTAGCGCGCACATACCGGCAACCATTCAAGTCAATGGGATCTGTTGTTTACGCCGCTCTCTCTGAACGAGTTTACGTTCAGAATGAGCGGAGCGTAAACTCCGTGTGAAGGCTCCCTTACTATGCATTTTTGGGGTGGAAATTGGGCGGAAACTCTGCTTTTTTAAGCGGACCCACAAATGGAAACCCAAACGCAGGTGTGAATCCAGTGGAGTAACTAAGGTCTTGTGGTCACCGATGAAAACTTTTTCCGGGGCCCCCTATCCCCTCCATAGAATGAATTCTAGATAGTGGCGGTTATGGGTGCTTAGTACCCATAACTGCAATTATCATTTTGCCCCTGACCTACAGTAGTTTTAGAAGAGCTTTGACAGCACAGATTTGAAGAAATCCACCTTATATGTATTCTTAGCACAAAGCTTGTATTGGCAGGAAGATTACCTTGTTCACGTCTTGCTCTTCTGTGTGTCTTTTTACTATGTTAAGTCATTGACTAGAATTTATAATGACCAAGTAATCAAGATCTTATCTGAAAGGGATTTCCACAGCTTAATAAATGTACAGAAATCTTCTTATGAGTGTTTGCCTGCTCAGCAGATGATGTCATCCTATCTTAAAAGTATATTTTTTAATTTTCACAATCTTAGCCAGAACTGTGCAGCACAGTATTTTTATGCTACCAGGGCTTACTGTAGGTGATAGTACCAAGGTTTAGGGCTATAGTTCCTATAATTCCTTTCCCTTCTAATAGACAGTGGCTCTATTTATAGATTATTACTACCAAATATAGGGTAGTATTGTAAGTATTTACTGTCTTCATAAAAAAAACATACTAAAACACTGCTCTGTTACTTTGATTCATCAGATTTTATGTTTGCTGCCCAGTCTGTGAACCACAACCCGCCTCTACTTCCCCTACTAGGGGTGAACCAGAGAGGAGTGGGGATGGCAGAAGATGGTGTAGTTGACGGAGAGTTGGATAATCTTGTGATCAGAATGTTAACCCAAAAATCAACATTAGGGGCATGGTCATGTGACTGCATTTGAGGCTATCTACAGAGGCATCTCAGCTATGGACAGCAAGGCTATGTGCACATGTGCAATGGAGGCTCACCAATTTTTGGAAAAATTGCAATACAAGGATTAAAGAGGAAGTCATGAAGCATTTACGTACATTGGGAATCAGCAGGCCGCTTTAAATTTCTTTATGTGCATTTTTCTAGGTAATTATTTTAGGATTTCTATATTATATGTATAGCTGTGTGCACTCCATGTTCTAAGTTCAGGTTAAGTGGGCTTTTTGTGAGATTACAATGCCTCCTCTTCATTCATCTCTGTACACCTGCCATGATGCTGAGCTTTCCAAAATGCTTTATGAAATTTGGCAGTACATAGAAGGTAAATGCCACAACCTCAATGCCAATCACACAAAGTAAAATAAGTACATATTCCAGTAAATGCGCAGACTGTCGTCATGAAACATGGAAATACATCCAGAAAAACTAATTAGAGAACACACACTGCAAATAGAAGATTCTCCAAATTGATGGAAACTTGGCAATTTCTCCATGTTTGCCAAAAATATAAATGGGTATCATAAACCTGGAGATTATTGTTAGCTACAGTCAAGTACATCCATTCGGGATAGAGTATGCTTGTATCGGATAGTAATATTATATGGAAATCAATATTAGTGCAGTATGTTATTTTCTATTGTATGTTTTATACTTAGTTACAAATAGGTGGAATTCGGAATGTAAACCCCTTATAGAATGAAACCAACCTGGGGTCCACACAAGATCCTGTGTTCTCATTAAAGTGCCCCTCTAAGCAATAGTTGAGAATCCTGCTTTAGGAGATGAAACACCACTGACCCCTTTACATCCCACCCAGTTATATATAAAAACTCTTTGAAACAACTACCCAAAAGTCTGAATATGAGGGTGCTTCGTTGGAAAGGTTTTATTTGAAAAGAAACCCATTCAGGAAAAAAAACTCTCAGTTGTCCAAAAAGTTATTTTCTGCAGTTTTTTGAACCTGAAGTTCTTTGATTGCTGCATAATACCCAAACAAGCTACCAAGTAGTAAAAGTGGCCTTCAAGAAGAACCCTAGGTGCAGCATGGTGGCTCAGTGGTTAGCACTACAGCCTTGCAGCACTGGAACCCTGCCAAGGACAACATCTGCAAGGAGTTTGCATGTTCTCCTCGTGTTTGCGTGGATTTCCTCCTCCACTCCAAAGACATACTGATTGTGAGCCGTACATGGGACAGTGACTGACAATGTCTGTAAAATCTCTGCTGAATATGATGGTTCTATATAAGTAAGCTACATAATAAATACCCCTACACATCTCTGGATTTGCAGGGACCAACTGAAATAGATCTTCAGGGAGTTCAGTGGGAACCTAGATCTTTAATAGAGATGAGCGAGTAGTACTCGATCGAGTAGGTATTCGATCGAATAATACGGTATTCGAAATATTTGTACTCGATCGAGTACCACTCACTATTCAAATGTAAAAGTTCGATGCAGAACCAGCATTGATTGGCCGAATGCTATACAGTCTGCCAATCATCGCTGGTTCTTCTCCTACCTTTAGAAGTCTTCTCCGTACAGCTTCCCCGCGGCGTCTTCTGGCTCTGAATTCACTCTGCCAGGCATCTGGCCTGGGCAGAGCTGACTGCGCATGTCCGCTTGTACTGCGGGCATGCGCAGTCGGCTCTGCCCAGGCCTGATGCCTGGCAGAGTGAATGAAGAGCCGGAAGATGCCGCGGGGAAGCTGCACGGAGAAGACTTCTTGGAGGATCCAGCCCGAGCCTCACTCGTGGACTTGGTAAGTATAATTTGATCGAACGTTGCCTACCCCTGAAACGAGCATTTTCCCCCCCATAGACTATAATAGGGTTCGATATTCGATTCGAGTAGTCAAATATTGAGAGGCTACTCGAAACGAATATCGAACCTCGAACATTTTTGTGTTCGCTCATCTCTAATGTTTAACTTTTGTCTTGAGGGTCATTTTAACTCCATGTTATTATAGTTAGATTACAAACAATATGTTGCATCCCTAGTCTCATTGGTCTGGCCTATGAACTCCAAAGTCCCGTTTGTTAGTTGACATTAATACATCCTGCCTGAAACTGATTAGTTATACAAACTCCTATAAGACAGAAAAGTCTTGAACTTGACATTACGGTTCTCATCCAGCGGTCTTGTCTCGAATGCTTCAAAAAATGGGTTCCCTATAGCAGTATTGAACGGCTCTGTATATAGCTTCACTTCTAAATATTCACTCATTTTGTCCAGCATGGACGTATCAGATAACATTAGCAGGATACTTCCTATAGTAAGTCGAAACAGTAGATCTGCAACCTTTCAGACTGTGCCCCTTCTCAAGCTGTTCGCTAACCTTCCCTGCTGTTGTAGAAATACGGCTTGGAGTTAAGAGGGAATAAATGTTTTTAGTGTAATTCCTTGAATTGTTGGTTAACACTAAAATACAATGATGAAAATGAAAGGCTGTGTGTAGTTCCTGTCACTTTTTAATAGTCACAATACTCAGTCACTAGTCACTATCTGAAACAATAATAGCAATACATTTTATTTATATAGTGCTGACATATTCCGCAGCACTTGTAGGGTTCGGCAGCTGTCAAGCTGGAACACCCGTGAAATCATTTCTTTCGCTGTGCCCGTGATTGTTCCGGCATCTCAGCAGCTCGCTGAGACACCATATAATGAGGGTGTTGTTGGCGTCAATGATCCCCCTCAGCTGCACTTGAGAAGAACTCTGTGACTTCTGGGTTCCTTCATAGCTGTCCTTGTTTGCGACAAATTAGATTTTTTTTTTTCTAGGCATGTTTAAAACTGGCAAACTGACCATCTGGATTAAAGGTGTTTGCCCATGTCAGTTTGTGAGCACTGGAGCAGATCAGATAATATGCAAATTTGTATACACACTGAGGGTTAACGTGTGTGTGTGTGTGTGTGTGTGTGTGTGTGTGTGTGTGTACAGAGAGATAACAGACCTGGCTTTCTCAGAAGGTGAGATAAGAGCAATGTAATATAGTATGAACATAAATTCATAACAGTCATGAAGCCATGTCATTTATTGGGATAAAAAGTAGCTATTCAGCTGTTTTTGCGTGATTGAGGAACAAACATACAAACTTTCACATTTATTATTATTATTATTATTATTAGTTAGTAAGTCAGTAAGTATAGTATAGTATATTTATAATAGTAGTATAGTACAGTATAGTAAGTATAGGAGGATAGGATAGGATTCTATAGTCAATGACATAAGAAGATCATCCATAGATATACTGCAGAATTACAGTTGGGGGGTATTATTTTATACATTGTATGTGTCTTACAGTGTATTTTGTCCTCACTATTGGGACACAAGAATATTATAGATCCTTACTAATATTATATCCTCAATCACGCCGAAACAGCCAAACGGATTATGCTCAAATTGCACATTTACCTAGAATGGCACTCGGAATGAAACATAGGTGCTTGCTTATCTCATAGGCTGCAGTATTTGGCCACCGTGAGCCCCGGACTCACAGTCCTTGTGAAGGACCTGATGGTGAAGGACCTGAGATGATGGGGTCGCGGGGGGTCTGCAGGCAGGTGGTGGCAGGGGACGCTGGGCAATGAGGTGGGTCGCGCAACGCGGGGGACACTGCCACGGATGGCAAGGGAACGCTGGGCAATGAGAGAGGGCCCGGGCCCATGCTGCAGGTGGGTCGTGCTGCCGCGGGTGAAGTCACGGGTACCGCTAGTACATAATAAAGCACGCATGGAAATCTGCGCACCAACAACTAGAAACAGAGGTGCAGGATGATTTAGACAGTCTTACTATCTAATATGGCAAACCTATATACAATCTCTAATGGAGGCATCAAACAGAACAGACACAGATGCTAAAAATATCTTAAAATTACCAAAGTGCTACATACTGTATGCCAATATTACATGGTTTCAGGCAACATAATCAGTTGTAATCTAACCTATTCCTCGCAAGGTAAACTAGTCTATTGGGATTTCATGCTGACCATGGTACCAGTGGTTAGAAGCTCCTGAAAGGTTCCTTTTAAAGATGAAGTCTCATTAAATTTTTTTTATTTATTTATTTATTTTTTTATAAATGAGTGTTTTAGATTCAAATAAGAAACTTTGGAATATATCTTATCAGATAAACATAATTGTATCTTCTGTTATTAGCTCCTCTCCTGCCTGCTAAACTGCTCAGGTTACTGCCAGATCAGACTAAATAGAAATTCACTTCTATGAACTACAATTCATAGAAGTCTATGGAGAGGGGAGGGGGAAACAAAGAGAAACAGACGTCCTAGTGATAAAACATGTGACTATGTGACATTACAGTTGTATCCAGCAACAGGCAAAACATTCAATATATACTAAGAAGCTATTGTTATGACTTCTGCTTGTCTAGTACTGACAAATTCTGCATAGTTATACACAAATAATAAAAAATTGCATAAATATAAAATCCAACTTACAAATCGTAGAAAGCAGATTCCCACTTCTTGAAGGGCATTAGGTTCTGGGTGCACACATTCTTCAATGACGCCTAAAAAGTCTCGGTGTACCATAAGAATGTCCTCAATGTTGGAGAAAAGCATCTGGAGAGATCAATATTATACAGTTATATCATATTATATCATTATTATATATTATATTTCATTGTAAGGATGTGTTAAGTGATTATCAAAGAGTTCCTGATAAGTCAGTTCATTCCATATGATTCAATCTCACCAAATACCCATCCTAATATGTCATCACTGACATGGATCTATTTCAGTCACAGTCATGGTTATAGGGGTTACAGAGGTAGCAGTTGCTACCGGCCCTGGACCCCAAGGGGTCTCAAAGGTAAGTAGAAGCCCCATTACAGATTTTGCATTGAGGCCCGGGAGCTTCAACTTATGCCTTTGGTTACAGTAAATCAATGGCTACAGCGGTGATGTGTCAAACCACCAAGGTTGCTGTAGTGGCCAGTGGCTTCTGCCAATACTGAAAAAGGATGGGCGGAGACAAAGAGCAGTTTTGACATGTGGGAGGAAATCCATGCAAACATGGGTAAAACTTATAATCTCCATGCAGATGTTGCACTTGGTCAGACTTAAATCCAGAACCCCAGTGCTGCAAGACAACAGCGCTAACCACTGAGTCACCGCACTCAATGGCCACTTTTAGAAACTAAAGGGGCAACTGACAGTCACTTCTTTTACTTTCCTATTCCTATTCGGCCACTTTACCAGGAACAGCACCATGCCGATCGGTAGGCTATGCCTGGTATTACACTTGATCTCATCTTATACATCCCCTTTAAGTGATCTTACTTCATATACCTGAGCAGCAAAGAAATGACATAAAATAATCTACATAAATTCAGTTTTGCAAATCTCCTGCAGTTTTATGCAAATTACTTGTCAGACATAGCTCCGGAGGAAGAAACTTTATACCTTCTTATATCCCTATAAAACATACATTTATAGCAATAACCCAGCAAGACACATAAAAACGACCTAATAAAGTAGCATTTAGTAAGCACCATCACCAAGGTGTAAGGTAGCTCAGCTCAACACACTATAGTATATTTCCTATATATCAGGTTTCTAATGGACTGGATTTAACGACATAAATGGACTTTCTATCCCCCGTGGCTCTGTATTCCGCCTTTCACAGTGGACACAAACTGCAGCATAGCATTGCACATGTATATCCTTTATACCAGAATGTGTCTGAAAAATCACCTCAATATCCACATTTCTCTCCCCAGAGCCCCGATTACGGCTGGAGAACGTAATATGTGTCTGCGCTGGATATATAGCACTGTAGAGGCCGTATCACAATCTGATAAAAAGATTAATGCTTGGGAAGCTAAAATGTATTCTGCACTAAGTTGAAGAATGTTTGCACAATGCATTACTGTATGTGCCGAGGGCAGGGAGCGCTGCAATGAATACCAAGCAAAGAAAATAAAGAAGCCATTTCTGACCACTCTCTGTATTCAAAAATACAATATAATAAAAGCCCGGCATTAAAGACACAAGTTCTCCATTATCAGATGTTCTGAATTATTGAATGGGCACAGGAAAGAGTATAATAGACAAAAAATCCAAACTGATGTAACAAAATGAATAAAACATATACATAAATACATATAGTACATGTAGTACATACTGGAAACAGTGTATATCATGATTCATTCTCAATATCCTAATGCATTATTAGTAATATAAATCAAAAACAAAGGCAAGATTACAATGACGTTAGGTTCTCTTAAAACATTTCTGGTTTATGGATCCAAGCAATGAAACTTTAGTTCTATATAAAGGTTAGAGGGGCTGTCTCAAGATTTATATATGTTCTGTTAGGGCATATGGACACGAAGTGTGGCTCACCACCTAGAGACATTTACCTATCCATGTATTATATCTTAAGGGTCAGCATGTAGTACTATATTTTTCCTATGGTGGCCACTGCAAGGGAAATATGTGTATATATATGTATCATGGACCCTGGACCAGCTTTAATTTAAAATTGGGTTGTCTTATTAGAAGACTGTGGAGGAACATATCCTTTTAACAAGAGGAATAGTAATACCCAATTGTAAACGTACTCAAAAATATTCAGGAGAAATAATAGGAAAGGTGACCACCATGTCGCCTGCTGCACATCCACGGGGAAACTGATTTGTTTAGCCGGACACAAAGTTGGACATGCGGGACTTTGTGTCCAGCTAATTGGTTTCCCTGCAGACAGGCCGTAGGATGGTCACCTTTACAAACCCATTCAAGTGAATGGGTCTTAAAACTGACAACTAGGTTTCCATCCCCTGTCCAGTTTCAACAGGGCTGAAGACAGAATGCACAAACTGGACACTGGGCACAAGTGTGAACCACTCCTTATTTGATAGCATTGTAACTCTTGTAAGTTGGGGACAAGTTATGGATTACTTGCCATTAATATTATAGCAAACATATTCATGAGAAGAAATAAGAAAAAGAAACCACATCTCAAAATATATAGAGAATAATGAGACTACAATCTGAGCTTGACTTTTGATCTGACACATTTCTCAATTTGGTTTAATTTTCCTCTAACCATGAACAGTTTTGTGGTATTTAAAGACAAGTCTGAGATGTCACCATTGTAGGGTTGAGGTCTTCAGACTAACTAAACATGTCAGAGCTCCTGTTATGTTGTTCCAAATCAACCCATTAGTGGAGACAAAACAAATCCACATGGACTGAAAACAGAATACAACCATGATGAATTTCAGGACTAACCTTTACTGTTTCCTCTGTGACATTTTTATCGGATTTTGAGGCTGCATACTGCATCATTCGGTGGAAAAACGCCTAGGAGAAAGAAATATCTTGTTAGAATCTGTGGCATTGTTACCTGAACGGAAAAAATACAATAACATTGTTTCATAGCATTCAACTTTTTCCTAATGCTAATCCAAAAGGGTAAAATTTTTGTATTAGAAAGATTTCCAACTTTATTTAGTACAGGCTATGGATTAAACAATATGAGTACAGGCCTCCAGAATTCATTTGCAAAGATATGTGTTAGGGAATTGCTAGATGACAATTCCCCAGAAGCTGCTGGAGAACCCTGGAGGAAGGGGCACAAGGGACAGTGAGCCCTAAGCTGAAGCCCCCCACTGTCCCTTCCTCTTGCCAGGCCCTATCCTAGGTAATAGGCAGCAACTCGAAGATGATCCCTTCCTATATATGTGACACACAAAAACGCAGACAAGACTAAGAACAACAAAGGGAGGTCAGCTAGCCAGGGGTCAGTAACAGACGAGCAATGCAGTGCCAAATCGAAGTCCAAAAGAATAGTCAGTAAGGAAAGTCAGAGGTCAAGGATAAGAGTAGAAGTAAATTGACAGCAAGAGAAGCCAGCAAGCACGAGGCAATAACAGGCACCAGTGTGAATGTGATCCAAGACTAAATAGGGGAGATGAACCCGCCCTGAACCTGACAGGAAGGCAGGCTGTCAATCACAGGGCAAGACAAAACTTAACCACTTAATGGACAGAGGCAACAAGGGCAGAAGATGAGTGTGGTGCAAATACAATCACAGAACTAGAGCCGTGTTCACACATTGCAACTAAAAAGTCTAAGCAAATTATCAAACTGCACACGCCGCAGCATGCGAACAGAGGGTGGCAAAATCACGGCCGCAAAATAACGCGGCGTATACGATCCAGGCTCCCATTGAAATCAATGGGAGCTTTTACGGCGCTCAAAGTCTCACACGTCGTATACATGCCAGATCCCGCTGCACGTTACTCCGTGTGAATGGACCCTTACATTGTTTTTGTGGTCTTTCTGGTTACTTTCTTCATGTAACCCAATGGTTCAGCTGTATTAGTAAGAAAGAGAAACATAGAAATTGCTATTATGTGAATCATATATAGGAATATGGCCTCATATACAAGACCATGCACTGCCCTATTATATTCTATGGCCCCATACACATGCCTGTGTAATATCTCAAGCCACTCTTTTGGTCCGTGAGCCGGGGTCAAAACTCAGCACAGGTCTTATTACTATCTGTTTTGCAGCCTGGGCTCACTGAAGTAAATGAATGGGTATGTGGAGTCTCGGGGAACACCCGGACATTGTCCATGTGTCATTTGTTCAACCACAGAACAAATTAGTACATCATGAGCTGTATTTTTACACAGCAAGTTTGCAACATGTCATGGTCCATAGGTAGTCAAGGAAAGTAGGAAAATAGTAAAGTTAGTTGGAGGAATTGTGAATAGGTGGACTATACATTTGCATACCTGGGAAGAATTATTACAAAACCAAACATTGCTAAATATTTTATATGGCTCTTTTTGGATTTAACATTATAACACAGTCTCATTTAAAAGTCAGTCCTTGAACATTTAGATGAAGGAATTAGAGTTTGTTTACTTATGTATCATTTATGGAAATGGATAATAAATCCACCGAGACTTATGTAAGTCCCCCATCCATATGTATGAGAAGTGTGCAGTCGGAGACTTGACTTCTTAAAATGGAAAAGTGATCTGGAGTTATTATGGAAGCCATTGGAACACTAATGAAATATAATATTAGGATACAATGAACTGTCAGCTGGCTTTCTAGATGTAAAAAAAAAAAAAATTGTCATTCAAAACGACCTTTTCCTCGCCCATCACAAAGCTTTCTTACTGCATATTACAGTCTGAACCACATGCATTTAGCATAAAAAGTGGTATAAGAGACAAGGGTGTACGAGCATGTCATTAGTTAGTGCTTGGAATTGTGCTGCGACTTCTTGCTGGGTAGAGGATGATAGAGCTGCTTCATGACGTTTAGTAACTCAGATAAATCCACTGCGACTGTATGCTGTAAAATACTGTTAATAGAAACTATAACTCTCTTTAACAAAAGACTATGAGCAATTGTCATACTAAAAAAAAGGATTTATAGACAGTCGGATTACATCACTAGTAAATAATTATTCCACTTTGAGTCTATACTCACTTTGAGTCCTGCACTGTACTTTGTAGCTCTATAGTTCCAGTTCATTGCAGGTCTGGTATCAAACCCCAGTGATCTACTACTGATACTGACTACTACAATCCTTCTGTCTCTTTATGTAATCCCAGACAGACTGGATTATTTATTAATTATTATTATTATTAATTATTATTATTATTATAGCACCATTAATTCCATGGTGCTTTACATTTGGAGGTTTACATTGAGATTGTTGAGATCAGGGCTCTGTGGGGGCCACATCATCACTTCCAGGACTCCTCCTCCAAAGAGCACTCATTCACTTAATTTTATTGGCAAAAATAGACTATTAACACTTCGATTTTTGAAAGAATTCTTATGTTGCAGCTTTTTTTTTTCCACCTGCGACAAGAACCTTTACACAGTACTGTACAATGTACATAACAACAGTTCTGGTATCTTACATAACCCTAGTAGATCCATAAATATAGAGATCTGCAGCACAACACGAGTCCCATATGGCAAATATTTCCTAAATACAAGACCACTGTGGTCCTAGTAGCTCCATGTTACTAATCATAGCAAACTATGCCTGGAATTGTACTTCTATTGATTCAGCCATCGCATTTTTGTTTCCTCTAAGGACAACATTTACACATGTAGGAAAAGCCGATTTCTTCCTGTCACTAGTCATCCCGTATTGATTCCAATACCCAATAAAGATTTCATAGGCATTATCTAGTAACCCTACTAGTGTAAATTACAGGGATAATGGTCCTTATAATACATAGTAGGAGTCCAGCATCCATAAACATAAGAACCGGCTGTAGACTGATGTAAGATTCTGACAATTCCACTTGGAATCCTATAAAAATATAAAGATTTGTGTTAGAAGAATCCGATACAATTTGACGTTTGGCTCAATAATTAGAGATATCGCTGACAAATGATTGCCAGGCAGTGTTCTCTCCGATAATACGTCGCATGTGCCTAATATAGAAAGTGAGATTTATGAGATCATCCGCTATCCTTATTTCTAATACTGTCATTATCCTTTCATTGTACTTGCAGAGTGACAACATATTCTAGATAGTTTTCTTTTTTGACTTTGCTAGCATAGCTGCCAACACCAATATTTCCATAACGCTTCATTTTACTGTAAGATAATTCACGTCTCAGTATTTCCTTCCAAGTAATTGCTGTAGCCTTCTTTGTGACTCAGTGGAACTATACTGGATCTGATAGAGCAGAGGTCTTTTAAAGTGGATCTGTCAGCATAGGTTTGATTCAGATCATATTGTATATGCTTCTAGGACACATTGAGAACACCTGTACATAGTGCTGTGCTGTACACAGAGTCATCGATCACTCTGAATTCATTATACAGGTTACACAGAGACAGCCTTCAATTACTCTATGTGGGTGGAGAAAGCAGGCTTTACAGGCTTTTTCCCCTAGCCAAATTACTGAGCTTTTTACATGAAAATTCTAAATCAGATATTACAAAGCAATAAAAAAATTAAGTAAACTAAACACCATAAAACGCTAAAAATACATCACCCCCTATTGTAAGAAAAAAAAAAAAATCCCATTGGAGGCATGAAAATGCTTCACTGCTGTAGGAAAATAATTGGAGCTCATGCCGAAAAAACTGTCATTAACCTCCTTAAGGCGGACCATTTACAACCCCCACCAATTCTAAGTAGCATATCAGGCACCAAAACCGACTGCACTGATTGCTCAGGAATAATGGGTTCTAGAGAAGAAATTCCAAGTGCACTGGAAAAAATTTTTTAAATTCTTCCTAGTACAGTATACTACAATACATATGTATTACTATGTATAGTGCCTGTCACAGAAGTGTAACAGGAATTCTATTAGGACATGTCTCTAACAGGTCCTAATAGATAAGCTATGATGGAAACCACATAAGCCATTGTTAAGCCCTTGTGGTTATAGAAACCCATCGGGACGACATGATTGCGATTCAGCATGCTGATGGACTTGATAGTGTGACTGAAAGAGCCCTTAGATGCAGGAGTTGCTATTGACCATTAAACAACCAGGATCGGCATTATCATTGTCTCGGCTGTTGCAGCGGGAGTCTGAGTCGGTAACAGCAAGGCTTCCTGGGTGATTGCATTGGCTCTGCTCTACTTCTGAGTCTGTGCTATCACTGTTAAGTACATGTACATGGGAATACCCTAACTAACCACATTCCCAGATGCAGATGATAAGGCGGTAAGAGGTTCAGCCAAGTGAAACTCATGAAAATAATCACTTTTCCAAAAGAGTTCAAACCTAAATTATGAAAAATATTGGCAAAGAATAATTGTAATCTGTACTATAAATGGCATGACTGGTGGGGCCCTGTTGTAGGTTTTGCAGTGGGGCCCAGGAGCCTCAGGTTACAATTAGAAGGTCTATGGTCTATAAGGTATAATGTATCACTGGTTGTCTCTGTGGCAAAAAAGTGACTCGGTATGTCAACAGAAACATATTTATTGCAGTCTAGATGAAATACATCCAAGTTGCTTGTCCCTCAGTTGTTTCCTCCAATACTGGCAAGATCTTACGGGGAATTCACACTACTATTATCAATGTCTGTTGCTGTCTTCCATCATAAGATGACAGCAACGGACATTAAACTGTCACAGAGAACCGTCACAGATTGATTCTGTGTCCGTTCCCCTTGACACTAATGTAAACAACATGTTAGAAGCCATTATGTTTGTTTACTTTTGTAATGGAAGATAAAGTCCTGCATGTAATGTTTACATTAGTGTCAATGTAAGTGTCTGTAGTAGAGATGAGCGAACAGTAAAATGACCGAGGTTCGATATTCGTTTCGAGTAGCCCCTCAATATTCAACTACTCAAATCGAATATCGAACCCTATTATAGCCTATGGGGGGGGGGGAAATGCTCGTTTCAGGGGTAGGCAACGTTCGATCAAACGGTCGGGCTGGATCCCCTGTGCAATTTTCTCCTTGCAGCGTCCCCATGGAGTCTTCCGGCTCTTCATTCACTCTGCCAGGCATCGGGCCTGGGCAGAGCCGACTGCGCATGCCCGCACTACAAGCGGACATGCGCAGTCGGCTCTGCCCAGGCCCGATGCCTGGCAGAGTGAATGAAGAGCCGGAAGACCCGCGGGGAAGCTGCACGGAGAAGACTTCTAAAGGTAGGAGAAGAACCAGCATTGATTGGCCGACTGTATAGCATTTGGCCAATCAATGCTGGTTCTGCATTGAACTTTTACATTCGAACAGCGAGTGGTACTCGATCGAGTACGAGTATTTCGAATACCATAGTATTCGTTCGAATACCTACTCGATCGAGTACTACTCGCTCATCTCTAGTCTGTAGCCATTCTCTATGACAGTTTAATGTCCTTTGCTGTCATTCTATGATGGACATTAATAACGGTGGTGTGAACTCCTCCTTAGTATAATCCTTGCTTTTTAATGCCACAGAAGTGCCTTGAACAATGGTGGTTGACAGGAGACACTTAAGGCTTCAGGGAAGGAAAGAAGATCCATCTGTTTGGGCAAGTAAGAACATTTACAGTTTTGCTCTCTTTTCTCATAGTTCTACATCATCTAAGTAATAATCCAGTTCTAATGTCAGTTGAAATAGTTTATAATCTGCCAGTCACTAAAATGGAGCAAACAAGCAGTGCACATGAGCTCTGCAGTATGGACGGAGCTGCTATCAGGTGCTTACACTTTTGTTTGATACCTGACATTGAACTACATTTTCTGGCAGTGAAGCAAGATGTGACATAAGTCAATCCAATGACTTTCCAGACTGTCCAACGTGTCTTCCGTTGTAAGCACTGACAAATTGCTTTGAAAGGGAATGTCAGTAACGTGCTTGGCAGCCGATGCCTGTAAACCTTCCTAACACTTTATTACCCTGCTCAGTTTACAGTAAAGCCAAGTCTTCATTAGAAGCTGTTATAGATGCCATTTTGGCAGGTCACATCCAGCTGTTTATGGATCTCACGTGGTCCTCACCACTTAACAGGTACTGGAATAAATTCTGACCTAGTGAGACAGGAAGCTGCTGGAGCAGTGCTGCTCCAGTGGCCTCCCCAAACCACCGCTCGGTGCTAAGCCAGTCCAGGACAGCTTGTCCTGGACTGGCTTAGGTAACCAAAAATGCTGCCCTCCCTGACGCCCTGGCATAGTGCCTGGCTAGGGGGTAAGTTGTTACTCATATGCAATATGCAGTATATTTCTGTAGAGTTCTTCTCACATCATGATTTGTAATGTGACAGAACACGCCGGCCAGCCATCATCTCTCCAGGTCACTCATACATACTGTACAATCTCTTGCTGGTTTTGAGCCACTAAATGTCAGGCTCAAACAGAAAATCAATAACTTGTCTCTAGTGAGTAGGTCACTTTCAGCGCTGTTACACCTACTCACTTAGTGAAGGAGCTCTTCTACATTCAGCTGCCAGATACACCAAGGACATGAAAGCAATTAGAGACTGGGCACATCTAATGGAAAATACCAGCTATGGTATAAACCACAAGAATACAGAGGAAATGATGAAAATATGCGGTTTATTATAACTGACATCAACAATAACAGTAATAGTGAATAAGGATTTATAATGTAACCCGAATAACTGGATGGCTGGTATTCTGGACAGGAAGATGCACGAAAATGCAACTCTACCCTATCAAGTTCAGATGAAATACCAGAAGTTATCAGAATTAGGACAGCGTTACATGGTCCCTGAAATATAAGCTATATCTCAGCAGTATTTTCCAGACCAAATTCAACCCGGACTCCTAGCATTATAACTGCCTATGGGGTTGGGAGGCCTTGACTCACTGCAGGACTATTGTCCAGTACTATAATCCATGTTTTCAGTAGAGGTCAGTAGTCCCACAGCAAGGTAAAGACTCCTAACATCATAGATGACTATGTCTTCAGTCCAGGAAATATGACCAACTAGCTGGTACCCGCGACTTCGTCTGTGGTGATTGTAGAAGTGGGTATATACAGGCGCGGGTAAGTTTTGCGTACTGTGTATAAGGTATGGGATATGAAATGTAACTTTGTATCTTGTTTTTGCTGTAATTCTGAGAATACGTGAGACTTTTGTGTTGAATGTAATTTGTATTTCAGCCGCTATACGGTGTTGGTATAAACTGTACATAGTGTCTTTGGGACAGAGGTATTTCAGGTTAATATACTTCGATATACAACATTGTATGATTTGTTATTTTCCGCCAGTACATGTAAATTTTGGGCACAGGATACTCTTGAGCAAGCCACATAAAGTCTGGCCCTGTGCATGACAGTTTAGTAACTCCATGCGCCTCTTATTAATAGCAATTAATCCCATAATGTCCCTCACATTAACCCCTGTGTAAGAGTTACTGATAGAGATGAGTTAGTACTGTTCGGATCAGCCGATCCGAACAGCACGCTCGCATAGAAATGAATGGACGTAGCCGGCACACGGAGGGTTAAGCGCGCCGGCTACGTCCAAGCGGAAGTACCAGGTGCATCCATTCATTTCTATGGAGCGTGCTGTTCGGATCGGCTGATCCGAACAGTACTTGCTCATCTCTAGTTACTAATATGTGAGAGACTTGGAGGTAATAATTAAGTATCTTCATTACTGAGGTCTTTTATTAGTACCTCCATATGTCTCACATATTAGTAATCTTTATATGGGGCACACAGGGGTTAATATGAGGGACATGATGGGGTTTATTCCTATTAATGTGAGGCACATGGAGTTACTAAGACTAAACTAATAACCCCAAATGCCTGACATTAATGAGAATAGGAACTAAAGGAAGGTAGCTGTGTGTTTCTTACTTTCAGTTTGCTAGCAGCTTCCTGTCCTCCTCCGGGAACGTTTGCAGGGTGCAGATGGCAGGAGCTATCACTATAGCAGGCAGGCAGAGACTTGAGCTATTAAGCTCCACCCCCTGGGTTTCCTGCACCCCTCTCAAAGGGGAGTGTCCTTATGCCTCAGCTCTAGCAGAGCACTGAAGAGACTCGGACTTCATTTAACTCTTGCAGGTCCTGTGTTGCTGGTGTGCCAGTGAAATATGGCAGGAGTGCCACTCTTGGCATGTGTGCCAGGGGTTGCAGACCTCTGCTGTAGAGGGTAATATGAATGTTGTGGCTTGCTATGGTCCAAAGTGTGTGAGATTGCAGAGATAGTGATGTGAGTTTGGGTTTTGTGGGGGTCCTGGGAAAAACGTATGTGCGTTATTGTGACGAAAAGTAGCCTATTGCGCAATCGAGTATAGTGACTATGTTTGTGGAAAATTTCAGCCAAATCGGTGGAGCGGTTTTTGCGTGATTGACCGCCAAACATCCGAACATCCAAAGTCACAAACTCACAAACATTTCACATTTATAATATTAATAGGATATATGTCCATATTGCCTAGACCAAATACATATATGTAAACCCAACCTTACTGGGACAGGATATAACCGGAGCACTATTAAAGCAAGGTTTAGTTTGGAATTTCCTTTTTACGTTGTGAAGCAGTTAGTAGTCAAGTAATAGGCAAGATAAGTTACTCCTGGCTGAATTACATGTAAATTAACCAGTAGTAATGATAATGGATAGGGGAGGAGCAGACTGCTCCTTATTGTACACGCCAACAGCCAAAGAGACAAATGTAAAATGTGCTGCAGCCATAATGGGGATAACTGCCAGGACATCATGAATGAAGGATTACACAGTTACAGAACTGTCTGGCCACGAAGACCCTGCAGATATTTCAACCTTCCATGAAAACTCAGGTACTCTTTAAGTGGAAGTTACCCCTCTTTCACATCTGTGTTTGGTAATCCATTCGGGGAGTCCACATGGGGACCCCCCAAACAGAATACCAAATGCATTGGCAAGCGGTGATCACTAGAGATGAGCGAATAGTATTCGAAACTCTAGTTTCTAGGAATGAATGGGAGCGGCTGGCGCGCTGCAGGCACTTAACCCCTTCGCGATCAGCCACTCCCATTCATTCCTATGGGATTCGAATACTATTCGCTCTACACTAGTGATCACTGAAAGCACACGGACTGCATAGACTATAATGGGATCTGTGTGCTCTAGGCGCGGTGTACGCACAGAAAATGCGGACAGAAAAGTACTTTGTGATCTACTTTCATATCCGCATGATTCGTGCGGGCAGAACGTGGAAAGCACATGGACCCCATTATAGTCTATGGAGTCCGTACACACACCTTGCCAGTGCATTCGGTAGTCCATTCGGGGGGTCCCCATGTGGACTCCCCGAACGCATTTCCAAATGCAGATGTGAATGAGGGGTTACTTTCAGGAACAACAGCAGAATAAATGGACTTGCCTAAACATTGATGAAGGTAAATCTCTTGGTTTCAACAATATACAACATATTTTGGTCGCTTAGTAAGTACTGCAGCAAGGACATAATCTGACGCAACCGATCATCTGGAATTGTTCTTAGCTGTCACCTGCTTGGCACAACAGTATCTCAGAAACTTTTGAGGATACACCTGTATTTGATGACTTTGACATATCACCGAGAAGTAAGACATCTGACAATATAGTAACGCCAATCCCAGTTGTGTGTGTGGAGGAGGTTCTGTGTGTAGCATTAATAAAGTTGTTTTTTAGCTCCGGAGTCATTACCATCAGGGCTTTCCATGATTTTGAGGAGTAGAACTTGCTTCTGTACCCCCAGAAAATTCCAAAGGAAATTGAGCAATTAAAAACTACTCAACCAAGACAAACATGTTTAAGCAAATGTTCTCATTAAATAGATTTATCTTCTTATTTTTCCACGACTGACCTGACACAAACTCTTGGACAGATTCTAATTTGTCTCTTCACGTTGGTTTGTTGTTTGTTAGTTTCACAACATACAAAATTGCTGAGAACAGATACAACAATTCCATATGGATGAAATATTGGAGTAAATGTTCTGTGAAAAAATATGAAATATGTGCTGAGTAGAAAACATCTTAAAATGCTCTATTCCTCCGAGAATAATCTCTGGAAACTTCGAGCAGTGAATAAAGGCTGGAGTGGAGCACTCGGGAGATCATTTCTCCATAAATATACAAAGGAAATGTATCGATTTAGCTGAACCTGCCGAGAGAACAAGGTCATGATATTAATGAGAGTGGTACGTAGGTGCGGTATTTCTATAGGAACTCAGATCAAACTTACCTTACAGTTCTTAATGGACTTTCTATAATACATCGAGTTGGAGAAAATTACATATTAAAATGCATTGTGTACATAGGCTATGGATCTAAATGTCCACAGGCTTTATATAGTTATTGTGTTTTTATTAATGAATCTGAATATCTGACAGCTTTTTAATCCTATTGATCCGTTTGATGGATTTATATTTATATATATGTTTGCTATTTAAGCTGAGTTGTCTAGGATTAAAAAACACATGGCTGACCTTCCAGAAATAGCACCACACTTGTCCATTGGTTTGGTCTAGTATTACAGCTAAACTCCTTTGAACTGAGCTGCAATACCAGATACAACCTGTGGAAAGGTGTGGTGCTGTGGTCATGTTTTGTAACTAGAGATGAGCGAGTAGTATTCGATCGAATACCTCCCATGCATAGTTATTGGTGTACTCGGTCGAAATATTTGATTCCCCTCCAACCTTCCATGGCGCCTTTTTTTTAACACCAATATCTATGGGGGGGGGGGGAGGTATTCGATCGAATATACTCGCTCATCTCTATTTGTAACCCTTTACATCCCTATTTAGGGCGTGTTTGTATAAGTTTTCGTAATGAAAGCCATCGTACATTGTGTGATGAATCCCAATTACATTCAGCTCAATTAGTTCATAGTGCGGGTTTGTTGAATTACCATTATGGTTTCTTATGTTGAGGCCCCTCGTTGTTTTTTTAAAATGTCAATTTTACCTTCCAAAATACCGGCGGTTTCCCCATAGATATAATTGTAGCAGAACGTCCGCAGAGGAAAACTCAGCGAACTTTCTGTCTAAAGCGCTGTGGGAAGAACCGCGATGCGTTGCTGTTGCGGTTTGTCCCTTGGGGCTTTAACCTGAGACTGCAAGAACAATAATGAATGCTGAGCTATTCTTGTAAAATTGGGCAGAACTTATTAAAAAAAAGAGGGCACCCCCAATTATATGACCCAAAAATTATTTTTGAGGTGCAGACCATGAATGGCCAAAAGACATAGCAGTGCAAAAAAATGAACTAATGGCTCGTTCACATCTGCATCCGGTCTCCGCTCATGCAGGTTTCCGTTTCCTGCACAAAACTGATCAGGAGACGGAAACCTGCAGGACTCTTTCAAACCCATTTGTTTTATGCTCTCTGCTGCAAAACTGTTTTTTCAAAATCAGACACAGAGTCAGACATGCAGTATTCTTTGTCCGTTTTTAAAAAAAACGGTTTTGCGGCGGAGAGCATAAAACGCTCACCGGCACACACGGCCGGACCTGGTCTGACAGCTTTCCGTCTTCTGCATGCAGAAGACGGAAAGCTCAGAACAGACTCCGGGCGCTAGTGTGAATCTAGCGTAAAATGAACAACACTACAACAGTAACATTTTTGCCCCATCTGTTTTAAATGAGCCTGTGTGCAATGTTACTGAATAACTTACGAGTGATTATGAAGATAATCTTGTTTCCCTTAGTCCTAACAGCGGCACAATGTGGGGTATTTCTGCCCCTGTGTGCTGGTAGGACAGGCGGATATTTAATTAGCCAATCAAATGCGTGGCAGGCCCTATAAGAGGGCACAAGAACCTCCCCTCTGCGTGTAAATACAAAAGTACCTCCATTACATTTATATACAGTTTTATACATAAGATATGATTCCCAGGGTGGGAAATCTTGTGCCGCTGTTAGGACTAAGGGAAACAAGATTATCTTCATAATCACTCGTTCCCTGTCGTCCTCAACAGCGGCACAATGTGGGGATATAGCAAGCAGGTCCCCAAGATGGGTGGGACAAACCCATGACCGAACTTAAACTGGTCTGGGCAAAGGCAGTGGAATCTGCCACTTGGTCCTTCAGGCGGTAATGCCGAATGAAGGTGGATTCAGATGCCCAAGAGGCAGCTGCATATATTTGGTCCACAGACAAAGCACTTCTTTCTGCCCGTGAAGTGGACACTGCCCTGGTTGAATGGGCATGAAGCAAAGATGGAGCCGACAGCCCTTGGGCGGTATAGGCGACTCTAATAGTCTCGGTAACCCACCGGGATATTGTAGCTTTGGCGGCTTTGGCGCCCTTGTTTTTCCCCGTGTAGCTGACCAACAGGTTTTCAGTCCACCTAAAGGGGCGAGTGCGCTGCAAGTAGATCTGCAGGCATCTAACCACATCCAGCTTGTGCCATCTTTCTTCTTCAGCAGAAGAAGGGAACGGAAAAAATACTGGAAGGGAAATCAGTTGGTTCCTGTTTACAGCAGATGGCACCTTGGGACGAAACCCAGGGAGGAACCTAAGCTGTACATGGTCAGAGAAAAAGGTGGTATATGGCTCCTCAGCGGACAAAGCTTGTAGTTCACTAACGCGTTTGGCAGGTGTGGCTGCCAATAGCAGCGCCATTTTGCCGGTTAGCGACTTGAGGGAGACCTCTTCCAGAGGTTCAAATGGCTGGCCACATAGGGCGTTCAGGACCGGAATAAGGTCCCATTGGTGGACAGGGGTGTTTACCACCGGTCTCAGCCTAGTTGCCCCTTTAATAAAGGTGTTCACTAAAGGATCCTGAGACAAACGCCTCCCCAGATAGGCGGACAGGGCCACTACGTGTACCTTGAGTGTGGCCGCAGCAAGACCTCTGTCTAGTCCGTCTTGAAGGAAGTCCAGGATCGCCTCCATAGGGGGATCGGTGGAGTCCACTTGATGCTGCAGACACCAGGCATTAAAGATGTTACCTATTCGACGGTAGTTCCTGTTAGTCGAATCTGCTCTGGCGCTGGATAGGGTCTTCAAGACGGCTTGTGACAGTCCTCTATTTCTCAATAGGGACTGGTCAACCTCCAGGCTGTCAGGTTGAGTCTCCTCAGATCCTGGCATCTCAGCTCTCCTTGGGTTACCAGGTCTGGGAGTGGGGGAAGCCTCCAATATATGCCCTGACTCATTTGTATGAGCTGAGCAAACCAAGCCCTTTTTGGCCAGAACGGGATTATGGCTATTCCCGAGGCTTGGTCCTGTCTTATTTTTATCAATACCTTCGGTATGATTGGAATTGGAGGGAATATGTAAAACAGCCTGAACCTCCATGGGATGGACAGGGCATCCACCGCCAAGGGATTGTCCTCCTGGTACAGAGAGCAGAAGGTCCCCACCTTGGCGTTGAGTCGGGTAGCCATAAGATCGACCTCCGGGAGACCCCATCTCTGGACGATCTGTTGAAATACGTCTGGATTGAGAGACCATTCTCCTGATACGGTAATACCCTGACTCAGCTGATCCGCTACTATGTTCAGGGAGCCCTTTATGTGAACAGCGGATAACTGGACCAGATTCTTCTCCGCCTAGGCAAATATGAGATTCGTCTCTCTCAGCAAGGTTGGTGACCTGGTGCCCCCTTGTTTGTTTATATAGACTACCACCGTCATATTGTCTGACCGGTTTTTGACAGACTTGCCTTTCAATTCTGGGGCAAAGTGTACTAGGGCCAGGTACACTGCTCTGAGTTCCTTGAGATTGGATGACCCCAGCTCCGGACATCTCCATCGTCCTTGTACAGTTTTGTCTTGACAATGGGCTCCCCATCCCCACTGGGATGCATCTGTTGTCAACAGGGTCCACACTGTCGGGACCGTGGACCTTCCGTCTTTCAGGTGTATCCACCATCTGAGGGAAAGACGGGTAGCGGGAGAAAGGCAGATCTTCTTGTGCAATCCCCGTGGAGACCTGTTCCAGGTTCTCAACACTTCCATCTGCAGGGGACGCAAATGCCATAAAGTCCAAGGCACCGCCCTGGCCGAGGATGACATCAGGCCCAGGACTCTCATGGCGGTCCGGATGGTTACCTGCCGAGTGTGCAATAGGAATCGTGCACTGGCTTGGATTCTTTCCTTCCTTGGACTGGAGAGGAAGATCTGCATCGCTTCTGAATCCACTATAAATCCGAGGAATTTTCTTCAGGTGGATGGAACGATTTCGGACTTCTCCCAATTGATAATCCTAACTCCTGTAGGAAGTTGATGGCAAGGTTGAGCTGCTGGAGGAGGGCAGCAGGAGACTGAGCTTTCAGTAGCCAGTCGTCTAGATAAGGGACGATGAAAAGACCCTGAAGTCTGAGGGCCGCGGCGACCGGAGAAATCACCTTGGTGAATACCAGTGGGGCGGATGTGATGCCGAATGGCAGAGCTGTGAATTGATAGTGCTCCCTGTGGCCGGCCATAGCGACGGCAATCCTGAGGAACTTCCTGTGGAAATGAGCAATGGGGACATGTAGATAGGCGTCCTTCAAATCGAGGGTAACCATCACCTCTCCTGGCTGAAGAAACACAGCCACGGAATCCACGGTTTCCATTCGAAATGACCTCTTCCTGATAAACCGATTGAGGTACCTCAGATCTATTATCATCCTCCAGCCCCCGGTGAACTTGGGGACCAGAAAGACGGGGGAGTAGACTCCCAGACCGAGGTCTGAGGCTGGTACCTTCTCCAGGGCGCCCTTGGTAACATATTCGGCAACCAAGGCTTCTAGACTGGCCTGCTGAGAAGGTGGAAGAGTTTGGGTGGAAACGAACCGATCTGGAGGTGGAAGATGAAAGTCGATGTGATACCCGTGTTGTATGATCTTCAACACCCATGGGTCTTGGATATGGGTGAACCATGCTCTGGAAAAGGAGGAAAGACGTCCTCCCAGGCAGGGGGGCCACAGGGAGCTGCCCCACGTCAAAACTCAGGCTTCCTCTTGGTGTCCTCCTTGGAAGCGCCACGACCAGCTCCCCTAGGGCGATATCTAAAACGCCGTTGTTGGGAAGGGCGTCTATAATTAGAGGAAGAACCTCTGCCTCTAGAGGGAGCACGTCTGCCCCTGGATGCTTGAGGTAGGGACCTTCCCCTACCTTCAGCTAATCCCTCCATAATGGCGTCTAAGCTTTGGCCAGACACCCTTCCCGGCTCAAAGGGGAGAGCACAGAGTGCTGCTTTAGACGCAAAATCTGCCCGCCAAGGCTTTAGCCAAAGGGGTCTACGGGCCGCAGTAGACAACGCCATAGATTTGGCGGAGATTTTTAATTGATGGCAGGAGGATTCCGCCAAATAATCTGCAGCCCTATGAACTCTTTTCATAGAGGCCAGAATCTCATCTCTGTCTACGCCCAAGTCTATATCCCGCTCCAAGACGGCTAAGCGGTTGCGCAAAAAGTCACCAACCATAGAGGAAGCTATGGCCACAGAGGCTTGCGCGGAGGAAGCTGAGTAGACCTTCTTCAGAACGGAGTCCGCCCTACGATCCAGAGGGTCCTGAAGATTTGAACCATCTTCCAAGGGCACCAGGGTTCTGCGGGACAGCTTTGCTACGGCCAAATCCACCTTCGGGGGAGGCCCCCAGGAATCCCACTGGGTAGTGTTAATAGGAAACAAACTCTTGAAGATCCTGGAAAGCGAATGTCCTTTCTCTGGCTGTTTCCACTGCTGCGCCATAAGGTCGGTCAGCGTGGCGTCCGCATGGAAGGCAATATGTCCCCCAGAGGCAGACGTGGAGGCTTCCCCGTCAACATCTCGGCCCACTGTAGACCGGATGGACTTCAGCAGCCTGCCCGTTTGTTCATAATGGAACGCAGTTCTGCTGGAATAACTGAGTCGTCCTCGGAGGAATCATCCTCTGCCACCCGCAGGTGTTACAAGGGGGGGGGGGAGAGACGAGGAACGGAGCTCAGAGCATGGTCTCCTGGTGAGCTGAGACAAGGTGCAATGGATCCCTTTGAGGGAATCATCCTGCAAAACAAAAAGGAGAGTACAAGCAAGGGAAAAACTATTTACCCAAGCGATGCCCAAACTCACCATCTCCTTGACCCATGCCATCATATCTCTGGGAGAGGGCTCCACAGGTGGAGGACCTCTGCACCCGCGACAACGGGCCCACTCATAGCCTGAAAATAGGCAAGTTATAGGACCAGTAGTACCCCGCAGGGCACGACCTTTCAAGCCGCTACCTACCATCAGGGAACGGTGTGTCGCAATCGAAGCAGGAAAGATGTTTCCTCTTGGAAGAGGTTTTCCTCCTACCATCCCCAGGAGGGGTAGTAGAGGATGACATATCCTACAGAGAGAGATAATAGACCATGCAACATTGTCACCATGACATCATACCAGCTTTTAAAAAAAGGGTAAATCTTACCAGGTCCTGTAGACCGGACAGAGAGGTGACTTGGCGCCCAACGTGCGACTCGAACCCACGACCTTGAGATTAAGAGTCTCATGCTCTACCGACTGAGCTAGCCGGGCTGGCGCTGTGAACAGGATCTGAACCTGTGCGGGGAGACCCCATTGGATTTCGAGTCCAAAACCTTAACCACTCGGCCATCACAGCCGGTTCCCAATAAAGTTTGCAAACTGGAAAAGAGTTCAAGATCAATGAACACCACAATCGCACGCCTTCAGCAGATACTGCAGGAAGGTCTCTGACACCAGGCCAGCCAGCCTCTTAATTCTGGCCGGCTGGAAGTGGGCGGAGCCACAATCAAAGCAGGTGAGGCAACCTGCCCAGACAACTAACCCTGTAATCAGGGGTCTGCAAAGATATACATTCCCCCCCACCAAGAGGCCCTTAACACGGGCACTTACCCCCACATCTCCCCGTCTTTTCCGGCCTTTAATAAGGCCTGAATCTTCCCTGAGTGAGCGGCCGCCAGCGCCAGGCCGTTGCCATGGCGCTATGATACTTCCGGCGAAACCGGAAGTGCGCGCTTACAGCGGCCGGCGGGGAACAGGATACACAACAGTGTGGTTCCACCCGCCGGCAGTCCGCGCGGCCACCAGAGGCGGCATGCGGAGTCCCTGGACTCTCACCAAAATGTCAGGTAAGTCACAAGGAGCAGGGGAAGCGGAGGAGAGGGGGGGCAGGGGGGATAGAGGGGGGTAGCCACACATGGCTAACAAGCACCTTCTCCCCGCAGGGCACAGAAGGTGACAAGAAGAAAACAACCGCTCAGGAGGTGAGTGATCCTGCTGAGCTTCTCAAAGAGGACACAAGTCCTCCCACCTGTCCTCTGTCCACACAGGACAGAAAAAAACACACGCAGAGGGGAGGTTCTTGTGCCCTCTTATAGGGCCTGCCACGCATTTGATTGGCTAATTAAATATCCGCCTGTCCTACCAGCACACAGGGGCAGAAATACCCCACATTGTGCCGCTGTTGAGGACGACAGGGAACTGCCTAACCTCCTCTGTGTTGCCCCTCAGAGGGTATCTCTAATAGATTTGCATGTGAACTTGGCTAAATGTTCATACTAGAAACACCCTGTGCAGATTGGTGGTTAGTGCTTCAGATTGGAGCACATAACTTTACAATAAAGCTGTCAGTAAGTTTTTCAATTACATCAGTCACAGGTTCATTTTCAAACAGAGGGACGCAACAAAAATTTCCAATAACTTCTGCTACTAAAAATAACCCCTATCCTGGATAAAAAGATGAACCTTTACCCATGTTAGCCACGCTTCCCCATAAGTAATGCCCTCCTTGCTCTTGAACACTGCCAATGAAGGCTGCAAACAAACCCTCCATGTATGATATGTATGGTGGATATGACTGCTGGTATATGATCCAGTCTATTTGGTTAAATGTATATTAGTGCTGGGGGAAAATATGTTACAGATAGGAAGTCAATGTGTTATATTGCAGATACAATAGGTAATCTATTTGGCTAAAGGGTATCTGGTTTTAGGCTGAGGCCATATGTTATGGAAAGGGTGGATTACACTTACCCTATCCTTCTTTCTTGTAGTCCTGCACAGCAGTATAGAAACTAACTTGTCCTGCTATATAGGATGGCCATGAAAGCGGCACTACACTTATGCTATTCCCTGTAGTACGAGCAGAAGCGTATGTTAGTATATGTGTTGCTACATAGGAAGACCAGGAAAACCTGTGGGGAGAGGGATGTTGCTGATTTTGCTGCAATTTTGACCTAAAGCCCGAAGTGGATTTAGCAGATTGGAGAAGTATAGGTGTTTTCTTTATATTTCCCATTCCTTTTGAAGTAACTCTTGACTTTGGCTCAAAAACTGCATCAAAAACATCCGAAAGATGTGGCCCCAGCCTGAAGGTTTTCTTCTATCCTCAAGAATGATCAGAGCGGCATAAGAAAATCAATAAGAGTAGCAGGCATATTATTATAACTGAAGAAAAAAGCCCACCCTCTTAAGGATTCTGGCAGGAGAATCGTAAAACGTCTGATTTGGTCTGGAATTGAATCTACACTAGTCTTGCCTAAGTGGAAGTAAGCTTGTAGAATGACAGCGGCATCAGTGACAGACACTCTCTCTGATGGCCACAATATCCTTTTGTGTTCCTCACAGTGGGCTTCCCGCTCCTCATTATTTATTACAACACAAAAAACTCCAGCAGAAAATGTGATTTACTCCTCGATCTGGACATCTGAAAGACGAGAGGCGAAGGAGAAAACCTGAGAACAGCTCTGTTAGAATCTGGCATATCTGATTACGGCCCTACTACAAAGAGACCGCAAAAGTCGGGCATGTGAAGTTCTGGATTAAAATGCAAAAGCAAAATGAGGCCTAAATTTAATTTGGATGTAAACTGTGGGTAAACTAAGTAGATAACGCACTTAAATGTAGTTTGCATGTCCTGCTAAATGACTTAATCCTGCTACCTAGTTCACAAACTTTTCCCAGGATGTGATGGGTGTGAATGTTAGCTCAATCTACTCAATCACTCTACCCTAAGGCCTGGTTCACATCAGCGTTCTGCTTGGGGAAATCCCCCCCCCCCTAAATATACACCTATATGTATTAAGATTCAGTTATGTGAATGGGGCCTTAAAGAGGACCTTTCATGTCCTCTGGTACCTGCGGTTATATACCACTAGAAAGCCGACAGTGCGCTGAATTCAGTGCACTGTTGACTTTACCATTATGTGCCCCATGGCACATAAAGGCGGTATCGGTGCCATTATAACGACAATAAACTCAGCCCACTGTCGAAAGGACGTTCCTGAAAGTCTAGCTGGGCTGTGAGGAAAGTTCCCCCCTTGAGAGTACTGTCCATAGCACTATACTGTCAGAGGGGGCGTTCCTTACCACCCAGTGATGACGCTAAGCTGTGAAGAACGCCCCCTCTAACAGTACAGGACTATGGACTAGTACTGTCAAGGGGAAGGGGCATTCCTCACAGCCCAACTAGACTGTCAGTGCCCTTCTGACAGTGGGCAGACATTGGTAACAGCACCAATATCTCTTTCCCCGGGGTACATAATGGAAGAGCTGGCAGTGCACTGATTTCACCGTACTGTCAGCTTTCTAGTGGTATATAAAACCACATGTGTCTGAGGACATGAAAGGTCCTCTTTAAGTTGAGGCCCCACATTGCAGAAAAGTTGCTTTTTTGTTGCAGATTTTGCTGCAGATTTTTGAGCCAAAGTCAAGAGTGGCTTGAAAAAGAATGAGAAACATAAAAAGAAGTTCTTAAACTTTTCCCTTCTGTTGAATTCAATTTTGGCTTTGGTCCAGTCAACGGCCGCAAAATCTATAACAAAAAAACCCCACTTTCCTACAACGTGGGGCCTCAGTCTGAACATACACTGATATATTTCATATAAGTAAACCATCATAAACCATAGTATTAATGCAATGTCATTGGAAAAATAAAATTCAGCTCTTTCTAGTATAATTAATGCTAGTCCGTTAGACATTATTACCATTTAGGGCATGTTATTTTTTTCAATTATTTATTTCAGTTTTTTTGTTTTTTCTTCTAATTTGACTTAGTTAAACAAAAAAAAAGGATCGGGCCAATTGGATATTTCATCTTTGCTTTTTTCTCCCTGCTTTTCAAAAGCTTGAACATTTGGACTTGCTTTTAGTGAGATTAGTTGTAATTTTTACTAGTACCATTCAGTGTTCCATATAATTTATGGCACAATAGATAGAAAGAGTAAAACCCACAATTCTGCTATTGCTAGTGCACTACAAATGTCATTTTACCGGTATTTTTCAGGTCAGTATGATTATGGCAAAACCAAATTTACTAAGGTCGGACATTGCAGAGACACAATGGTGTTGCAGAAATGTAGCAGAAAAAAAAATCAGCGCTTTATAGAGCTAGCAAAGAGAAAGTTACATAGTAGATGAGGTTGGATAAAGACATTAGTCCATCAAGTCCAACCTATACCTCTACAATCCCTACAGTGTTGATCCAGGGTAAGGCAAAAAAACCCATGAGGTGACTTCATTTAATCTCATCCACACATTGCGGAAAAAAATTGCTGCAGAAAATGCGTGTGTGTAAATTGTAGTTTTAATTATACCAGTGAAAACCTGCGTTTTGCAAGATGTTGATGCAGTGGCATAATGATCGTGGTCACGGGGAGTGTGACCACAATAAGGCCCGATGAGGTATGGGGCCCACGGCCAGCGGTGGATGGCCGGGGCCCGGGATCACTATGTAAGCGGTCAGGGAAAGCCTGGTTCTCCAACCGATATACATATTTTAAATGAAAAGGGGCCCTGACAAGTCTCCCGGCCCCTTTTCAATCAATGCTAGCGCCCTCTCCAGCCCTCTTCTGTCATGTGACTGAGGCCTGTGATTAGGCCCCAGTGGTCACATAGGGTGCAGCGGCGTAATGACGTCAGTGCGCCCCACATGACCACGGAGAACCAATCACAGACCTCATCAGGAATGTTAGGAAGATGCCGAATATGCTGAAGACAGAAGGGGGCCTGGATGCCCAGGAAAGGTGAGGCAAGGTGAGTATTAGCATTTGTTATTTTTATTCACCTTCCCTGGGCCTCCGATTATTATACTCTTGGGTCTGCGGAGACCCCAGAGTACTGGAGCGGAAAGGGGCTGTAGGGAGCATATAATATTGTGGGTGGGAAGGCACTGCTGGGCATATAATACTGTGTGGGGGGCCACACCAGCACCTGGCTCCACAAGACTTAGATTAGATTAGATTATGAAGCTCCTTTGGTAACAGTGACTGAAATGAATGGTGACAATCTCTGTAAAGTACTGCAGAATATGCTGGTGCTATATCAACAACAGGAAAGAAAGAAAAACTTAAAAACTCCTAGGGGCAGAGTATAATCGTCCAGGCCAGTTATCAGTAAGAGAAGAGGTTGCTGATGGCCAGTGCCTCAAGCCTGTGATTAGACTTGATTCCGCACAAAGATTAGAGTACTTTGGAACAGTTGGAGTCTCTTAAGACCTTGGCAGACCCGACAAGCATTGTATCCAAGGTAAGAGACATTTCCTTTTCAAATTCAAACTTTAAGCCAAAGTTAAATCTCAGTTTCTTCTGCATCGAGATACTTTATTCCTATATTGGCAATAGAAAAAAATCTAGTGCTGGAACGAATAAAGGAATAAGACTTGAATCTACCACTACATGAGTAGCATTGACTAAACAATCATATAATAATGTGATGGGAAGAAGATACTTTATTGGTCCCACAGTGGTGTTATGGTGATAGAGATGTCTAAAATCCAGCTATGAGGAGAAGAACATAGTTACATAAGCTTCTCGGAGGAATGTGAGCAAGTGTTCTTGCTTGTAACACTTTATTCAGGCATGAACTGAATGGAGCCCATTATTGTATAGTAATTGTGTTTGCACTTCCTTTCCACTTCTCCTGACGTCCACTGACCACTTTACATAGGAAAGGATGAGGAAATCACACAACCTTATCGTTAATTACAGCAAGCCAAAGCCCTTCCCTTCTATTCACTGGACAAATGTGGAATTACTCCCCCCCCCCCTCCCCATTCCCTTTCAGACTTCCAAATGTCTATAAGAGTTTAAGCAAAGTTTATTTAGGCTGGTAGGGAGTGTCATTACTGTCCGAGATATCGTGTCATTAGAATACATCCTATTTTGGTTTGAGTGTCATCACTTTGTCTATCAAATTATAAAAGCCTTCTGGGTTTGGAAACAATAAAGGTCATTGGGAGGAAATCTACAACCTTCGGAAAACTAAGTCAATTAAACACACGCTGGGTTACAGGATGGGGTTTTACTTTCTTCTGTCTTAAATTATGGTTTAATTGTACTTAACAGACTGCTGAGGAATTATGTATTCACAAATATGCTGCCAGCTAAAACCTCGACAGCTGTAAAAAGAATTTATACAATTCTTGTTCTACTATCAATAGCAATTATTTCACATTTCTGAAGTGTGTGAATTGTAAGCTCCTCTAGGGTGGGGATTGAGGGTGAATAAATATATTGCTTTACAGCAGAGTTGAACTTATGCGTGCGGTACAAATAAAGTGTAATAATAATGAATCATATATGTATCTTCTTCATGGTGAACATATTCAATTCATATTTTGTCTTTATTGATTTGGGGACTAATAAGGCTCTACTCAGATGACCAACTCAACCTTTTATGAATCTGTGTTGTACCCCTTGTCACTGATCCCTCATTGATTTGAATCTGATCTATGAATGGCTTCATTCACATGAATTGATTTTAATGCAGCCGTGATGGCCATTAAAAAAAAAAAAAAAAAAAAAAAAAAGGTCTGTCACACTACCGTGAACATTGTTCATGTGAATAGAGCTTAAAGATGTTTTCCCACCTCCCTGTCTAACCAGTTTGCTTGCTATCTCTTCTTCTCACTTCCTGTAGTATACAACAAGCTGATGGATGGGCTTTGACTGTCTGATGGATAGGAAGTACCATGAAGTACCCATGAGGTACCCATGAAGTACCTCAGTAGATATAGACATTGCCTTTACCATGAGAGATTATTTATTACGATTACTAAAAGTCTATCATAGTGCAGACCAAACATGTACAGTAAATGTATATTAGATTACACAGGGTTGGAGAACTTTTACATCCTACCAGGACTGACAATGGACTTACAGTAAATTCATGATATCTTTATGATTCCTTATAAAGATATATAATACTGATAAATACTATAAATACTGAGAGCCGTCCATTATTTTTTACTTATCCATAGCTTTCAATGGGCCACCTGAGTGAATAGGACATGTCCTAAAAAAAGTGGAACTTATTTTGTAAAAAGGCTTGTACATGGGCCCATGGGAAAGCATTGATTTTATGGTATTCTAGTGCCACCCGTCAAAAAAGTGGAAAGCACTCAAATGACAAAAACTTTTGCTTGCATGGACCCCAAGGCTGATCATAGACGTTCTTGGTGTATCAGCTAGTAGCTATCACCTTATATAAGTTGCAAGATCAGCTTGGGCTAAGCCAAAACACCTCATATGCTACTTATCTCCATAAACAACAGCAGATTGGGCAGGAGAGAATCCCAACAGCTGGATCCCAAGTTTCCCTAATAGCAGACATCAGGAAGCTGTCAGCAAGGCCTCATTGTTGGATATAGTTAAAATATGTTCATGATTAGCTGCCAACTCTCCTAACACGTCTGTTTTAGTAAATCATTGTATTCTTCATGAAGTAACAACTCTGATACATCTTCTCTTAGAATGTTTCATTGTGATGTTTCTCTGTTATTTCTGTTAGAATTGTATGTACACAATCTAAGGCCTGGTTCACATCTGCATTCGGTATTCCGTTTGGGGGTCCACTTGGGGACCCCCATGAACAGAAACCTATCGCATTAAAAAGCGGTTACCTAAGAATCCACACAGACCCCATAGACTCTAATGGAGTTCGTGTGATTTTGGCACGAAACATGCGGCGAGAAAAGTACGGCAAGCAACGCTTTTCTCTCCGCATGTTTCATGCAGAAACTGAGCGGCAAACACATGGACTCCATTATAGTCTATGGGGTCCATGTGGTTTATTAGGTAACTGCTTTTTAATCAGCATAGGCTTCCATTCGGGGGGTCCCCAAACGGACTACAGAACATAGATGTGAATCAGGCCAAACTGGTGTTCTTGTTGCTATAAATGGAAAACTTGCAATATAGGCTCTGCATATTTAAGACAAAGCCTTTGTATAGATAGTAAAACTCAATAGTGTGTGTAATTAACTCTTTCTGATTTATTCACATAAATACTGATCCCATGATATTTGACAACTTATAAATAAATAGACAAGTGGGTGTTACCAGTTGCAGGGAAGGAGGCGTTTGCACACTCTCACATTCTCCAAGCAGTGTTGCCAGTGCCAGGCCATGTAGAGACACACCCTTTGTGAAGGGAAATGGTAACGCCTTAAAGGGTTTTACAAACTTATCTCATGATGAGCTATCCTTGACCTATGACCTATGTGATTGGTTGGGGTCCCACATATCAGCTGATTGAAAAAGTTATAGCAATCGGATGAGCAATGTAGACTCTTCAATGAACTCTAAACACATGTACACTGTGTAGGGGCTGTGTCTGGTATTGCACATCTGCCCCATTCATTTTAATAGGACTGAGCTGATGCCGTACCATGTGACTGATGGACTTGACATCATTGGTACAAGGAAGAATCCCAAGGATAGAAGGATAGGTCATTGATACATAAGTACCCAAAAAACCCTTTCAATTATTTGGTGAGTTAGATAATAACACTTGTGTGACGTATAATAAAGGGGGGGGGGGGGGGGTAGCACCAAACTAATAAAGAATTTTCACCAACATGACCTACATGCAGGAATTTTTTATCCAGCAAAGAGACAGACACCATAACAGGTACCCAAAGTATCTCATTATACTCAATGAGGTCTGTTAGGATCCATTCGTGTCCATTATATGTTCTATAGCAGAAGAGAAATACAGAAATCTCAAGAGATGTGAACAGAGACTTATACTGACATCTACGTCTTTTCATTGAAGCATCTTTATTACGAGAGGATATTTGCAGGCTTCTAGTATTTTTCTTGGCAGATTCTCAGTCCGGGAAAACCACTATATCCTGGGTCATGAAAAAGGAGTTCAGCTTCAGATGAGCTACCATATGCGTTCCAGATGACATATATAATAATGAATGTACCATAACAATATTTGCATAAAACATGACTAGTAGTAGATCAGAGAGCCATGTGTACTTGTCAGTATGCATACGTGTCATCAGAGCACAAATCCAAGGAACTTCAGGTCTCAATAAGCAAAAGCTACTAAAGCCGCCATGCACATAAGACAGCTATCTTCCTAATCTCCCCCTAAAGCCGAGTGTGCATGTCCACTGCCATAGGGAAAGGAGATAAAATGCTTCCAGGCACATCAGCTGCTTCTTTTCTTCCAGAGAATAGTTGATGATATCCAGAGTTCAGGAACCAATGTGTCCTACATACTACGCCATCAGCAGTTTACAGGCTTGTAAGGTGGTGCTTCTAGAGGGGAATATCATGCTGAATATTCATTGTGTTTGCTGCAGTGGTCTCACTGTGAGACCGTCAGGAGCTCCCCCGCACTCGGGGCAGGGCTCTGCTATACTTGGTCTTTTCAAAGGATCTTCTAACAATCCCCTGAGGAGCATCTGTGTTTGGATGCGAAACGCGTTGAGTTGGAAGGCAATTTTAACAGGGAAATTTTAGGGTCAGCATTGGGATGGCACCTTGTAGGAGTTAATATGCTTAGATCACAGGGTTATACAGGGTTAATCTCCTGCACCCATCCTTGGTGGCCTTTTTGTTTGGATTAATCGTGGCTCTATAGGTGGGGTATGACACCCTTCATCTGGAATGGGTAAGAGTGTAACAATTATTTTCCAATTTTTATACCATCCAATCCCTGGGGTTAATTAGGTTTTAGATAACCCTAACCTATCTAGCTATGGGGCTGGGATGATATGCTGGTTCTGGTGACCCTATCCTATCTAGCTACAGGGCTGGACTGATATGCTGGGTTCTGGTGACACTATCCTATCTATCTGCAGGGCTGGGTTGATATGCTGGTTCTGGTGACCCTAACCTATATATCTACTGGGCTGGGTTGATATGCTGGGTTCTGGTGACAGACTCCCTGTAAAGGTAACTCACCAGACTGTCCTCCCTGTAGAAGAAGGGAATAACTGGATTGCTGGTGACTTCTAACATGCATGTCTGGGTGGAGATTGTCTAATATAACCAAAGTGCTGTGCAGCAGAATGTCAGATGACATGAAGGAGAGCTGTAAATAATAAGTGTATACTGATCGCTGTATGTATACTATGCGGAGAAGTGCATGCCTCAGCAGTGCAACTGGAAAACAGCCTGAGATTGATGGTTTGCTTTCAAAGAGAGGATAAGTAGGACCAGCAATCTCCAACACCAAGATCCAGAGACAGCCCTGAGATCCTCTGCCCCCCCCCCCCCCCCTCTGACTACAGAGGGACTGTTTTAGTGACTTATCATCCCTAGCTTGGTGTGAATGGCGTCTGTGGCTACACTTGACTTTTGTCTCCAAAAGAACTTTATTCAGAGATTATTTTGCACTTGCTACATATCTATATTCACTTATTAAAACGCTGAAAACGACCTACCGTTTTATGTATACAGCTCCTATGCAGATCTATGTGTTTCCATGATTACAGACTACAAGCCTGTGTGTAGTCTGAACCTGCACATTCAGAAAGAGAAAGATCACTTGAGGGAAGCGAAACGCACCTACATCAACAGGCGCTATTCCTACTAATCCACCTAGAGAAGGGTGCTATAACTACCTAAAATGTGCTGCAGGAAGGTGCTGGAAGCTGAGATATGGGGAGCTGTTTGTGAGGGTCTTTTCACTGTTTTATCTGTGCTTGTGTCTGTCTTTGACGAAGAGGAAATTCCATTGTCACCCAAGGGCTCTGTTGTATTAGTCTTATATTATCACTGGTGGACACAGCACTTCCTCCAGGTCACAAGCCAACATATAGATGCTAAGGCAGCGTTAGAAGTACAAAGACCACCCCAAAAGCTCCCTGAACAAAATGGACATGATATGGGGGTCAGCAGGATACTGGGGTAACGCTTTAAATAGAGATAGTTTATAATCTTGTGTTTCAATCATAAGCCTGTATCTTCTATAGCGAGTGTAGCAAGATACGCCATAGGCGGTATTAAGACCTACATTGGCAGGCAGATGACACGTACAGAAACAGATGGGCAATCGCTAATTATAAGGACTTGACTACATGTACATTTGGTTGTTTGCAGGAATATCTTTCCTTAGAAAATAATGCACAGAAGGTTTCATCTTGTGTTCAGAAAAATATGTCAAGAACAACTGTTCAGACTTGTGAATAGAGACCAGAACAGGACAATCCACACTCACTCACTTAATGAATGTACTCCTCGCTGAATGGAGCCACAGACAGAAATGTCATTGGAGTCCAGTGCTGGCAGAGAGCTAATATTCCAGAGGACAATAGACGCCCAATTAGCAGGAGTACCTGACCGGGCTAAGGAGCACCGCATAATTAAAGAACGCTATTAACTCTTTCACTGCTAGATAAGAAACGTTATTTGTCCAACGTACACGACCTAACAGTCTGTAGCAATTGTTTTCTACAAACTATTAGATGTATACAATGTTTCATTGGTGTGTATTCACATGGTGCAGTTAAGTGTCGTTAAAACTGAAAAAAATTCATGTAGTTTTCCCATTCTTAATTTTACGAAAATGCACACATTAAGAAAATGCACCAAAAACTACAACAAAACCGCATGGATTGTGTTCTAACCATGTCATTGCCACAATGATAATGTTACACATGATTTGCAAAAATTATTATATTATGCAGGAAAAAGTATATGACTGCAGATAAAGGTAGGACATTTAGTAAACTACACTGGAATACGACATATATCACCGGGGTGCAAGAGGGAGCAGGTACACCTAAACCCAAGTGCCTTAGGGGCCCATAAGGTGTCTTTTTCTAATATGAGGAGAAAAATCTAATACGCAATACATCGTAGTTGGGGGGGGGGGATTCTAGTACAGATTTTGCAAGGGGACCAGGAGTTTCAGGTTAAGCCTCTGCATACCACTTCAGTCTAACAACAACATGTCAATAAAAAAAATAAATTTTATTTTTGAGGCATAAAATACCCAGCTAGAAGCCCTAAAAGAGAACAAAGAGAAGACAATGCTCCAGTGATCCCATAGAGGAATAGTACATAACTAAATAAAAACACATCCCAGAGGGGTAGTTACATTTCAGATGCAATCGCTAAAATCCTCCAGATAGTAAATCCTTTCATTATGTAACCAGGTCAGAGATAACACTGTTCACCTCCTGTGATACTGGACTATCCCTAGTAGGCCTTATAATGTCCTGCCTTGAGTTACATGATGGACCGTCATTATATTCTTTGAGTCTATAGACTGTAAGCTCACACTTGCACCCAGTTTCCGTTGTTCAGGACCGAAAAAATGGAAACCCAATCTGCTTAAAAAGTGGTTACCTGCAGAAAACCATAGATCTCATAAACTATAATGGGGTCCATCAGGTTTCTGCTTGAGAAATGTGGAGAGAAAAGTCCAGCTTGGGAATGGAAGACGGAATCCCTGAACGGAATCCGGACGCAGGGTAAACCTAGTCTTTAACTTGCAATGTTCTATCAGGATAATTATACAGGGACAACTGTGCACATTATCATTGTCCCAACACGTTCCCCTCTCTGTTTCTTAGCAGTTCCTCAAGGGACAAAAAAATCTCGGCCATAAGTGATATGGGCCCGGTGAGGACACTTATTGACACTTATAGATATATACTTGCACATGTATGATTATCCTGACAGGACATATATAATCGATGGTCAAGTTCAGTAAAATTGACATTTTGCACACCAGCCATAACAAAAGCCCCAACTGGTGCAATGTCCCTCATGAATTTTTAAGAGACTCCGGAGAAGAGACGCCCAAAATGGAAGTCTATGCCAGCCCGGAACTGACGTAGCATTCTGTATAACTCACATCAGAAAACTGCTGTCAGTTGTAATAAATGTATCATCTTAGCCTGCTCTCTCCGACCACGTTCGTGAAAGGTGATGAGGAAGACACAGATCGGGGATGGGGCTCATCTTTGGCACATGAAAGGGTCTGGCACCATAGCAGCGCAACATTATCACTCACCTGCACTAGAAATTATAATAAACCATTTCCATAATGTCACCATGCTGGGGATTATAATAGGTGTTGAAAGCGTTTGTCCATGTAGATATCACTTATTATAATGTGACAAAGAAGGAAAAATAGAGATATTTTAATACTAAGGCTTGTGGACATATGAGATCAGAAGAAAATGGAGATACAAGAGAACAACAAGAGGGCTGTATTACAGCTATATACAACTCAAAGGTTGTAAACGCCATAAAACGGACATGCACATAAGGCCAAAATCTACATATAACGTGTGAATTGCATAGACAATAATATCCTATTGCTTTTAATTGGGAGAAGAATGATTGAATAAACCATGTGAAAACCACATGTAACACTACCACATACATGTCATTTTCTCCAATCCTGTGACCACTCTTGGTAACAGACGTCAGTATACCGCCACCCTGCTATAACCTCACAGCTCGGTGACATCTGGCCCCCCATTACTCTATAGTAACAAGAAACCAGCAGAATTGTGGGCACAGATGGAGCATATTGTAAGTGGAGAAGAAGGCATTGTGTAACTCAAACCTGGAGAGCTAAATAAGGGTAAATTCACATAAGATAGCATTGTGACAGAGATTTCTGGGACCCTCCCAATCATCTGGATGGAGCTTGCAGAAATCCATGTATATGCTGAAGACACAACCCCTTTCAGATGTAGAAAACTGATTTTTATTAATAGAAATTCAGCAAATAAAAGCTGCTGTATGTGAAAATGCTTTAGCGAGTCACTGCAAGTCATTGTGACATATCGGAAGCTTTGATAGGTGGGGGTCCGAGTGCTGAGACCTTCTAGCCCTGATCACTGAACTGAAGGGAAGGAGCAACGGCTGAACGCTGTGCCACATCGGCTGTGATGGCCTCTCCTCGGCTCTCCTCATTAGCACATCGGCTTATAGACTTCTAGGAGACATCTCCGGCTATCAAGCCAAGCAGATCGAAGATGAAGTGGTACAGCCATGTATTTCTGTTACTGTGTGTCAGAGATCAGTGCGGGACTCAGCCCCTAGACCCCCACCCATCAAATCTCCTAATAATTCTCGACAACATGTTAAACATTTTTATCAATGATACTCTCTAACAGAAATTTTTATCAACTTTTATACAAATGTGAATTTTATATGTCGCTTTAAAAAATCTGAATTACCTATAAAGCTATTTGAACAGATTTTTAGGAAAATTTTGTTTTAACCCCTTCCTGCCGACGGCATTTTTTGATTTTCGTTTTTGACTCCCCCCCCTCCAAACCCCATAACTTTTTTGTTTCTCCCCTCTCAGAGTCATATGAGGTCTTAATGTTTGCAGGATAACACATTGCAATGTTAATGCATTGCAATGCATTGCAAAATACCAGGGATTCTATTGCAAGCTACATAGAGTTGCCTGCAATAGAATCCAGTGAATGACAAGCTGGGGAGCCTTCACAAGGCTCCCCGCTGTCATGACAACTGGATCCCAGCCCCGGAGCTTGCTCCAGGGCCGGCAATTGCTAGGAAAATGGCGCCTCGGTCAGCTTTTGGTTAATACCCACGATCGGTGTGGGCAATGACTGTAGGCATTAGCGCTGGGTGTCTACTGTACAAAACAGTAGACATCCAGGGTCCATGGTGACCACCCGGCTCCCAAGCACCCACCATGTTTAAACACCCAGCATCCGCCGTAATAGTATGGCGGATGTCAGGAAGGGGTTAAACGGAATGTGACTCTGGCCACTCAGCACACTGATGATCACATCTATCTATCTATCTATCTATCTATCTATCTATCTATCCATCCATCCATCCATCTATCTAGATATATGTAGAAAAGACACAGAATCCACCAGTCACGATAGTCGATGTCACATCTTACCTACTCCCCTCTCTGCACAATGACCCCTGCACAGGTCCCAGAGTATGCCTAGAAAACTCTCCCATATAAGTCAATAGGGCTTGCTGCAGACTATTGTACTTGTGGTTCCATCCCCAGGAAGCAGGAAATGACAGACTGTTTTAGGTTTATTGGCCAGAGTTGGAACTGCAAGAATTTTAGGAATTTTTTTTTTGCAAACATAAAATTTCTTTTAAAATATGTGTAAGTTAAAAATGCAATTTAAACCGTTCATTTTTTGGTGACACATTAAGAAGGACAAAGTCTCCACTTGTAGTAAAGGTTGAGAAAAAAAATCTGCTGGGATGTGTTCACACAATGCTGGAAAATTTGGCAGAGAACTTTCCACCACGGAAATTCAACAGCCTGAAAGCGCAGCAGCAAAAATCATTTTGAGGTGACTTACCAACAAAAATTGTCTTGGATCCCTTTGTCACAGGTTTTAGTCTCAGCACGTGCATGGGATTTAGTGAAATCTCATCCACTATGCTATTACTGTACATCGCAATGGTGAGTATGAAGCAGCAAGCCCATGGCGAATACGCCTAATGTGACCCCAGCCTCAAATGACTGCAACCAAAAACATTGCCATACAGAATTTAATACAATGATAAAAGTAAGTTTGCAATAAATTTCAGCGTCCAGAATGTAAAAAGGAATTCAGGGAACTCAACCAAGGGAAAATGGACTTTATCCTTGGCATATTTAAAAATAGCCATTATCAATGGTGAGGAAAAGCAAACCGCGATAAGAGGCCGGCAGCAGAGGAAATCTTAAGGAAGTTTATAATGCAGTCACTTAGGAGCCAGAAGTGCAGATTTCAGAGTCTACGTTCCATTATTTGTCCGTTTCCTACATTTCGCCTGTAGCTCTTTTTTCCATTGAACATACAATTATTCTACCCAGCCCCCTCCGGTAGACTCGGGGGACCATCCCCTGTGGTTAACTTCCTGCCTAGGTTGCTGCCTTTTATTAACTTGTACTGTGATCTGATGTTTCTGGCGCACACTCTCTTGTATTGCTTAAGATGTAAGTTATTAGGACTTACTCGTATAAGTTATTGGTCGGATGATTAAACCAAATTTAATTTGAGTGAATGCCAATAGTCTATTTTTTAGGCAAGAATTCTATTACAGAATTGACAAGTCTTCTCTCCTTGGCACTGCGTACCCTTGGAGAATGTGCAGAGAATTTAACCTTTGTTTCTTGTCTCATCAGTATGCAAGCTCAGTGCCCACTACTCTTAGCTTGTCTTTGACCAATACATGTAGAACTCATTAGACCGGATGAAAGAGATACTACAGGCAGCGTTACTGAGAAAGCGAGACAGTGATCAAACTCAAACCACTAGGGCTGTGTTTTTACACCTGGAAAATACCACCCTATTAAAGGCTTATCCTGGACCATTCCTTAAGGACCGCAACATCGCAACACAAAGGGAGGCTAAAATAACTTTGTATATATACTGTACTGTAAACTCTATTTCCTGTAAATATACAAAATAATATTTGTAGCTAATAAACAGTATATGGATTTGAGCTGAAAGTCCTAATAGAAGCTAAAAACAAACTAGCAATAGAAACCAGCCAAGGATGTAGTACTCTAACCTCTGGTGTTATCGTGGGGGTCACAGCCACAGACAGAGATCTTATTTCTTGTATTTTTATTTCATGTTAGGCTAGGTTCACATCTGCATCAGAGGACTCCACTGAAAATTGTCGGAGAAAAGTCCTGTCTGGAGGTTTCAGTATAAAATCATTAAGAACCCAACGGACACCCGGAAGACCCCATTATAGTCTATGGGGTCCATGGGTGTTTTAACGAAACCGTCATTCAGGTTCCGTGGCAGACTCAAACTAAGGAGAGCCCAGTGCAAGTGTGAACCTAGTCCAAGTATGGGCTGGATTTCTATTTTTCTGTTTGGTTATAGGGAAATAAATGTAACCTGAGGGACCCCTTTACTATATTGGTGTTCATTGAGTATTTATTATGCAGTGATGACTATTTGTTCTCAATTTTAAATGGAGCCTCGGCTGCAAATGTAAACATACCCATACTCATATGGCACCAACGTATTCTGCAGTGTTGTACAGAGACTGTTGTAATTCTCATCAGTCCCAATACCCAAAAGATTTACAATCTATGCAAACCAGGTTACAATCTAGCTAAGATTTCAGGCATTAATTACAACAGGGACCAAAAGTCCTACCCATGCCATTCCCTCTTTCAGGAAACACCTGATTTGCGCAAAAATTTGCAACTTTTTCATGACTTGTACATCAGAAAACTGGTTATATAAGTCGTAATAAGTCTCCCCCATTTGAAACCCATACAAATAACAAGGTAGAACATACAGACTCCATGTAGATGCTGTCTTTAGTTGGGTTCACGTCCAAGGATTTTTTTTCCAATTTTGAATCCTATAGATATTAGTGCACAAGCTGAGTCTAGGAGCCATGGGTCACCATAAAGTACTATATTTGTAGATATCTATATAGCAGGATACCATGCTTTACCGGTACAATCCAAGCTTTACACTGCCAGATCTACAATGTCCCATCTAATGAGCAAAATTACAGTTTTAACCAGAAAGCTAAAATAAAACAAGCATTATAAAGATACAGTATAAAGTTTACTATGAATAGCAGTGAGAGATCAAAAGTCTCTATAAAAATATTCATGTCTCAGTGCAACTCAAGCGAAAAAGAAAATGAATGAACAATGGGGGCACAGTTTTATTGCCCCCCAGGGCCCATGGTAATTTCAATTACGCACTGTCCAAAAAGGAGAACTAATGACAAGATATTCAGTCCCCTATAATGGGGAACAGGATGCGGTTTGTAGGGTTTCTTTTAAGGTCTAAAAACAATCACTCCATAAAAATGTTCTGAATCCAGTATATGGCAGACGGCGAACGACAAGACAAGAGGAGCACATAAAAGGTTTCGGTAAATCTCACACAGGCAAGAAAAACACCAAAGGAATCTTGCGTTTCATGTTTGTGTTTTGTCTTGGTTTTTGTATAAAAAAACCTCATATTATTCTATAAAAATATGGTAAATTCAGTCTTTAGTGTACTAAACCGTCCTGCTTGCTATTAAAATTCAAACTTTTAAAAACACTATAAGGCAAAGGCCCCGCATAAAAAAGCCGCAGCCAAAAGCGCTGCAAGAAAAAAAAACATTTTTTCCCACAAAGCTTTTCACAGAAAGTCCACAGAGTTTCCTCTGGGGACTTTGTACTTCATTTATACTTAGACAGAAAACACCCGCATTTCCATAGGTATCATTGACCTGCTGTGATTTCCAAAAACGCAACGGTGTTTGAAATCGCAGGATATCTGCTGCGGATATTTGTATGCAATGTGTGGATAGGATTAGCCAAAATTCCATCAGGTACTCTAAAATGCTGCGCATATGCCATGAGTGGCCCCGGCTTGAAGAGTTTTTGCTAATCCCTTTTTCTTAATCTGTTTTGTGATTGGGATTGACTCTGCGTTCAGACACAACTAAGGGGGCCCATAAGGTTCACTCAGAGATAAGGTGCAGTTACAGATAAGTATGTAGTAGAGATGAGCGAACACTAAAGTGTTCGAGGTTCGAAATCCGATTCGAACAGCCGCACACTGTTCGACTGTTCGAACGGGTTTCGAACCCCATTATAGTCTATGGGGGGAAATGCTCGTTTCAGGGATAGGCAACATTCGATCAAATTCTACTTACCAAGTCCATGAGTGAGGGTCGGGCTGGATTCTTCTCCCTGCGCAGCGTCCCCGCATCCTCTTCCGGCCTTGAATTCACTCTGCTAGGCATCGGGCTGAGGCAGAGCTCACTGCGCATGCGCGGGCAGGCGCAGTCGGCTCTGCCCAGGCCCGATGCCTAAGCAGAGTGAATTCAGAGCCAGAAGAGGACGCGGGAACGCTGTGCAGGGAGAAGACTTCTAAAGGTAAGAGAAGAACCAGCGTTGATTGGCAATGTATAGCATTCTGCCAATCAATGCTGGTTCTGCATCGAATCCTAACTTCGAACAGCTAGTAGTGTTCGATCGAGTACGAGTATTTCGAATACCGTAGTATTCGATCGAATACCTACTCGATCGAATACCTACTTGATCGAATACTACTCGCTCATCTCTAGTATATAGGAAGGTGTGCCAAAGTACACCTTAAGTACACTAAAGAGGTTTTTCAGCCCCAAATGGATTTCTCATAGGTCTGATGACCTATCCACAGGCGCTGTAAACTGGACAAGGAATGCAGGCAGGAATAGGAATACTTGAATAGGAGCAACCTGCATGTATACTCACCGCCCACTGTACCAGCTTACAGCCAGGAGTCCGGATGTCAAATCCTCATAGATCACATAGTGATGACCTATCCTCTGACATCACTGTGCACGTTATACCTGTAATGTGTGCATTATTCCTATACTATGACATCACTACATTATCATGGTGCATTAGAGAGACCCAAATGATCATAAGTCTCGGTCATGGTAAAGCAGGGTCTCATTTCAAGCTTACCTAACTCCCGTCAGTCTAGTCTTTACTTCTCTTCTCTCTGGTACTCTCTTCTTCATGCCATATCAACCACCACCCAAACCATTACACAGGTCCAGAAGTCCACCTCTTCCTGATATGCCTCTAACCAGGAGTGTAACTTGAAGGGGTGCGGAAGGTGCAGTTACACCGGGGCCCAGGAGCCTTAGAGGGCCTATAAGCACTGGCATCAGTATTGAGGTTGCAGCTTCCATCTGGTCCATAAGCCAACGAGACTCACAAATCCCCCTAACCACACTAAGGGTGATTAAACTCCTTAGCACCGATAACCATCACTATCAAGAATTCACTGCAGGGATGAGGTAGGGGCCTCGGACAAAAGATTGTAGCGGGGTCTACAAGATTTTAGTTACACAACCGCTTTTAACCCTGACTAGTGTCTACCTCAATAGCTTTCCTATAACTACCACCACCTGACCAGCAGAATGCTATGATAATGCTACATACTCATTATCGCAGATCTTGTATCTCCCCCATAATCCTTCGAGATTTAAGGACAATCAGAAATGTTTCCATAGACTACTGAACATATGTAAGCAATAATGACACACGATCCACATGAAAGAATACTTCATCACAGCTGAGATATAAGCTTTCGGAGACTGCTAGTGATGTCTGCTTTTAATGTAAGAATCAGTTTTGACTTGGGGCAAGGAAAGTGTGTATTACGTCAAGGCGCAATGACTCACATGGAAGATAAAGACCTAGAAATCAGCAAATCTTCCATGAAAATGGCAAGAAACTCAGAATGCATAATATAAAAGTCCACAAAATGTTGCAAAAAGTAAATTAAATAAGTGACTTTAAAAAACACATGTACATAATATAAGTTTTATTTTAGGTAATTTTTATTTTTTAAATTTTTCTGTTTTTTATTAAATGGGTTGTATAGCTCAAAAATCATATATTCCTATGAGCAAAAAAAAAAAAAAAAAAAAATCTTAGCATTTGTAGGTCCTTCCTTCCAGCTATGGCCGATGCTTGATGATGCTATCTTATGATGTCCCGTGTCTATTCATTTCACCCCAGCAGCCAATCACTGGCCTCAGCAGTGACCGATAGACAAAAGACAAGTGAAAGACTGGTCTCTGCAGTGATGTTCCATTTTCTACATATGAACAGAAATGGGACATCATGAGAAGACATCATGCATCTCCAACAGTACCTGGGTGCTGCCGCCACTGGATAGCAGTGCTGCAATCTACAAGTTCTTGCTGTGTCACAGAATGTGCTGGGTAAGGTGTGAATTGGGGTATCGTGCACATTTGGCACAAGAAAGCATTTACCCCATTATGTCTGGATCTGCCTAGTATTTCAGCTTCACCTATATGGGACTGAGCTGTTGGTGTACCATATGACCGATGAATGTGATGTCATTGACACAGGGAAGAGTCTTAAGCACTTGTGTGCACCTCTTCAAACAGCTGATCTGTTGGGGTCCTGGGTGTCAGACCCTTCTCGATCACATATTGATAACTTATCTTTATGTAAGTCATGGCAAGGCCCTTTAACTCTATGGGTTTTTTTTTTCTAACCTTTCTTTAGAGAATCCTGCAGGCTTTGCTGTCTCAGCTGCTGACAACTACTTCTTCCATCTTGGGTGACATTACATACACATGTGGACAAAATTGTTGGTACCCCTCATTTAATGAAAGAAAACCCCACAATGGTCACAGAAATAACTTGAATCTGACAAAAGTAATAATAAATAAAAATTCTATGAAAATGAACAAATGAAAGTCGGACATTTCTTTTCGCTTCTATAGAATTTAAAAGAAAAATAAAACTCATGACACAGGCCTGGACAGAAATGATGGTTCCCTTAACTTATTATTTTGTTGTACAACCTTCTGAGGCAATCAGAGGATTCCTGTAACTGTCAATGATACTTCTGCACCTCTCAGCAGGTATTTGGCCCCCTCCTCATGAGCAAACTGCCCCAGTTGTCTCGGGTTTGCAGGGGGCCTTTTCCAGACGCCATGTTTCAGCTCCTTCCAAAGATGCTCAATAGGATTTAGGTCAGGGCTCATAGAAGGCCACTTCAGAATAGTCCATCATTTTCCTCTTAGCCATTCTTGGGTGTTTTTAGCTGTGTGTTTTGGGTCATTATCCTGTTGCAAGACCCATGACCTGTGACTGAGAACAAGCTTTCTGACACTGGGCAGCGCATTTCTCTCTAGAATCCCTTGATAGTCTTGAGATTTCATTGTATCCTGTACAGATTCAAGACACCCTGTGCCAGATGCAGCAAAGCAGTCCCAGAACATAACAGAGCCTCCTCCATGTTTCACAGTAGGGACAGTGTTCTTTTCAAGATATGTTTGTGAACATAGAGCTGATGTGCCTTGCCAAAAAGTTTGATTGTTGTCTCATCTGTCCATAGGACATTCTCCAAGAAGCTTTGTGGCTTGTCAACATGTAGTTTGGTTATTATTACTTTTGTCAGATTCAAGTTATTTCTGTGACCATTGTGGGGTTTTCTTTCATTATACGAAGGGTACCAACAATTTTGTCCAAATGTGTAAAAAGAGTAATAATAGTTGAACAGTTTTACTCCTATTACCTTGTTTCTTGTACTTAGAGAACACTTACAAGATCTTTCCTTTGTTGGAGTCCACTCTCCTGAACACTGCAGTCTCTTCAATGCAGGTCCTGACTAAAGATGGCTGAACCTCCGAATATTAATTTCTTCCCATGTTCAGACTAAGTGATCATCTGGATGTCATGATGCTCAGCATTCCCATGTCATTGCTGTGGCCCGACCACAGGCCTCAGAAGTGAGCCCATGTACATAACATCACCGGAGAGGGCCGGATAGCAAGAAGACAGAGCACTGGACAAGGAAACGGAAGGTATAAATCTTTTGTATTTTTGTCACCTTCCCTGGGCCTCCACCTATTATACTTTATAGCAATGATCTATCCTAAGCCAAATATTATGATATTGGAAAAGTCCCTTTAAGAGCCATTCTTCCTGTTTCCTCATATACATGCATGATGGATTCAATCGGGCAATAAGGAGAGGGGAGTAATAGTCTATGGAGTCCATGTGTTTCCTTAGGTAACTACTTTATTATCCGGATTAGGTTTCCGTTCGGGGGGGTCCCAATCAAACTTCCCAAATGGAAACCCGTGTGCAGATATGAACCAGGCCTGATCTATGAGAGCCAATGTGGGCAATTTATCAAACTATCTACGCCAATTTTCTGGCATTGATCGGGGTCAATACGGCACATTTTTGGCATAAGGCCCTTTCTTATGCCAAAGATTCACCACCTACTTTTATGATGCCTGGTATAGGAAACCCCAGACTTAATAAATCCCCTCACGTGTATGTATACTAGGCAATAATTTATTGACAAACTATTTATATTGTCATGCTTATAAAGTAAATTATGCACAAAAACATGAAAAACATGTTTTTCATGGAACTGCAGCTCTCTTTATTCGGGGCCAGGTGACATCAAGAACTTAATGTGAATGGGGGCGTCCAAACTACTTCCAATGGCAGACATTAATGGAAACTGGGATTAGATATGTTGAATTTCAAAGTGTTCATTCTTAGTTTTCCCAGGACATCCATCCTTCCAGAACTGTCTGGAGTGGACAGAGGTGTCTGTCAGTGGCCTAGACCCCCCCCTTCCCCGCACCCTACAAAAACAAACATGCACTCTTGGCCAATCTAAGCAGGCATGTTTATGGGGGAGTCAGAGCGTGACACTAAAAAAACAGATGGCCAGAGTTCAGAGTGGTCTGAGAGGCTAAAACATCTTACATCATACCTGCTGCCCCAAACTTAGATGTTTGCTTCTTCGTGAATATGGCAGACAGACTGCACTAAGGAAATATTTATTAAAGGGGTTGTGCCGTCAGCTATAGCCAATCCAAAATGCAACCTTTACTTTATACTTCGTTATGGGTTAGTCTAGGTTAGTATCTATGCTTAGTTTAGGCTTAAAAGTCTGCATGCAAAAACTACACAGAAACCGCTCTGTGTGAAAGAGGACATAGGCAGATTATGACACTGCTCCATGCAATTGGTGAAGGCATGGCTTTAGAGACTGCAAGTCATAAAACAGATATGTTGACATCTACATCAGGGTCTGTCCGGCACAGAGTCTGTCTGAAATTGAGTCTGAAAAGTACTAAAAGTTTTTCATCCGTCAATATCAGTGGGGTCCCTTGGGATCTGTTATGCGATGGACAAGAAGAACAGATTACGCAGTACAGATGTGAACGCACCTGAACCAAGTTATCATTTTTGCCAAAGAGAAGCTTGCCATAGATGCCGGATAGGTTGTTCTGCTGACAATTATTCCTCTCAACTCCAAATACGCGTGCACATCCAGCTTGGGATGGCATTCATGTGTCCTCAATTATTTCATTGGTTTCTCACTTGAAACATAAAGATGTGGCATGCTAAGGTGTACAAAATAAAATAACATTCATACTTACCTCCCGTTACCTCTTTTGGGCCTCCTTGCAGCCACTGGCGTCTTCTCTCTTCTTGGTGACGCCTGGTGCTCTCCTGTTACATCATGCACCTTAGTAGTGACCCTGGCACATGACATCATAAGAGAGCACCAGATATCGCAAGGAGACCCAAGAGAGGTCACGGAAGGCGAGTATGAATGTTTTTGGGGTTTTTTGTCACCACCCCTGGGCCTCCACGTATTATACTCTGGGATCTGATACCAGCACAGGGTAAAACGCGTGGGCCATTTTTGTTCATCTGCCATTTGTTAAAAAATTAACAATTTGGAATATCCGTGTCAAATCCGCGTTATGATGAAACGATTCGCCCATTCTTGACCCTTTTTCCCTCCAACATCTGCTATTAGGGAAAAATGGGGGAACCTATATATATATATATATATATATATATATATATATATATATTGGGTGGTCCATCGATCCAGACAAAACCAGCAGGTTTTATCAACATTTAGCTTATTTTTAAGACCCCCATTACACTCAGACCTGCTAATACTGGTCTAAGTCACATAGTGTATTATCAATAAACTTTCCATTTACGCAGATCCAAAATCCCACCTTGTAGTAAGAACCACCTTGAGACTGATATTCTTGAAACTGTATACAGAGGCCATACCTGAGTTGTACAGCCATTTTATAGACAACATAAAATAACCCTTGTATCTTCTGGTGAAATCAAAGTACCAATAGTAGAGACACAGTCAGGGGTGTTCAGAGTATCCCGTAAATCATGTGAACTGGAGATTTGTGTGGGAAATAGACTCCACATCTATTCAGCAGGAACAGCTCTATTGAGACCTACTGTATATATTTACATCCTTTTAATAGCCCGGTTCCAGAAGTGTCCAGGATGAGCTTCTGCCCAGGCATGCATGTACCACAGCCATCACACTGTCTCTTTATTCTCCGCAGCACAATTGGGCACTGTGTGCTTTGTGTTACAGGGGACATGGCATCACAACACATTCTCAGTCTAGAAAACAATCAGGTTGAAAAGAAACCACTGCAAGGTGAAAGATGCCGATGTGTCACATTATCCATCTGCTTTTCCTTCCATTAACAATTAAAAGACTATAAAAAGTCTCCTGCTCTGCATTTCATTACATAATGTGCACACCTGAAGCAGGGATGGGATCAATATTAAGGAATTTGGGGACATTCCAAGAGTCAACATGACTTTGGACTAGAAGTAAGAAGTTCCATTGGCATTGATAGAAAACAAACATGAACGTTTGAGAGAGAACTGGCTATCAGGCTCTAAGGATATAGGATATGTTCAACCTAGCCTAAAGTCATTCTACATTTTTAGAAATAAGTAAATATATATATATATATATATATATATATTCCCTAAGTAGTAAAAAACTAAATATGCTGAACGTCTCTTTGACCATATGCTCTTTTTTTCCCATGAAAAGGTTAATTTTCTCCCTCCTGACATAAATCTTAACACCCCAGCACACCAGAGGAGAGAGGCCACTGCATTTCTGATGCACAGGCGACCTATTAAAGGAAATCAGAAAGTAGATCTAAGAAATGTATCCAGCCCTAGTGTTGTGAGGTTGACCTATGGGCCCCATGGCTTTTGGACCAGTCACAGCTGCGATCATTGTGACCACTATAGTTAGATCAGTGGCCAGACATCTCTAGCCATGACTTATCTTCTATGAAAACAAAGGCTAGGGCAAGTTGAAATCCAACATGCCCAATCCTTTCTTCCCCAACATCTGCCTAATAATTGTCGGCAGAGCATTAGAAGATTGACCAGTTCCAAGACAATCCTTAGGTTCAGCCTACTTTGCTGTAATATGTATGTAGGCTTTAAATGAACTTAGAAGGGGCACTATAGTGCAAAGGATACATATGCCTAAGAAAAGACCCTAGTGTATATACTATGTGCCAGATTTGTTATTTCAACCATTTTTGAACCCAAAAAGTGTCTATAAAAGGAAATCTAGAAAGACCAATTATGTGTCAGGTTTATTAATGCTACATGTCACACAAGCCAAGCAAAAGATATCAGGCGCAAAAGAAGTATCCAACATGTCTATCCACATATGTCAAAACTACTACACAACAGCCAATGTAATGGATTTGGCATATTATCTGCCACTATATTTGGGTTCATCTGTCCCATTGTAAGGTAAATACGTTTGTTTATTATAACATCCATGTATTTTTCTAAACATATCTGTATTATATGAGTTTTCCAGAGATTTCTAGACACTTCCTTACATATATTGTAACATATATATATATATATATATATATATATATATATATCTGCTGTGCATAAATAAATATAGTAATAGCTACATAAGGAGTGATATATATAGACTGATAATATAAAATAAGATAAAATAGATAGCTAGATACTGTAGATGGTTACTAGAACATGATCATATTACATAATATCCATCATTCCCTCTAATGATCTATGATCTAATGATCTATCCTTGTATTCTAGATTATTATTCTGCCCTGTATTGTATAATATTATTCTGCCCTATAGTGGAGATTATTATTCTGCCTATTGTTGTGGTTTCTTTGGTGCTTTCCAATAATCCAGTTACTTAGGCTGACTGAGCAGTGATAGAAGACATCCCCTCCCCCATCTCCCCATCACACAACTCACCGAGACAAGGAACTCCAGGGTCCCCACATAGTCCCTCTCAGTCTTGAGAAGTTCACTGAGCACACAGACCCTGAGCCTGAGATGCCTCTCCAGGTCCTTGCTGCTCTCCACCTTTCCATCAGGCTTATGTTCCTCTGTCATATTAAATCCCAGGACTCAGTGCTGACCCTCCAGCTATGACTTGACTCAGGTCAGAAAAGTTCTCCAGAGTTAGGCAGATCCTAGACTAGTGCAGGGCTGGCTCCTTCACAGGCAGACTCTTCATCTTGCTCTGATCAAAGATAGTCAAACCAGATGTAACAGAGAAAAGTTTCCTTGTGCCTGCAGATCTCCAGTCAGTGGTTTAGGAGCAGAGCAAGTAAATTGGACATTAATCAAAAGATTGTCTCCATGTGACTCCAGCCCCTTCATCCTGGAACCAGCCCCCATCACCCACCCTCTGCTCCACTGCTGTCCCCTCCTTCATCCTCCAATGAATGGCAGGAAAGAGAGCAGAAACCTTGGGAAGTAGAATGTGCCAACAATGCCCGCTCTGCACAATCCCAGAGCACAGTGCGAACAGAGGGCAAGGGTGTCAGGAGGATGTCAGCAGCCTGGGTCCAAGTGGGGGGCAGACCTGCAGACCTCCTTTTTACTACACACTTTGCCTCCTCATACTAGAGACTTGTAAAGTTTGTGCTGAGAGTTTTACTTCTCCAGAATCATCTCTCCTGCAAATGTCATTTAACACAGGAAAGAAAAGTCATTTGTTGTGTTCTGTGCTGTGCAGTATTAGTTACCTCCCTGGGATGGGATCATTCCTATGTTAGCAGATGTCACAGACTGCAACATAACTAGAAAATGGAAGCTTATGTAGCCCCTAAAGACGTCAACAGTAAATAGTAATCCACAGTTTTCTGTCTCTGATCTGCTGGGTCTCTGGAAATTTGGGTTGCAATTCAGGAGGGGGGTCATATTGACCCATCTTTCCTAGAATTCTAGAAAATGTATCTGCCAGATTACACCACGATATAGGAACTGTACATGTACTATTATATACCAAAGTAACTTTGCCTTGAATCCCAGCTGGGAAAGCTGAATACCAACATTACAGCAACTTTGTTAATACTTTGCAAATAGAAAAGTAATCTCTTTCCTAGAGTAGCTTTTTATATATCTTTATATCTCTTTGTTGTACATTGTATTTATAAAGAACATTACTGTTTCACTCTCCATTAGACTTAGGAGCGATTTCGCTGATAGTTGGCCATTTAAAAGGGTGTTCAAAGCCTAAGTTGAATATAATAAACAGTATATACCCACCTATTCATCTGGAGAAAAATAGACTGCACTCCATTCAATACAAAATTGGCTAAATATCAAAAAAGTTCCATATAGGTAAAAAGATCAGCAAGACAAATACCAAGTGCCTAACCCTTTGATGTTTTTCACATTCTGGATCAAAAACATGGAGTAGAGTGCTGGTCGTTCTTCAGCAAATACGTGATATAGCGGTGGAGTAGACACTTTACAGTTAAAACCCACGCTGCAGACACTCCATGATTTCTAAAACCTTCACGGTTTTTAAAATCGCAGCATATCAATTATATCTACAAAACGCAGGTGGTTTCTCCATAGGTATAATTGAAATAGAAAGTCGGAAACCTCTGCAAACTTTCTGTCTAAAGTGCTGCGGGATGCATTGCTGTAGCAGCTTTTCCGGCAGCACTTTTTTGCTGCAGAAAGCCATGTGGGGCCTTAGCCTTATGGTTGTAAAGCTTAAGATTTCTGTCAATGCCTCGCCCTATTCACCTACGGTATACTTGCACTCTATTAAAGCAGTAATTTTTTTTTCCATGTGTACAGGTCTCTTTAAGGACCCATACCTTCTTGACCATGGTGTCTGGGCTATGTAGACATTTTTATGGCATACTGTAATTCTCTGGCCAGTACTTATATATGATGGGACAATGGAAATTGTATATAGGCTGATCTCCTCCCAGTGACAAATGCTGATCTACCTTATTACTGGAGCTTGTTTGACTTTCATTTACATGTCTGATGGGGACAGATAGCTGTTAACAAGATCATTTGCACCATAGAGTTTGCCTCTTGGCACCAAATCCCCTGTGTACACAAGGGGTTGTGCTAGAGACAAATGATAATGGTCCTTATCTCTGTCACATCTCAGCATTGGAGACATCTGCCTGGGGATTATAAATCCTCCCTGTGTTTCTTACCACAATCCAAAAATTTACAAAGAGTTAAAAGCGGCTTCCTATAAAATCAACCCAAGTGGTTGTTGGGGATGATCCCATATATGACACTGACTGCCCAGCTCCTTGTACTTTGAGCCAGCTTTGCAAGAAAAGTGCACTGGAAATGTTTAGACATAGCAAGGATTGGGAATTAATGTTCAATCAGTCTAAGGCTGAGGCCCCATGTTGCGAAACGCTGCATTTTTTGTTGCAGATTATGCAGGGGGTTTTTTTTAGCCAAAGTCAAGAATGGATACAAAAGTAATGTTAAATATATAAGAATTTCTTATGCTTCTACCTTCTGCTAAATCTACTCCTGGCTTTGGCGGTCGAAAACTAGTGCCGAGGGGGAGCGGGGTTGCATCACTGGCTCTTCAAAACTATTGCTAATACTATGCACCTCTGATGAATGGCTGCAAAGATTTGGCAGCTGAGAAACTCATTAGAGTTATTAATTATTGTATCACTTAGCGACTACACGGTCTTCAATACTGTGAGAGAGTATTTAGGACCGTAGCAAACTCTGGCAGGTTAGGTGAATTTTTGGAAACGGGGAGACGCTGTTACTTAGGTTTCCCTGATCTAAGCTAGAACGTAGGAGGAAGGTTTTATCTACTACCCCACCTGACAGATCTGGAGACGATATTATGGGACCTACTAACAGTGGGCTATGAAGCATTGGGGTATAACAAACAATAAACAGTATGCTTAGTATCAGCTGACGCTGGGTTCACACCTGCGTTCATGTCTCTGTTTTATGGTTTCCATCTTCTGCATGGCAGAAGACGGAAACCATAGACCGGGTCCGGCCGTGCGCGGCGGTGAGCGTTTTAGGCTCTCCGCCGCGAAACCGGATTTTTTAATCCGGACACAGAGTACTGCATGTCCGACTCTGTGTCCGGATTATAAAACCCGGTTTTGCGGCGGAGAGCGCAAAACGCTCACCGCCGCTCACGGCCGGACAGCTTTCTCACCCATTCAAATGAATGGGTGAGAAAGTCTCCTGCAGGCTTCCATCTCCTGCATCTGTTTTATGCAGGAAACGGAAACCTGCAATAAGGACAGATGAACGCAGATGTGAACGAGCCCTTAGTCCCACTCTAAGGGCCCCTTCACACGGCATAAGCGCTCGGCTCATTCCGCTTTACGCACGCTCCCATTGAAGTGAATGGGAAGTGTTTAGAAGCGCTCGCGTGTATGGCTCGGAATGAGCCGAGCGCTTACGCCATGTGAAGGGGCCCTTACTGTATCAAATATCTGACACTAACACCGCAGTGAAATTATCCGGTTATACTGGAATCCAAAATGAATATAAGGTCTATTGCTGCAGGTGGTTATGTGGTCAGTGAATTTTAATCACTTACCTGTGCACAATTATCTTTGAAGGGTGTTCTCTATATTTTAACTTTTGATAGAAATAATAAAGTTTTTTTTTTAATTATTTAATATCTTCTTGGGGTGGATTTGGGACTTTTGCCACAACTTTTTCTCTTACTCCTGGCTTTGGCTCAAAAAACTGCAGCAATATCTGCAAACAAAAAAAAAAAGCAGCTTGTCCTCAATTCTTTTAGCCTCAGCCTAAAAGAGTTGGGTACTTGTGGATGAGCAAGTAGAGTTGTATCCAAGATCCGCTAACTCCAATAACTATAAGGTTTTATGCCCTGAACTCACACGTTTTGTATATAGTTATGATGGTGTGAGTGTTGATATCCTTCAGCATGTGCCTACAGAAAAAAATTAGCAGGGGAATTTGCTAATCCTTTGTGCCACGTTTTTACCTGATTTGTGACTATATAACTCCACTTGCAATTTACACAGTCACATGTGGCATTTTTATGCCGGCCTTGTGCGTGGTGTTGAGTCATGGGTTGGGATATCACTTGTGCCACATTCAGTATCACTTGGGTGACTTCCATGGAATAAATTGCTGTAATAATCTGCACCACCCTGGTGTTATTTTCAACTAGGTGCAGGGACACCCGAAGGACGTGCTTTATGACAAGCACACCTTCTTTTGGCATTTGGGACATGAATCCAACCCAATTTGTATTGCACACTATGGATATTGATACTTTTTTGGTCTACAAATGTGTATATACCAAATGTAGCGACACATGGTGTGAATTTATTGCAACTTATCCGGTTGTATCACAACATTAAATATTAACACTATTGTAACAAGTCCTCCTCTGCGGAATCAATAAAAGGGACTAAAATAAACAGACTGCTGTTATTAGGAGACATCATTAGAGATAATAACTAGAGATGAGCGAACAGTGTTCTATCGAACTCATGTTCGATCGGATATTAGGCTGTTCGGCATGTTCGAATCGAATCGAACAACGCGTGGTAAAGTGCGCCATTACTCGATTCCCCTCCCACCTTCCCTGGCGCCTTTTTTGCTCCAATAACAGCGCAGGGTAGGTGGGACAGGAACTACGACACCGGTGACGTTGAAAAAAGTAGGCAAAACCCATTGGCTGCCGAAAACATGTGACCTCTAATTTAAAAGAACAGCGCCGCCCAGGTTCGCGTCATTCTGAGCTTGCAATTCACCGAGGACGGAGGTTTCCGTCCAGCTAGCTAGGGCTTAGATTCTGGGTAGGCAGGGACAGGCTAGGATAGGAAGGAGAAGACAACCAACAGCTCTTGTAAGAGCTAAATTCCAGGGAGAAGCTTGTCAGTGTAACGTGGCACTGACGGGCTCAATCGCCCCAACCCAGCTTTCCCAGGATCCTGAATGGAATACACTGTCAGTGTATTCCCGTATACCCGATATATACCCCGATACCCGTTCCAACGGTGTGCCCCCCCACCTTCACCCCAGAAATACCCTGCAAGTCCCCTAGCAATAGAATTGGGGCTATATACACCCACAATTTTTACTACTGGTATACAGTGCCATTGTCTGACTGGGAATTCAAAGAATATATTGGGAATACAAATACCCTCATTTCTTGCTACTGCCATATAGTGCCAGTTTCTGACTGGTAATTCAAAGAATATATTGGGCTTACGTGCACCCACAATTTTTACTACTGGTATACAGTGCCATTGTCTGACTGGGAATTCAAAGAATATATTGGGAATACAAATACCCTCATTTCTTGCTACTGCCATATAGTGCCAGTGTCTGACTGGTAATTCAAAGAATATATTGGGGTTACGTGCACCCACAATTTTTACTACTGGTATACAGTGCCATTGTCTGACTGGGAATTCAAAGAATATATTGGGAATACAAATACCCTCATTTCTTGCTACTGCCATATAGTGCCAGTGTCTGACTGGGAATTCAAAGAATATATTGGGGTTACGTGCACCCACAATTTTTACTACTGGTATACAGTGCCATTGTCTGACTGGGAATTCAAAGAATATATTGGGGTTATAAATACCCTCATTTCTTGCTACTGCCATATAGTGCCAGTTTCTGACTGGTAATTCAAAGAATATATTGGGGTTACGTGCACCCACAATTTTTACTACTGGTATACAGTGCCATTGTCTGACTGGGAATTCAAAGAATATATTGGGGTTATAAATACCCTCATTTCTTGCTACTGCCATATAGTGCCAGTTTCTGACTGGTAATTCAAAGAATATATTGGGGTTACGTGCACCCACAATTTTTACTACTGGTATACAGTGCCATTGTTTGACTGGGAATTCAAAGAGTATATTGGGAATACAAATACCCTCATTTCTTGCTACTGCCATATAGTGCCAGTTTCTGACTGGGAATTCAAAGAATATATTGGGGTTACGTGCACCCACAATTTTTACTACTGGTATACAGTGCCATTGTCTGACTGGGAATTCAAAGAATATATTGGGGTTATAAATACCCTCATTTCTTGCTACTGCCATATAGTGCCAGTTTCTGACTGGTAATTCAAAGAATATATTGGGGTTACGTGCACCCACAATTTTTACTACTGGTATACAGTGCCATTGTCTGACTGGGAATTCAAAGAGTATATTGGGAATACAAATACCCTCATTTCTTGCTACTGCCATATAGTGCCAGTTTCTGACTGGGAATTCAAAGAATATATTGGGGTTACGTGCACCCACAATTTTTACTACTGGTATACAGTGCCATTGTCTGACTGGGAATTCAAAGAATATATTGGGGTTATAAATACCCTCATTTCTTGCTACTGCCATATAGTGCCAGTTTCTGACTGGTAATTCAAAGAATATATTGGGGTTACGTGCACCCACAATTTTTACTACTGGTATACAGTGCCATTGTCTGACTGGGAATTCAAAGAATATATTGGGGTTATAAATACCCTCATTTCTTGCTACTGCCATATAGTGCCAGTTTCTGACTGGTAATTCAAAGAATATATTGGGGTTACGTGCACCCACAATTTTTACTACTGGTATACAGTGCCATTGTTTGACTGGGAATTCAAAGAGTATATTGGGAATACAAATACCCTCATTTCTTGCTACTGCCATATAGTGCCAGTTTCTGACTGGGAATTCAAAGAATATATTGGGGTTACGTGCACCCACAATTTTTACTACTGGTATACAGTGCCATTGTCTGACTGGGAATTCAAAGAATATATTGGGGTTATAAATACCCTCATTTCTTGCTACTGCCATATAGTGCCAGTTTCTGACTGGTAATTCAAAGAATATATTGGGGTTACGTGCACCCACAATTTTTACTACTGGTATACAGTGCCATTGTCTGACTGGGAATTCAAAGAGTATATTGGGAATACAAATACCCTCATTTCTTGCTACTGCCATATAGTGCCAGTTTCTGACTGGTAATTCAAAGAATATATTGGGGTTACGTGCACCCACAATTTTTACTACTGGTATACAGTGCCATTGTCTGACTGGGAATTCAAAGAATATATTGGGGTTATAAATACCCTCATTTCTTGCTACTGCCATATAGTGCCAGTTTCTGACTGGTAATTCAAAGAATATATTGGGGTTACGTGCACCCACAATTTTTACTACTGGTATACAATGCCATTGTCTGACTGGGAATTCAAAGAGTATATTGGGAATACAAATACCCTCATTTCTTGCTACTGCCATATAGTGCCAGTTTCTGACTGGTAATTCAAAGAATATATTGGGGTTACGTGCACCCACAATTTTTACTACTGGTATACAGTGCCATTGTCTGACTGGGAATTCAAAGAGTATATTGGGAATACAAATACCCTCATTTCTTGCTACTGCCATATAGTGCCAGTTTCTGACTGGGAATTCAAAGAATATATTGGGGTTACGTGCACCCACAATTTTTACTACTGGTATACAGTGCCATTGTCTGACTGGGAATTCAAAGAATATATTGGGGTTATAAATACCCTCATTTCTTGCTACTGCCATATAGTGCCAGTTTCTGACTGGTAATTCAAAGAATATATTGGGGTTACGTGCACCCACAATTTTTACTACTGGTATACAGTGCCATTGTCTGACTGGGAATTCAAAGAATATATTGGGGTTATAAATACCCTCATTTCTTGCTACTGCCATATAGTGCCAGTTTCTGACTGGTAATTCAAAGAATATATTGGGGTTACGTGCACCCACAATTTTTACTACTGGTATACAGTGCCATTGTCTGACTGGGAATTCAAAGAGTATATTGGGAATACAAATACCCTCATTTCTTGCTACTGCCATATAGTGCCAGTGTCTGACTGGGAATTCAAAGAATATATTGGGGTTACGTGCACCCACAATTTTTACTACTGGTATACAGTGCCAATTTCTAACTAGGAATTCAAAATGCGCAAGGCTCCCGGAAAGGGACGTGGACGAGGCCGTGGGCGAGGTCGGGGGAATGGTTCTGGGGAGCAAGGTAGCAGTGAAGCCACAGGGCGTCCCGTGCCTACTCCTGTGGGGCAGCAAGCATTGCGCCACTCCACAGTGCCAGGGTTGCTTGCCACATTAACTAAACTGCAGGGTACAAACCTTAGTAGGCCCGAGAACCAGGAACAGGTCTTGCAATGGCTGTCAGAGAACGCTTACAGCACATTGTCCAGCAGCCAGTCAGACTCTGCCTCCTCTCCTCCTATTACCCAACAGTCTTGTCTTCCTTCCTCCCAAAATTCCGAAGCTTTACAGAACAATAACCCAAACTGTCCCTGCTCCCCAGAGCTGTTCTCCGCTCCTTTCATTGTCCCTCAACCTGCCTCTCCACGTCACGATTCCACGAACCTAACAGAGGAGCATCTGTGTCCAGATGCTCAAACACTAGAGTCTCCTCCATCTCCGTTCGATTTGGTGGTGGATGACCAGCAACCCACCCTCATCGACGATGATGTGACGCAGTTGCCGTCAGGGCATCCAGTTGACCGGCGCATTGTGCGGGAGGAGGAGATGAGACAGGAGTTGGAAGAGGAAGTGGTGGATGATGAGGACACTGACCCGACCTGGACAGGGGGGATGTCAAGCGGGGAAAGTAGTGTGGATGTTGAGGCAGGTGCAGCACCAAAAAGGGTAGCTAGAGGCAGAGGCAGAGGTCAGCAGCTTAGGCGAAGCCAGGCCACACCCGGAATCTCCCAAGATGTTCCAGTTCGTACCCAGCCCCGAAAAACTCCCACCTCAAGGGCACGTTTCTCGAAGGTGTGGAGTTTTTTCAAGGAATGCGCCGAGGACAGATATAGTGTTGTCTGCACAATTTGCCTCTCGAAATTGATTAGGGGCTCTGAGAAGAGCAACCTGTCCACCACTTCAATGCGCCGTCATTTGGAATCCAAGCACTGGAATCAGTGGCAGGCAGCAACGGCAGGACAAAGGCCGCCTGCCGTTCACGCCACGGCCACTGCCTCTGCCACTGCCTCTGCCTCTGCCACTGCCACTGCTGACTGTGCTGGCGATGCACTCCAGAGGACGAGCCAGGACACCACTTCATCTGCCTCCGCCACTTTGTTGACTTCTACCTCATCCTCCCCTGGTCCTGTCTTATCTCCTTCTCCTGCACCATCAAAGGCACCATCAGGCGTTTCTTTACAACAACCCACCATCTCTCAGACATTGGAGCGGCGGCAGAAATACACTGCTAACCACCCACACGCGCAAGCCTTGAACGCCAACATCGCTAAACTGCTGGCCCAGGAGATGTTGGCGTTCCGGCTTGTTGAAACTCCCGCCTTCCTGGACCTGATGGCAACTGCGGCACCTCGCTATGCCGTCCCTAGCCGTCACTACTTCTCCCGGTGTGCCGTCCCCGCCTTGCACCAGCACGTGTCACTCAACATCAGGCGGGCCCTTAGTTCCGCGCTTTGCACAAAGGTCCACTTGACCACCGACGCGTGGACAAGTGCATGCGGACAGGGACGCTACATTTCACTGACGGCACACTGGGTGAATGTAGTTGAGGCTGGGACTGCTTCCCAAACTGGCCCGGTGTACCTCGTCTCCCCGCCTAACATTCCTGGCAGGGACACGAGAAGAACACCCCCCTCCTCCTCCTCCTCTACCGCCTCCTCCTCCGCCACCGCCTCCTCCTCCGCCACCGCCTCCTCCTCCGCTGTTAGATTGACCCCAGCTACGAGTTGGAAACGTTGCAGCACTGGCGTTGGTAGACGTCAGCAGGCTGTGCTGAAGCTGATCAGCTTGGGGGACAGACAGCACACTGCCTCCGAGGTGAGGGATGCCCTCCTCGATGAGACGGCAATATGGTTTGAGCCGCTGCACCTGGGCCCAGGCATGGTCGTTTGTGATAACGGCCGGAACCTGGTAGCAGCTCTGGAGCTTGCCGGACTCCAACATGTTCCATGCCTGGCCCACGTCTTCAACCTAGTGGTGCAACGTTTCCTAAAGAGCTACCCCAATGTTCCAGAGCTACTGGTGAAAGTGCGGCGCATGTGCGCCCACTTTCGCAAGTCGACAGTAGCCGCTGCTAGCTTAAAATCTCTCCAGCAACGCCTGCATGTGCCACAACACCGGCTTTTGTGCGACGTCCCCACACGCTGGAACTCAACGTTTCAGATGTTGAATAGAGTGGTTGAGCAGCAGAGACCTTTGATGGAATACCAGCTACAAAACCCTAGGGTGCCACAAAGTCAGCTGCCTCAGTTTCACATCCATGAGTGGCCATGGATGAGAGACCTTTGTGACATCCTACGGGTCTTTGAGGAGTCCACAAGGAGGGTGAGCTCTGAGGATGCGATGGTGAGCCTTACAATCCCACTCTTGTGTGTTCTGAGAGAATCCCTGATTGACATCAGGGATAACTCAGATCACACAGAGGAGTTAGGGATAGCATCCGATCCGTCACAGCTGGAGAGTAGGTCCACACATCTGTCCGCTTCACTGCGTTTAATGGAGGAGGAGGAGGAGGAGGAGGAGGAAGAAGAGTTGTCCGATGATGTGATGGTGATACAGGAGGCTTCCGGGCAACTTCGAATCGTCCCATTGTTGCAGCGCGGATGGGTAGACATGGAGGATGAGGAGGAAATGGAGATTGAACTTTCCGGTGGGGCCAGAGGAGTCATGCCAACTAACACTGTGGCAGACATGGCTGAGTTCATGTTGGGGTGCTTTACAACCGACAAGCGTATTGTCAAAATCATGGAGGACAACCAGTACTGGATCTTTGCTATCCTTGACCCCCGGTATAAAAACAACATCTCGTCTTTTATTCCGGTAGAGGGGAGGGCCAATCGCATCAATGCTTGCCACAGGCAATTGGTGCAGAATATGATGGAGATGTTTCCAGCATGTGACGTTGGCGGCAGGGAGGGCAGTTCCTCCAGTAGGCAACCAAGTTCTCACCGGTCCACACAAACGAGGGGCACACTGTCTAAGGTCTGGGACACCTTGATGGCACCCCCTCGCCAAAGTGCCGCCACGGAGGGTCCTAGTGTCACCAGGCGTGAGAAGTATAGGCGCATGTTGCGGGAATACCTTTCCGACCACAGCCCTGTCCTCTCCGACCCCTCTGCGCCCTACACGTATTGGGTGTCGAAGTTGGACCTGTGGCTTGAACTTGCCCTATATGCCTTGGAGGTGCTGTCCTGTCCTGCCGCCAGCGTCCTATCTGAGAGGGTGTTCAGTGCAGCCGGTGGCATCATCACTGACAAGCGCACCCGTCTGTCAGCTGAGAGTGCCGACCGGCTCACTTTGATAAAAATGAACCACCACTGGATAGAGCCTTCATTTTTGTGCCCACCTGTGTAAAGCACCCCAACATGAAACTCCATGTCTGTACTCAACCTCTCCAATTCCTCCGCATCCTCATACTCATCCACCATAAGCGTTGCACAATTCTGCTAATACTAGGCTCCCTCCAACATGATTTCCCCCAACTCTGCTGGTTAGAGGCTCCCTCCACCCTGATTTCCACCAACTCTGCTGGTTAGAGGCTCCCTCCACCCTGCTTTCCCACAACTCTGCTGGTTAGAGGCTCCTTCCACCATGAATTTGCCCAAACTGGGCTGTTTAGAGGCTCCCTCCACCATGAATTGGTCCAAACTGGGCTGGTTAGAGGCTCCCTCCACCATTAATTGGTCCAAACTGGGCTGGTTAGAGGCTCCCTCCACCATGAATTTGCCCAAACTGGGCTGTTTAGAGGCTCCCTCCACCATGAATTTGCCCAAACTGGGCTGTTTAGAGGCTCCCTCCACCATGAATTGGTCCAAACTGGGTTTTTTAGAGGCTCCCTCCACCATGAATTGGTCCAAACTGGGCTGGTTAGAGGCTCCCTCCACCATGAATTGGTCCAAACTGGGGTGGTTAGAGGCTCCCTCCACCATTAATTGGTCCAAACTGGGCTGGTTAGAGGCTCCCTCCACCATTAATTGGTCCAAACTGGGCTGGTTAGAGGCTCCCTCCACCATGAATTTGCCCAAACTGGGCTGTTTAGAGGCTCCCTCCACCATGAATTGGTCCAAACTGGGTTTTTTAGAGGCTCCCTCCACCATGAATTGGTCCAAACTGGGCTGGTTAGAGGCTCCCTCCACCATGAATTGGTCCAAACTGGGGTGGTTAGAGGCTCCCTCCACCATGAATTGGTCCAAACTGGGTTTTTTAGAGGCTCCCTCCACCATGAATTTGCCCAAACTGGGCTGTTTAGAGGCTCCCTCCACCATGAATTGGTCCAAACTGGGCTGGTTAGAGGCTCCCTCCACCATGAATTTCCCAAAACTTGGCTGTTTAGAGGCTCCCTCCACCATTAATTGGTCCAAACTGGGCTGGTTAGAGGCTCCCTCCACCATGAATTGGTCCAAACTGGGGTTTTTAGAGGCTCCCTCCACCATGAATTGGTCCAAACTTGGCTGTTTAGAGGCTCCCTCCACCATGAATTGGTCCAAACTGGGGTGGTTAGAGGCTCCCTCCACCATTAATTGGTCCAAACTGGGCTGGTTAGAGGCTCCCTCCACCATTAATTGGTCCAAACTGGGCTGGTTAGAGGCTCCCTCCACCATGAATTTGCCCAAACTGGGCTGTTTAGAGGCTCCCTCCACCATGAATTTGCCCAAACTGGGCTGGTTAGAGGCTCCCTCCACCATGAATTGGTCCAAACGGGTTTTTAGAGGCTCCCTTCACCATGAATTGGTCCAAACTTGGCTGTTTAGAGGCTCCCTCCACCATGAATTGGTCCAAACTGGGTTTTTTAGAGGCTCCCTCCACCATGAATTTGCCCAAACTGGGCTGTTTAGAGGCTCCCTCCACCATGAATTTGCCAAAACTGGGCTGGTTAGAGGCTCCCTCCACCATGAATTGGTCCAAACTGGGGTTTTTAGAGGCTCCCTCCACCATGAATTGGTCCAAACTTGGCTGTTTAGAGGCTCCCTCCACCATGAATTGGTCCAAACTGGGGTGGTTAGAGGCTCCCTCCACCATTAATTGGTCCAAACTGGGCTGGTTAGAGGCTCCCTCCACCATTAATTGGTCCAAACTGGGCTGGTTAGAGGCTCCCTCCACCATGAATTGGTCCAAACTGGGTTTTTTAGAGGCTCCCTCCACCATGAATTTGCCCAAACTGGGCTGTTTAGAGGCTCCCTCCACCATGAATTGGTCCAAACTGGGCTGGTTAGAGGCTCCCTCCACCATGAATTTCCCAAAACTTGGCTGTTTAGAGGCTCCCTCCACCATTAATTGGTCCAAACTGGGCTGGTTAGAGGCTCCCTCCACCATGAATTGGTCCAAACTGGGGTTTTTAGAGGCTCCCTCCACCATGAATTGGTCCAAACTTGGCTGTTTAGAGGCTCCCTCCACCATGAATTGGTCCAAACTGGGGTGGTTAGAGGCTCCCTCCACCATTAATTGGTCCAAACTGGGCTGGTTAGAGGCTCCCTCCACCATTAATTGGTCCAAACTGGGCTGGTTAGAGGCTCCCTCCACCATGAATTTGCCCAAACTGGGCTGTTTAGAGGCTCCCTCCACCATGAATTGGTCCAAACGGGTTTTTAGAGGCTCCCTTCACCATGAATTGGTCCAAACTTGGCTGTTTAGAGGCTCCCTCCACCATGAATTGGTCCAAACTGGGGTGGTTAGAGGCTCCCTCCACCATTAATTGGTCCAAACTGGGCTGGTTAGAGGCTCCCTCCACCATTAATTGGTCCAAACTGGGCTGGTTAGAGGCTCCCTCCACCATGAATTGGTCCAAACTGGGGTTTTTAGAGGCTCCCTCCACCATGAATTGGTCCAAACTTGGCTGTTTAGAGGCTCCCTCCACCATTAATTGGTCCAAACTGGGCTGGTTAGAGGCTCCCTCCACCATGAATTGGTCCAAACTGGGTTTTTTAGAGGCTCCCTCCACCATGAATTTGCCCAAACTGGGCTGTTTAGAGGCTCCCTCCACCATGAATTGGTCCAAACTGGGTTTTTTAGAGGCTCCCTCCACCATGAATTGGTCCAAACTGGGCTGGTTAGAGGCTCCCTCCACCATGAATTGGTCCAAACTGGGGTGGTTAGAGGCTCCCTCCACCATGAATTGGTCCAAACTGGGCTGGTTAGAGGCTCCCTCCACCATTAATTGGTCCAAACTGGGCTGGTTAGAGGCTCCCTCCACCATTAATTGGTCCAAACTGGGCTGGTTAGAGGCTCCCTCCACCATGAATTTGCCCAAACTGGGCTGTTTAGAGGCTCCCTCCACCATGAATTTGCCCAAACTGGGCTGGTTAGAGGCTCCCTCCACCATGAATTGGTCCAAACTGGGGTTTTTAGAGGCTCCCTCCACCATGAATTGGTCCAAACTTGGCTGTTTAGAGGCTCCCTCCACCATTAATTGGTCCAAACTGGGCTGGTTAGAGGCTCCCTCCACCATGAATTGGTCCAAACTGGGTTTTTTAGAGGCTCCCTCCACCATGAATTTGCCCAAACTGGGCTGTTTAGAGGCTCCCTCCACCATGAATTGGTCCAAACTGGGGTGGTTAGAGGCTCCCTCCACCATTAATTGGTCCAAACTGGGCTGGTTAGAGGCTCCCTCCACCATTAATTGGTCCAAACTGGGCTGGTTAGAGGCTCCCTCCACCATGAATTTGCCCAAACTGGGCTGTTTAGAGGCTCCCTCCACCATGAATTGGTCCAAACTGGGCTGGTTAGAGGCTCCCTCCACCATGAATTTCCCAAAACTTGGCTGTTTAGAGGCTCCCTCCACCATTAATTGGTCCAAACTGGGCTGGTTAGAGGCTCCCTCCACCATGAATTGGTCCAAACGGGTTTTTAGAGGCTCCCTTCACCATGAATTGGTCCAAACTTGGCTGTTTAGAGGCTCCCTCCACCATGAATTGGTCCAAACTGGGGTGGTTAGAGGCTCCCTCCACCATTAATTGGTCCAAACTGGGCTGGTTAGAGGCTCCCTCCACCATTAATTGGTCCAAACTGGGCTGGTTAGAGGCTCCCTCCACCATGAATTGGTCCAAACTGGGGTTTTTAGAGGCTCCCTCCACCATGAATTGGTCCAAACTTGGCTGTTTAGAGGCTCCCTCCACCATTAATTGGTCCAAACTGGGCTGGTTAGAGGCTCCCTCCACCATGAATTGGTCCAAACTGGGTTTTTTAGAGGCTCCCTCCACCATGAATTTGCCCAAACTGGGCTGTTTAGAGGCTCCCTCCACCATGAATTGGTCCAAACTGGGTTTTTTAGAGGCTCCCTCCACCATGAATTGGTCCAAACTGGGCTGGTTAGAGGCTCCCTCCACCATGAATTGGTCCAAACTGGGGTGGTTAGAGGCTCCCTCCACCATGAATTGGTCCAAACTGGGCTGGTTAGAGGCTCCCTCCACCATTAATTGGTCCAAACTGGGCTGGTTAGAGGCTCCCTCCACCATTAATTGGTCCAAACTGGGCTGGTTAGAGGCTCCCTCCACCATGAATTTGCCCAAACTGGGCTGTTTAGAGGCTCCCTCCACCATGAATTTGCCCAAACTGGGCTGGTTAGAGGCTCCCTCCACCATGAATTGGTCCAAACTGGGGTTTTTAGAGGCTCCCTCCACCATGAATTGGTCCAAACTTGGCTGTTTAGAGGCTCCCTCCACCATTAATTGGTCCAAACTGGGCTGGTTAGAGGCTCCCTCCACCATGAATTGGTCCAAACTGGGTTTTTTAGAGGCTCCCTCCACCATGAATTTGCCCAAACTGGGCTGTTTAGAGGCTCCCTCCACCATGAATTGGTCCAAACTGGGGTGGTTAGAGGCTCCCTCCACCATTAATTGGTCCAAACTGGGCTGGTTAGAGGCTCCCTCCACCATTAATTGGTCCAAACTGGGCTGGTTAGAGGCTCCCTCCACCATGAATTTGCCCAAACTGGGCTGGTTAGAGGCTCCCTCCACCATGAATTGGTCCAAACTGGGTTTTTTAGAGGCTCCCTCCACCATGAATTTGCCCAAACTGGGCTGGTTAGAGGCTCCCTCCACCATGAATTGGTCCAAACTGGGGTTTTTAGAGGCTCCCTCCACCATGAATTTGCCCAAACTCTGCTGGTTAGAGGCTCAATCCACCCTGATTTTCAAAACAAATGTTGGTGCCAACCTCAACTTACTACAAGGGCCAAATTCACTGCTGGTGACAAGCTCTCCTCACTGCAAGTGCCAAATACACATGTTTCAAGGTGTTTTCCTACTGTCAGAGAGGTGGTATTGAGTGTGTAAAGTGTGTAGTTGTTAGGCTGTGATGTTGGGGTAATAGAGGGTCTTTGGTGTGTTAGATGCCCCCAGACATGCTTCCCCTGCTGTCCCAGTGTCATTCCAGAGGTGTTGGCATCATTTCCTGGGGTGTCATAGTGGACTTGGTGACCCTCCAGACACGGATTTGGGTTTCCCCCTTAACGAGTATCTGTTCCCCATAGACTATAATGGGGTTCGAAACCCGTTCGAACACACGAACATTGAGCGGCTGTTCGAATCGAATTTCGAACCTCGAACATTTTAGTGTTCGCTCATCTCTAATAATAACCTTACAGCCATTGTTGCTTTATCTGTAGTGAAAAGGTTAAAGTGTTCTAACAGAATTAGATTTACAGAAGTCAGGGGGCTTTTCTATTGTCTCTTCTCATGACCCCTCATTACAGTGTGTGTCCTGTGGAGGAGATTTCACTTTGTCTAATGTTAGACAGTAAAGGTTTTTGTTGTTCTGTGGTCTCTGTTAATGTCTCCGTCCTTTCATGCCAGGTCATATGGCAGTCTTTGAAGATATCTTGGAGGATAAACAAAAAAACAGATGCCAGAAAGCAACACAGTCTTAGTTTTGTCTGCGACTTAGTGCATGATATAACCCAAATTCTCCACATTGGGAAGTATAGATAGTAAGTTATTAGTATGTGGCATATATTCTTTATTAAATATCATCTGCGAAAAATCAGCATTTAACACAATACCAATGACTACTATTAGAGAATTGTTCATACTGTAAAAATAATCCTTTATGCTGCCCTTTCAATGGCTTTCTGATAAAAAAAAATTAGGAAAACCTTTAACAGGGCCGATAATCAAGAGTGATCATTTTCCTTTATCTGATATATAAACATGGTGACCCTCAGCCCACAGGATCAAAACTTGTGAATATCCCTTCATTCAGCCATTGACAAATGCACAGTGTAAACGTTCCCCTAGCACAGATCACTTGCTACATAGTCAATGGACTCTAGTTATGGGCAGAAGTCAACCAATGGAAAGGATCTTAAATGGGTTAGAAACTAAAGTTTTTAGAGTGCATTGGCTGTACTGGATAAATATTTTTACACATATCGATGAGGGTCCCCTGGTATCTTGAGTAATAGCTTTGAAGAACACAGAGGGAAGCTTCAAGGCTCTTTCCTTCCCTGCTAAGGCTCCGACTCGGCTCTGCTCTATGTAAAAGGAACTGGAGTAGGGCAGAGCTGGTGAGTCAGGGGGACAGGCTGAGCAGATAGTCTTGGCACCCCTCTGTGCTCTGCAAAGCTAATAATCCAGACACCTGGGGACTCTCATCTGCATAAGTAAAGATGTTTGTCTAGTGCACTGAGAAAATCTCCCCTTGTAATCTCCTTTAACATATACAGTCCTTTAGTTTCCTCCCCTATTACAGTCCTATGAAAAAGTTTGGGCACCCCTATTAATCTTAATCATTTTTAATTCTAAATATTTTGGTATTTGCAACAGCCATTTCAGTTTGATATATCTAATAACTGATGGACACAGTAATATTTCAGGATTGAAATGAGGTTTATTGTACTAACAGAAAATGCGCAATATGCATTAAACCAAAATTTGACCGGTGCAAAAGTATGGGCACCTCAACAGAAAAGTGACATTAATATTTAGTAGATCCTCCTTTTGCAAAGATAACAACCTCTAGTCACTTCCTGTAGCTTTTAATCAGTTCCTGGATCCTGGATAAAGGTATTTTGGACAAACAATTCAAGTTCAGTTAAGTTAGATGGTCGCCGAGCATGGACAGCCCGCTTCAAATCATCCCACAGATGTTCAATGATATTCAGGTCTGGGGACTGGGATGGCCATTCCAGAACATTGTAATTGTTCCTCTGCATGAATGCCTGAGGATTTGGAGCGGTGTTTTGGATCATTGTCTTGCTGAAATCTCCATCCCCGGCGTAACTTCAACTTCGTCACTGATTCTTGAACATTATTCTCAAGAATCTGCTGATACTGAGTGGAATCCATGCGACTCTCAACTTTAACAAGATTCCCGATGCCGGCATTGGCCACACAGCCCCAAAGCATGATGGAACCTCCACCAAATTTTACAGTGGGTAGCATGTGTTTTTCTTGGAATGCTGTTTCTTTTTGGACGCCATGCATAACGCCTTTTTTTATAACCAAAAAACTCAATTTTTGTTTCCAAAATGAAGCTGCCTTGTCCAAATGTGCTTTTTCATACCTCAGGCAACTCTATTTGTGGCGTACGTGCAGAAACGGCTTCTTTCTCATCACTCTCCCATACAGCTTCTATTTGTGCAAAGTGCGCTGTATAGTTGACCGATGCACAGTGACACCATCTGCAGCAAGATGATGCTGCAGCTCTTTGGAGGTGGTCTGTGGATTGTCCTTGACTGTTCTCACCATTCTTCTTCTCTGCCTTTCTGATATTTTTCTTGGCCTGCCACTTCTGGGCTTAACAAGAACTGTCCCTGTGGTCTTCCATCTCCTTACTATGTTCCTCACAGTGGAAACTGACAGGTTAAATCTCTGAGACAACGTTTTGTATCCTTCCCCTGAACAACTATGTTGAACAATCTTTGTTTTCAGATCATTTGAGAGCGGGCTGTCCATGCTCAGCGACCATCACACTTAACTGAACTTGTATTGTTTTGTAGAAAGAAATGGTCCAAAATACCTTCATCCAGGATCCAGGAACTGATTAAAAGCTACAGGAAGCAACTAGAGGCTGTTATCTTTGCAAAAGGAGGATGTACTAAATATTAATGTCACTTTTCTGTTGAGGTGCCCATATTTTTGCACCGGTCAAATTTTGGTTTAATGCATATTGCGCATTTTCTGTTAGTACAATAAACCTCATTTCAATCCTGAAATATTACTGTGTCCATCAGTTATTAGATATATCAAACTGAAATGGCTGTTGCAAACACCAAAATATTTAGAACTAAAAATGATTAAGATTAATAGGGGTGCCCAAACTTTTTCATAGGACTGTAATAGGGGAGGAAACTAAAGACAATAGAAAGCAGATTGCAAGATGAAAATAAGTAAAGTATCGCATGTCAAATAGCATAATCTGTAAATATGACCCTTTATTATGGAAATAACTTTGCAAGGAAATAATTTATTTTTCATTAAAAAAAATTGCATACAAAATATCCATTGTACAGATGTAAAGGTCCTATATAATCTGATGCTTTTGTTCATGTGAAGTTCTTTAAGATGATTTACAGTTCACATTATATTGATATATTGATTATACTGGTGAATATCACAACTCGATTTTACTTATAGAGATAGATAGATAGATAGATAGATAGATAGATAGATAGATAGATAGATAGATAAGAGATAGATAGATAGATAGATAGATAGATAGATAGATGATTGATAGATAGATAGATAGATAGATAGATAAGAGAGAGATAGTATTTAGATAGATGATAGATAGATAGATAGATAGATAGATAGATAGATAGATAGATAGATAGATAGATAGATAGATAGATAGATAAGAGAGAGAGATAGTAGATAGATAGATAGATAGATAGATAGATAGATTATAGATAGAGAGATAGATAGTAGATAGATGATAGATAGATAGATAGATAGATAGATAGATAGATAGATAGATAGTAGATAGATGATAGATAGATAGTTAGATAGATAAGATGCTGCAGCAAAAATACATGCCTTTTTTTGTTGTGACACACACCAGTGTGATTTTAGTTGCAGCATGTTGATGAGATTTTAAGAAATCTAAAATGGCCCCCTTATGCCCCCACATACAGCATAATGGCTCCCTTTTGCTCTCACCCAGTATAACAGACCCCTTTTCCCCTAACATACAGTATAATGACCCCTTATGGCCCCAAACATTTTGCCTCCATTTTGTTCTCACACAATATAATGGTCCCCTTTTCCCCCACATAAATTATAATGGCCCCTTCTTCCCCGTACACAATATAATGGCCTCATTTTGCTTGCACACATTGTATAATGGTTCCCTTGTCCACCCACATACAGTATCATGGCCTCATTCTGCCCCCACATACAATAAAATGCCCTGACACATGGTGTAATCGCCCTCTCCTGCCCCCACACATGGTATAATGACCCCATTTTGCACCCACACAATTTAATGACCCATTTTGCTCCCATAAAGTATAATGGCCCTCCAGTCCCACATGCCTGACAAATAAGCGGTGCTTATAGACTTCAAAATTACTTACGACTTGCACCCCTTTCCTCCCCTTTTTTTGATACTGGCAAAATAACTCTGTGAACACCATATCAGGGAAGATGTCAGGAGTCCGGGGCTGCGGCTATAAGGACCGTTGATGTTGGTAAGCCCCTCTTGCCCATTAGGTAGCCTTCACACAGAGTATATGCTCCACTCATTCTGAACATAAAAGTCGTTCAGAATGAGCACGTAAATACCAGCTCCCATTGACTTCAATGGGTGCCGGCATACACGCGTATCACATTGAAAGCAATAGAGAAAAAGCTTCCCATTGATTTCAATGGGTAGCGCTCGTATGCCGGCACCCATTCAAGTCAATGGGTGCTGGTTTTTACGCGCACATTATGAACGACTTGTACGTTCAGAATGAGCGGAGCGTATACTCCGTGTGAAGGCTCCCTTACAAGGCAATGATCAATCTGTATTGATGAAAGTTCTCACTGCAGACCCTCAAGAGACTCCTCAGGCTCTCGGAGCTCCAGCACCTGCTCATGTTGGCCGGTTGCTGACACCAGCCCCCTGATCATACTATATATATATATATATATATATATATATATATATATATATATATATATATATATGTGTTATTCATAAGCACCAATGTGCCTGACAGAGGCGGAAAGAGTGTCCTTTATACTCCATTGACCTATTATATTCTGCTGTCCAGAAAAGTGTGGCCTGCTGCGCTATTCTACAGAGCCACCAGTAAGAAAAACATATACCATGTATGCCATGCATTATATATATATATATATATATATATATATATATATATATATATATTTGTTTTGTTTTACATTGGACCCTCTGGGAGATGGATTATATAATGAAACCCCTCTAATGTATACTTACAAAAGTTACAGCAAATGCAGTGTGAAGCACCCTGATGGGGACCCTTGCTTGTCCAGTTCATTATTTTCCAGGAAAATAAGAGACACCACTGTCATCTGATATTGTTGTACCTTCTGTCCTCTAAGAAATCTGTATGGAGAAATCAGCAAATATAGGGTCATTTACACATTTATGTTATTGGTAAGATGCAGATGTCTAAGGTTAATGTATAGTACAAAACAGTTACCCATAAAAGTTCACCAGTGTGTCTATAATAGATATAATAGTGATATTGTTACGCTCTTCCTCTGCTCACATCCGCTTTGAACATTGAGAATCATTAAAGGAATTTTCCAGCTTTTTGATATTTATGACCTACAGTATCCGGGATAAGTAATGGGGCCTATAGCTGCTAGGTAGACAATGATTCATATAGCTAAAAGTTGTCTCTTCCGACTCTAATACACACTTATGTGCGTCACCATATATTGTGAATATGTACAGGGAAAATCTGCTGTAGATATCTCTTACCTACATAAAAAGTGGTCACATGATGAACGTAACCGTCCCTTTTCCTTCTCTCCTCTAATATCATCGGTTGGATGAGATTTGGCTGGAATTAGTAAAGTGACAGGTTCAACCATGTATGAGGGCCTATAGGTTAACCTAATCTCTGTGGCTAGTATATAATAGTCTTAAAAAGTCTTTATCTACGTAGACCATGAATGAAGACCATCATCAGCTCTTTGACACTGTAAGGCCTATACAGTCAGTTAACCATTTATGTTTTTGTTTCCACCATCATCACACCTTCCACTCCCTGTTATCTTCTCCAGTATCTGAGTATAAGTAATCTCAAGGTAATTCAGACTCCTCTTCAAAAGAAAAGTGTTTTGTATAGAAGGAGCCTTCACTAACCATTGACTAATCCTCCTGTCCTGTATCATATCTGACTACAGTAATGTAGAAACAAGTAATGAACATTGTAAAAGTCTTCCTTTTAGGACTAGTATTTTCTCTCCTCGGCCCTACAAGCTAGATTAGGGTTACCTGAATTAAACTGTGCTTTTCCCTTGTGAATTGGTGTCTTCATTGCCAAGATATCATTGTTTTTGTTAATATTCAAATGAGCTGTTTGGGGCAACAAGGCCATTGCTGTTGCTCCAAAGACGTAAGCAACAATTGCTCCAGATGGCACTGCTCGGCATTGCTCAAGAACTGAGATATTGATTCACAAGGGAAGACATCATTTAATTCGGGTGACCCTAACCTATCTATCTATCTATGGGGCAGGTTTAACATGCAGGATTCTGATGATAGACTCCCTTTAAATCTATAGTTCAGTAAACCATTGTGTGAGACTCAAAGGATCTGTATGAAATTCCAAAAATATGACCGTTTTGGGACAATACTGTATCAGCAGGGATCTTGGGTATCAGACCCTCTGTAGCTGATCTGAGAATAGGTCATCAATACAAAAGAGTTGGAACCCCCCCCCCCCCCCCCCCCGTTAAATTTCTTTAAACTTCCATATTACAAATGCTATTTTGCCTAAACCAGTATCCATGGAAGAACCACATAGAATCAAACAGGTTAATCTTCATTTCTTTGCCCTATAAATGACACTCTGAGCTTGTCTGACAGACACTATTGATATTAGATAGTTGGCAGATCCCAGCACAGCAAGAACTGCAGACAACAACTTAATGTGTATGGCCTGCTTTACAAATGAATGACACAGCTGACACCCAAAGTCGTTCCATCGTGTCAATCGTCACAGTACTCATGCTGATCTATAGTATATTCTAAATACCATACATTGTAACTGGCAGATACCAGAACACACAAGAACCTTTAACTCGCCAATATTACATTCAACCTCACAATAAGTATTATTTTTATGAATAAGATGAAAATGATGATTTATGAGCCCAACTTTAACCCCTTTTTTTAATAGTTTGGGCATTTTTGCACAGTTCAACACTTAGTTTGTTAATTATTGCTTATTTATTTGATATGTGATCTACGAAAATAGGAATTAGAATTTTATTTTTTGCTTTTTAAAACTTGGTTTTTACATTTACCTCCATGGAGTTTTGTAACTCTACGAGTATTAAATATATATATATATATATATATATATATATATATATATATATATATATATATCGTAAGCCCTCGCGGGCAGGGCCCTCTACCCCACTGTGCCAGCCGATCACTGTTAGTATTATATCTACCTGTATATTCTGTGTATTGTATGTAAACCCCCAAATGTAAAGCACCATGGAATTAATGGTGCTATATAAATAAATAATAATAATAATAATAATAATAATAAAATATAGGTATTTATTGTATTTGAGTTACACCCTACCTCTACCCTGCAAGCTATCACAGTTTTAGTAGATGTTAAATTGGGTCATGGCCCAGCCAAACAATGGATGGTGCTGGAACGCTGCTTCTCACACAATCCCCTACATCTATTTCCTTGGCTGGACTATCCCCTTTCCATTAAACTGAGAACCCGCCCGACCATAGACTCTACACTTATGACCCGTAAAACATTGGTTTTTAATGATGTGATCTTCCTAACTCCGTTGCCCATGTTTATAACCTTACCCACTTCCGAGAAGGTATCTTGACTGGCCCTTTTACATCATTACATGAGGTCAGGAAATCGTAGGCAATGCATTTCTCCACAAGTAATAGATGATTGTCTAATTGGGAATTGTTCAGTACCCCAACTTGCCCCTCTGGGACACTAGAAGATCATGCAACTCACCCATTGTCTCGCCTCTTTTCCTCTGCGTGGGCGCTATGATAGGGTCTGTCTTTGAGACAGCCCGCTCTAGGACTGTCCCCGTCCAACATTCCTCGTTGGACTTCTATGTACTATGCAAAACAGTCCAAACAGTAGTCAGGTCCTCTGACTCAATGTGGGGATTTATTAAAAGTGTATTTTGTACACTGGTTTTAATAACCTCAGCATTGACGTAGACTATGCCTTATTTATGACAAGGTACACCCCTTCTCTTAAATCTGGTGTATCTTCTGGTGGGTTAAGCAACTACACTGAAACTATGCTAGTTTGTAGCTGACATAGATTTCAGACATCTGAAAAACATCAAATCTGAAGTGCTGATGGCTAGAGATGAGCGAACAGTAAAATGTTCAAGGTTCGATATTCGTTTCGAGTAGCCCCTCAATATTCGACTACTCAAATCGAATATCGAACCCTATTATAGTCTATGGGGGGAAAATGCTCGTTTCAGGGGTAGACAACGTTCGATCAAATTATACTTACCAAGTCCATGAGTGAGGGTCAGGCTGGATCCTCCGAGCAGCGTCCCCGCGGCGTCTTCCGGCTCTTCATTCACTCTGCCAGGCATGTCCGCTCTACAAGCGGACCTGCGCAGTCGGTTCTGCCCAGGCCCGATGCCTGGCAGAGTGAATGAAGAGCCGGAAGACGCCATGGGGAAGCTGCATGGAGAAGATTTCTTAAGGTAGGAGAAGAACCAGCGTTGATTGGCCGACTGTATAGAATTCCGCCAATCAATGCTGGTTCTGCATCGAACTTTTACATTCGAACAGCGAGTGGTACTCGATCGAGTACGAGTATTTCGAATACCGTAGTATTTGATCGAATACCTACTCGATCGAGTACTACTCGCTCATCTCTACTGATGGCCCTAACCACTCCATGCCTCCTTTGAGCATAGTGGCAAGGAGGAAGTAAAATGGACAGTTGCAACAAATTTTGCCACATTTAAGTCACATTTAAAAAAGTAGTAAAAAAAGAAGTTTCCAACTTTTATGCCACTTTTCTGGTGTAGAGGCCTAATAAATCTGCCCCAATGTTTTGAACATCTCAGAGAGGGTTAGGAGACATGACCATCAAAATAAATCCCTGAATCAAAGACCAATCTCCAGTTATTTGTAGCCATAACTTTTTGTCTTGTTTTGCAGTCTTTTCCTCTACAGGAAATAACCCCAGTTTTGGTCATCTTTTTGATGTACATGCGCTCTAAGATGTCAGGTCAAGTGCACTTAACATTACTAAACTTGCTAGAAATGAGCAAAACTGTTCCAATCAAACCAAGGTTGACCCGAGTTGCCTAAACGTTTTGGGCTAGATTTGACCCTATAACTTTAGGACTTTGTCACGGATAAATCATTATTATACCCTTCAAAACCCGAAGTATAAAAAGTGGAGGCCCATGGTAGGTGTGGAAATGTAATAAACACTTATACTCACCTTCATTCACCTCTCTTGGTGGAGGGTGCTTCGTCTGGGATCTCTTCTGGACTGTTTGTTGATATGATGAGATCCAGAGGAGGCATGAGGTTACATGGAGTGCGTCGATATCATGACACTTAAAAGCAAGCCTCATGATGTCATCACGGCCCACGTGGATACTGAGGCCAGGAAGCCAAGGAGAGGTGACGAGAGAAGGTAAGTATAAATGTTTATTCTGTTACCACTCCTATCACTTAGCATATACAGTTTGTGCTGAACAAGTTTGTCCCGAAACAGATGTTTGAAACTGAACAAATCTTGTATGGTTCACCCAACACTAAAACTTACCTAATACTACTCTATTATTAGAGAATACTCCATAAAATGCCTAAATTATGCCAGAGGAAATCTAAAGATTGGTCTAGTTTTTCCACTCTCGTAAAATTGCCCACAATTGATTTTGGAATGTTTGGTATGTTTTACTGTTGTCATATAGAACCCTCCCCAATTAACATACCAGTTCTTTATACAGCGAGACTAATAAGATACATTTCTGGAAAGTTCCATTTATCTTTAATATAAGTCCCAATACTATGGGAAAATAGAAGTGCTCTTGGCTCTTCATACCTTTGATGCTTTCCTGGTTGGCTTGCCATTACTCTTTGGTCAAGATCTGCCTGTTTTCTAATAGTTTGCAGTCATAAACTTTGTGGTAATACATCTGCAGTTTCATAAATACTCTGTTCATGTTTTGTTTTTTTGACTTTTACGGTATTTTTTTAATTCATCGTCAGTCATATTCTTGATGCCGGTAATTATGCCAATGTTTATTGACATTTTGATGCATTATTCCGAGGAAACAATCATGCTTGTCTTCTCCTTTTGCAGCAAAGTGCATAATAATGAGATTACATTGACATCAACAAAGGGAACCACACAGTGAGAAAAGTTTTCCAAAAATTAATCTATACAAAAGACTATCCAAGGGCAACCTAAGTGCATTGTAGAGAAAAAAAAGCGAGACATTATTCTCGTTGCCGTCTTCCTTAAGTGAATTGAGGTCCGCATAGCAAACATTGTTTAAATTATTTTGGAAGTGGTTGGGAAAAACAGATCCATAAACAATGTAATTCAGAGCTGTGACCATCCGCACGTTCTGGACTATTTCCAAAATGAATATAATAAGAGAGAAATGTTATATCCTGTAGCCAGTCACCGTATTGCACAAGTTCTCTTGTAACTAGACACATCATTGAATCGTGTTTCAAGATTGGCCAGTAGAAGGTTGTCCCGTGAAGAGGTCCAGCTTCTGTCATCTTATGGAACCAGTTGTTATTTCTAGAGGAAGCCACCTCTAGGCATGTATTTCCCCTATAGCATTACTCAGCTGTCATTGAAATGCACAGTCATTCACGTAAGCCAGGGATATGTCAGGTCCACAAGAGTGCAAGTCGCTCTAGGCACAAAGCGGGAGAGCAATTACATTCATATGTTCTAGTAGGGAATATGGATGGAGACCACATCTAATACTGGATAGAGAAGATTCTCCTCCATTAATGTTTCCACAATGTAACCAGAAGTTAATGAGCTTTCATGGCAGCCAAGGGGCCATTAGTTATGCCATGGATGTGTGCTTACTGGGCTAAGTCTATAAGAAAAAGATCAATAAAGTTTATAGGAAAGTAAGATAATAAAAATACCTTTTTTCCTATACAAAACACTTCATTATAGGGGGGAAAAAATGACTTTTTGCTTCTAAAAACCGGAGTATAATACCAAGAGTCACAAACTTAGCACCTGCCAATTTCACAAAGATAAACTGACTGACCTAAAGAAAATGTTTTGCCTTAGGCCTGTGGGGCACCGCTCAGGTAGATGCTCGGTAGCAGTGCAGGAAACAGGGACAAAGAGGCTGGATTACACTCAAGTTCGGCATTTATTTTCACTTGAGGTGCATAAACAGCCTTTGCAAAGGCACAAACAAACAAAACAAAAACCTTCTTGGCTGAGAACTAACTAAACATAAGAAACTGCTCCCTGACTATACAGGAGCCTGGCTGCCAGACTCTCACTCTGGTAACAACAACGGGTGGCACAGTACCTGGTTTGTAGGTTCTGTTTGGACAAGTCAGCTCTGTCAGTGTGGTGCCACAGCTCCTAGCACTACACACAACCTAATATCAGGCCTTGATTAGTCAACTGACCTCCCTGGTGTGGGTCTTTACCAAACACCCTCTAGCTGCCTGGCTGGAACATACCTGTCCTCCCACACCACACCCTTCACTTTCTCACAGTCCCCATTCACACAGGGTAAATCTGTCACTGATTTTGGGGTGGAATCAAAAAATCAGCAGCACATTCCTCCCTGATTCTGCCTTTTCAATGGGAGGCAGAGACTGGAGCAGGACGCTGAAGAAATAAGCAACCTGTTTGATCTTGCTCCAGATTCAGTGGCTCGAGACTCCTCACTGAATAGGCCCATTTATGTTGGGACCTATTGTGCATCAAACATCTGTGGGGAGCCAGTAGAAGGAAAATGAAGAGGAATGCGAGATAGATGTGCACCTCAAGTTCCTCTTCATATTCAGCCATATCAGAACAAGGGCCTGTACATCTACAGTTGTCATCCATGGACAATTTGTTGTTGTTGCTCCTAAGCAATTGTTGTACAGAACAGGGCCAGAGTTTCCCTTTAACATTATCTATTTAGTAAATCAGCATTCATATCTAAAGTTCTGCATTGTACCGGCTTACTTCCCGCTATCCCTCAGCAGAATTGGCTGGATAGTCACGCAGAGGAGACTTCTCTAAGATGCACAAACAACAACATTTTTTTTTCCATTCAAAATGGAAATGAGGTTATGGTGCAGAATACATTCCAAGCAAGCCTCCATAACACAACCCTGCAAGAGATCGCAAAGTAAAGAACTTAAGAAGACATTTAATGGCATCTAACTCATTCAGCCATTACCTGCATAATTCCAGAAAGTTAAGAGATTATGAAGGATTATAACAATCTGCTAATGTTAGAATTTGCTGTACCCAAGAAAAATCTAAAATATGCATTTTGTTCAATTTACATTCAGTCCATCTCTTGTTCCTATGAATCAGCTTTGTTCTTTCTCAGGGTTGTATATACTTTATAGTATATTTTATATATACATTATGTATGCAGTAATTAGCCCTGTCATTCCCAGCATATTTGGGCTTAATCACTGTTTACAAAATTGGTTTAATGATTTTCTAAGCATCATGGTAAGGCTGGTTTCACACAGTCCATGTATCGGATGGATTTATAGACTTAAACCTGGTTCGGATGAAGAGAAATGAACTCAGCAGATCAACTTAGTTTACATGTGCTGTGTGTGGGCCAGTAAAACAAGGTGATACATGTACCAAGCTTCCCTGCCGAGTGCACATGCTGGGCTAGACAGCAGGGAGTAGTTCGGAGCAGCCATTGAATTTACCAGATTTATTAATGGCATACGGCAATTATTATTATTTTTATAAGTATTATTATTATTATTGTTTATTTATATAGCACCATTAATTCCATGGAGCTGCACATTTTTTTTCCTTGTATTATTATTGTATTATCTATGCACCTGTAACACACTGAATTTCCCCATGGTGAGACTACTATCTTATTTTATCCTATCTCATTTTAGGGTTTACAAAATATACAAAACAAATATAATACAAACAATGACCTACTGGCACAATGGGATAGAGGGCTTAGATAGACCCTTATATCTAATATTTAAGGATTCAGTAATGACTGGGTCTGTTCCACAGGACTGGCGCATAGCAAATGTGGTGCCAATTTTCAAAAAGGGGTGTAAAAATGAACCTGGAAACTATAGGCCAGTAAGTTTGACTTCTGTGGTGGGAAAGATATTTGAGGGCTTTCTAAGAGATGCTATCCTGGAGTATCTCAATGTAAATAATCTTATAACACCCAATCAGCATGGGTTTATGAGGAATCGGTCCTGTCAGACTAATCTGATCAGCTTCTATGAGGAGGTCAGTTCAAGTCTGACCATGGGTGATGCAGTGGACCTGGACATGGGTAATGCAGTAGACGTGGTGTATCTGGACATGGGTAATGCAGTAGACGTGGTGTATCTGGACATGTGTAATGCAGTAGACGTGGTGTACCTGGACATGGGTGATGCAGTAGACGTGGTGTATCTGGACATGGGTGATGCAGTAGACGTGGTGTATCTAGACATGGGTGCTGCTGTAGATGTGGTGTATCTGGACATTGGTAATGCAGTAGACGTGGTGTATCTGGACATGGGTGATGCAGTAGACGTGGTGTATCTAGACATGGGTGCTGCTGTAGATGTGGTGTATCTGGACATGGGTAATGCAGTAGACGTGGTGTATCTGGACATGGGTAATGCAGTAGACGTGGTGTATCTGGACATTGGTAATGCTGTAGACGTGGTGTATCTGGACATTGGTAATGGAGTAGATGTGGTGTACCTGGACATGGGTAATGCAGTAGACGTGGTGTATCTGGACATGGGTAATGCAGTAGACGTGGTGTATCTGGACATGGGTGATGCAGTAGACGTGGTGTATCTGGACATGGGTGATGCAGTGGACGTGGTGTATCGGGACATGGGTGATGCAGTGGACGTGGTGTATCGGGACATGGGTGATGCAGTGGACATGGTGTATCTGGACATGGGTGATGCAGTGGACGTGGTGGTATCTGGACATGGGTGATGCAGTGGACGTGGTGTACCTGGACTTTTCAAAGGCTTTTGATACTGTTCCACATAAAAGGTTGGTATGCAAAATGAGAATGCTGGGACTGGGGGGAAAACATATGCATTTGGGTTAGCAACTGGCTCACTGATAGGAAACAGAGGGTACTTGTTAAGGATAAACATTCAGACTGGGCCACAGTCACCAGTGGGGGGCCACAGGGGTCAGTATTAGGTCCTCTCTTGTTTAATATCTTTATTAATGACCTGGTAGAGGGTTTATAAAGCAGAGTGTCCATATTACAAAGCAGGGTGTCCATATTTGCAGATGATACTAAACTTTGTAGGGTAATCAATAATGAGGAGGATAGTAGAATATTACAAGGGGATCTAAGGAAACTGGAAGCATGGGCAGAGACTTGGCAAATGAAGTTTAATGTTGACAAATGTAAGGTAATGCACTTTGGTCAACGTAATAAAATGTATGACTATGTACTTAATACGGTAGTAAATTACTGGGTAAGACTGCCAATGAAAAAGACTTAGGGATTTTGGTGGACAGCAAGCTTACCTTTAGTGACCAGTGTCAGGCAGCTGCTGGCAAGGCAAATAAAATTATGGGACGCATCAAAAGAGGTCTAGATTCTCATGACAAGGACATAGTTATTCCTCTATACAAATCACTTTTACGGCCACACTTAGAATATTGTGCGCAATTTTGGGCCCCGATATACAAGAAAGACATAAGTGCAAAGACGGGCAACCAAAATGATTAGGGGAATGGATGGACTGGAGTACAACGACAGATTAACAAACTTGGGGTTATTCAGTTTAGAGAAAAGACGTCTATGGGGAGATCTAATAACAATGTACAAATACATGAAGGGACAACACAAAGAACTTTCTAAGGATCTTTTTATTCCTAGGCCAGTGACAGTGTAACTATGTAACTATGTAATCTATGAGGGAAGAGGGATAGAGACAGAAGGAGAGGGGGAGACTGTACAGATGGCAGTGAGGTGATAGTGTTATTGGAGGTTGTAGGCCTTCCTGAATAGGTGAGTCTTCAGGGCCTTCTTGAAGCCTGTGATTGTGGGGGTCAGTCTTATGTGTATTTATAATGAGTTCCAGAGTATGGGGGATGCACGGGAGAAATCTTGGAGACGGTTGTGTGAGGAGCGGATGATAGTAGAGCGGAGTAGGAGGTCTTTGGAGGATCTGAGGTTACGTGTGGGCAGGTAGTGGGAGATTAGGAGATATATGAGGGGACAGGTTGTGGATGGCTTTGTATGTCAGTGTTAGTAACTTGAATATTTGCTGGACAAAGGATAGCCAGTGAAGAGGGACTGGCAGAGGGAAGCAGCCGATGAGGAACGGGGGGGGGGGGGGGGTGAGGTGTATTAAGCGAGCAGCACAGTTTAAGGTGGAGGGGGGGAGGGTATTTGTAGGGATTCCATGGAGAAGGGTATTACAGTAATTAAGCAGGAGATTATGAGGGCATGGACTAGCATCTTTGTAGTTTCAGGGGTGAAGAAGGAGTGGACACGATGAATGTTCTTGAGTTAGAGATGGCAGGAGGTATTGATGGTTTGGATGTGTGACTTGAAGGATAGGTCAGAGTTCAAGGTTATCACAAGGCAATGGGCCCATGGGATTAGGGTAAGTGTGGTTCCATTAACTTTGATAGATGGGTCAGGTGGAGGGACCGTACGAGGTGGGACGAAGATGATGAACTCCGTTTTCTCCATGTTGAGTTTGAGAACCACTTGTGTGGGCAGTTTGACTGGCACTTCTAAGACTAAAGGAGCTGGCACTTATAAGGACACTGAGGTTGCCATGTGGTTACCTTTATGACATAGTCGTCTTGTATGTATGGGAACACTGGGGAGATTTACTAGGAGGGAAAGTTTTAAAGTCAGTTTTGCTTAAGTCTGTGATTGATATACTTGACACATCTTTAGGTCCTGAGATGTTATTTCAATATCTACGTTACAGGCGTAATGGAATGAGATTGCAACAATTTTTAAAGTTTGGTAGATAGACAGATATACATTCACATGATACACACTAAAAAAGCAGATAAGTAAAGATTCAGGCTGTTCCCAGTATGGAGAAAATGTTGCCGCAGACACAGCTAAAGACATTTATCTTGGGTCCTGTTGTTCTGTCTGCCTCTGTAAGAATTGCTGAAGAAATGCCTGTACGGTGCCTTCGAATTCCCTATAAAAATGTGGGGCCACGTCTGCCCCTTTTCAGACAATACAGTGCGAGAGGTTATTAGAGACAGACATGAGAAAGGCGTTGAATACCAATGTAGCACTTTTATCCACTTCAAAGCCTGTCATAACTTAGTATCCGCTCTCCCACATGCAGGACTGAATACACAGACTTATAGCTGTTTGTAGGGGACAGAAATCGCTGAGAACATTACTGATTCTTCCTTAGTACACGGACCCATACACATTGGGGCAGATTTACAATTGAAAAGGTGCCAGAATTCTTGTACAGTTTGTGCCAAAAAACTGGCGTATGTGCTTTACACCAAACTTGCTTTAGGTGTTTTTTAATGCCTTTCTTGACAAGGGGGTGCAACTCATGGGAAAAGTGACTTTTTGAAAAGGGACCTAGTTTAAGATGCAACACTGTGATCTACAAATGCACCAAAAGTTGAAAGCTAAGCCAAGTAATAAGTGGTGTAAACCGAGACTAAACAAGTCTAAAGACACCATATACATCATTCAACATTAGACATTTTTATAAATTTGGTGCAGTTTCGGATGGTGCCGTCTAGGGGGGAAAGTATCATGAGGTTAATATTTATGCCACTTTTTTTTTTCATTTTGCTTTGTCTGACCCAATTTGGTGGCTCATGTTTTAGGTATAAAAATGACTTGACTTTCTTTTCTCCACTGTCTGGAAATATGGCGAATTTATATAAAGTCACATGTTAAGTGTTTCAGAAATGCAAATATACAAGAGTATTGGCCTATTAAAATATTTAATCCAGAAATCACATAAAAGAGTCACTCAATGGTGCAAAGGGACCCAGCAATACACAAAAAAGATCACTGAAAAACAACAATCATATGCTCTCACATAAGCGTGTTTTCCCATCCATAGACACTATGATATAAGACTAGTGCTGAGAGATGCAAATCAATTTCAGACCAGGATAAGAGACTAAGCAGTTAAAGGGGTTGTCCAGGATAACCTTCTTTTTTATGTTAAGCTGGGAAAGGTGAAAAAAATACTAAAAAAGCCTTAGTCACCTGTGTCCGATGCTTCAGAGCCCATGTAGTCTGGTCCTGCAGGTCCGCTGTTTTATTCCAGCAGAAGTCCCCACCGCACGTGACAGCGGAGGCCAATAAGCAACTTCAGTAAAGGACATGGGACATCAGTACTTGTGATTTACTTTGTCCTTTCCTTAGGCTACCTTGTTTAGGCTCAAGGGCTAATTCGCCTTAGCGGTCCTGCTCTGGTCCATGGTTGTGGGTAGGTATTCCAAAAAGAATCCCAGCTGTATGGGAAAAACACCCCTTATCCTTCTCTGGTCTGCGGTCTGGGATAGATGTCCCAAAAATCAAGACTCACTGCTGTGTGGGAAAAGAAAGGATGGAGAGGGGCCTGGTGGTGATCCCAAGCTGTATGAGCTAATGGGCCAGTTTCAGAAAGTCGAAAGTTCTAGGACAAGGACAGAACAAGTAGAGGAAACTTCACAAACCATATTCAGAATGCCAGGATGGATGTACAATTAACCCCTTAAGGACGCAGGGTACTTTGGACCTTAAAGGCTCAGACCCTGTTTTTCAAATATGACGTCTTTTACTTTATGTGAGGATAGCTTCATAATGCATTTACCTATCCAGGTGATTCCAAGATTGTTTTTTCGTGACACATTGTAGTTTATGTTGGTGGTAAATTTTGGTCATTATACTTTGCGTTTGTTTGTTAAAAAAAGGACAATGTACTGAAAATTTCATAAAATTATCAATTTTGAAAGTTTCTGTTATTCTCGTAAAAACATAGACAGTCCTATCACACAAAAGTCTTCCTAATTAACATTTCCCATATGTCTACTTTATATTGGCATTGTTTCTTCAATGTCCTTTTACTTTTCTAGGAAGTTAGAAGGCTTATAACTTTAGTAGCAAATTGTCAGATTTTCAAGAAAATTTAAAGATTTTGTTTTCTAGGGACCTATTTAGTTGTGAAGTGACTTTGAGGGGTCTATATAATAGAAAACTCCCATAAATGACCCCATTTTTGAAACTGTAGTCTTCAAAATATTCAAAACTGTATATAGGAACTTTATTAATCCTTTAGGTGTTCCACAGGAATTAATGCAAAATGAAGGTGAAATTTCTAAATGTCACTTTTTTATGCACATTTTCCATTTCAAACCTACTTTTTCCGTAACAATGAAGGGGTTAACAGCAAAACATACCATAATATTTATTTCTCTGATTCTGCAGTTTGTAGAAATATCCCATATGTGGCCCTTCTGTGCAACATGACTCAATACGTGTCCTCAAAATCAAAGAGCACCTTTAGGGATTTCGGGCAGCAATTTCATTAGGATGGATTTTAGATACCATGTTGCATTCACAGAGCACAATAGTGGGAAACCTCCAAAAGTGACCCCATTTTGGAAACTGCACCCCTCAAAGAATTTATCAGGGGGTGTAGTGAGTATTAGTATCCCAGACGTGAATGCACAGCGGATGGTGAAGAGGTAATATGTAAGCGGTGTGGAGGACATTGGGAGCACCAAATTCCCTACTATGTCAAAATAGCTGCTATGATTGGGGGGGGGGTAGCTTTGGGGGTCTCTTCTATTGTTTTTTCTCTTGTAAGCTGCAAAACTGGTCTGTACCCTGACATACGCTCGCACCGCTTATATATTCCCCTTCAGACGCATTTGGCGATTTTGTTTTTTTTTTGTCTTCACATTATTCAAGCTATATTTTTTTATTTTTGTGTTGATGTGGCCATATGAGTGCTTGTATTTTTCCGGGATATGATGCATTTTGTAATGACACCATTTTTGGGTGCCTATAGCTTATTGGCTATTTTTTATTACCGTATATACTCGAGTATAAGCCGAATTTTTCAGCACAGTTTTTGTGCTGAAAAAGCCCCCCTCGGCTTATACTCGAGTCAGCAAAAAAAAAAAAAAAAAAATTTGTTTTTTTTTTTTTTTTTTTTTTTTAGGGGGAGAGGTCTATGACCAGCAGCAATATCAATGTATAGAACCTCCCATAAAATAGTGGAAAAAAAGAAGCTTTAAAAAAAAAAAATAATTAAAAGTTCTAAATCACTCCTGTCCCTAGAATAGACACAAAAGTAGAAAATGACTGTGAAACACAAACACATTAGGTATCCCAGTGTCTGAAAGTGCCTGGTCTACTGAATATAGGTTATCTCCAGTGCTCCTGTTCCGTTGGGAAGGGGTTAATAGGAGCACTGCAGATACCCTATATTCAGCCAGGCTGAATTCCAAGTGGGGGAGAAAAAAAAGCAGTCCTCAAGCTCAGGGAAGGGGCACACAGACAACCAAAACACCCCCTCCTCTTTCCCATCATCCAGCAACTACTGCACCCAAAAACTCCGACCATTTTAATTTTTGAAATTTTCCAGTAGCTGCTGCATTTCCCCCCCTAGGCTTATACTCGAGTCAATAAGTTTTCCCATTTTTTTGTGGTAAAATTAGGGGGGGTCGGCTTATATTCGGGTCGGCTTATACTTGAGTATATACGGTAACTCTTTTTTGCTGGATAAAAAAAATCAATCAATTCTGGCATTGCATTTTATTTTTTAAATGTTTTTCCACATGGCATACAGCATAAGTATCATGTGAACTTTATTCTGCGGGTCGGTACGGTTACAGCGATACCTCATTTATAGTTTTTTTTATGCGTTAGTAATTAGTAATTGCCTAATTAGCTAATTAGTAGTTAGTAATTGCCGAACAAAAACCCATTTGGGGACATAAATCAATGTTTTTTGCATCGCCATCTTCTGAGATGCGTAACATTTTTATTTTTCGATTGACAGAGTTGGTTGAGGGCTTATTTTTTGCGAGACAACCTGTGCTTTTCATTGGTACTATTTTGGTGTACATACAACTTTTTGATCACTTTTTATAGCATATTTTTTAAGGTGAGATAGCAAAAAAATCATTATTTCCGGCGTTTTTTTTCCGTTTTAGGTGATTATAGGTGAAATAATGTTTTAGTTTTATGGTACAGGTTGTTACGGACAAGACGATACCAAATATGCATTCTTTTTATTATTTTTTAGGTGTTTTTTTTTATTTAACTCATTTGATATAGAAAAAGGGAATTTTGGGGCTTTATTAATTTATTTATTTATTTCACACGCTTTTTTTTTTTTTTTTTTTTACACTTTTCTCACATTTTTTATTTGTCCTATTAGTGTACTTGAACCGGCAATACTCTGATTGCTGGTCCAGTACTATAGCCTGCAATACACAATTGTTTTGCAGACTATAGAGGAAGTGAATCTATGCAGACGCATAGATTCACTTCCTGCAGCACGGCTGGATCCAAGCAGATAAGTGGGAGTCCTAGCAGCCCGGGGTCACTAACCAGACCCCGGGCTACATAAAATTCATCAGGGCACCCCCCGATCTCGCCGCGGGGGGTGCCCGGGGGGGGGGGGGGGGGAGATCACACAGTAAACTCTCTCGATGTCGCGGACAAGTGTCTGCGGCATCGGGAGGGTTAATACCGCCGATCGGAGCAGCTCGTCCTGGCCCTCGGCTGTGTAATGCAGTCGAGTGCCGGGTGTAATGGCGCAGGCACAGCTTCTGTGCCCACGCCATTACTGGTCAGTAATAGTACTGACCTGAGCGCGAACGTGCTACTTGCCAGGACGTACTATTACTGACCAGAGCGTTAAGGGGTTAATAGTATAAAAAATTATTTTAACCCTGTTATTAGAGAGGACCTTTCACATCCTGTTGTATCACCAGAGAAAGTACGGCACAGTGTCTGAATTAGCAAAGAAGACTAGGAAAATTTAGGTCCAATACCTGCAGAATTATAACAGAAACCCTGGTCTTTAACTATGGCTCTGACTTAGCACCAGGGCTAAATTCGATATGTAAACTATAGACTGGTGTTTAATGATGGGTGCACGCTAAACCTCAGAATAAATGATGAAGGTAAAAAGGAGACTATACTGCCCCCGCTATTTGTCAGTCTGCAAGATTATCTGCAAGTTCCTGAAACATCCTTTCAAAATAGTTGTAGAAAAAAATAAGAATGAGTTTCTTGCTGATCTGCTCAATTTTTAGAGAGGACACATATGTCTCAGAACTAGGACATGTAATAAAATGACATTTCCAGCACCACACTCTCATTTAGCAATAATACAGAATATATTTGTCTGCAGAAGTGATACAACTATATACACCACATTGCCAGGGCCTATCTCTGGTGTCACTGGTGTATTTTATTACATGTACTGGGACATTTATTCAATAAATAGAAAACTCTTTTAGGGTGCATTCACACTGAGTAAACGCTAGCTTATTCTGAACGTAAAACACGTTCAGAATAAGCGGCGTCTAAAGCAGCTCCATTCATTTCTATGGGAGCGGGGATACGAGCGCTCCCCATAGAAATGAATGGGCTGCTTCTTTCACTCCGTGCAGTCCCATTGAAGTGAATGGGGAGTGCCGGCGTATACGGCAAGCTCTGCTCATGCCGGAGCGTACACGCCGGCACTCCCCATTCACTTCAATGGGACTGCACGGAGTGAAAGAAGCAGCCCATTCATTTCTATGGGGAGCGCTCGTATCCCCGCTCCCATAGAAATGAATGGAGCTGCTTTAGACGCCGCTTATTCTGAACGTGTTTTACGTTCAGAATAAGCTAGCGTTTACTCAGTGTGAATTCACCCTTAGGCTGAGGCCCCACATTGTGGAAACGCAACTTTCTTTTGAGTAGATTGCAGTTTGAGCCAAAGTCAAGAGTGGCTACAAAAGGGATGGGAAATATATAAGTTCTTATACTTCTCCCTTCTACTCAATCCACTCCTGACTTTGGCTCAAAAAAACGACAACAAAAAAAGCTGCGTTCCCGTAATGTGGGGCCTCAGCCTTAGTGGTTTTTTGTGCCAAAGCCAGGAGCAGATTAAGCAAAAAGTAGAAGTATAAGAAGCTTCTTATATATTTCTCATTCCCTTTGTAGCCAGTGTCGGCTTTCGCTCAAAAAATACAGCAAAATCTGCAACACAAAAAGAAGCATTTTTGCAACAAGGGACCTCAGCCTTAGGAATATTTTTGTGCTATTGCGGAAAAAGGAAGTGAATGGCTCCCATTAAAGTCAATGGAAGGAGGTTCTTAGAACCGGATTCTGAGGCGGATTCTGTGTCAAAATCTGGTCCAAAAAACCCCGTGTGAACCCAGCCTTACGGATAGGTTAATTCCAGTTTGCTACCTATAGAATAAGAGTATTCTGTGCCATGGCAGATGAACTATTGATCAAAAATAATATAATTTCTTCGTTACACCAAGTAGAAAGCAAAGATCTTATGTCCTCTTTAAGACAGAACACTAAATTAAAGACTGTGCTACTAGTACTGTATTGATAAGTCACTTTAGAGACCCCAGGATGCAGCAAAAAGTAATGGATAAGCTATGAAGCTATTATTGTCCTATTGCTGATGAACCTAGGAAATCTCATGCTGTGGACTTTGTAGCTGAGCCGACCACGGCAAATTGAGCAGTATCCTTATTTTTTCAGGGTCCTGCTTCAGTCTCCACCTTCTATTGAATACAATGGGTTGCAGAATCAGGATGGAATTTGCCACTGATTTTTAGATGGATTGCACCTCATAATCAGTGACCACTTAAATACACTGGGGAAATGTGGTGCATCTTTGGTATTGCGCACTATTGTTCCTTCTGTGCTCTGCTCACCACTTTTTGCAAATGTGGGTTGACAAGGGGGAGATCCAAGAAGGTTGGGGGACTCCTCAATCTGACAAATTTACTATAACTCAGACAAAAAAGCTGGAAAGAGTTATACCTGAACTATATACCAGTTTCTGATTTCAGTAGATTTCAATATGGGTACACGGATTTGTGCCTGAATTATTAGGAGGCCAGAGCTTCTTAATAATTCAGGCACATCCCACAACAGCTGGGGACTTTATTAAGACTGGCGTACAAAATGTCAGTCTTAATAAACTGTGCCCATTGTGACCGAATGCTGAACGAACACAACAACATGAAAAGAACGATGTTCCAACCGGATTGACAATGGCCAAATTGATTTCAGCTGCATCATAGTAATAATCCTTTCCCATAATAGTTTATAATTGGAAAGCTAATTAATTCCTGGAAAACTCTGCTTGCGGCTGCCAGGATGTCGATGTGTTAGGTCTTTCTCATTCACTGATTTCCAAGTAGCGTACTTCCATATCTTATTCCTTTCCACCATATCTGTTTGTTCTATATACTCTGCCTTGGGTTTTATATTTGACTTAGTCCTACTGTACATTTGGCTCCATAGACCTACAAACTGGATCAGATCTCTTCTAGGAAATGGAGGAAATCCATAAAGCATAAAGTTTCATTTTGTAATGGCTTTGTGGAAACATTTAGGGTAGATTCAGGCGGCAGAATTTGCTATTGATTTGGGGACGGATTTTGCCCCCCGAATCCATGGCAGATTACACCTGGAATCATCTTCCCATTGTTTTCAATGGGAGTCAGAGATCGCAGCAGGACGCAGAAAAGAGAAGTGTCCTGCTCGATCTTGCCGCAGATTCCACAGCTGATTCAGCCACAGAGTCCACAGCTCTAGACTCCCTGCTGATTAGACGCATTCATCTGTGCCTGATCAGCAGTAGGAAGCCGTGACGGAATACTGATTCACTTCGTCAGCATCCCGTTATGGCTAGTCCACGTCGAAAATATCATTGGTGGAAAAAGAAGAATACTTTTTTTCATTTTCCACTGTGTGAACATACACTTAAGTAGCTTTGCACAGAGTTTTTTGCAGGCTGATTTTAAGGCAGAATCCACCAAAAAAATAAACGCCTCCCACTTATTTCAATGGGAGTCAATGGGATGCTAGCATAATGTAATTCAAAAAACTCTATATAAAGGAGTTGCTCCATTCGGACAATACATGTTCAGATGCTTCATCTGGGCAAACAATGTTACAGTTTAAAGGGATTCAATCATTTGAATCTCATTTTTTCTCCCTAACATGTAGGAATAGCCTTAAGAAAGGCTATTCTAATCCTACCTTTAGAAGTCTTCTCCGTACCACCGTTCCGTAGATATTCCTGTTTTATTCGGTATGCTAATCAGTTTTCTTGCAGCACTGATGGCGGTCCCCTGTGCTCAAACAGCACTGGGGGCATCCCCAGTGCTGCGAGAAATCTCTCCAGCGATGCCTTTGTCTTCTTCTGGCACGCCTCTCCACTCCTTCTTCTGTAGGCTTCTTCTGGATTTAAAATTCACGTATGTGCAGTCGACTGCACATGCCTGCGGCGATTTTCTTGTGGCCACTTACATGAGCATACTGGCATACAAGGCATAATAAGACAATAATTTTTTGTTCGGATCATAATTTTGAGCAAAACTTTCTGACTGCTAAATGAGGCACACCCTCTACCAGCAATGGGGTTATATGTACCCCAATGGCTTTACTCAACATGGAGTATCAAGCTTACTGGTTTACAAAATAAATCAAGCATAATAGTTAGAGCCTTCCGACAGTCTCTCCGCGAGGGCACAGACTTTGTGGTTATACATCTGCATAGAGGCACTTAGCTTTTCTGTTGTCAGTTGCCACAGAACATACCTGCATACCTGTGTATACCACCTTGTACAACAGCAGTCCCTATAAGTTTCCGCCTTGGTCTCAGTCAGCAGTAGTGTTGTAGTTGGCATCACAACATCTCCACGAATTCCAGTTCTGGCAGACACAAATCAATACATTTTCCCCTGATTCAGAGCAGATCTCACTCTCTATTCTCCCGTCTCCAATGTGTTAGTCCCAACTCCACATAGTAGCATTTCTATGGCATCAGGTTAACTGTTCATTAAATCCTTCGGATTACAACATGGAGGTGATTCGAACAGGACATTGTCTCCCACTAGTCACAAGCAATTCAGGTGCTCATGGGTAGCGTGGATACAGTTTCTCTCTTAGTTACCATAGTCCTGCACTTGGATTTGGCTTCTCTCCAAGCCTGTCATTCCAGGGTCAGTGGCAATGTACCCACATTACACTCCAGTGCTGTGCCACTTACATAGTGCTACTTTCTCCTGGAGTGATGTGACATTTGCAACTGCAATTCTTCCCCTTTGATTGGTTTTGTTGTTTTATTTCTACTTTGTTCTTGTACTTTCTCCCCGGATGTTTGCCTGCTTAGATTCTAGAACTATATAGACCTGAGGCAGTGTGGGCGACAGGACAGGCTATAGGCTTGTTACCAGCCTTGAAATGTGCAACAACATTTTAGAAAAAGACATGGTCCATATAACCAGTATTATATTGATATACTTCTCGAAAAATCTGCAAAAATGCATTGTCAGATGAGTCTGGAGGTGTCATGGGGTATGGGAATGCTTATAGTCTGTAAGGCTGATGTGGGCAGTGGCACAGTGTGAGAAAACTGCTAACTATACCCAGTTATGGCATCAGTATTATACAACATTACAGAATTATAATATAATATATGATACTTAGAATTATACTACACTACAGAATTACGATATAATACAAGATATGATAGTCATATCGTATCTACTACAACCATTGGCGTGACTAAAGTCTTCTGGGCCCCGGTGCAAACTTTCCATATATTGGATTTGACATAAGAAATCACTAGGCTTTTTCTTCTTTCTGCCCTTTCTTCTCAGACAAGAACATGTTACATTAGACTGCACATGGGGGGATATGTCTTAAGTGCTTGGTTTGGTCTTCTATAAAGATTATTGTACTTTGTGTATTATTTCTGCCTGTACCAGTAACCTGAGGAGAATCTATCAGAGGTAAATCAGCTGAGACAAAGCAATGTATTGATTCAGACAGCGTAGGTGTAATGTTTAGATTTGTTTTTGCTCAGACTCCTTTGTCGTAGATCCCCGGGAGAATAAACATTGCCGTCTTCACTAGATTCCTCCACTGTTCTTTTACTGTAAGAGTAGTTAGATACTTGTATAGTCCTTTCATTATAATAATGCTCAGAATTGTTTCACTTGTTACTTTCTTTTTCAAAGGTCTGTAACCTACATTCTGCAGCAGATTTGCATGGTAATTTCCATTTCCCATTGCTGCCCTGCTGTATTATCAGAACAGTGCTCCTGTACAAGAAAGCTATCGCGATTTTTACGGATATAGTGAAACCTTTCCTATTTGAGAAGAACATCTCTTTTTCTTTACCAGATTTTCTGTTTATATTGGTTCCTTTTTTCCATGGACCACCTCTCTAGAACACCAGTATCAGTATATATATATATATATATATACAGTCCTATGAAAAAGTTTGGGCACCCCTATTAATCTTAATCATTTTTAGTTCTAAATATTTTGGTGTTTGCAACAGCCATTTCAGTTTGATATATCTAATAACTGATGGACACAGTAATATTTCAGGATTGAAATGAGGTTTATTGTACTAACAGAAAATGCGCAATATGCATTAAACCAAAATTTGACCGGTGCAAAAGTATGGGCACCCTTATCATTTTATTGATTTGAATACTCCTAACTACTTTTTACTGACTTACTGAAGCACAAAATTGGTTTTGTAACCTCAGTGAGCTTTGAACTTCATAGCCAGATGTATCCAATCATAAGAAAAGGTATTTAAGGTGGCCAATTGCAAGTTGTTCTACTATTTGAATCTCCTCTGAAGAGTGGCATCATGGGCTACTCAAAACAACTCTCAAATGATCTGAAAACAAAGATTGTTCAACATAGTTGTTCAGCGGAAGGATACAAAAAGCTGTCTCAGAGATTTAACCTGTCAGTTTCCACTGTGAGGAACATAGTAAGGAAATGGAAGACCACAGGGACAGTTCTTGTTAAGCCCAGAAGTGGCAGGCCAAGAAAAATATCAGAAAGGCAGAGAAGAAGAATGGTGAGAACAGTCAAGGACAATCCACAGATGACCTCCAAAGAGCTTCAGCATCATCTTGCTGCAGATGGTGTCACTGTGCATCGGTCAACTATACAGCGCACTTTGCACAAATAGAAGCTGTATGGGAGAGTGATGAGAAAGAAGCCGTTTCTGCACGTACGCCACAAATAGAGTTGCCTGAGGTATGAAAAAGCACATTTGGACAAGGCAGCTTCATTTTGGAAACAAAAATTGAGTTGTTTGGTTATAAAAAAAGGCGTTATGCATGGCGTCCAAAAAGAAACAGCATTCCAAGAAAAACACATGCTACCCACTGTAAAATTTGGTGGAGGTTCCATCATGCTTTGGGGCTGTGTGGCCAATGCCGGCATCGGGAATCTTGTTAAAGTTGAGAGTCGCATGGATTCCACTCAGTATCAGCAGATTCTTGAGAATAATGTTCAAGAATCAGTGACGAAGTTGAAGTTACGCCGGGGATGGATATTTCAGCAAGACAATGATCCAAAACACCGCTCCAAATCCTCAGGCATTCATGCAGAGGAACAATTACAATGTTCTGGAATGGCCATCCCAGTCCCCAGACCTGAATATCATTGAACATCTGTGGGATGATTTGAAGCGGGCTGTCCATGCTCGGCAACCATCTAACTTAACTGAACTTGAATTGTTTGTCCAAAATACCTTTATCCAGGATCCAGGAACTGATTAAAAGCTACAGGAAGCGACTAGAGGCTGTTATCTTTGCAAAAGGAGGATGTACTAAATATTAATGTCACTTTTCTGTTGAGGTGCCCATACTTTTGCACCGGTCAAATTTTGGTTTAATGCATATTGCGCATTTTCTGTTAGTACAATAAACCTCATTTCAATCCTGAAATATTACTGTGTCCATCAGTTATTAGATATATCAAACGGAAATGGCTGTTGCAAATACCAAAATATTTAGAACTAAAAATGATTAAGATTAATAGGGGTGCCCAAACTTTTTCATAGGACTGTATATAAATTGTAACTTAACAGAACCTCTTGACTGCGGTAGTGGTTGCAGTCGAGGTCCACAAGCCCTAGGAGGGCGGCCGTCCGCCAAAGCAGGGCAGCAGTATGTATGTGTGGTTCTAGTGTGAACAGGGAGCAATACACGTTCACCAGTTAACTTCACTGGATGAATGTGTCTGCGCAGCTCCCAGTGTGAACAGACTGCAAGGAGGTTTACACCAGTTGGCTTCACTGGGCAAGTGTATTTGTGCAGCTTTAATGTGAACTGGCTGCACAAATACAGTTGGCTTCACTGGGCAAGGGTGTTTGTGCAACTTTAATATGAAACAGCTGCAATAAGGCTTACACCAGTTGGCTTCACTGGGCAAGTGAGTTTAGGCAGCTTCCAATGTGAACTGGCTGCAACAAAGGCTGCCAAGGGTTAAATGTCACCCCTGATCAGCAAAACAAAGGCTCCACAAACAGCTTTGGAGTTACAATCCAACTGGACAGTTCAATCAAGCTAATAGTTCCCTACTGGCAGTACCCAGGAATCCTATCTAGAATCCCTGAACTGACAACCTGCCTTTCACAGGAACCTAGCCTTGACCTCCTGTCTCAAAGTTGATAGTCAAAGTGTGAGCACCCGGCAGGCGTCGGCTCACACCATATAAAGGCAAGTCCCCGCCCACAGGGCAGTGGCCATAACCTGACTGGGCATGCCCAGTATGGGCCGAATGGGACTTAGCCTCTGAGCGCCTCCAAAATGTCTGAGCATGCTCAGTAGGCCAAATGCTGGACTTAGACTCTATGAACCTCACCATCCGACGCCGAGGGCGAGAGCTGGATCGACCCACAGGTGGCGCTGTGCGCCGGAAGGAAACCCTGCGGGACCCCATCCTAACATTTGGTTGTCACAAAGAAATTACACTATATATACAGTAACTATATACCCATATGGCAACCCCTTTATAATGAAAACTTTTATGCCACAAAAATGGCGTAGGGCCATAATAAAGGACATCCATATAATACGTGAATGGACCAAGGCTGCCAGAGACACTGCTTGTTTGATGCTCTCCGTTCTACTTCATAGAGGGCTCTGTGATGTTCCTATACCCTAATAATATAGGGGAAATGGAAAATGGTTATCAAAATGATGTCACCCCTTTAACCTCATCAATGTTTTTTCTAATTTTTACTTACCCAATATAATGTTTCAGTTTCAACTGTCTTTACAGGATAATCCAATCTCAGTATTTATGGCTATATCCATAGAATATTATGCCATAAATATCTGATCAATGCACGTCACTCACAGACTCCTAGAGAACCTCAACTTCTGTCTCTCTCACTCTCCTCTCTGTAGACTGACAGCAATAACTCTTCTCTGTCTCAGGATAGGCAACAGTTCACACTAGCAAGAATCTCTACACATGTCCACACTCTCCAGTGGCTGGAACAGACTGCAAGACTTATGGTAAGTCAACCATGGATTGGACTGAACAGTCACTTCCCCAAAAGGAGGGGTGTACCTCCATCCAGAGTGGATCATTCCTACTATAATAGAGTACACACATGTATGTTTGCATATTATATACAAGTGGCACTTGCATATTAAAACAGTACAATATAAATGCAGTAGAATGTATGTTTAGCCATGTCCACTGGGATGCCATACATCTATGACAGCGGATGTTCCCTACTCTAAGGTCTAATAGGGGATCAATAGGTGATGTGTTATATCAGGGGTAGGGAACCTTTGGCTCTCCAGCTGCTGTGAAACTACAACTCCCAACATGCTCCATTCACTTCCATGGGAGTTCCAAGAACAACAGAGCAAGTGTGCATGCTGGGAGTTGTAGTTTTGCAACAGCTGGAGAGCCGTACGTTCCCTACCCCTGTGTTATATAAAGCAATATTAGGGTTGGTGAAGAATTTGGTGTGGAATTTCAGCGCTGAAAAAAAAGCCTCCCGTTGACTTCAATGGCTTCCTTTTTAGCAGAAAAAGGAAGCCATTGAAGTCAATGGGAGGCTTTTTTTAGCGCTTAAATTCCACGCCAAATTCCTCCCCATTTTCCTCCGTGTGAATGCACCCTTACCCTGCTGTTGAGAGGTAGATGTAGGTATATGAGATGCCATGGCCTCACTCTAGTCATCCTCATTCAGTGTGGGGACAGCAGACCTCCAAAATGTCTTCATGGGGTGAGTGATAAGACACCTTGGGGTTTAGCAAATGTGCATATAATGCTGATATCATTCCTCAAGGACTTTGAATTTTAAACACTCCTATTGATTGAAAATAAGAGATAACACATCCCAAAATTAGGAACTGCCGCCATGGCATGGCATGGCACAACTGAAGAAATCTATAGAAATGATGATGAGGAATCTCAGATGTGTTCTGTAACAAATGTTGGGTAAAGCATATCAGTGTGCTATCATCATACATTTTCTGGAGTATACAGACTCGGCATACATGCTATGGGGCTTCCACTTCAATGACTGCAGATGAGGATACATTGGGATTATTCCATAGTGGTTTGTCACCACCCTGAAACCCTTCAGCTCATTTATAACTTTAATGCAAGTTTATGCATTAGCAAAAATTCTTCATGAGACAATGAGGACTTCTCTAGAATAGTCCATAAACCCAAAAACTGACCTAAGAAATATTCAGAAGGTTGGAATGGGACAGCACAGCAGTTACCCATAAGAGCAGGGAAGGGGAAGTTCACATTACTGTTACTAATGTCCGTTGCTGTTGTTCCGTCATAGAATGACAGCAACGGACATTAAACTGTCACAGAGAACAGTCCACACTAATGTAAACAACATGACGGACGCTAGCTATCAGTCTGTGACCATTCTCTGTGACAACTTAATGTCCGTTGCAGTCATCCTATTACATAAGACAGCAATGGACATTAGTAACTTTAGTGTGAACTCCCCCTGATGCAACTGACCTACCAGGAAAAATCTAGGACGGCTAGGCACCTTGCTACTTGGGCACTGGAGGATAGAGTGCAAGTTTTTGACAAGAAATCCCCCATATAAAGGACACAACCAAGGACTGGAGTTTGCAAAAAAAAATATTTGAGTGTTAGGGCCAAACGCATGTCGGTGCTCGTTCATTTGTATCTGCAGGGCCAGGAATGTTTAGGAGGTTGTACATTTGCACTGATGGCAGTGGTGGGGTGCACAAATTTGGAAATAAATAGTTGTGGATACTGGGGAGACAAACTGATATGGTTCAGAACTCCCAGTTGGGTGTTTAAGAGTTGGATCTAGTGAATGTAAGGGCATAAAGGGCTTTCCTATAAATATAACCGTATATAAATTTGTACATAATAAAGGGAGAGAAAACATTGTATATATAAATAATTAAATTTTTGCAGAGTTTTAAATATTTCTCTAACCATCTTAATGGTGATAATCTTTTGTTTTGAAAGGTTGCCAATGGATATGACCATGTATGTTATGTGTTGTATTGTATGTTGGGCCCGTATGGTTGGTGTGTGTAGATCTCGTTCAGTGGACGTCATGTATTAATAACTGTGCGCTCAAAAAAATGGCTGCTGTGGCTAATTCATTCTATTCTTTGGTTGTGTTATGATCAGGGGTGAACCTAACTTTTATGCCGCCTGAGGCGGACAACAGAAAGTGGAGGGTGTGGGGCTGAGCGGAGGGGGCAGGGCGGAGCGAGCGTCGTTAGCAGGCAGAGAGCAGGCAGGGAGAGGACCTGCTCTCTGCCTGAGCGTGAGGGGAGGCCGCTGGAGCAGCGCTGCGTCCACAGGGCTTCCCCAATTCACTGCTCGCTTCCCGTGCCAGGTTGCCGAGATGGTGACGCTAAGCCAGTCCAGGACAGCTTGTCCTGGACTGGCTTAGGTCAGCAAAAATGCCGTTCCCCCCGGGGGCCCGGCCTAGCGCCGCCTGAAGCGTTCGCTTCAGGTTGCCTCATGGGAGATGCGGTGCTGGTATTCTACCGCTACATCAGAAAACAACAGGGCAGGGGTCATCAACCTGCGATCAGTGGCGTAACTACCACCATAGCAGCGGTAGCAGCTGCCACAGGGCCCGGGACATCAGGGGCCCGGTGACAGCTGCTACTGCTGCTATCATTATGCTCGGAGGTCTTTTCGGACCCACGAGTATAATGATCGGGGCCCCCTGTTGGTGGAATACTTTCCACCAACAGGGGGCCCCGAAGCTGCAGCAACGGCTGAGACACAGGAGCTGCAGGTCTGGCTCCTGTCAGCGCTGCAGGACGTTCCCCCCCTCTCTCCCCCTCCCTTTCTCTGCTGTCCTCTGCCCACCAATGAGAGGAGGAGGCGGGGCTTATCCCTGCCGTCCAGCACAGAAGAGAAGAGGAAGAAGCTGCTCCAGGAAAATGAAACTGAAGCTACACAGGTACGTACTGGGGTTACTATACTTATTACTATCAGGCATTTGGGGGGATTACTTGTGTTTTAGTAACTCCATGTGCCTCATAGTAATAGCAGTTAACCCCATCATCTCCCTCACATTAACCCCTGTTTGCCTCACCATAAGAGTTACTGATATGTGAGACATATGGGGGTAATAGTAATGAAGATACTTTATTATTACCTCCATGTCTCTCACATATCAGTAACTCTTATGTGAGGTACACAAGGCTTAATGTGAGGGACATGATAGGGTTAACTGTTATTAATATGAGGCACATGGAGTTACTAAATTGTAATGCACATGACCAGATTTTTTTTTTATCCACAATTTGTCCTGGTATAGCGGTCAGCGGGTGACAGTATTTAGTCCTGTAGGGGCCACTAAGGGACATAATACTGTGTGCAGGGGGCCACTATTGGGTATAATACTGTGTGCAGGGGCCACTAAGGGACATAATACTGTGTGCAGGGGCCACTAAGGGACATAATACTGTGTGCAGTGGCCACTATGGGACATAATACTGTGTGCAGGGGCCACTAAGGGACATAATACTGTGTGCAGGGGCCACTATGGGACATAATACTGTGTGCAGGGGCCACTAAGGGACATAATACTGTGTGCAGGGGCCACTATGGGACATAATAGAGCGCGCAGGAATGCGTAGGAGGGACTCAGTCGAGATCTTTGGTGTCGGGGGGCCCCATGTCAAAAGTTCGCCACGGGGCCCTGCCATTCCTAGTTACGCCACTGCCTGCGATACTCCAGCTGCTGTGAAACTACAACTCCCAGCATGTTCCCTTCACTTCAATGGAATAGTACAGCAAGTAGGCATGCTGGGAGTTGTAGTGTTACAACAGCTGGAGTGCCAATGGTTGTCTACCCCTGCAATAGGGGATAAGGCAGTGCCACACTTCTGTTGTAAAGGAAGACATATCAGTAATACAAATATACAATAGAATATGTTATTATCTGTTATACAACACATTTCACTATTCTTAGTGTCAATCCAAAATCTCTGACAGCAACCTGAAAAGGTCAGTGTGAACACAGCCTAAATGCTGAAGTGGCTTTTCTAAGTCGAGCTCTGTGCCGGCTATGACTTGTTCTGAGCCTTCGCCTTTTGTTAGGCACAATTCTGTTCCTAGACGTTTAGAAATATGTCCACGGCTATGATTAATAAGTTGTGGTCTTGCAATGCCCCCTCTGAAAGACAAAATTCAAAAGGGGTATAAATACGGATCAAGTCACCTTCAACGCTTTTTGGGACGGTCTTTCACAGTCTTACACTGCTTTTACAGCTGGGTCACACTGATAAATTTGTCTCATTGTATCTTTTATTGAAGCATTTTGTCATGCAATTTTTCCTATGAATTTTTGTAAGTATCCACGCAGTCCAAATCATAGTTAAACACTGCCCCCTAGTGGCTTATTGCAGGGATAGCTGTTGAATGTCTATAAAGCGCAAGTGTTTATCCACATTGCATTCGTAGGAGCATCTCAAGTGGCGACACATAGAAGTCAATAGTTTGGGCAAATCTTACCGAAATTTAGCTCCTTTTTTTAATCATAGTTTACTCAGCGGTGGGTGTTCCAATATTAGTTGTATTTAAAACTATAAAAAGGTGATAAAATGGAACTAAAAGTACCAGCATGGAACAACAGCATACTGGGAAACAATACCTAGAAAGCCATGAGGGTTGTCTGGTTTAGGAAATGAATGGAGAAAAACTTTATTAGGCTGGGCCCCACATGGCGTGAACACCACAGTCAGCCTCTTATCAATCCTGGCACAACTAACACCAGAGACTAATGGATTAAGATTGGCCTAGGAAACGCCAGTCATACTGAATTCCTCCTAGTCTGTTTCACCCTGGAGGACTCAGCACATATTTATATTACATTTATAGTCTGTTACAGGCTGTGTAAGAGTTTGTTCACAAGCCTAAAATATGTCTGAAAATTCCAAGGTCTCTTGTGTAAACCACGTAGAAATCTTAGACTGAGCCTTGGATTCTGCATTGATAAGGCTGATCAGTGGAAACCACTCAAAGGCCAATAATCCTGGAAAGATATTATCCCCTTACATATTAATAGTAAAGAGAAATGATCACATATTATAGAGCTGGAGGAGCTGAGCAGATTGATATATAGTTTTACACTGGACTTGCTCTTTGCTAATGTAAGGGATGCATATAATTCATCCGCCCTATCGCCCCATGGTAGATTGGATCAAAAATTGGTGCATCTGAGACCAATTTACACGCCACTTACATATATATGTATCCCACAGCGGCCCCTGCAGCCTATATTATGCCCCACAGTGGCACAATAGAGGTTACAAGGGCCACAGTGGACCCTTCAAGCTCTCTTATTATACTCGGGGGTCTTTTCAGACCCCCGAGTATAATAATCGGAGCCCCAGGGGAGATGAGAAGACATAATAAACACTGTTACTTACCTCTCCAGGATCCAGTGTTAAAGAGGACCTTTCATGGGTGTTTGGGCAAAGGCAGTTCTATATACCACTGGAAAGCCAACAGTGCGCTTAATTACTTGTTATTATCCCGTATCCGTATTCAGCGCAGAATTCAGGCTGCTCTTGCTCTTGTAGTTCAATACAGGAGCGTATTGCACAGGCATCGGAAGTTGGACCGACAGAAGAGGCGGGGTTGCAGCTGAAGATGGAGGCGGCGCTGAAGTGAGCTCCGATTCCGGTGGAGATCCAAGGGGAAGGTATTGAGATAGTCAGGACCTATAAGTACCTGGGTGTTCTACTCAATAATAAACTAGACTGGGCTGATCACCTGGAGGCGCCGCACAGAAAGGGCCACAGCAGGCTCTACTTGCTCAGGAGGCTGAGGGCTTTTGAAGTCCAGGGGCCACTTCTTAGGGCCTTTTTCAACTCTGTGGTTGCTTCAGCTATCTTTTTCGGTGTGGCCTGCTGGGGGAGCAGTATATCAACCAGGGACAGAAATAGACTTGACAGACTGATTAGAAGGGCCAGCTCTGTACTGGGGAGCCCTCTGGACCCAGTACAGGCGGTGGGTGACAGTAGGATACTGTCTGTGGTGACCTCCATGCTGGACAATAAATACCACCCCATGTATGAGACCTTAATGGCACTGGGCAGTACTGTTAGCAACTGACTGCTTCACCTCAAGTGTGAGAAGGAGCGCTATCGGAGGTCCTTCCTCCCAACCATGGTCAGGGCCCCTTCACACGGTGTAAGCACTCGGCTCATTCCGAGCCGTACACACGAGCGCTTCTATACACTTACTTTTCACTTCAATGGGAGCGCGCGTAAAGCCGGCTTTACGAGCGCTCCCATTGCAGTGAATGGGAAGTGTTTAGAAGCGCTCACGTGTACGGCTCGGAATGAGCCGAGCGCTTACACTGTGTGAAGGGGCCCTCAGGCTACATAATCTACATCAGACCTAGCAAAGTGCAATCCACACAGGGAATTAATGATCCTGACGTCTTCTTTCCTTCATTTCTCTTTTGCTGCTATGACTCCTAGTATTTTTCTCCTATTCTGCTATTCTGTGCTTATGTGTGTCTCCTTCTGTAATATATTACTTGTTATTATCCTGTATCCGTATTATAATACTGCTGTAACACACTGAAATATCCCCATGGTGGGACTATTAAAGGATTATCTTTATGGGGAAAAATTGATTATAATTTGTCATTTATTAATTTAAAGGAACATAAACAACATCACAGAATAGAACAAGATAACGGAACAGAACAAAATCACGGGATAGTTCAAGATCAACGGGATAAAACAAAATCATGGAATAACAAAAACATGGGATAGTACAAGATCAACAGGATAGAACAATATCACAGGATGGTACAAGATCACAGGATAGCACAAGAACATGGGATAGTATAAGATCATGGGATAGAACAATATCATGGAATAACAAGATCACAGAGTAACAATGTGCACCATCATGTAGCAAGTCATATCAGTGGATGCTTTGCTATATTTACTTGTGTAGGTTGTGTAAGCCGATGGCTCGTCAGGTAATGGAGGGGGTGCACATCTCACCCAGACTATTAAAGGTGGGTGAGATGAGAAAACTCCAGAAAGAACATTTCTCAGCAGATAACTATTGTCTACTAGAGATGAGCGAACACTATTCGAAACAGCTGTTTCGAATAGCACGCTCCCATAGAAATGAATGGAACAGTCTGGCACGCAGACTTTGCTGGCAACCAGCTGCTTAACCCCCCACGTGCCAGCTACGTCCATTATTTCTATGGGGGCGTGCTATTCGTAGCGGCTGTTTCGAATAGTGCTCGCTCATCTCTATAGTCTACTGAGGGTTATTTCAGAGTTTCGGTTACTGGGCTGGATTTTTAGGAATGGCAGGTAGGTTGGTAGTGGGACCTGTCATTCCACCCCCCTCCAGTCCATACTTTGGGGATGTTCTGGCAGCGACTCAGCAGTAGAGAGTCTGCTTGTCAAGGAGGCTTAAGAAGCCAGCTCCAGCAGCAGACTGTGGGCAGAGCTTGGCTGGAGAGCTAATAGAGAGGTCATATATTTAGAGCTGTGTCCTGAATGATTGTACTGGCTTTTTGGATTTCTGTTATTCTAGGTGAGGTAACCTATTCTATGTTTAGTTAGAGCCTAGCCGGGCAGGTATTTATTTTTGTATTGTTTCCTTTTGTTGCTGCACTACCTTTATGAGTGAAAATAAACTCTACCTTTGTTTTGGACTAAAGAAACTGGACTTGTGTGTCTATGCCACCCCACCTAGCAACCCCAGACCCTGACAGTTGTTGGAATGATATGACTTTTATGTGTATTACAGTTTCCTAGTCAAGAAGCTTCCATCTATAAGGGATGAATATATTAACCACCACTATATGGCGCTAGCAGCACAGAACTCTGTAATGTCATTTCCCATATCTAATATATTCTTGTAGTATTCTATATTAATATATTATTATGTTACCTTTTTGTACCTAATTACAGAACTATACAGACAAGATATAACGATGATGATATTAAACATTATTACAAAAGATGACTACAAGAGTGTTCATAGATTAAAGGTGAACCTGGTTAATGCCAATGAACCCTTTCTTCCCTGGGATAGTATATCTCCTTTACAACCCTTCTAGGACAGTCCACTGTTAACATGTTTGCTGAAGTTAAAGTAACATACAAAATGTCCAGCAAAGGAAAGTGAAATATGTGCAACTTGCACTGGGCTGCCTCTATTCATGGTCGCCAGAAAAACTGTGTAGACTTTCTCTACACTGACAGTACAAGATCTGAATACAAGCAACATAGTTATTATTTTCATATACTTACCTTACTAATACCCATTCTCATACTGCCTATCTACTCTTTTACCTCTCTGCATATATATTATCATTCTTTGTTTGTGTAGTTGTCTGTCTAATTTGTTATTTATTGACTGTGGATATATCTGTCTGGCCTTGTATCCATTACTATATGCAATAAAGGCTTGTTGGAAAATCGGGCATGATGTTCAAGGGAACTTCCCATAGAGGGCAGCATACAGAGGCAGTGTTTCCCTATTTACATCTTGGGAAACATATTTGCATATTCTTCCCATAATCCCCCACAGTGGGACGAAAAGGGCTTTGTAAGACTCCACATACCTACAAGGTGGTCTCTCAATAAGGAGTGACAATATCCCCATTATATGGTCAGTAGACAACTATATGTTAACACCTCTTAGTGTTATGAACTTGCAACTAGAGATGAGCGAGTAGTGAAATATTTGAGATTCGATATTCGTTATCGAATCCCATTACAGTCTATGGGAAAAAATGCTCGTTTCAGGGGAAACCACTATTCGACTAAAGGAGGGTCACCAAGGCCATGAGTAGCAGGAGGAGAGTGTTTAGGAGGAGCGCTATGCAGTTAAAGCGCATGGACCCCATAGACTATAACGGGTCCATGCGTTTTAACTGCACAGTGCTTGCAGTTGCGCTGATATTCCGTTCAGGGGGGTCCTCCTGTGGACTCCTTCCGGACGGGAGGCAAGTGCTAATGTGAACTTACTCATCCTGCAGAACCAGCATTGATTGGCCGAATGCTATACAGTGTATAGCATTCGTCAAATCAACGCTGGTTCTGCAGCAGGCTCTTCTTTGCTAGTGGGAGAGCTGGCAGCTTTCGGTTATGCGGGAGCTGACTTTTTCTCATAGGAATGCATTGACCAGCGTTGGACAAATGCTATATAGTGTACAGCATTCGGCCAATCAATGCTGGTTCTGCCGGAGGCTCATCTGTGAGGAGGCGGAGTCTAAGATCGGACCACAATGCAGACTGCTGTACCATTGTACAATTAATTGGAGGGGCAGGCAGACACAAGAAATAAAATAATAATAATATTAAACAATAGAAGTGAGGGCCCTGCTCACAAGAGCTTACAATCTACAAGGAGATAGGGAGACACTAGAGGTAATAGAGCTTGTTTATCCATCTATTAGTATATATGCTGAAATAAAAACTTGAGAGTCTTCAGTAGTTGATACCTTTTTTAATGGCTAACTAAAATGATGACAGATTACAAGCTTTTGAGGCTCTAGACCTCTTCCTCAGGCATAAGTTTAAAAACAATTTCTGAAGTATACATATTTATGCAAAAAGAGAAACATAGGAATAGAATGTTTGGTGGGAGAGTAGATGGTTATTGGTACACACAAGTAAATAAATCATCAGTTCACAAGGTCCTTATAAGTTCAATGAGTGGCCTTTTATGGCTGCTTTGATTAGTGACGAGCGGGCTTGTTCCTGTAGAGCCTCAAAAGCATGCAATCTGTCATCATTTTAGTTAGCCATTAAAAAAGGTAAAATAAAAAATATCCTTGTACCGAGTTAGCCAGGGGATATGAAATGAAATACATTTTTTTTGAGAATTTCTCAGTAGTTGATACCTTTTTTAATGGCTAACTTAAAAAGTTTTTTGATGACATATTTCGAGCTTTTGAGACTCTATAGAGGTCCCTTCATCAGGATGGTATAACACAATTTCTGAAGGTAGGCATATATATACACAGAGTAGTGGGGTGTTAGATGCAAAATAGATGGAGAACAGAACATAATGTAAATAAACAATAAAAAAACATATATATCAGTTCACAGGAAAGTTCTCTGGGTTTGTAGCTTCTTTGATCAGTGATGTGTTGTCTAGTGGTTGTAAAAGGCCATAAAACCCTGGGCCTGATTTAACCCCCTTTGGAGAGTGTTAAGGGTCGTCATAAGTTTAAACTCCCATATGAGGTGATCTTTTCTGTTCTTAAAATTCCCTCTTAGTACCAGGATCTTCATATCCTGGGTCATATTATGATTTTCATTGCAGAATTGTTTTGGCACAGGGAGGTCCATTCTCTGTTCTCTAATCGTATGTCTGTGTGAGTTCATCCTCATCCTAAGTGACTGTCCTGTCTCACCTACATACAGACATCATCATTAAAAGACATCATCATTAAACCAGCGGACAAAGGTGGTGCAATAGTCATGATGAACACATCAGACTACATACAGGAAGCACACAGACAACTAACTGACACACACTACTACTCCAAGTTGGATTCAGACCCCACAGTGGAATACTCCAAAAAACTAAAAAAAGGTGCTCTCTGGCCTATCTGGTGGAGCAATAAGCCTAAGCAGCCTCATACCGGCAAGTCCAAGAAAAGGGACTTTTTACATGCTTCCAAAACTGCACAAACCTGGGAACCCAGGGAGACCTATCATTTCATGTGTTGGGATTCTTACTGAACAGATTTCTGGACGGGTGGAGGGCATCCTCAAACCTTTAGTGAAGGAAACAGCCAGCTACCTTCAGGATACTACAGACCTATTAAGTAAACTATCCACTATAGGTCCCCTTCCAGCGTATGTGACGAAAAGTAGCCTATTGTGCAATCCTGTGTAGTAACTATGTTTGTGGAAAATATGATGTGTGATTAAGGAACAAACATCCAAACACACAAACCCACAAACATCCTAATTCACAAACTTTCACATTTATAATATTAATAGGATATCCACTGGCTAACACAAAGATATTTTTCCTTATATATACTCAGTAACTAAAGCTGTATGAGCCGTCACCAACCGGTATCTATGAATATACAGATACTAAGTGCACGGAGCGCTGGGTAACCTCTAGATGGAGGGGTCAGATTCTGAGCAATAGAGTAGAAAGGATAACTTAGGATAAGACATGTTAGCTTGGTGTGCGGAGGTGTAGAAGAATCTGATCAGGTCATGACCAGAGTGAATCAGAGCGACAATGAGAGTTTTTAATATTTCCACAGTGAAAAAAGGTCGGGTTCTGGAGATGTTTCTGAGATGCAGATGACAAAAGTGTGCAAGTGTTTGAATATGTGAGGTGAGGGTGAGAGCCGAGTCAAATACAACCCTGAGACAGCGGACATACTGCCTCAGTGTAAGACCGCAGACAGAAATGGAGAAAGCAGGGTTAGTTTGGTTAGAAGGTGGAGGGAACACAAGAAGTTCAGTTTTGAAAGATTCAGTTTTAGATAAAGAGAAGGCATGATGTTAGAGACAGTACATAGGACATTGGTGTTCTACGGTAGAGCAGGGGTGATGTATACAATTGCAAGGGGAAGAGGAGAGGAAACCAGCGACTGATATAATAAATGAGGGGTCGTAAAGATAGGAAGAAAGCCAAGAGAGAGCAAAGTACCTGAGGCCAATAGAGTGGAGCATAGTGAGTCCGAATTGGTGGTCTGTGGTGTCAAATGCTGCTGAGAGATCCAGAAGAATAAGAAGTGATTAGACACCATTAGAATTATTTATCAGGAGATCATTGGAGACTTTTGTAAGGGTTATTTCTGTGAAAGTGCACAAAAACCTGATTATAAGGGGTTTACAGTATATACATATAGAAGACATACTGTATATGTTGTGTGGGAAATAAACTTAGGATATTCATGTGCACTGTAGCTTTACACATCAGCTGCAGCACTGAACGGAGTCTGCATCACATGGGATCACACTGCTAGCAAATACATGCAATGGGGCACATTTATAAAGCTACTTGTGCCTATTATGGAGTAAATTGCACCTTTTTGTGGGTTTTTTTTGCGCTTTGTTTTATTTATGAAGCATTTGCTCCTATTTTCCTGAGGTTATGCTGCGCACTGCTTTTTGTTGGGAAAAGTGTGCCTTTTTCACACTGTATTTATGTCTGGTACCTTTTTAACGCCTTCCCGACATCCGCCATACTAGTATGGTGGATGCCGGGTGTTTAACTATGGAGGCCGCTTGGGAGCCAGGCAGCTGCCATAGCTGCCTGGTATCTGCTGCTTTATACAGCAGACACCATGTGCTAATGCCCACGACCAGTGCCTGCACCGATCCCGGGCATTAACCACTCTGGTGCCTCCGTCAAAGCTGACTGAGGAGCCATTCAACTGGTGGCGTCTCGGCACTGCCATTTTCCCAGTGATCGCAAAAGTTAATATATATATATATATATATATATATATATATATATATATATATATATTAAAAAGTATTAAAAATTCAAATCATCCCCCTTTCCCTAGAACACATACAGTATAAAAGTACTTAAATACTGTGAAACATATACACATTAGGTATACGAAGAAGAAGGCGTCTCCACTATCCAGCTTCCATAAAACTTAGCGTTTATTTCATAGCAAAATTAAAATATATATACAACATAGTGCAAGAAGGTAGAAAATACAAAGTGAAAAAGATTAAAACCGCATCTAGCGCGTTTCGGGACGTGACATCCCTTAGTCATAGCATTGCTGAAAAAAGTATATGCTGTGTCCAAAAATGTCCACTCTACAAATCTATAAAAATATAGATTATAATAAAAAACACTGTAGCAGGAAGAAAAAAGTCAAAAGTGCCAAACTGAGGTTTTTTCACAGTTTTGCCTCTGATAAAAATTTGAATAAAAAGTGATGAAAGCAAAAGCAATTCCCCAAAATGGTATAACTGAAAAGTACACCTGGTCCCACAAAAAAAACCCGATGCCCTCTGCACCTCCATACATGGAAGCATAAAAAATGGGTGTCAGTATATGAGTTTTGGAAAAAAAAAATTCTACACAGTTTTGGATTTTTGCTAAGGGGTTAAAATGTAAATAAAACCATATAAATTTGGTATCCTCAGAATCATACCGAAACATAGAATATAAGTGACGTCATTTTGGCTGCAGAGTGAACTTCGTAAAAACGAAGCCCATAGGAAAGTCGCACTTTTTCTTCAACTCCCCCCATTCTGAATTTTTTTCCAGCTTCCCCGTACATTGTACAAAATAATTAATGGGAGCATCATGAAAAAAAATTTGTCCCACAAACATTAAGACCTCATATGGTTCTGAGAGTGTAAAATAAAAAAGTTATGGGCTTTGGAAGGGGGGGGGGGGGGATTAAAAACGGAAAACGAAAATGACCGCAGCGAGAAGGGGTGAAAAAGAGATAAAAATAGGCTCAAATACACTCCAGTACATGGGCAGCATAAAAAGCCCATCAGGTCAGAAAGTATTAAAATAGGGACAGTTGAGCCTTTTTAACCTCTTCCCTCCAGAGGAATTTTTAGATTTAAATTTTTGACCCACCACCCTCACTTCCAAATTCCCCTTCTCAGCCCCAGCAAAACGGTGCCTCTGTCAAAGCCAGAGGGGTTAATGCCCATGATCAGTGTGTGCACTGATTGTGTACATTAGTGCTGGGTTTTTGCTGCATAATACAACAGAAACCCAGCAGCTATGGTGGCCGCTCAGCTTCAGCATGGTCACCATATTTAAAGAGGACCTTTCACCATATCTGGGCACAGGCAGTGTTATATACTGCCAGAAAGCTGACAGTGCGCTGAATTCAGCGCACTGTCGGCTTTCCCGATCTGTGCCCGGTGTAAAGCGCTATCGGTCCCGGTACCGTAGCGCTTTACAGTCAGAAGGGCGTTTCTGACCATTAGCCAGAGACGTCCTTCTGCCTCGCGGCGCCTATCGCGCTGTGCTGTGGACCCCCTCCCTCCCTGATAATGCTGGTCTATGGACGAGCTGTGTGAGCAGAGGGAGGGGGCGTTCCTCCCCGCTCCACAGCACAGCGCGATTGGCGCCGCGAGGCAGAAGGACGTCTCTGGCTAATGGTCAGAAACGCCCTTCTGACCATAGAAGAGCTACGGTACCGGGCCGTAAGCTCTTCACACCGGGCACAGATCGGGAAAGCAGACAGTGCGCTGAATTCAGCACACTGTCAGCTTTCTGGCAGTATATAACACTGCCTGTGCCCGGATATGGTGAAAGGTCCTCTTTAAATACCTGACACCTGCCATACTACTATGTCAGATGTGGGGAAGTTGTTAAAAAAAGGGGCAAAGTGTGCATGGCTTATTAAGGTGCATCTAAACTAACATGTGCACAATATTTAACAAGGAGGTGCATCTACATCATAACTAGAGATGAGCGAACACCGTTGAATCGAATAGATATTTGATCGAATATCAGGCCGTTCGAGGTATTCGATTCCAATCGAATACCACAAGGCAAACGCAGTAAAAATTCGTATCCCCTCCCACCTTCCCTGGCGCGTTTTTTGCACCAATAACTGTGCAGGGGAGGTGGGACAGGAACTACAACAACGGAGGCATCGAAAAAAGGAATTGGCAGCCGAAATCAGGTGACCTCCAATTTAGACGAATGGTGGATTTAACATTTGATTAATTTGAGACTGAACTATGAGACTGTGAGACAGGGACAGATCTACAGGCAGGGTTAGCTAGGGATTACCTTTATTTAGGGGGGAATGTTACTCACCCAGCTCTTTGGGGCTCTATCTGGTCAGGATCCCTGTCAGCTTGCGATATGCGGGAGTTGACTTTTTCCCATAGGATTGCATTGACCAGCGTTGATTGGCCAGTGTACAGTATTCGGCCAATCAACACTTGTTCTGCCAGAGGAGGCGGAGTCTAAGATTCATCCACAGCAGTTTCCATTGTGGTCCGATCTTAGATGTAGCAGTGCTGACACAGCACTGCTACACAGAGAAGCGGCAGAGCTCAGCACACATAGAGATGCAGCAGAGCTGAGTGTGCAGCATGGTGCAATGCACATTCAGCACTGCTACATCTGATGCAGCAGAGCTGAGTGTGCGTTAAACCATGCTGCACACTTATCTTTGCTGCATCTGAAGTAGCAGTGCTGAGTGTGTGTTAAACCATGCTGCACACTCATCTTTGCTGCATCTGATGTAGCAGTGCTGAGTGTGCGTTGAACCATGCTGCACACTCAGCTGTGTTAGCACTGCTACATCTGAGATTGAACCACAATGGAAACTGCTGTGGACGGATCTTAGACTGCGCCTCCTCCGGCAGAAGCAGTGTTGATTGGCCGAATGCTGTACACTGGCCAATCAACACTGGTCAATGCATTCCTAAGGGAAAAAGTCAGCTCGCGCATATCGCAAGCTGACAGGAATCCCGACGTAATGCAGTGACTTGGGCATGTTAGATGCCCCCAGGCATGCTTCCCCTGCTGTCCCAGTTGCATTCCAGGGTGTTGGCATCATTTCCTGGGGTGTCCTAGTGGACTTGGTGATTCTCTTTTACCCCACAGACTATAATGAGGTTCGATATTCGTTCGAATAGTCGAATATTGAGCAGCTATTCTAAACGAATATCGAATATTTTACTGTTTGCTCATCTCTAATCATAATCAGACACCACAATGAAGGTAGTAGAAAAAAAGGAGCATCTGCAAAAAATACAGCAAAAAAAAATGCTCAGACGAGAAATAACCCCCAATATCTTAATGTGGACCTGTTGCGTGTATTAGGGTGCCAAAGTGCAATTCTCTAAAAGAGTAGAGCAAACCTGATCCTGAACCGCTAGGAACTGTGCCAAACTGCTGAAAAAACACACCAACACTACGAGGTCATGGTCTCACCAAGAACTTCACTTGAGGTAGTCTTTGGTTACAACAGAACTTTACAGCTTCAAATATATTACAAAATGCTCCACTGTACACAAACCCTTCAGAACGGCGTAGAAGAACTTTTATGTGGGCTGTACTGTGGAAAGAATAAAAAGATAGCACTCACAGCACAGCCAATAGGTGCAATAGAGGACTCTCATCTAATATCAGAGCGAGAAGTAGTGTGATAACTAAGTAATACTATTAAAAGTGACAGTAGCATACACGTCAGTACACAGTTTATAGTTACAATGTATAGAAACACAAAGGGTTTACTAACTTATATACGCCAGGTAAGTGTAAATGTGGCGTGTCTTTGGCACATGGCCCAGGTTTGTGCCTTGGTTATGCCATATTGTCTGAAAAAGTCTGTTCAGGTTGCCATTTACCCTATGGTGTGACAGAGTTGACAATCTGTTGGTGTACAGTAAGTAACGTCCTATGTTATAAAATCTTAATTGCCTATTACGGATTGTCTAATGTCTTGCATCAGATATCGAAGAGTGTTGAGTCTTCTTGGCGTACTTTGCTAGCACAAAAATCGCCCTTTCTGATGACCAAATGGGAATCATAGAGGATTAACAAAACTGGTGCAAAGCTGAGAAAATCTTCAATGTCCTTTGAATATCCTTTTAGAATCCTAAAAAATAGATAAAACTAACATTGCTCTAACGTGTGAATAAACTGAAGTGTCTATAGTCCTGCTGAATGCATGGGGTCCGTGTGCAGCTTCTCAGATTCCACTGCACAACAGCCTGGGAAATCAGACGATGATCTGTAAGGGCCCCGAGGCTCGCATGCTGACATATACGGTGATATACTGTACTCTTACACAGAATATACAGGACTCCAGATACAGACGTACTTGACGCTAGGTTGAGTATTATTAGCAAGGAGGGATTATATTTATAGGTGATATTAATCTTCCAAGAAAACACTTTCTAGAAAAAATTTTTTGCTCTGTGTATTTTACCATTTTTCCTTGGAAAATGCAGAAAAGGGAACGGATGGCGCATCAATCTGTATGAGAAGACAGATGACATTAATACACTCACTTATTACTGTGCTCCAGGAAAGCTTTGTAGGCAATGGATCCTGCAGACAGGACGCCAAGAAGTTGCATAACAGGGAGGATTTACAGGCTAGACCGCACTATGTCTATCAGTCTGAAACAGCAGCACGTTTAGAAAAGGGAAGCAGAAGCAGACGTATGTCACTGATACACATGGGGGAGTGTAAGAGGATGGGGAGGGGGTGGAGGTAAAGAAGTGGTAGCCAAATGGAAATTAAGCAATACTTTTAGGGGAGAAACTTCCATAAATTCAGCATCCGATTGAGAATAACAGAATCGTACTGAATCCAACTGAAAAATATTCATAGTAGATAATTAAGGTGAAGAGAAGTCGTCAACTCGCTGGATTCTTTAAAATTTCGCTTTTAATTCATGCTGAATTAAAATTGAATATTTTAATTTAACATGAATTAAAAGCAAAATTTTAAAGAATCCAGCGAGTTGCCGACTTCTCTTCACCATAATTATCATCTATGAATACTTCTTGAGTCCGGGAGTCCTGTTGTGCACCCTGAAGATTTGTCATTGAATGGTGAGCTATAGTCATATATACTTTTTTACATTGAAAAATACTCTATATGAGATCAATGAGATCTACAGTGAGATGTATTGTAGGTACAGTAGTGACTTTACACATTGCAATTTTTTGTCATGTTACAGTGTTTGATGCAGTTTTTTTTAGGAATAAAAATAAATTGCACATTGGGTTTTAGGGAGTGTTTACATGCAGCAGTTTTTTGATTAATTACATTTTTTAGTGTCACACTTAAACGGCTTGTGCCATTACAGAGGACCTTTCACGACCTCCAGAGCGTATCATGTTAATAGGTGCTTCTACATGGATTCCAGCTCAGTTGGAATTTTTCCTCTATCCCCCACCACTCCCAAGTAATCAGTGCAGGTAGTTTCAGAGCCTGATATGCTACTTAGGTACAGGTGGGTGCCTAAGTTGTCCCCTTGAAGGGGGAGTGATGTCATGAAGGGGGGTGATGTCATGAAGGAACAGACAAGGGGGCTTGATTCAGAGCTCCATTCAGAAGTTGACAGCGTTAAAGTTCAGAATAATACGCCTTGTCTGCTCACGCCTGACACCACCCTCATGACAATACAGAGCCTGAACAGCATATCAGGCACCAAAAATAACAGCACTTATTGCTTGAGAACAGTGGGGGCTAGAGAAAAAAATCCAAATTAGCTGCAATCAATGAGCAGTAACTATTAAATGAGGCAAAGAGCTGGACTTGGCAGAGATGGTGAAAGGTCCTCTATAAAGACTCTAATCCAGGGATGGGCAATTAAATTCCCATGGGGCCCCATAAGTAATTGAAACTATGCTAGAGGGCCGCGCCGCAGCAAATTTAGCTTCACCCACTTCTACGTTGACTCTGCCCATTCCCAATCATCTTTCCATATGCCCCCACAAAGTATAATCCTCCTACAGTCACCCGTACATTATATGTCCCCACACTATAATGTTCCCTTCCAACTGCCCCACAGTATTAGGTCCCTCTCCTGGTGCCCCAGTTTAAACTGGTGGAAACTAGAGGGGATATGAAGCTGGGACAGCTGGAGGGGGACATTAAACAGTGGGGGTAGTTGGAGGGGGGTAATAAATTAATGACAGCTGGTGCGGGACATAAAACCAGGGGGGAAACTATAGGGGGATATTAACCCCTTAGTGACCAGCCTATTTTGGACCTTAATGACCAAGCCAAATTTTGGAAATTTGCCCTGTGTGACTTTATCAGTGAATAATTCTGTAACAGTATAGCGCATCCAAGCGATTCTGATATTGTTTTTTCGTGACATGTTGTACTTTACTGAGAAGGTAAAATTAGACTGATATAACTTGCGTAAATTTATTTAAAAACTCGCAAATGCTGAAAATTTTGAAAATTTTTCAATGTTTTCCATTTTTAGCTGCGATATCTCACATATACACAATAATACAGGGCAAAAAAGTTAGTAGTTATATACTTCCAAATGTTCCTTTTGTGTTTCAAGCATATTTGAAATAATTTTAGCATATTTGAGTAACTTAGACAATTTACAAGTTTATCAAGTTTATAAGCAAATTTTGGAAATTTTGAGTTTGTCATTTTTTCCTGTACCAAGCTCTGTTTGCAGACAGGAATTGGTGGAATAATGACAGAACCTCCCATTAAATGACCCAATTTGGAAAACTAGACCCCTTCAGGTATTCTTTGAGGGGTTTAGTGAGTATTTTGATCAAATAAATATTGTTTTGCAAGAATTATTACAAATGATGAAAAAAATGACATTTTCATTTTCTTCAAATATATGTCATTTTAAAGCCAGTTTTTTTGCACACAACACATCAAAAAGAAGAAACACACCCCAAAATATATCACCCCACTTCTCCCGTGTTAAAATATGTCCATTTTGTGGCCTTAGTCCTATGTACGCACATATAGTAGGGCCTAAGAGGTAGGGAGGGCCAATTGGATTTCAAAACACAAATTTTGCTTGCAGATATTTTAGGCCCATTGCACATTCAAACAAGATTTGAGTTACCAAAGCAATTGAAAACCCCCATAAATGACCCCATTTTATAAACTAGACCCCTTAGGGTATTTATTGAGGGGTATAGAGAGTACTTTGACCCCATAAGTTTGAGAAAATGTGCGTCAAACAAAAAAAAAATCATATTTTTTACACAAGTGTCATTTTATAGGCAGTTTTTTTTGCACATAACACATGAAAATGAAGAAAAACACCCCAAAATAGATGACCCCATTTCTCCTATGTTCAAAAACGTACACTTTGTGGCCTTAATCCTATGTACGGATGCACGGTAGGGCCCAAAAAGAAGGGAGCACCAACTGGATTTCAAGACACAATTTTTGCTTCTAAATGTTTCAGGCCCATTGCTCATTTAAACAAGATTTGAGTTACCAAAATAATTGAAAACCCCCATAAATGACCCCATTTTATAAACTAGACCCCTTGAGGTATTCATTGAGGGGTATAGTGAGTATTTTGACCCCATAGGTTTTAAAAGAATTTGCGTCAAACAAAAAATTCTCATATTTTTTTACACAAAAGAGTCATTTTAAAGGCAGTTTTTTTGCACACAAGGCATGAAAATAAAGAAAAACACCCCAAAATAGATGGCTCCATTTCTCCCGTGTTCAAAAATGTATACTTTGTGGCCTTAATCCTATGTACGGACGCACGGTAGGGCCCAAAAAGATGGGAGCACCAACTGGATTTCAAGACTTGCAGATATTTCAGGCCCATTGCACATTCAAACAAGATTTGAGTTACCAAAACAATTGAAAACCCCCATAAATGACCCCATTTTATAAACTAGACCCCTTAAGGTATTCATTGAGGGGTATAGTGAGCATTTTGACCCTATAGCCATTTCACAGATTTTACTAAACTTGGGATGTGTAGGTTAAAAATTACTAAAATGTCCCTTTATCCCCAAAGTTTTCATTTTCACAAGGGGTTAAAAGAGAAAAAGCCCCCCACAGTTTGTTACACAATTTCTCCTGAACACGGCAATACCCCATATGTGGCCATAATCTGCTGTATGGCGACATGGTGGGGCTTAGAATGGGAAGAGCGCTATTTGGCTTTTGGAGGGCAGATGTTGCTGGACTAGTTTTCAGGTTCCATGTCGCATTAGCTGAACCCCTAAAGTACCAATACAATGGAAAGTCCTCAGATGTGACCCCATTTTAAAAACTACACCCATCAAGGAATGTATCAAGGGGTATTATCATTTTGAGTCTAAAAATGCTTCCCAAAAATTAATGTACAAAATGAAAATTGAAATTTTGAAAGAAATCTGCCATCTCGGTGCCCAATACGTTGCACCCACTTTGTGTTGTCAGAGACCTACACTCCTAAAACTATTAAGGGGCCATCCCGAGGGGCAGAAAATTATATATGTGGGTGTAAACTGCTGCTTGGGCACACAGCAGGGCGCAGAAGGGAAGGAGCACTGCGCTTTTTAGCTATTGGGGTACAGAGTTAGAGGGACTTTTGGGGCGCCATGTTGTTTTTGCAGAGCCCTGGAGGTGCCAGTAAACTGGAATTCGCCAAGAAGTGACCCCATTTTGTAGGGGAAATTTTAGGGTCTCGGCAAATATGACATGGTGTCCAAACACCAACAATCTAAATCTGCACTCCAAAAGCACATAGCGCTCCTTCACATCTGCGCCCTGCTGTGTACCCAAATGGCGGTGTATGCCCACATGTATGACACTGGTGTACCCCGGATAACAGACTTAATGCCATATGTGGATAGAAAGGCTGTTTGGACACAGCCGGGCATAGAAGGGAAGGAGCGCTATTTTGGTTTTTGGAGCACAGTTTGGTTTTTGGACGTCACTTTTGCAAAGCCCCTGAATTACCAATAAAGTGGAATCCGCAGACATGTCACGCCATTTTGGACACTAGCCCACAGATGGGATTTATCAAGTGGTGTAGCGAGCATTTTTAACCCTTGAGTGTTGCATTTATTTGGTTTCCAGAAATGAAATTGCGGCTGATAATGAGAAGTAAAAAATGAAGTTTTCCAGAGATTCGCCATTTCAGTATCTGATATGTTGTACCCGACTTATGTCAGCAGAGATACACACTCCAAACAGTGGTAAGCGGGTATCCCGGGCACAACAGCTTTTAGAGCGTTCATCTCTGATACAAGGTGGGCACAATATATTATGCACTGAAATGACAGATTCCTGGAAAAATGGTCATTTTCACCTTTCACAATCATCTGCGTATTCATTTATGGATAATAAGTTATAGCAACATTTGGGGGTTAAAAATGCTGTCTGTACCCCTGGATAAATCATTCAGGGGTGTAGTTTCCAAAATAAGGTCTCATATCAGGGGATTCCACTTTACTGGCGCTTCAGCTCTGCAAAAGTGTCATGGCATCCAAAAACCAAACCGTCTGTGCTCCAAAAACCAAATGACCCTTCTTCCCTTCTGTGTCCGGCTGTGCCCTAATATCAGTTTATACCCACATATGACATTACGTACGTTATCCCGGGTACACCAGTGTCATACATGTGTCATACATGGGGCATAATCTGCAGTTTGGGCGCACAGCAGGGCGCAGAATGGAAGGAGCGCGATGAGGCTTTTGGAGTACAGATTCAAATGTTTGGTATCTGGCTGCCATGTCATGTTTGTAGAGCCTGTAAGGTACCAGAAAATTGGATTCCCCAAAAGAGTAACCCCATTTTGAAAACTGCACCCCTCAAAGAATTTATCAGGGTGTGTAGTGAGTATTAGTATCCCAGACGTGACTGCACAGCGGATGGCGAAGAGGGAATATATAAGCTGTGCGAAGAACATTGCAGACACCAAATTCCCTACTATGTCCCAGTAGCTCCTATGATTGGGGGAGTCACTCTGGGGGTCACTTTGGGGGCACTTCTGGTGTCTTTTCGCTCATAAGCTCTAAATCTGGGGTGTCCCCTGATATTCGCTCGCACAGCTTATATATTCCCTTCCTGCCGCAACCAGTTGTGTTCTAATGATTTGGCGATTTTGGGGTTGTTTGTCTTCACATTACTAGATGCTATATTTTCTTTATTTTTCTGGTTACATGGCCATATAAGGGCTTGTTGTTTGCGGGATGAGATGTATTTTGTAATGACACCATGTTTGGGTGCCTACAACTTATTGAATACATTTTATTAACTCTTTTTTGCTGGATTTTCTAAAGAAAAATCAATTCTGGCATTGCATTCTACCTTTTAAATTTTTCGCCATGCAGCGTACAGTATAAGTATCATGTGACCTTTATTCTGCGGGTCGGTACGGTTACAGCGATACCTCATTTATGTTATTTTTTAATGCGATACTAATTCTGTAGAATAAAAACACATTTGGGGACATAAATCAATGTTTTTTGTATCACCATCTTCTGAGAGGCGTAACATTTTTATTTTTTGGTTGATAGTGTTGGTTGAGGGCTTATTTTTTGCGGGACAATGTGTGCTTTTTATTGGTACTATTATGCAGTGATTATGACTTTTTGATCACTTTTTATAGCATATTTTGTAAGGTGAGATGGTGAAAAATCACTACTTCCGGCGGGTTTTTTCCGGTTTTTTTTTCCGACGTTCACCGTATACATTAAATATTGTTGCAGTTTTATTGTTCAGATTGTTACGGACGCGACGATACCAAATATGTATTGTTTTTATTAACTTTTAGTTTTTTTTTTATATAATTCATTTTCTATAGAAAAAAGGGAATTTTGGGGCTTTATAAGTTTATTAATTTTTATCAGACACTTTATTTATTTATTTTTCACTTTTTTTCTCTTACTTTGTCATGTGTCCCTTTAGGACACTTGGATTAGTGATGCTTTGATAAAAGCATCACTAATTCTCTATTAGACGCTGCAAGACACAGCTGTCAGTGTCTTGCAGCGTCTGGAGGAAGTCAGACGCAGGGGCTGCCTGCGTCTGACTTCCTCTTCCCCGGGCAGGATCAACCAGGTATTGGGGGTCTCTTGGAGCTTGGGGTCACTGGCCAGACCCCAGGCTCCATGTTAGAGACATCGGCACCCCTCGATCTCGCCGCGGGGGGTGCCGATTCAGCCGGCACCGTCACGGAACCGCTTCAGTTCCGTGATCATGTTTGATCACGGAACTGAAGGGGTTAAAAAAACCCGATCGGAGACCCCTCCGATGGAGGGTTATGGAATGGGGTCTTAGCTGTTAGATACAGCTAAAATCCCATCCAATTATGTCGGCACTTACAGGGAATCCTTCCCTGACTGCCCGACGTAGTTTTCCTATAGGGCAGTCAGGAAGGACCTGCAAGTGCCGACGTAGATTCCCTATGGGCCGGTCGTTAAGGGGTTAAAATTGGGCAGCTGGAAGCAGAAATTAAACCATAGGGGTAGCTGGAGGGTGACATTAAACTAGGGGCAACTAGAGGCAGACAGGTCCCCCTCCAGCTACCTCCACAGTTTAATGCCCCCTCCAGTTGTCCCCAGTTTAATGCCCCCCCCAGTTTAAGTGCCCCCTTCATCTACCCCCAGTTTCATGACCCTCCTCCATTTCTCCCTCAGTTTCATATCCCCCTTCATCTGCCCCATTTCATGTCCCCCCTCCATCTCTCCTCCAGTTTCATGTCCCCCCGCTCCATCTTCCCCCAGTTTCGTGTCCCCCCCTCCATCTGCCATCTCTGCCCTAGTATAACATTCCCCTTCCATTCTCCTACTTATGAGTGTCGTAGATTTCTTCTCCTTGTAGTAACTTTACAATACTAGTCAGAGAACAGCAATGAAACCTACAAATCCTGGAATGTGTGAGATCTACATAATTATACAGAAGCTACTATCGATAATAAAGCAGCATATTATCCTTTCAAGTCTGTCACCCATCTGTCTAAACTAGAATGCTATCTTTCCTGAAGGCTTTGTCACAGTCAACAATCTGAGTTAAGATTATCCTTGAAGACTCTTACCATTGTATTGTTCGGGCGGATTAACAGTTAATTGTACCTGCGATCTTTTTGTCATCCTCCAGCAACGTTCCAGAAAAATTACCCTCTAGAAATTAACTTTTTTATACCATTTTTGAACATTATAATTTTTTACTCCTTTTTCACGGTTGTTTTTCTTTGATATTTGACAGTCCTCATGAATATATATCATTGTGGATTAGCTATACATATTTCAGATCACTTGGCTCCCACCATGTGATTTATTCTGATCCTAAATCATTTTACTTATGTCTGTGTTCATCACATATGGAAACATTTCACTTTAGTTACACATTACCTAAAGAGGACCTTTCACCACTTCCACCAACTTCAGGTCTTAGTACCCATTTATAGGCACTGCTCCACCAACTTCAGTTCTGTTTGGGACTAGGTGGTGGGACTGAGCTATCGAGCATACGTGACCACCAGCACCGGGCACATAAGATGGAGATTTTGAGGTATCAAAAGGAATCAAAAGAACACAAGGGGACACCAATACAAGTAACAGCAATATTTAAAGACAAGACCATTAGTATAATATTATTCCGATTAAAAATGTAGTATTTAATCATGGGACAATGCCTTTAATGATTTGTAAAGTTTTCCACATGAATAAACTTATGGCTCAGCTTTAGTAGAAAACCATCACAATTCCAATTCATCTTCTTACACCTTTATGTAAACTACGTCTATACACTGCAGAGACTAATGTATCACTACGTCTTGTAACTGGCTGAGCCTTGTGGAGTTGGTCCTGGGATCAGTTTACAATACTTTACCATACACTTACCTTCAGCTCATGCAGATTACAGGCTCATTCATAACTGAAGTGAAGAAGAATGTACTTTCCTAGTCAGAAACCTCAGGAAAACTAGTATCCACAAGTCCAAAGACACATGAATGGCAGGAGTGCAAAGAACAGTCTCATGGGCATGACATTATCTTTCATTTAGCTAAAGTGTTATTGGTAACAGAAGAGTAGTTTGGAGGAACTACTAACCTCACATATGTACAACTTCCCACATAGATATAGAGGACACTTCTGTTGGAGTTTAGTGGTGGGGTTCTGCCAAGCTAGTCCAGTTTATAAGAATACGTAAAGAACGAAGAGGAAGTGAATGGAGAGCCAGCCAAGCAAGCACACCGGCGCTCCATTCACAAGGAATATTTAGGGGGACTTTTAATCCCCCATCCTACTCATCACTGGGGGATCCAGCATTCGGACCCCCAGCAAGCAGACACTTATCCCCTGTTCTATAGATAACTTAACCCCTTCCCGATACACGAGTACGACAGATGCCGGGTGTTTAAACATGCACACTTATACAGCTGAAAATCGTCGCTAATGCCCGCAATCAGTGCCCACACCGATCTCAGGCATCAGGGTCGGACTGGGGTGTCTAGGGCCCACCAGTGGAATTGTTTCTAGGGGCCCACCACCAGGACCCTGCAGACCAGCGATGCCGAGACAGGGCAGCTAAAGGTAATACCATCTCGGGAGCCATGCTGCTCACCTGCCATACAATGTGCAACAACATACTACCTAAACCTACTGCTACACTCTGTATGGAAAGTGAACAGCGCTGCTCCTAGAAATGTTACCATTACCTATAGCCGCGCTGTCCTGGAATAGCTGATCTGCAGAGGTCCTGGCTGTTGTATCATCACAGATGTAATATTGACGGCCTATCCTAAGGACAGACCATCAATATTAGAAAGATGGATAAATGCTTTAAAGATTTGTCCAGGAATTGGAGCGACCCATGTGCTGGGAGGGAGGTGTAAAATAAAAAAATAAAAAGCGCCTTCACCTGTCCCCATTGCTCCATTGTCCGCCGCCAGTGTCCATTTAGTCTCATGCCGGCGCCTCCTTGCTGGGAGTCCTGCACCTCATGTGACCACTGAAACCAATTAGATACAGGATTTCCAGAAATGAGGCCATGAGACTGAACAGACACAGGCAGGAGGATATCGGGGCGCTGGGGACAAAAGCTCAATGAAAAACACTGCGTCTCACTGTTCTGCCTAATCCTAAGAGGACCTTTCACCATTTGGGGCACATGAGGTTTAATACACCGCTAGAAAGCCGACAGTGCGCTGAATTCAGTGCAGCTTTCCCGTTCTGTGCCCCGGGTGAAGAGCTATCAGTCCCGGTAATGTAGCTCTTCACTGTCAGAAGGGACAGTCAATCAGTAACGCCCTTCCTCACAGTAGCGTCTATTGCCCTGTACTGTTGTGAGGGGGCTTTGCTTACCGCCTAGTGATGACGCTGAGCGGTGGGAACGCTACCTCCCCCCAGTAAACGTCTATGGACGAGCATTATCAGGAGGGGAGGGGGCGTTCCTCACCGCTCACAGTACAGCGCAATAGGCGCTGCTGGGAAGAAGGACGTTCCTGACTGACTGTAAGACACACCCATCTGACAGTGAAGAGCTACAGTACCGGGACCGATAGCTCTTCACCGGGGGCACAGATCAGGAAAGCTGCACTGAATTCAGCGCACTGTTGGCTTTCTAGCGGTATATAAAACTGCATGTGCCCCAGGTGGTAAGAGCTCCTCCTTAACATCTCAATATACTATACATTATACTATAAGGATAAGGCCTAACACAGCATCCCGCAGCAAAAAAGCGCTGCAGGAAAACCCCCGGCGGCAACGCATCAGTTTTTCCTGCAACGCTTTTTGCAGAAACTCCACAGAGGTTTGCTCTGAGGACTTTCTGCTTCCATTATACCTATAGGGACACTGTAGGTGTTTCCGTAGGTATAAGTGCTGCGATTTCCAAAACCTGCAACAGTTACCTACACACTCATACATATACATTCATATATACTCACACACACACACACACACTTATATAGATAGATAGATAGATAGATAGATAGATATATAGATATAGATATATACTGTATATCTAGCATATACACATTTATATACATTCATATACCATATATACCAACATATATACATACACTCACACATTATTATAGCATACTGTATATACACACACATACCTGTATACAAACATATAGTCCTCACACAGTATACAAGACACATGCTTTAACCCTTAAGTACTATCATGGTGTCTATCATAGTGATATGTGTATGGTAATGGTGTATGATAGACACCATGATAGGACTTAAGGGTTAAACAAATGTACACATATACATATTAAATATTACATTTTACCAAAAAAAAGAAAAAAATATACTCACATTTGTGAAGCAGCAGCAGACTCCTCTGTCCCCACACGGGCCGATGTAAGCGATGACTCACTCTGAAGAGGAGGGGGGAGGGGGGAAAGTCCCGACTTGCAGAGAGAGCGCTTCGTAAGATTGCACTGGCAGGAGGCCCCTCTGTGTAAGTGTCGGGGCCCTGGGAAACTGCAGCAGCCGTGCCTCTTTATTCATTACAGCGCTGCCAGCAGCCTGGGGCCCCGAGCTTACTGTTCCAGCCCCTGCCACTAGCAGCATCGCTCAGTTTATCAATGCAAATGCACTGGACAGGGGCCCGAACCAGTCCCTGACATCCCGATCGGGCCCCTGACCAGTGCTTCTATATAGTCGGGGCCTGGGGCCCACCGGGGGATTCCCCGGTGCTCCGGCGGGCCAGTCCGACCCTGTCAGGCATTAACCCCTTTGACACCTTGGTCAAAGCTGGCCGAGGTGCCATTTTGTTGGTGGCAAGTGGATGCCGCCATTTTTCCAGGGATCGCCAGCACTCAGAGCAACCTCTAGGTCTGGCTTTCCATTGCTATGACAGTCGGGAGCCTTGTGAAGGCTCCCCGGCCTGTCTTTCTGTACTTTCTATTGCACACTACTCTATGTAGCCTGCAATAGAACGGCCATATTTTTGCAATGCATTGTAATGCATTAGCATTGTAAAACATTGCATTAGTGATCAGACCCCCTGGGGTTCAAGACCCCTAGGGGTCTAATAAATGCAAAAAAAAAAAGTATTAAAAATTCAAATCACTCCCATTCCCTAGAACACATATAAAAGTATCTAAGTACTGTGAAACACATACATATTAGGTATCCCTGTGTCTCAAAATGCCCGGTCTACAAATCTATAAAAATATTTTTCCCGTACGATAAACGCCGCAGCGGGAAAAAAAAAGTAAAAAGTGCCAAACCACAGTTTTTTCATTGGTTTGCCTCTGATAAAAATTTGAATAAAAAGTGATTTAAGCAATAGCAATTCCCCAAAATGGTATAACTAAAAATTACACCTGACCGCGTAAAAAATGATGCCCTATCCCTGTACACGAAAGTATAAAAAAGTTATTGTTGTCGGAATATGGGGACTTTTAGAAAAAACATTTTTTGTCACAGTTTTGGATTTTTGTTAAGGAGTTAAAATGTAAATAAAACCATATCAATTTGGTATCCCCAGAATAGTACCGAAATATAGACTACAGGGGACATGTCGCACAAATGCACTTTTTCTTCAAATCCACCCCATTCTGATTTTTTTCCCAGCTTCCCAGTATACTGTACAGAATTATTAATGGCAGCATCATGAAGAAAAATTTGTCTTGCAAACATTAAGACCTCATATTGCTCTGAGAGCAGAAAAGGAAAGTCTGCACAATCTAATGCTCCTTAGTATCCTCCGTATGAAGCTCCAGTATAATGTAAAATAATATAAGCTTCAGTATACTGCCTCAATAGTGTCCTACTTAAAGTATACTGCTCCTTAATGCACCACACAGTATAAAGTTTGCTATGTACTGACCATCCCAGTATGTGATGTGGGTGCAGGAGTCAGGGATCAATTCTCTTCACTCACTCAATCTCACACTCACCCTTCACTCAGGCTGCAAAGGATCAGGGAATAATAACACTCCTTAGGGAATGGGCACCTTTACAGGCGTATGGAGACTTATAAGGATGTAATTAGGAAAACAGTGTCTCTGTTTGCTGTCTCTTAGGACAGCCCCTTAACATCATGCATGACTTTTTTCAATAAGCCTAATAACTAGAGATGAGCGAGTAGTGTTCGATCGAGTAGGTGTTCGATCGAATACTACGGTATTCGAAATACTCGTACTCGATCGAACACTACTAGCTGTTCAAAGTTTAAGGTTTGATGCAGAACCAGCGTTGATTAGCAGAATGCTATACATTCTGCCAATCAACGCTGGTTCTTCTCTTACCTTTAGAAGTCTTCTCCATGCAGCGTCCCCGCGGCGTCTTCCGGTTGGAATTCACTCTGCCTAAGCATCCGGCCTAGGCAGAGCCGACTGCGCATGCACGGGCATGCCCTCGCATGCGCAGTCAGCTCTGCTCAGGCGTCGGGCCGGGCAGAGCCGACCGCGCATACGCAGTCGGCTCTGCCTAGGCCCCGATGCCTAGGCAGAGTGAATTCCAGCCGGAAGACGCCGCAGGGGCGCTGCGCCGGGAGAAGACTTCAAGGAGAATCCAGCCGTTAACGAACAACAGTTAGTGACATTGACCCTTTTAGTCCAATTGACCATCAGGGAAGGTTAAATTAATATGAAATATTTTTCCTTATTATTTCCTTGTTATTTTTTTTATAAACCCGGGGTTTGTCTTATAATCAGATATATCTTATTGTCTGCAAAATATTGTAAATACTGGACATGTCCAGCTACTGTTCAACTGGTAGCAGATCCTAGACAATGGAGCTTTACTGTAGGTAGTTGAGTACCCCTGCACTAGAGGTCACACTGTTGTTCTGGTGCTCCTACCCCAATTCAACCCTACTGACCACACTAAACTGCATAAAGACAATATAAATCATTCTATTGTGTTAAACGACAGTGGATATAAATAAATAAATAAATAAGTAATGGAAAAATTGATTTGTTAGTAATACCATAGTGTTGGAAGGATTGTATAAGATACCATACATTGGCATACGATACAATATCTATTACAACCAGACCACTGTCTGCTCTCTACCATAGGTTATTAATAATTAGAGATGAGCGAACAGTGTTCTATCGAACACATGTTCGATCGGATATCAGGGTGTTCGCCATGTTCGAATCGAATCGAACACCGCGTGGTAAAGTGCGCCAAAATTCGATTCCCCTCCCACCTTCCCTGGCGCCTTTTTTGCACCAATAACAGCGCAGGGGAGGTGGGACAGGAACTACGACACTGGGGGCATTGAAAAAAATTGGAAAAAGTCATTGGCTGCCGAAATCAGGTGACCTCCATTTTAGACGAATAGTGGATTTCAAATCCGGGTCATATGAGAATGTGAACTTTGTGACTATGAGACAGGGATAGCTGTACAGGCAGGGATAGCTAGGGATAACCTTTATTTAGGGGGGAATGTTATTAAAAATAACTTTTTGGGGCTCTATCGGGTGTGTAATTGTGATTTTTGTGAGATAAACTTTTTCCCATAGGGATGCATTGGCCAGCGCTGATTGGCCGAATTCCGTACTCTGGCCAATCAGTGCTGGCCAATGCATTCTATTAGCTTGATGAAGCAGAGTGTGCACAAGGGTTCAAGCGCACCCTCGGCTCTGATGTAGCAGAGCTGAGGCTGCACAAGGGTTCAAGCGCACCCTCGGCTCTGATGTAGGAGAGCCGAGGGTGCACTTGAACCCTTGTGCACCCTCGGCTCTGCTACATCAGAGCCGAGGGTGCGCTTGAACCCTTGTGCACACTCTGCTTCATCAAGCTAATAGAATGCATTGGCCAGCGCTGATTGGCCAATGCATTCTATTAGCCCGATGAAGTAGAGCTGAATGTGTGTGCTAAGCACACACATTCAGCTCTACTTCATCGGGCTAATAGAATGCATTGGCCAGCGCTGATTGGCCAGAGTACGGAATTCGGCCAATCAGCGCTGGCTCTGCTGGAGGAGGCGGAGTCTAAGATCGCTCCACACCAGTCTCCATTCAGGTCCGACCTTAGACTCCGCCTCCTCCAGCAGAGCCAGCGCTGATTGGCCGAATTCCGTACTCTGGCCAATCAGCACTGGCTAATGCATTGTATTGGCGTGATGAAGCAGTGCTGAATGTGTGTGCTTAGCACACACATTCAGCTCTACTTCATCGGGCTAATAGAATGCATTGGCCAGCGCTGATTGGCCAGAGTATGGAATTCGGCCAATCAGCGCTGGCTCTGCTGGAGGAGGCGGAGTCTAAGATCGCTCCACACCAGTCTCCATTCAGGTCCGACCTTAGACTCCGCCTCCTCCAGCAGAGCCAGCGCTGATTGGCCGAATTCCGTACTCTGGCCAATCAGCACTGGCTAATGCATTGTATTGGCGTGATGAAGCAGTGCTGAATGTGTGTGCTTAACACACACATTCAGCTCTACTTCATCGGGCTAATAGAATGCATTGGCCAATCAGCGCTGGCCAATGCATTCTATTAGCGTGAACTGAGTTTGCACAGGGGTTCTAGTGCACCCTCGGCTCTGCTACATCAGATTGCTACATCTGATGTAGCAGTGCCGAGTGTGCATCAGATGTGTAGTTGAGCAAAACTGACTCAGCACTGCTAAGTCTCTGCATTCGCATAGGAATGCATTGGCCAGCCTTCGGCCAATCAGCGCTGGCTCTGCCGGAGGAGGCGGAGTCTAAGGTCGGACCTGAATGGAGACTGGTGTGGAGCGATCTTAGACTCCGCCTCCTCCAGCAGAGCCAGCGCTGATTGGTCGAGTTCCGTACTCTGGCCAATCAGCACTGGCCAATGCATTTCTATGGGGAAAAGTTAGCTTGCGAAAATCGCAAACTGACAGGGATTTCCATGAAATAAAGTGACTTTTATGCCCCCAGACATGCTTCCCCTGCTGTCCCAGTGTCATTCCAGGGTGTTGGTATCATTTCCTGGGGTGTCATAGTGGACTTGGTGACCCTCCAGACACGAATTTGGGTTTCCCCCTTAACGAGTTTATGTTCCCCATAGACTATAATGGGGTTCGAAACCCATTCGAACACTCGAACAGTGAGCGGCTGTTCGAATCGAATTTCGAACCTCGAACATTTTAGTGTTCGCTCATCTCTATTAATAATACAAGCGTGAGAACAATAGAAGTGGAATCATAATTATTTTATTCCATGGATCACCCGGCTGCCAAAACTAAATGAAATCCATTGACCAACCATCTAACAAATTCTATACCATCTATAAATAGGAAGGTATAAAGCAATGCTAAAATACGCACAGGCAGCATGGTGGCTCAGTGGTTAACAATGATACCTTGCAGCGCTGGAATCCTGGACTTCAGTCTAGCCAAGGAGAACATCTGCATGGAGTTAGTAGTTAGTATGTTCTCCCCATGTTTGTCAGGGTTTCCACTTATTCCCCTTGGTTGGACAGTGATTGATGACAATATCTGTGAAATATATTGGAGCTATATAAGTAAGCAAAATAAATGCTCTGAAATCAAGTAATGTTGTCTAGGGCCCAATGAACTTCTTTACTAGGGGTCTTTTGTACAACTGCCTTACATTATCTGACTACTATTTGCAAATATCAAAAACTTGTCAACACTTTTTTGTATCGGTAGTATTTTGCTGCCTATCTGTGTGTGGGACAGTGAGTTAGGCATCGCTCATGCAAGAAGAGATAGGGCTGGGGACCTATCATTGATAAGAGGCCTACATTGGATTCGACTCTCCTCTGGGCCAGTCTGAGCCAGGATGCAATGACCAATTGCTACAATCCAACCTCCTGTTCCTGCCAATAAGATCATGGATTGCCAACCGGTTGTCACAGCAGTCAGGGGCCTTGTGAGGCACCTAGCGCACCAAGGTTTCTACATAATAGGTATCACCTCATCTTAAAAGGTTCAGACTATTAAAATATAAAATTATTTATTTCATAGAGGAAACACTGTAATATAAAGAAAAATCACAATGCCCAAATTGCAGTTTTTGGTGATCTTTGCCCCCCTAAAATGGAATAAAAAGTGATCAAACAGTCATATGTACCCCATAATGGCACAATAGAGAGCTATAGATAGTACAGAAAAATAGAAACATTACACAGCACCGTACATGGAAATATAGAAAAGTTATGGGTGTCAGAATGTGGCTTTGCAAAGTAATTTTATTTAAATAATTTTTTTTTACTAAAAGTAGTAAGGCCTAATAAAAAAAACCAAAACATATATAGTATATTAGTCTCATTGTAATCGTACTGACCAGCAGAATAAAGTAATATATAGGCTGTATACAGCAGTGACGTCCCATGTGTGACAGGTGACGGCTGCAGCCAATCACAGGCCTTATTAGTGACCCGCGTCAATTGTGAAGAGGTCACCGCTGAGGCCTGTGATTGGCTGCAGCAATGGGACCTCACTGATGAAGTCACAGGGGGGACCTGGTAATGGATGAGGGCTCATCCACTTCAGAATCCGTCCCCTTACAGTAAAGGTCTATGTAGACTGCTAGCTTACTTTATTTGTGAGCGGTATGTTCCCACTCACGGAAAAAAGAAGCGAGCTGCCCTTTCTTCAGGAAGTTCAGGCTGATTCAGACTTGTACTACACTTTTACCCATAACCCATAACCCCTACACTAACCCATAATAGTCAGGTCAATAATAGTACAATGCCATTCTGTAGCAAACACAGGAGCTGCCAGATATAGCTGCCGTTGTTGGAATACACTCCTTCAATTTAACCCTTAAGTACTATCATGGTTTCTATCATAATGATATGTCTATGGTAGTGGTGTATGGTAGACACCATGATAGTACTTAAGGGTTAACTTTCAGATCCCACGATCAAGAGCGATCACACCATCTGGGTCGTTGGGGGACAATACTGTCCATCCCATAACCTCCCCTCGGTTCTCAGAAGATGAGATTGAAGTGTCAGAGGGCTGGCCAATCAATGTATTGCAATATATTGTACAAAAGATCCCAGGTTTAAAGGGATCCTAACATTAAAACTCAATTTTTTTTCTCAAAATTATCAATTCCCCATGAACTAATTCGTAAATAATTCCAACTAAGTGAAAATGGCAAAATATTTCTAGAATGTCAATACTTTAATGATATGCATTAAAATTGTAAAGCCTGAGTATAAATATTAAAATATTCACCAACAACTCTCCTTTTCACTTTCTCCCTCAAATAACAAAAATATTAATTCCTATATATGTCTCTTTGACATTTTAACTTGAGAGATAAAACAAGTGGCATTCTGGAGAGGTATATAAACTCTACACAATTACAGGGTAGTAGTTGTATCACTGAAGTAATTGCTGCAGCTTTGCAACTGCCAATATTCCAATAGCTGTCTATAGCACAAACGTGTGGAGGCAGCAGCTTGTATACTGTATCTCTAACATCTCTGCCTGTTCGGGTCTCTGCGCTACCCTCTGCTCGCATGCTGCGGTGCAGGAGGCGGGTGCAGTTTGATAATTTGCTTAGAGTTTTTAGTTGCACTGTGTGAACACGGCTCTAGTTCTGTAATTGAATTTGCACCACACCCGTCTTCTGCCCTTGTTGCCTCTGTCCAATAAGTGGTTAAATTTTGTTTTGCCCTGTGATTCCGAGCCTGACTTCCTGTCAGGTCCAGGGCGGGTTCATCTCCCCTATTTAGTCTTAGCTCACATTCATACTGGTGCCTGTTATTGCCTCGTGCTTGCTGGCTTCTCTTGCTGTTTAGTTATTGTATTTTTAATCTTGATCTCTGGCTTTCCCTACTGACTATTCTTTTGGACTCCGATTTGGCACTGCATCGCTCTACTGTTACTGAACCCTGGCTAGCTGACCTTCCTTTGTTGTTGTTCGTCTTGTCTGCGTTTTTGTGTATCACATACACTCACCGGCCACTTTATTAGGTACACCATGCTAGTAACGGGTTGGACCCCCTTTTGCCTTCAGAACTGCCTCAATTCTTCGTGGCATAGATACAACAAGGTGCTGGAAGCATTCCTCAGAGATTTTGGTCCATATTGACATGATGGCATCACAAAGTTGCCGCAGATTTGTCGGCTGCACATCCATGATGCGAATCTCCCGTTCCACCACATCCCAAAGATGCTCTATTGGATTGAGATCTGGTGACTGTGGAGGCCATTGGAGTACAGTGAACTCATTGTCATGTTCAAGAAACCAGTCTGAGATGATTCCAGCTTTATGACATGGCGCATTATCCTGCTGAAAGTAGCCATCAGATGTTGGGTACATTGTGGTCATAAAGGGATGGACATGGTCAGCAACAATACTCAGGTAGGCTTTGGCGTTGCAACGATGCTCAATTGGTACCAAGGGGCCCAAAGAGTGCCAAGAAAATATTCCCCACACCATGACACCACCACCACCAGCCTGAACCGTTGATACAAGGCAGGATGAATCCATGCTTTCATGTTGTTGACGCCAAATTCTGACCCTACCATCCGAATGTCGCAGCAGAAATCGAGACTCATCAGACCAGGCAACGTTTTTCCAATCTTCAATTGTCCAATTTCGATGAGCTTGTGCAAATTGTAGCCTCAGTTTCCTGTTCTTAGCTGAAAGGAGTGGCACCCGGTGTGGTCTTCTGCTGCTGTAGCCCATCTGCCTCAAAGTTCGACGTACTGTGCGTTCAGAGATGCTCTTCTGGCTACCTTGGTTGTAACGGGTGGCTATTTGAGTCACTGTTGCCTTTCTATCAGCTCGAACCAGTCTGGCCATTCTCCTCTGACCTCTGGCATCAACAACGCATTTCCGCCCACAGAACTGCCGCTCACTGGATGTTTTTTCTTTTTCGGACCATTCTCTGTAAACCCTAGAGATGGTTGTGCGTGAAAATCCCAGTAGATCAGCAGTTTCTGAAATACTCAGACCAGCCCTTCTGGCACCAACAACCATGCCACGTTCAAAGGCACTCAAATCATCTTTCTTCCCCATACTGATGCTCGGTTTGAACTGCAGGAGATTGTCTTGACCATGTCTACATGCCTAAATGCACTGAGTTGCCGCCATGTGATTGGCTGATTAGAAATTAAGTGTTAACGAGTAGTTGGACAGGTGTACCTAATAAAGTGGCCGGTGAGTGTATATAGGAAGGGATCGTCTTTGAGTTGCCGCCTATTACATAGGGTAGGGTCTGGCAATAGGAAAGGACAGTGGGGGGGCTTCAGCTTAGGGCTCACTGTCTCTTGTGCCCCTTCCTCCAGGGTTCTCCAGCAGCTTCTGGGGAATTGTCATCAAGCAATTCCCTAACAGTATCACATTTGCAGTATGTATCAAGTTTCTGACTATTCCTACCTTCTCCCCACTCAAAGATTTCTATGTAGCTTCCTATGCTGATACATTTATTAGACCAGATAAGTGCTAGCAAGGAGATGTTTCTTTAGATATACATCCATTCCCTGCTGTATTCAGGTATTGCTATTTCCATAAATGTATTGTTCAGCAACCCATAGTTTCTAAACTGAAGAGGCCGTTCCTGAAGAAGATGGAGGTGGCGCTCTAGATTTCTCTCGCAGCATTGGGGACGCCCCCAGTGCTGTTTGAGCGCTGGGGCCTGCTCCCAGTGCTGCAAGAGAATTCATTTGCATACCGACAAAAATCGGGATTTATACCGAACGGCGGCCCGGAGAAGACATCTAAAGATAGGAGAAGAATAGCCTTTCTTAAGGAAAGGCTAAGCAGAAGCAGATAAGTAGAAAAAATTCTGTTTAAATGATAGGATCCCTTTAAGATCCTTTTAGGACACTAGAAAAAAAAGTAAAACTTTTTTAAAAATAAAAAATAAATAATGAACATTTTAAAACATATAAAAGCATATACTATATATATCTATGTGCATGTAACATTATTTATCCAATCAATGTATTGCAGTACATTGTACAGGAGATCAAGAGATCCCAGTTTTCTTGTGCTTGTAGGGCAGTAAAAGAAAAAAAAAAGTAAGAAGTTTTTTTTAAGTATACAGATAAATAATGAAAATTTACATAACGTGTAAACATTAGATATTCCCATTTACATATAAAAAAAATGCATTCCACGAATGAATGTGCTTCGGTCACCTCATCTCCTCCAAGAATACCATCATGAGGTTTAGATTTGCAATCAGGCAGACCTACATGAAATAGTAATTCTGGAGAGATGTGCGCCTGTCATGGAACCAATTTAAAATGTCTCGAGAATCACTGGCCCCAAATTTATTTGATCTATCCATGTACATCTGTTTTTTCATCCGCTAAAAGGATCCCCTACACCGATGTTACAAACATGACTGATTGGATCGGTCTGGCCTGGATGCCTTTCTTGAACGTAAGAATATCATACAAAACAGATCCAATTTGGAATTTGGACATTAATTGGACTGTGTTCACATACATATACTTGGAATAAGAATATCATAGGTTATGGTAGCTAGAAATTTTTGAGATTGGATGTTGAACCAAGGGACTGAGACCAAATGCAATATTTCAATTTTTTCTTGTGATGGGGCAAATGGTATCAGTCTCACAGTGACAGGAACACATATGGCTATGGGTAAATGGATGGCGGCCGGAGGTAACCAACAGCCTGTCTAATAACACACTTCACTGCAGGATTTTAATGCTTTTTAAAATTTCACAGTGTTTTTTGGTGTTTGTCAAATTTAGGTACAAAAAATCTGATAGGCTAAGGCCCCAGGTAGCAGGCCACAGCCAAAGAGCACTGTGGGAAAAACCGCGGTGGAAACACACTGTTTTTCCCACAGTTCCTTTCACAAGTCTGCAGAGTTTTCCTCTGTGGACTTTCTGCTTCTATTATACCTATAGGGAAACTGCCGGCATTTCCGTAGGTATAAATGACAGGCTGCGATTTTCCAAAATGAGACGATTTTGGAAATCTCACCATTTTCGCTGAATGTATTTTCTGCAATGTGTGGATGGGATTCTCTAAGGACTGTAAAACGTGGCAGTTTTTGATACATGGAGCCCTGGCCTCAAAGATGTACCGTAGTAAAAATCTTTGCATCCATTCAATTTTTTAGAGCATGTCATATCCAGGTTTTTTTTCAGGGACCTGAGCTATACATTAAAGTCTCTGGATCATTGAAAAAACAGAAGACACATAGATGTTACCTGTGCAACATGTTTTTCTTTGATCCATTGCCAATAGATACATTTGAAAAAAAGGAGGAAAATCTGATCACAGTGCAAAAAATTGCTCAGGAATGGTGTGACAAAATTTTTTCAAGATGTTGGCATAGGCATTGAGTATCTGTTAGATACTGAAAGAAACAAGCTTGATCTTTGGTGGTCCCCTATGTTGTGCATGCAGATACCTTGGGACACTGTCTTGTGCCAATACCTCAATATCTGTTTTGGTAGTAGGAGGACTTATACAATATCAGTTTTAGGCCTGGGGCCCCATGGGGCATGAATGCCGCGGATTTCCCGCAGTAGAAACACCGTGGAAGAAAATACGGCATTTTACAGTCACAGCAAAATGGAGCGGATCCCATCTCCACTTTGCAGTAAAATATGTGCAGCGGACACTGTTGCGGTTTTGGAAATCACAGCATGTCAATTATCCCTACACAAACGCCGGCGGTTTCCCTATAGGTATAATGGAAGCAGAAAGTCTGCAGAGGAAAACTCTACAAACTTTCTCTGAAAAGCGCTGCGAGAAAAACCGCAAGGTGTTGTCGCCACATTTTTTTCTGCAGAGCCTTTCTTTTACGGGTCGCTACATTGGGCCTTAGCCTTAATGTTATAGATAATCAGTGCATATATAGAGGCTGTTGTGCAAATGTTTTAGGCGGGTGTAGGGAAAAAATGCTGCAAAATAAAATGGATTTAAAAATAGAAGCGTTAATAGTAATAAGAAATTTAAATCATATCAATATTTGGTGGGTTTACCCTTTGGAGGCGGAGTGCGTCGCTGTGCGTTGCCTCCTAAATACATGTAGGAATAGCCTTAAGAAAGGCTATTCTTCTCTTTCCTTTATTATTCTGATACGCGCCGCCATTTTTGAGAAATATCTTCTTTCTTTCTTATGTAAATGAGCTTTCTCGCAGCACTGGGGGTGTCCCCATTGCTGCTTGAAAACTCTTCAGTGACGCCTCTGTCTTCTTCTCCGTCTCCACCTATTCTCTCGCGCTTCCATCGCATCTTGGTTCAAAAGCGCCAACTGCGCCTGTTCATCGGCCATTTTCCTGTGGCCGAAAAGGAGAGAACAGAAGAAGAAGACAGAGTTTTCAAGACGAATGGGGGAGGCCGCAAGAAAATGGCTGAAAGACATACATAGTCTGCGCTTTTGGACCAAGAAGTGAAGGGAGTGCGAGAGAAGAGGTGGAGGCAGAGAAAAAGACAGAGGTGTCGCTGGAGAGTTTTCGGACAGCACAGAGGACACCCCCAGTGCTGCGTGAAAATGCATTTACATAATGAAGAAAGAAGATATTTATCAGGAATGGCACGGATCAGAATAATAAAGGAAAGAGAAGAATAGACTTTTTTTAAGGCTATTCCTACGAGTATTTAGTTTAAAAAGGGTTTTCTAATGATAGAATTCCTTTAACACTTGTAGTAGTTTTTCCAAAACTGACTAAAACTTATGCATAACACTGTCTAAATACACAGAAAGCGAGAGAGCAGAATAATAGCTTTCTAAATGAACTATTCCTGAACAGACACAAGAACTTAGAAGACAATTTAACTGTCACTTGACTCTTAAAGCTACGTCTGGAATTGCCCGCACTTACACAGATCAGACAGGAGAATAATGGATGTAAATTTATCTCATAATTTGCCTCATAAGTGACTTCTGATGATTTTAATGTAAAGTCTCAGAAAAAAAATGCAATTATTTCGGAGTATACTCAGGGGGATAACACAGTGCATTTTACCTACAGATTTTTCAGACAAGTTGAATTTATTTGCTAAGCATTTAGTAATGTATAAAATCCAGTCTCTAGGAAGAACCTGTTGGGTTTTATGTCGTCCATTTACATAATAAAGTCATTAGGGATTAACCGGAAGCCTAAGTGAATGTAGTGTCTGCTGACTAGATTTCCCTAAGAATGGCATACATAGGCTCTGGAGCTTGTTCAACATATACACTAGTAGTTCTAGGAAACCTTAGAGGTGAAGATTTACCAGGCCTTAGGGCCCATGAACACGACTGTGTGCAACGTCAGTGTGTAATCCGGGATTTTTCCAGATAGCACACTGACCCATTCATTTGTTTAGGCCCGAGCACATGACATGTATTACCGACAGTCCGGGACGCAAAACTCAGGACAGTTTCTAATCTTGTCTGGTTGCCCAGCCGTGCTGCATTGAAGCACGGCCGGTGCGTGGGCGGTATACAAGTGACATCCATGGGCTGACCATTCACCAGCTGTGCCGTTCACTTACAGCTGGTGTTCCACTGACGGTTGTGTGGAAGGAGCCTTAGGTCTGTAAAAAATGGCGCTGTCGTGTGAATATGTCCTAACTTGGAGGGTTTTGAAATCTACTTGGTACCGAATTATGGCAAGACCAAGGGGGGAATGGTGTGTAAGTTATCAAGAGCATAACTACAGTCTAAGGGGGAGTTCACACTACCGTTCCCAAAGTCTGTTGCTGTCTTCCGTCATAGGGTTACCGTAACAGATTTTACTGTCACAGAGTCACAGACTGATTCTGTGTCCATCCCCATTCACACTAATGTAAAGAACACGATAGACTCTAGCTTTTTTTTGTTTGTTCACTTTTGTAACGGAAGATAAAGTCGTGCATGCAGGAGACGATTAGGGACCCGAAGAACGGAAACCTAATCCGCTTAAAAAGCAGTTATCCCCAGAAACCTGCCAATCATAGACTATAATGGGTTCATCATGTTTTCATCAGGGTCCTGCACAAAAAATGCAGAATTCGGGGAAGGAAGCCCCGAACATAGAGCAGGCGCAGATGTGAATCTAGCCTTATTCTGGCTTGGCTTCATTCCCAAATTTTGCTATTAGGTTTCAGGAAAACCAGGCATTGATCTATAGGGAGCTTCCTTCCAAAAGGTGACAATAGCACAAGTTCCCCCTTTTCCACCAAAGACAGAGGGACTTATTAGCATATTAATTTCCCCAAACTCTAAGCAGGTCATGCATAGTCTAATCCCTGTAGGCTGCAAAACGGCCTTTTTGAGTCCCCTAAATGGGGTTTTATTCAGAAAAATTAGTAATGTATAAATAAACAATATTTATTAGGTATCACTGTAATAGTACTGACCCATACAATCAAGATAACATGCTACTTTATGGAGCTGGGCAGTCGCCATTGCCGTTTGGTCCCACTCCTGTGAAATACTTATACTATGCTCTTATGTGCACCTGGTATCTGACCATTGTTACCATCTAAAAACAAACAAACAACAGATTCGTCAAAAAACGGACACATTCAGTTCCACAGCACATACCAAATCCGTCTTATAAATTCAAGGGCGATTAAAATATGAAGTTAACATAAACCAGAGGAGATACGGTAAATTATATTTATTAGGTAATTTGGGTGATATAGCAATTTGGAAGCATTTCATATTTTTGAAATTGAAAATTTTTCCAAATTTTCACCAAATTTGCTTTTTTTTAAAAAAAAATAAATAAATGCAAAATGTATACAATATCTACCAAAAATTACCACTAACATGACATACAATGTACAATGACAAAATAATCTCAATGTTAAAGCGTCCCAAAGTTATTGCCACATAAAGTGCTAGTGACTGTTTTGAAAAATGGGGCTGTATCCTTAATGGGTTTTTAGGTCATGTCCTTAAATGGTTCATTGAGATTTTAACTCGTAAATAGTACCAACATATAGTATAATAATAATATAGAGTCTATTGTCTACTGACTCCGGGGGGTGGGGGGGTGTTTGTCTTGGTTATTATTTCGTTGTGCTTGCCAAAGCCTGTGAATGATTATGTCGAAATGACTTTCATATCATTGCCTGATGGCAAATTTTTTAGATCTTCAATTTTTACAACTTGCAAGCACATTCTTTAATTTATGTGAAAATAAAGTTCTTAGGATATCTCGCCGTATGCGAGAAACTTGTGTAAGATCTACAAATATTCTTGTAAACTCAGTCATTAACATTTTTATAGAAATCTTGCTTTTCATGATTATTGGTCCTTCATGAGTTGTAAGGAGTTGGGTAGTCGCCAAGTCCGCTGAGGTGTAAGATGAGGCCATCTGAGTAGTTTCCTGCTGCAAGAGGAATGCAAATGAACTTTTATGAAATCAGAAAGTCGTCAGGTCTTAATGAACACAACAACTATTCACGTTATTGAAGAAAATTCATTTCATCTTTATCCCACTGACCTTTCCTTCATACATCATGTTAGAATTTAGATCTTAAAATACCTATACACCAGTGGACTTCCTCGTATTAATTCTTGATAACATCTTTGAATTTTTTTAGGTTTTGGCTTTCCATTCAATTTTTAATAATTAAAAAAAATTGGACCATATTAGCCACTAGAAGAAAAAAACTAAAGGATGGGTTCACACCAGCCCTTGGCTTCCTTTCAGGAATTCTGTCTCCGAATTGCCGGACTTTTCTCTCTGCATTTTTTGAGCGGAAATCATATGGAAACCCAGTGGACCCCATTATGTGATCCGTGGGTTTCTGCGGGTAAACACTTTTTAAGCGGATTGGGTTTACGTTTTTCCAGTCCCAATGCAGACCTGAAGAACAAAAAATCCTATAAAAACATCCAGCATGCCAAAAATATTGATAAAATTTAACCTTTACTTCATCCACAATAAAATAATCTTACATGATGGATCCAGGATGTAAAAAAGACAAGAAAATCTTAAGTGTTTCGGGATTACATTGCTGGTCCCTTACTCATAGCTTTGAAGCTTTAGGGCATGTTCAGTAACAGAATCTGCGGCAAGGTAGGTAATCAAATTGATTAAATTTGACTAAACTGTGTTCTAATTCTCCTACTCCTAGCTGTATTGCAGGCTTTGCAGCACTCATTGGTCTGTATTATGCAGAGATGAATAATACATCCATCCCCTACTTCCGCCTTCACTGACATTCCTTGTGTTCCAGCCCTTATATCTCTCTCTATTATAAAAATGAATTCCTGTCTGTCTGTCTGTTCTCTATGCGCGACCAAACTACTGAACCGATCTTCACCAAATTGGGCACACAGATACTTCAGGTATCCGGGAAGGTTTAAGATGAGACTCCAACTCACTCGGATGTACCGTTGATGAGATACAGAATTCCCAAAACAATGCCCCCCCTTAGCCAATACAATCCTGCAAGTCTTTCACTCATATTTCAACTGCAATACACATGGTCACTCGACCTGCACAATCCAACACTGATATCCAAACTGAGATACACGCATCAGAGGATTAGATACACAGGTCAGCACACAGTATCATACGCCAGAGGATTAGATACGTAAGTCTGCATATAGTTTCACAAACGAGAGGATAAATATGAACTTCTGCACACAGTTCCACACACTAAAGGATTAGATACGTACGTCTGCACACAGTTCCACATGCCGAAGGATTAGATACACGCGTCTGCACACAGTACCACACGCCGGAGAACTAGATACGCATGTCTGCACACAGTACCAAACGACCGAGGATTAGATATGTGCGTCTACACACAGTTCCGCATGCTGAAGGATTGGATATGCGCGTATGCACATAGTTCCACACGCTGAAGGATTAGATATGCGTGTGCACACAGTACCATACGCCGGAGGATTAGATACGCGTGTCTGCACACAGTACCACATGCCAGAGGATTAGATATGCATGTCTTCAAACAGTTCACATGGGGGAGGATTAGATACGTGCATCTGCACACAGCACCACACGCCTCAGGATTAGATATGCACATTTGCACACAGTACCACACCAACAAGGATTAGATACTTGTGTCTACACAGTACTACACAGGGAAGAATTAGATACATGCCACTGCACACAGTACCACATGCCAGAGAATTAGATACGTATCTCAGCAGACAGTACCACATGGGGAGGATTGGATACATGCCTCTGCACACAGTACCACACGTCAGAGGATTAGATATGGATATGTGCGTCTGCACACAGTTCTGCATGCCAGAGTATTAGATACATGCGTCTGCACACAGTACCACATGCCGTAGGATTAGATATGTGCGTCTACACACAGTTCCACACACCGTAGGATTAGAAACACGCCTCTTCACACAATACCACACAGGGGAGGATTAGATACGTGCATCTGCATACAGCACCTCACAACCGAGGATTAGATATGCGCATCTGCACACAGTTCCGCCCACTGAAGGATTAGATACACGTCTAATATATGTGTCTGCACATAGTACCACACAGGGGAGGATTAGATACGCACGTCTACACACAATACCACACAGGGGAGGATTAGATACGTGCATCTGCACATAGTACCACATGCCATAGGTTGAGATACATGCGTCTGCACACAGTACCACATGCTGGAGGATTAGATACGCGCATCTGCACACATTACCACATGTGTCTTCACACAATACCACACACCGGAGGATTAGGTACATGCCACTGCACACAATACCACACGGGGGAGGATTAGATACGTGCCTCTGCACACAATACCACATGCCGAAGGATTAGATACGCACCACTGCACACAATACCACATGGGTGAGGATTAGATACATGCGTCTGCACACAGTACCACATGGGGCAGGATTAGATACATGCCTCTGCACACAGTACCAAACGCCGGAGAATTTGATACGCATCTCAGCACACAGTACCACACGCCACAAGATTAGATGCGCGTACCTGCACACAGTTCCACACGCCAAAAGATTAAATACGTGTGTCTGCACACAGTAGGATTAGATACGCGCATTTGCACACAGTACCACACCAACAAGGATTAGATACTTGCGTCTACATACAGTACTACACGGGGAAGGATTAGATACGCGCATCTGCACACAGTACCACATGACAGAAGATTAGATACGCGCGTCTTCACACAATACCACACGGAAGGATTATATATACGCCACTGCACTCAATACCACACAGGGGAGGATTAGATATGTGCCTCTGCACACAGTACCACATGCCGGAGGATTAGATACAGGCGTCTTCAGACAGTGCCACACGCCAGAGGATTAGATACGTGTGTCTACACACAGTACTACATGGGAGAGGATAAGATACGCACATCTGCACACAGTATCACACGTCAGAGGATTAGATATGCGCGCCTTTACACAGTTCCACACGCCAGAGGATTAGATACGCATGTCTGCACACAGTTCTACATGCCAGAGGATTAGATACATGCCTCTTCACACAATACCACACAGGGGAGGATTAGATACATGGCTCTGCACAGAGTACCACACTTTAGAGTTTTACTCCAGGTTTCCATAGCAACCCACCCATTTTTATTCACTGTTGTATGTCAGCTTTAAAGAAGCAGGGCACTGTGGATGACACTGTTACACAAGGTCACATTCACACAGCTTTACTCCAGGTACAGTCCTATGAAAAAGTTTGGGCACCCCTATTAATCTTAATCATTTTTAGTTCTAAATATTTTGGTGTTTGCAGCAGCCATTTCAGTTTGATATATCTAATAACTGATGGACACAGTAATATTTCAGGATTGAAATGAGGTTTATTGTACTAACAGAAAATGTGCAATATGCATTAAACCAAAATTTGACCGGTGCAAAAGTATGGGCACCTCAACAGAAAAGTGACATTAATATTTAGTAGATCCTCCTTTTGCAAAGATAACAGCCTCTAGTCGCTTCCTGTAGCTTTTAATCAGTTCCTGGATCCTGGATAAAGGTATTTTGGACAAACAATTCAAGTTCAGTTAAGTTAGATGGTCGCCGAGCATGGACAGCCCGCTTCAAATCATCCCACAGATGTTCAATGATATTCAGGTCTGGGGACTGGGATGGCCATTCCAGAACATTGTAATTGTTCCTCTGCATGAATGCCTGAGGATTTGGAGCGGTGTTTTGGATCATTGTCTTGCTGAAATATCCATCCCCGGCGTAACTTCAACTTCGTCACTGATTCTTGAACATTATTCTCAAGAATCTGCTGATACTGAGTGGAATCCATGCGACTCTCAACTTTAACAAGATTCCCGATGCCGGCATTGGCCACACAGCCCCAAAGCATGATGGAACCTCCACCAAATTTTACAGTTGGTAGCATGTGTTTTTCTTGGAATGCTGTTTCTTTTTGGACGCCATGCATAACGCCTTTTTTTTATAACCAAACAACTCAATTTTTGTTTCCAAAATGAAGCTGCCTTGTCCAAATGTGCTTTTTCATACCTCAGGCAACTCTATTTGTGGCGTACGTGCAGAAACGGCTTCTTTCTCATCACTCTCCCATACAGCTTCTCCTTGTGCAAAGTGCGCTGTATTGTTGACCGATGCACAGTGACACCATCTGCAGCAAGATGATGCTGCAGCTCTTTGGAGGTGGTCTGTGGATTGTCCTTGACTGTTCTCACCATTCTTCTTCTCTGCCTTTCTGATATTTTTCTTGGCCTGCCACTTCTGGGCTTAACAAGAACTGTCCCTGTGGTCTTCCATTTCCTTACTATGTTCCTCACAGTGGAAACTGACAGGTTAAATCTCTGAGACAACTTTTTGTATCCTTCCCCTGAACAACTGTTGAACAATCTTTGTTTTCAGATCATTTGAGAGTTGTTTTGAGTAGCCCATGATGCCACTCTTCAGAGAAGATTCAAATAGGAGATCAACTTGCAATTGGCCACCTTAAATACCTTTTCTTATGATTGGATACATCTGGCTATGAAGTTCAAAGCTCACTGAGGTTACAAAACCAATTTTGTGCTTCAGTAAGTCAGTAAAAAGTAGTTAGGGGAATTCAAATCAATAAAATGATAAGGGTGCCCATACTTTTGCACCGGTCAAATTTTGGTTTAATGCATATTGCACATTTTCTGTTAGTACAATAAACCTCATTTCAATCCTGAAATATTACTGTGTCCATCAGTTATTAGATATATCAAACTGAAATGGCTGTTGCAAACACCAAAATATTTAGAACAAAAAATGATTAAGATTAATAGGGGTGCCCAAACTTTTTCATAGGACTGTATACATAACAACTGATCACAGGTTTTTAACTGATATCCAAAATGAGATAAACATAATCACATGACGCTTATGGAGATACACACAAACAACATACAAAATACACCAGTGCAAAATTGGACAATTCTTATGGGGCCACAACACAAACAAAAAATGTAATATACCCGTGCGAAGCCGGGTCCTCCTGCTAGTACTCTATATGTCCACCTACCACTAACTATTGGCTGAGGGGTTGTCAGGTGGCACCAAAATGTCGCAGGGACTCAGAAGACACATATCTGTTCTACATTTTTACTGTGCAATACATGTGGCGGTGGCCATTATAGTTAATTAGAGATGAATTGCCATTTATTCAGGATTCATTAAGAAACAAACTATTTTGAATATTTGAATCGAACGCGGTTTGTGATGATTCACGTCATCCATCTCTATCTAGTGCCATAGTCATGATAAACACATCGGACCACATAAAGAGAGCACACAGACCGACAAATGACAGACATATGTTACAACTCAAATTTGGAGTATGGCCATACACAGGAATACTCCAAGGAACTTAAACATCTTATTGCTGGCCTGTCTGATAAGTCCACAATACCAGATAACTTGATACAAAGAATTGCAACATTTTACTTGTTTACCAAAATACACAAACATGGAAATCCAGATAGAATGATTGGCTCATGTGTTAGTACCCTAACTAAGTACATTTTTGGATTAGTGGAAAGTAATTTTAAGTCCTTCAAGTTCTAGCTACTCTGAAGACAATAAGGCCCTATTGAATAAATTATCAGCAATAGGTTCCCTATGGGGTTGAGCCGATCTTGAGATTTCAAGATCGATTTTAAAATCCGATTTCCGATCATTTTCCAGCCATCTCAATCCCGATCTTGATCGTGAAATTTGCTCGATCACCGATCGGAATCCGATCTTTTCCAATCCCAATCCTCAACCCTAGTCAATGCTTCTCTATGGGAAAAGTCACTTTTAGGGTTGAGCCGATCTTGAGATAAACTCCGACCTCGATCCCGCTGGAAAAGATCGGGTCGGAATTCCGATCGCGATTGTGAAATTTACTCGATCACTGATCGGAATCCAATCTTTTCCGATCCCGATCGCTCAACCCTAGTTGCCTACCATAAGGAATCATCCTATCAACCAAGCATGTGAAACTTTTGTATTCCAATATCCAACCCCAGAGAAATGAAAGATTTGTCTGTTGTTTTTTTTTATGTAAAAGAAATGAATTAACACTGAAACTGTGGTGAAGCTTGTAAACTTCACCCTTATCCATCCAGAAAGTGGGCAAGTGTAAGAATCTTGGCAACATTGACAAGAACCTGTTCTTGTGGAGTGTTCATTGTTTCCAATGGTTAGCCGCTTACATGTGTTCTACAGAAGGGCGTCTGGTGATCCAGAATCATGGCTGCCTAAGACTATTAGGTTCATTGATTTGTATATTAATCTCATATATTGCTGAAAAAGTTGATACAGAATATGATAGATATGTTTAAGAACGCAAAGGGCACAAGTCAGAGTGCTCATGTTGGCTCCTCTCTGCTACTTCTACAATGAGCACATCAGTATTAGAACTGGACCATTTAGCAATGGAAGAAGGTCTGGCCTTCATTATGAAGATAACTGGACGCATTAGTGTTCCTTACCTGATATGGAAGATAGACTTGCACATTCTCAGTGAGCGCACTCTATTGGTGTGCATGCCTGAGGCACTGGCTTCCTAATTACATCATGGAAGTCAGATTTGCATATTCCTCCCATTACCTGATAAAGAGACGCGCTATAAGAAGAAGGCAAGCCCAAAGAAACAGTGTGATGTTCTGAGCAATGTACTGTTTGGAAACATTGAGCCCTGGCATTTATGTGGATGCTACTTAGACAAGTGCCACCTACTTAAAGGGGTTGTCCCATCACAAGGATCCTATCTATACTGCTTGTTAATGTGAATGTAAGACTTTTCCTAAATACACTGCTTCAGCAAAACTGCTTTGTTTGTCCACTATCTTACTTTATTCTGTTTTTTTTTTTTTTTTTTTTTTTTTTACACATCCCTTGACTTATCTGGCCATAAGTCAAGTGATGTATCTGCTGCTCTGAGGGGGGAGGGAGGAGGGGCTAAGTGCACGGGAGCGAGCCTGGAGGGGGGTAGTTTACACTTTGGGGGGGGGGGCACCAATACAGACCCGGCATCCGCTGTAATAGAGAGGCGGATGCCGGGGAGTGTAGACGCCGGCACAGGTGAAGCCAGCAGCGGCAGGAGTGATGCTGATATTCCGGAGGGGAGGGAGGAGCAGAATAGCAGCATCGCTCCTGCCACTGCTGGCTTCACCTGTGCCAGCGTCTACACTCCCCGGCATCCACCTCTCTATTACAGCGGATGCCGGGTCTGTATTACATTGTGAAGGCTGCACGTCCGATGCCTAGTGCATCGGCAGCGCACACGCAGGGCCAGCGGCATAGAAGCGACGACTTCTCGCCGCTGGCCCTGCATATGTAACCCCGCCCACCAATGACACAACAAAGCCGGAAGACAGAAGAATTTACTGCAGCGAAGACTGGTGAGTATGCAACGTGGGAATACCCCTTTAAACATTGTACAAACCATGTGTCCCTTTCATGGTGGCACTGGTCTCTTTCAGCAGGATAATATGCCCTGTTACACTGCAAAATTGTTTAAGAATGGTTTGAGGAATACAACAAATTCTTCAAGGGATTGACTTGACCTCCCAATTCCCCAGACCTAATCGGATTGAGCACTTCTCACCTGCAGTAACATGGGTATTATGAAACTGGTAAGCAAAAAAATTTATTTCATTCTAAAAATTGTGGAGTAATAGCCTCACCTCACTGTACCTAAACTTTTAAAAAACTTTACATTAAATGATAAATACATCAAAGTTTAACATTACAGTGATAACGCATTGTGATATCTTATCACAGAAAACAACAAAAGCCATAGAAATTTATAGAAATTTTTTTTTGTGGTGGCAACTGCCATGGAATAACTGCACTGGAACTGTTCTTGCTGGCAGCAGAAAGATTCCCTACTCCCCTTCACTTAAAGAGGACCTTTCATCACATCGGGCACAGGCAGTTTTATATACTGCTGGAAAGCTGACAGTGCGCTGAATTCAGTGCACTGTCAGCTTTCCCGATCTGTGCCTGGTGTAAAGCGCTATCGGTCCCGGGACCGTAGCGCTTTAGTGTCCGAAGGGCGTTTCTGACAGTTAGCCAGGGACGCCCTTCTGCCCAGCAGCGCCTATCGCGCTGTGCTGTGTGAGCGGGGAGGAACGCTCCCTCCCTCTGCTCACACAGCTCGTCGATAGACGAGTATTATCAGGAGGGGAGGGGGCGTTCCTCCCCGCTCCACAGTACAGCGCAATAGGCGCTGCTGGGCAGAAGGGCGTCCCTGGCTAACTGTCAGAAACGCCCTTCGGACACTAAAGCGCTACGGTCCCGGGACCGATAGCGCTTTACACCAGGCACAGATCGGGAAAGCTGACAGTGCACTGAATTCAGCGCACTGTCAGCTTTCCAGCAGTATATAGAACTGCATGTGCCCGATCTGATGAAAGGTCCTCTTTAAATATGAGGTTTGGGCAGAATATGGGCAAGCAAACGAAAGTTTAGTTTCACCATTGGAGTGCTGCAACCTTGCACTTGGTTATGTACAAACCTTAGATCACGGTTTTGTTGCTGTCACTTCCTTATTGAGTGCTGCTTTGAATTTTTAGGACTATTAGTCGATGAGCAAGTACATGTTATGGTTGCATATTCACTGCCAAGAACAATGACTACTGAGGAAATAAAACAAGTGGAGGATTCCGACTGCTAAATTCAGTTAGTTATTAAAACCATTTGGTCTAAAACAAGTATAAACGTTTCTTCTCCTTACGGAAACTCAACCACCTGAACATACAGCATACTAGCTGGCTTTCTTTAAAGGTATTCTACCATTAAAACACATTTTTTTTCCTCATTGACACGTAGGAATAGCTTTAAGAAAGGCTATTCTTCTCCTACCTTTATGTCTTCTCTGCGCTGCCGTTCCGTACAAAGCCCGGTTTTAGTTGGTATGCAAATGAGTTCTCTCGCAGCACTGGGGGCGGGCCCAAGCGCTCACAGGCCACAAGAAAATGGCCGCTAACTTATTGTGTAAGTTTTTTCTTGTGGCTGCGGGTATGCGCAGTCGGCACTGCCCGAGGCCTACAAGTTTGACCGCCCATGCTGGAAGAAGATGTGTGAAGAGAATGCTCCTGAAGAAGATGCAGTCGTCGCTGGAGAGTTCTCTTGCAGCATTGGGGACGCCCCCAGTGCTGTTTGAGCGTCGGGGCCCGTTCCCAGTGCTGCGAGAGAACTCATTTGCATACCGACACAAACTGGGATTTCTACGGAATGGCGGTTTAGAGAAGACATCTAAAGGTAGTAGAAGAATAGCCTTTCTTAAGGTTATTCCTATGTGTCAATAAGAAAAAAATGTGTTTTAATGGTAGAATCCCTTAAAAAACTTTAGAACAAAGTTCCCCATCCGGTTCAGATGCTTAGACAAAAAGTATGGTTTCCAGGACAATAAAGTGGAAGCGTCCATTAAAGTACAAAACCAAGTGACTACAGTAGACCGTAGGCATACACCATGAGTCAAGTGGTTCTTGTTATCTTTAAACAAAACTCTTAGAATTGCCACCATGGAATCCAAAGATTTGCAAGAAGAGTTGTTAAATTTGACAGTATAGAGCTGCGCCACACTCCAGCAACTGTGATTTACACATCAAACACCCAAGAGTCTCAAAGAGTTCCTGTCAGGACCCCATCTTATTCCATCTCAAAAGGAAGGATGTAAAGATATGCAGATAAGGGCATTCATCACTGTAACCAGCTGGAAGTAAGGGTGGGAGATTGGTGCAAGTTAAAAGATTCAGATCTAGTTGCAAATTACCATCACCATACTATCCTGACCTCTTTAAAGTTTCCCAGGTCAAAGTTACCAAGTATACAGCTAAACACCATGGTCAATTGGTCACAGGAAATGTGTCTCATTTCAGGATTCTTTATGGCTTTGATCCAGGAGCAACCAATACAAAAGAAGGACCAAACAAATTTGGTCCTAAATATACCTGTGACTCTATTCAGCGACTCCAAAAACTATGAGATGGCTCAATGTAGAAGACCTTGAAATATTTTATTTTTGTAAAATGTTTGGCTTTATAGTTAGCTTAAAATGGTTTAATTTCATTCCTATTCTTAGTATGGAAGTAGGGTTGTGATGCTGTTGTATATGTCCTGCAGTTGTTTTTGCTGATCACATATTTGCATATTCTGCTGAGTCACAGCGACATACTAAGGATGAAGAGTAGACCAAGATGGTGTAGATGCCACAGGAAGAACCATGGTGCAAATCACGGAATAAAGTAATCTCTGACCCTGCAATACAGATGGGGTTACTTTTATATCATGACATTACGCTCCGCATGAGAAGTATACAATATTTTATCACCTACTATCACTTTTTCAGACCCCCAAGCATAAAGATCGGAGGGCCAGGAGAGGTGAGGGAACATAAAAAACACTGTTAATTACCTCTCCTAGGTTCCAGAACGCTTTGGGTCTACTTGATGATGTCATGTGGGTTGGGGCCTGCGTGTTACGTTTGTGTCTATGCCCAGACCCAGAATCTGGACTGCAGACTGCACCGCTAAGGCAACAGGGGAAGGAGACTTTCCCTGACGCTACGGCGGCTGGCTAGGCCCTGCCTGCGGGTGGGGGTCAGTTGTTCCCAAGCTAGCCTTGGCCCGACAACTCCTGGCTCTCTAACACGTAGGCCTAGCCGACAGATAGGGCGAGAGCTACAAGATAGCTAGGGACTGGGGATACTAAGGTGGTCACCCCTACAGAAACCAAGGTGCAGCTGCAGGCAAAACAAACAGGACGGGATGTGCTGGACAACAGACACACAGCACAACACAATACCCAACAAGAGAATGAGGAGAGGGATAGTGGAAGGGTGAGGAAAGGGTTAACACAGGACTGGGGCAAAATAAACTGGAACCCAAACCTCAAACAACCAGATAGTGCCAGGCAAACAGAACTGTAGGACAGGGCAGAGTAGAAGTGTGGAGGGGAAAACCAGACTCTCACACAAGGCAACACTCACATCACTTCCTAGTCAGTTGTAATTCCACAAAACAATCCTCCTCCCAGAGCCACAAATTCCAGTTGGTAACAACGAAAACCGGCAATTAGTGAAGCCAGCCCTCCTCCTAATAAAGGCCCCAGAATCGTCCCATAGGATAATGGTAACAACTAACACCTGAGGTTCGATCCAAAGAACCTCAAGTAAATTTTGAAGGCCAAAACTCAATGCCCAAACAGATGGCCTAATGGCAAAGAAACCACCAGAAGACCCCAGACCACTGGATCAAAACCCCACCAGAAAAACACGCAATTTTTATACAAGTCTTCAGGTCGTGACACAGCGTCATTATATGTTGTGACGAAATTCCCTGCTCACGTGATGTCCTGTACATCATTAAAATGGCCGACATCAGTGGGGAGTGCGTTGGAGCCAGGAAGAGGTAAGTTACAGTGTTTTAGGTTTGTATCCTCCGCTGGGTCTCCCATATACTTTGGGGTCTGAAAAGACTATGTCAAATGTTCGCCTTGTGGTCCCATCATTCCTAGTTATGCCACTGATACTCCCATTGCCTGGGCATCCATGAGGGCCCCCGCACCATCCTCTTATGGTCTCTTCAGCTCTTCTGGCTTCTGTCTGACATTACAATTTGGCCTCAGTGATCACATGAGAGGTGAGGTAAGGTGATTATAACTATTTCTTATGTTGGTGAACCTCCGCAGGACCTCCACAGAGAGACTCCAGAGTATAATAGTGTTCCATGGGTTATAAACCCCATAAGTTTCAGGTTTAGTTTGAGCATTCTGGTAAAACCCAGTTGGTAATTTTCTAAAAAAAAATCCTAGTAAGAATAAGTTTAAGGCCTTATTCACATATCTGCATATCATGTACGTATGCCATAGCATTTTAACATGCCATACGTACCCATTTATTTCAAGGTATTTATTTAGACATCAGTGTTCTTTGTGAATCATAGGTCAGCACGGATGCTGATACATACTGTAACAGATACATCACATCAATGAAAGTCTATGGGTGCGTTAAAGATGGATAACCAAAAACAAAGATGTGTAGGATGGCACTGCTGAGATACAAACAAAAGTCCGAATAGACTGGAGGTAAATTAGAGGATCATAACCTTATATGTTTTAAGAGCCGTGGGGGTGCTCAACAACCCAAAAAAGCAGTATGAAAAATAGAGCAGTAGTAGAAAACATTTTGGAGGGCACTCACCCACATCGAGGCTCATCTTCATAAAAGACTTCTTTATTAAGGTAGCATTTCTTTAAAAACAATTAGTGCATGGAGGGAAGACAGCATAAATAGGCAAGTAGGCCTACTTGCCTATTTATGCTGTCTTCCCTCCATGCACTAATTGTTTTTAAAGAAATGCTACCTTAATAAAGAAGTCTTTTATGAAGATGAGCCTCGATGTGGGTGAGTGCCCTCCAAATTTTTTCTAAAGATGGATAACATCTGCTTTTCACTGACCCAAAGGTATACAAAACATAGAAAATGAAACAAAAAAACAGACCTGCTTCTCACAGATGTGAACAGTGGATCTACCACTGACAACAGAACACCCGAAAATGAGTAGGGTGGGGTATTGTCCATGAAGAGCATAGACTGCAGATGCGGAGGTGTGAATGAGCCCTAATATAGTACCATAAAGAGCACAAGGAGGTATTCTCCACATTTTGTTGTAGCTGTTTATGGCCCCAACATGCTCGGCCTTCTAGAAGTAACAAGACATATGTCAAAACAGCCTGTTCCGAGAAAAATGCTATTATCATTGGTATTGTCATTAAATCTCTTTCTGTGCTGTCATCCATAAGACACTTCTTCTAAACATTCCCAGATGTCAGAGGTCTTCAGGTACATTGATGGATGTTGTCTGCCTTCAATTGGGAGGGAAACATAGTTTTCATTCCATGAACAATAACATAAGGGTTCACATCTCTGTCCTGTGGGGATCAAGGATGATGTGACTAGTCCTGACTGATACCACAATGTTAGGTATAATGAGCTGCGTATAAGCTATAAAATACATTTATCAAGGTTATTATTATCATTTCACATTTTCTCGACTTGCAATAAGAAAGCAGATATGATAGAAATGCTAAACATAAAATATAGACTCCAGTTCTCCCTACATGCCCTCCTCTTCTTCTGTCTATTAGACTCATTGTGAGCATGTATAGAAACACGTCTGACTTTGAAGATATTGTACAAACTGTGGCCAACGTGACACGAGCTCAGAACACTAAGTATTAGATAAAAATCAAAGGAAGAAACCTAGTATCTAGCTGAGTAGGCTTTCCACAAAATTCTACAACCAGTCGGTGGTTTCTCATGCCATACATACAAATGGCTGGATATTTCCTAACCAACGGTTAATAAGACAAAAAAATCCCAAGGCTAAATAAGGATACACTTTCTACATTATCCCGCTGTGTGGACCAGGGCATCCACGTCTCTTACTTCTGACTGGTGACGCTGATTATTTCCCCATGTGTGTTACTGTGGTAATGTGTTCCATTGTAAGGAGAGAGAAAAGAACAGGAGAAACCAAAGCACTGTAATACCATGGGCAGGAAGGCAGTGTGAGAGTTAATAAACCACCGATGTAATGTGCTGTATTATATCAATGCTTCACATATTTGTAGAATAAAAGATATGGTGTCATTTAAGAAGGGGATTTAGCACTTCTGGTCCCTACTTTTCTGCATTACTTCACATTAGCTATGTGCATTTTAACTAATTTTATCTCTGAAGACTCCTGATCCTGATCCATAGTTACTTTTTAACTACTTTTGTTTGTTCCCATGTATCACAATGCTCTGACTTCCAGCTTTATTAATCCCCACCTTAGATCATGATTCTTATTCCTGCATGACCATTATAGGCACTCCAACCACCATCAGGCTTTACAACCAATAGGACAAATCCCAGGGGAACACTACTCTACCTTCAGACACCTGAAGACTTCCTCAGCACTGCACCAGCCTAGGAGGAGACCTACAAGACTTGGTCGGGATTCTTGCCACTGTGACCATTTTGACTTGCACTAAATCTAATCTTCTGGTGTATTACAATGGGCTTCACATTGCTGCACCACTGCCAGTGATTGGAGACTATATTGGGGACAGCGAGTTAAAATATATCATGCAGCAGAGTCCACATATCCATTAGGGTGTTAAAGATGAAGATCAGGGACTGTGCACATGCATCAATCAAGGGCTCCAATTATCCAGAATAAATCCTAAATAAAACCATAAAAGATTATATTGTTTGTCTGTAAGACATTTTTTAATGAATAGTAGATCATGAATGCCAGCCCAACCCAAACCGGATATAACAGTTCATTAACTCTGGACCGGGCGTGGATGGCCCGACACCGCCCTCCGGAGGGCCAGACACCTCCCCATCCACCCTATCTCCTGTGCAGCACCGCTCTCCAGCTGTGACTTGCCAACAAGAATCATGGCTAACAACTTAAAGGGGTTTTCCGGGCAAAAAATGTTTTTTTTTTTAAGTTTTTTTTTAATGGCTGTTAATGGGTTAATAAATGCACCCATATACCTTTAGCCATGTTTTGAGTGATTTCTCGGTGTCTCGGAGTTCCTGGTATCTCTTGCATTTATTTACATGGTTTAGCTTCTTGCAATGTAACAACAATACTAACCCCTCTCACCTTACTCCCCCTCCTTCCGCTCTCCATCCCTCCTCTCTCTCTCTCTCCATTACTCCCTCCCTCTCTAGCTATCCCGCCCTTCCCTACCAACTCAGTTCAACCCCCGACTCCATTATAATTATTAGAGATGAGCGAACACTAAAATGTCCGAGGTTCGAAATTCGATTCGAACAGCCGCACACTGTTCAACTGCTCGAACGGATTTCGAACCCCATTATAGTCTATGGGGGGAAATGTTTCAGGGGTAGGCAAAATTCGATAAAATTATACTTAAGAAGTCCACGAGTGATGGTCGGGCTGGATTCTCCTTGAAGTCTTCTCCCGACGCAGCGTCCCCCCGTCTTCTTCCGGCTGGAATTCACTCTGCCTAGGCATCGGGGCCTAGGCAGAGCCGACTGCGCATGCGAGGGCATGCCCACGCATGCTCTTCTCTAGCACTGCTCTGTTCTCTGCAGCGATGGTCCACCTCATCCCCAATGTCAATGAGGGCAGGACTACAGTAATGGCACCTGGCTACTATACACGGCATGAAGTTATCTGCTTCTGGCTCTGTCCATTGTAAAGCATAGGAAGGAATAGCTGATCTGTCCTTGGATTGGCTGTTGGCCCCCACCAATCAGAAATTTCTGGCTTATCCTAAGGATGGACCACAAAAATAAAATCCTGAACAGCTTTAAATTTAAAGGAATCCAAAACAATTTTTACCTCTGTATACTTACATACATAAAAATAAATACTCGAATTTCATATGAAGCACTTATTATAACCATCTTACAGCATGTGGTGGAGGCGTGTGACAAGTAAGATATGGGTTGGATGCAAGTTAAGAAATTTGTACATCTTAAAAACTCTCAGTACAAATCCAAGCCCTGTGTGTGTTTTCCTTGTGAGGTGCCACAAGATTGTAAAACCAGCAGTGGTGTTAGTAGTTGTAGACATCTCATTCACAAATGCTAATGGTTTTGGACATAGGATGTGGTAAAGGAAATTGGTAACAGGTTTATAAAACAATAGATGCCATAAGACTCATAGATAGTGTCCGTCACTATCCATTGAAAACAACAGGAGATTCTGGATGGATTGTGGCCTCAAAATAAGCTCCAAATCCCTTTGTGTGAACCCAAAGATGGCTTTCACTGTACCAATCTACAGTATCTATCGATTTGAGACAACAACCAATATTTGCACTGAATAGTTGCCCTCTAGATGGTTTGGTCCATGAACATGGACACAATATATGGTGCACTGAACTGTGGGAGGGCTGAACATTGTCACCACTGTCAGGCCCCCTCAACTCTGCACCAACCAGAACTGGAGAATTTGGTAGCATCAACTAATCACCATGATAACCGCTGTTTCTATACTACAACTCCCAGCCTTCGGTTTCCTCCAATGGGTTTCTACAGAGGTAGGAATGACATACATAGTATAGTATAGTATAGTATAGTGTAGTGTAGTGTAGTGTAGTGTAGTGTAGTATAGTATTGTATAGTATTGTATAGTATAGTATTATACAATTTTATACAGTTGCCATTGTTTTCTCTAATTTGTGAGATACAAATTCCATTTAGGATTTTTTCCATCATAGCTTTTTTATTTCACCGTTTTTTTCCAATATTTTGTTACAGTGTTAAACATATTCTTTGACACCAGGTATTTGTTTTCCATTGTTCGTTGCTTGCGTATAAAGTTTTTACTGTTTTTGGAGCTTCTAACAGTGGCAAGTTGACACAAGCTATCATAAACTGGAAGGCCATAAATGTCCAGATGTAACGCCGGAAAATGTTAACCCTGCAAAGTTTTGTTGACTTGCAGACCACTATTCATGCATAGAGGACATACAAAGTCAAGCATTGCAAAATTCTGAAATGAGACTGTCCTTACGGGAATGAGTCTCATGTAGAACCACTTGTTCTCCAAAATATCAAGCTGAGTTCTGTTTAAGAACAGAGGGTACATTGTACTGTTGCATATATTTACTGTGTATACGGTAACTGTAATAAGATCTGTTTTTAAGAGTATGTCCAGTTTTTGCAAACTACAGTATAGACAAAAATCTGAGCAAGAATTGTAACTGTTCACATCTGTACTCACAATCCTGAGATCAACCTCTCTTTCTCAATGTCTGCAGAGAACTTGTTTTAGTGATTTTCACTGAAGGCGGTATATATATATATATATATATATATATATATATATATATATATATATATTGTGAGAGAGTGAAGGGTGTAGTCTGGGAGGACAGGTACATTCCAGCCAGGCACCTAAAGGATGTATGGTAAAGGTTCACCTGTCCAGACCGGACCTCCAAAGCAGGTACTGTGCCACCCATTGCTATTGCCAAGGTGGGAGACTGGTAGCCAGTCTCCTGTATAGTCAGGCAAAAGTTTCCTTAGGTGTAAGTTAGTTTCTCAGCCGAGAAGGGTTTTGTTTTGTTTATTCTGTGCCTTTGAAAAAGCAGTGTATGCATTACATGTGAATAAAGCCTAAACTCGTGTGCAAGCCAGTGTCTGTGTCCCTGTTAGCATCTACCTGAGCGATTTCCCACAGTATATATATATATATATATATATATATATATATATATATCAGGCACTGTATAATAATCTGGAAAACAAGTAAATAGTGGCCCATGTAATACAAGGGTGGATCAGAGTGGGAGACGACTATACTTATCAGCTCTACACTAAGGATAATGGGAAAAGGGGTCCTGAGTAGGAAACCATCTTCTATGATGTACATACACCCTAACATGTGTTTTGATGGTTGTCCTGGTATTCTGTTTTAGCTAGAAAAATCTATATTTAGGATAGGACATCAATGTTTTTGCTATATAAAGGGAGAACCCCTTTAAGAATCACATATTAAAGTATTTAGGTTTAAATTTTATGCGACCTTTAAAAGGGTTTTCCCAAGATAAATGGCAACATCACCGATTCTAGACTCTCCAATAGGTAGCAATATTTCTTGGTATGACCTAGCTGAGCCAGAAGTGAAGAGGCTAAGATGACCAATGTTACCAATCACTGGCATCACTGGTCATTTGTTGGGTACTGGTGACATCACTGCTGATATGCCCGTAAGTCAGTAATTGACCACAGTGGTCATCTGAGCCTCTTAAAAAGGACTTTTCACATTCTCATAGATGACTGGTACTATATACCACCAGAAAGCTGACAGTGTCAGCTTTCCTTGTATGCTCCCCTGTGCTGGAGATAATAGTGCTGTTAGTTTCAGCACCAATATTTCCCCCACTGTCAGAAAGTTGGACCTTACAGCTCAGCATCATTGCTAGGAGATGAGGAACGCCCCCCATCACTGTATTCTTCCTTAGTCTTATACTGTGATGGGCGTGTTCCTCACAGCCCAGCGATGATCCTAGGCAAGGCCCACCTTTATGACAGTGGGGAGATATAGGTGACAAAACTAACAGCACCAATATCTGCAGCACTGGGGCACATCCGGGAGAGCCGACAGTGAGCTAAACTCTGTGCACTCTTGACTTTCTAACAATATATAATACTGCACATCTATGAGGTCCTCTTTAACTTTCGGTTTTGGCAAGTCCAGGCATCAGAAGAAACAGGGGACATACAGATCAAAAAGAGGACCAACGGTAGGTATCACGTTTGTGTTATTTTATACCTGGCCCAGCCATTTATACCAGACAATCCCTTAATTTGTATTTTACATACTATTTACCTATCTATGTTTTATTATTCTGCAGCCTTTGAATGCTCCTTGTGTGAGATATTAGACAGGTAAAAATGATGTATGTTCATACATATTCACTACTACATGAATTGGAGGTTACATGCATGGTCTATACACAAACTGTGCTGTACGGAGTTGTGTGTGTGTATATACAGTTTATATATATAAATGTAAACTTTCCGTAAAGCTGTAAACCACAAGATCTTGGCCGAAGAATACAGTACATTGTAGACAAAGATGTAATGCAAAGCAGAGACATTTTTTAGAATCAGTCCACGGACTGTGCAGGACACTTTAACAAGTAGAGATTTGGGATCAGACATAATATCCTCTGGGCTGTGACTGCTTGTATCCATGTGGATTGTACAGACATTTGCAGCATGACTTGTCCAGGTAAGTGAGGTCCTGTACAGGGAGGGGCAGCTGTTTCTCCTTCACATGTGACCTAGACCCCCTCCTCCCTTGTGTAGAGTGCTAATCCTGGCTGAGTGACAGAACACTAAATATCCTCACCCCAGTGCAGAGAAGTGCAGAGCCTCCCAGGACTGTCACCCATACATCCTGCTGCTGGAACAAACTCCACAGCTGCTGCGCTCAACTCCCCACAGCAACACAATAACAGTCTCTTGTGTGGATGATATGGATGTATAAAGCGGGAACTCCTCCGACCCAGCACTGTGTCAAGATGGAGCTCACATGGAAACTATCACAGCTCATTCATCTCTACCTTTTCTCCCAGACTTGGCTGCTGTCCGGCTATTGCCACTTGTACAACAACCGTTATGCAGGGTAAGAACACTTACTGTTTACTGACACTCAGTCATGAGCTGTATGCTAAGATATTGCACTTGTTACTGATGTAGTAGAGTCGTATTTGTCATTTAAAGGGATCTTCTTGGATTTTAGAATAGGGCGAATTTACTTAATCTGTAACAGGGCTTTAACTTTGCAATCTATATCCATGATAATATACAGTAGAGCCAAGATCTTTAAAGAGTGCGGTATACATCTATATTCGCGTCATCTGTATATGTACGTTTACACAATGCAATAATAGAATCATTGTATATTTGTTCTAGCACAATTCTCCATAGTAAACAGTCCAAAAAATAACCTGTTTCAGACGCTGTCGGATAAAAAAGTTCTTTAAACCCAAGTTTTTTGGCTGGTGATTTCAGTAAAAAAAACAGTGGACACCTGAAGGACTGTATTATAGTCAATGGAGTCCCTTGGGATCTGTTTGTGTCTGTCCGTTGCTGTCTGTTTTTCCATTCTATCCGTTTTTCCGTCCTGTAATGAACTAGAAGAAAGGATAGTAAAAGGCAGATGTGAACACAGTGTAATAAGGCTATGTACGCATCTGTGCTGGAGGTTCCTTTCTTAACCTCTGTCACCGACTTGAGATGCCAATACAGAAACCATAATGATGGATATCATAACAGAAATCACGATGATGGACTCCATTATAGACAATGTGGTCCATCTAGGTCTGGTTGTGTCCATCTTATTATGGACCTGCCCCATCGAGATTTCATTTTATTTGTTCCTATAACAGAAGGCAAGATCTCGACAGAACTTAGCCTAACTCTGTGCAGTAAATTTACCTGCAGTCCTAGGTAAAACAACCTATTGTGTTATTGGAGTATGCGCAAAGTGATGCAGTCCTAGTTAAAACAACCTATTGTGTTATCGGAGTATGCGCCAAGTGATGTAGTCCTAGGTAAAACAACCTATTGTGTTATCGGAGTATGCGCCAAGTGATGCTCTCATTATGACTGCAATGCCCAGACCTCCTGCAGTTTTGCTTAACTGAACTCGTATCACTTTAGTGTGTTATGGGACTCTAAAAATGGCTCAGTAGAAGTGTGAGCGGTACGGCAGCCATCAATCATAGAGATGAGCGAACAGTGTTCTATCGAACTCATGCTCGATCGGATATTAGGCTGTTCGGCATGTTCGAATCGAATCGAACACCGCGTGGTAAAGTGCGCCATTACTCGATTCCCCTCCCACCTTCCCTGGCGCCTTTTTTGCTCCAATAACAGCGCAGGGTAGGTGGGACAGGAACTACGACACCGGTGACGTTGAGAAAAGTAGGCAAAACCCATTGGCTGCCGAAAACATGTGACCTCTAATTTAAAAGAACAGCGCCGCCCAGGTTCGCGTCATTCTGAGCTTGCAATTCACCGAGGACGGAGGTTTCCGTCCAGCTAGCTAGGGCTTAGATTCTGGGTAGGCAGGGACAGGCTAGGATAGGAAGGAGAAGACAACCACAACAGCTCTTGTAAGAGCTAAATTCCAGGGAGAAGCTTGTCAGTGTAACATGGCACTGACGGGCTCAATCGCCGCAACCCAGCTTTCCCAGGATCCTGAATGGAATACACTGTCAGTGTATTCCCGTATACCCGATATATACCCCCGATACCCATTCCAACGGTGTGCCCCCCCACCTTCACCCCAGAAATACCCTGCAAGTCCCCTAGCAATAGAATTGGGGCTATATACACCCACTATTTTTGCTACTGCCATATAGTGCCATTGTCTGACTGGGAATTCAAAGAATATATTGGGGTTACGTGCACCCACAATTTTTACTACTGGTATACAGTGCCAGTTTCTGACTGGGAATTCAAAGAATATATTGGGGTTATAAATACCCTCATTTCTTGCTACTGGTATATAGTGCCATTGTCTGACTGGGAATTCAAAAAATATATTGGGGTTACGTGCACCCACAATTTTTACTACTGGTATACAGTGCCAGTTTCTGACTGGGAATTCAAAGAATATATTGGGGTTACAAATACCCTCATTTCTTGCTACTGCCATATAGTGCCAGTTTCTGACTGGTAATTCAAAGAATATATTGGGGGTTACGTGCACCCACAATTTTTACTACTGGTATACAGTGCCAGTTTCTGACTGGGAATTCAAAGAATATATTGGGGTTACAAATACCCTCATTTCTTGCTACTGCCATATAGTGCCAGTTTCTGACTGGTAATTCAAAGAATATATTGGGGTTATAAATACCCTCATTTCTTGCTACTGGTATATAGTGCCATTGTCTGACTGGGAATTCAAAGAATATATTGGGGTTACGTGCACCCACAATTTTTACTACTGGTATACAGTGCCAGTTTCTGACTGGGAATTCAAAGAATATATTGGGGTTACAAATACCCTCATTTCTTGCTACTGCCATATAGTGCCAGTTTCTGACTGGTAATTCAAAGAATATATTGGGGTTACGTGCACCCACAATTTTTACTACTGGTATACAGTGCCATTGTCTGACTGGGAATTCAAAGAATATATTGGGGTTATAAATACCCTCATTTCTTGCTACTGCCATATAGTGCCAGTTTCTGACTGGGAATTCAAAGAATATATTGGGGTTACGTGCACCCACAATTTTTACTACTGGTATACAGTGCCAGTTTCTGACTGGGAATTCAAAGAATATATTGGGGTTACAAATACCCTCATTTCTTGCTACTGCCATATAGTGCCAGTTTCTGACTGGTAATTCAAAGAATATATTGGGGTTACGTGCACCCACAATTTTTACTACTGGTATACAGTGCCAGTTTCTGACTGGGAATTCAAAGAATATATTGGGGTTACAAATACCCTCATTTCTTGCTACTGCCATATAGTGCCAGTTTCTGACTGGTAATTCAAAGAATATATTGGGGTTACGTGCACCCACAATTTTTACTACTGGTATACAGTGCCATTGTCTGACTGGGAATTCAAAGAATATATTGGGGTTATAAATACCCTCATTTCTTGCTACTGCCATATAGTGCCAGTTTCTGACTGGGAATTCAAAGAATATATTGGGGTTATAAATACCCTCATTTCTTGCTACTGGTATACAGTGCCATTGTCTGACTGGGAATTCAAAGAATATATTGGGGTTATAAATACCCTCATTTCTTGCTACTGGTATATAGTGCCATTGTCTGACTGGGAATTCAAAGAATATATTGGGGTTACGTGCACCCACAATTTTTACTACTGGTATACAGTGCCAGTTTCTGACTGGGAATTCAAAGAATATATTGGGGTTACAAATACCCTCATTTCTTGCTACTGCCATATAGTGCCAGTTTCTGACAGGTAATTCAAAGAATATATTGGGGTTATAAATACCCTCATTTCTTGCTACTGGTATATAGTGCCATTGTCTGACTGGGAATTCAAAGAATATATTGGGGTTACGTGCACCCACAATTTTTACTACTGGTATACAGTGCCAGTTTCTGACTGGGAATTCAAAGAATATATTGGGGTTACAAATACCCTCATTTCTTGCTACTGCCATATAGTGCCAGTTTCTGACTGGTAATTCAAAGAATATATTGGGGTTACAAATACCCTCATTTCTTGCTACTGCCATATAGTGCCAGTTTCTGACTGGTAATTCAAAGAATATATTGGGGTTACGTGCACCCACAATTTTTACTACTGGTATACAGTGCCATTGTCTGACTGGGAATTCAAAGAATATATTGGGGTTATAAATACCCTCATTTCTTGCTACTGCCATATAGTGCCAGTTTCTGACTGGGAATTCAAAGAATATATTGGGGTTATAAATACCCTCATTTCTTGCTACTGGTATATAGTGCCATTGTCTGACTGGGAATTCAAAGAATATATTGGGGTTACGTGCACCCACAATTTTTACTACTGGTATACAGTGCCAGTTTCTGACTGGGAATTCAAAGAATATATTGGGGTTACAAATACCCTCATTTCTTGCTACTGCCATATAGTGCCAGTTTCTGACTGGTAATTCAAAGAATATATTGGGGTTACGTGCACCCACAATTTTTACTACTGGTATACAGTGCCATTGTCTGACTGGGAATTCAAAGAATATATTGGGGTTATAAATACCCTCATTTCTTGCTACTGCCATATAGTGCCAGTTTCTGACTGGTAATTCAAAGAATATATTGGGGTTATAAATACCCTCATTTCTTGCTACTGGTATATAGTGCCATTGTCTGACTGGGAATTCAAAGAATATATTGGGGTTACGTGCACCCACAATTTTTGCTACTGGTATATAGTGCCAATTTCTAACTGGGAATTCAAAATGCGCAAGGCTCCCGGAAAGGGACGTGGACGAGGCCGTGGGCGAGGTCGGGGGAATGGTTCTGGGGAGCAAGGTAGCAGTGAAGCCACAGGGCGTCCCGTGCCTACTCCTGTGGGGCAGCAAGCATTGCGCCACTCCACAGTGCCAGGGTTGCTTGCCACATTAACTAAACTGCAGGGTACAAACCTTAGTAGGCCCGAGAACCAGGAACAGGTCTTGCAATGGCTGTCAGAGAACGCTTACAGCACATTGTCCAGCAGCCAGTCAGACTCTGCCTCCTCTCCTCCTATTACCCAACAGTCTTGTCCTCCTTCCTCCCAAAATTCCCAAGCTTCACAGAATAATAACCCCAACTGTCCCTGCTCCCCAGAGCTGTTCTCCGCTCCTTTCATTGTCCCTCAACCTGCCTCTCCACGTCACGATTCCACGAACCTAACAGAGGAGCATCTGTGTCCAGATGCTCAAACACTAGAGTCTCCTCCATCTCCGTTCGATTTGGTGGTGGATGACCAGCAACCCACCCTCATCGACGATGATGTGACGCAGTTGCCGTCAGGGCATCCAGTTGACCGGCGCATTGTGCGGGAGGAGGAGATGAGACAGGAGTTGGAAGAGGAAGTGGTGGATGATGAGGACACTGACCCGACCTGGACAGGGGGGATGTCAAGCGGGGAAAGTAGTGTGGATGTTGAGGCAAGTGCAGCACCAAAAAGGGTAGCTAGAGGCAGAAGCAGAGGTCAGCAGCTTAGGCGAAGCCAGGCCACACCCGGAATCTCCCAAGATGTTCCAGTTCGTACCCAGCCCCGAAAAACTCCCACCTCGAGGGCACGTTTCTCGAAGGTGTGGAGTTTTTTCAAGGAATGCGCCGAGGACAGATAGAGTGTTGTCTGCACAATTTGCCTCTCGAAATTGATTAGGGGTTCTGAGAAGAGCAACCTGTCCACCACTTCAATGCGCCGTCATTTGGAATCCAAGCACTGGAATCAGTGGCAGGCAGCAACGGCAGGACAAAGGCCGCCTGCCGTTCATGCCACTGCCACTGCCTCTGCCACTGCCTCTGCCTCTGCCACTGCCACTGCTGACTGTGCTGGCGATGCACTCCAGAGGACGAGCCAGGACACCACTTCATCTGCCTCCGCCACTTTGTTGACTTCTCCCTCATCCTCCCCTGTTCCTGTCTTATCTCCTTCTCCTGCACCATCAAAGGCACCATCAGGCGCTTCTTTACAACAACCCACCATCTCTCAGACATTGGAGCGGCGGCAGAAATACACTGCTAACCACCCACACGCGCAAGCCTTGAACGCCAACATCGCTAAACTGCTGGCCCAGGAGATGTTGGCGTTCCGGCTTGTTGAAACTCCCGCCTTCCTGGACCTGATGGCAACTGCGGCACCTCGCTATGCCGTCCCTAGCCGTCACTACTTCTCCCGGTGTGCCGTCCCCGCCTTGCACCAGCACGTGTCACTCAACATCAGGCGGGCCCTTAGTTCCGCGCTTTGCACAAAGGTCCACTTGACCACCGACGCGTGGACAAGTGCATGCGGACAGGGACGCTACATTTCACTGACGGCACACTGGGTGAATGTAGTTGAGGCTGGGACTGCTTCCCAAACTGGCCCGGTGTACCTCGTCTCCCCGCCTAACATTCCTGGCAGGGACACGAGAAGAACACCCCCCTCCTCCTCCTCCTCTACCGCCTCCTCCTCCGCCACCGCCTCCTCCACCGCCTCCTCCTCTGCTGTTAGATTGACCCCAGCTACGAGCTGGAAACGTTGCAGCACTGGCGTTGGTAGACGTCAGCAGGCTGTGCTGAAGCTGATCAGCTTGGGGGACAGACAGCACACTGCCTCCGAGGTGAGGGATGCCCTCCTCGATGAGACGGCAATATGGTTTGAGCCGCTGCACCTGGGCCCAGGCATGGTCGTTTGTGATAACGGCCGGAACCTGGTAGCAGCTCTGGAGCTTGCCGAACTCCATGTTCCATGCCTGGCCCACGTCTTCAACCTAGTGGTGCAACGTTTCCTAAAGAGCTACCCCAATGTTCCAGAGCTACTGGTGAAAGTGCGGCGCATGTGCGCCCACTTTCGCAAGTCGACAGTAGCCGCTGCTAGCTTAAAATCTCTCCAGCAACGCCTGCATGTGCCACAACACCAGCTTTTGTGCGACGTCCCCACACGCTGGAACTCAACGTTTCAGATGTTGAATAGAGTGGTTGAGCAGCAGAGACCTTTGATGGAATACCAGCTACAAAACCCTAGGGTGCCACAAAGTCAGCTGCCTCAGTTTCTCATCCATGAGTGGCCATGGATGAGAGACCTTTGTGACATCCTACGGGTGTTTGAGGAGTCCACAAGGAGGGTGAGCTCTGAGGATGCGATGGTGAGCCTTACAATCCCGCTCTTGTGTGTTCTGAGAGAATCCCTGATTGACATCAGGGATAACTCAGATCACACAGAGGAGTCAGGGATAGCATCCGATCCGTCACAGCTGGAGAGTAGGTCCACACATCTGTCCGCTTCATCGCGTTTAATGGAGGAGGAGGAGGAGGAGGAGGAGGAGGAGGAAGAAGAGTTGTCCGATGATGTGATGGTGATACAGGAGGCTTCCGGGCAACTTCGAATCGTCCCATTGTTGCAGCGCGGATGGGTAGACATGGAGGATGAGGAGGAAATGGAGATTGAACTTTCCGGTGGGGCCAGAGGAGTCATGCCAACTAACACTGTGGCAGACATGGCTGAGTTCATGTTGGGGTGCTTTACAACCGACAAGCGTATTGTCAAAATCATGGAGGACAACCAGTACTGGATCTTTGCTATCCTTGACCCCCGGTATAAAAACAACATCTCGTCTTTTATTCCGGTAGAGGGGAGGGCCAATCGCATCAATGCTTGCCACAGGCAATTGGTGCAGAATATGATGGAGATGTTTCCAGCATGTGACGTTGGCGGCAGGGAGGACAGTTCCTCCAGTAGGCGACCAAGTTCTCACCGGTCCACACAAACGAGGGGCACACTGTCTAAGGTCTGGGACACCTTGATGGCACCCCCTCGCCAAAGTGCCGCCACAGAGGGTCCTAGTGTCACCAGGCGTGAGAAGTATAGGCGCATGTTGCGGGAATACCTTTCCGACCACAGCCCTGTCCTCTCCGACCCCTCTGCGCCCTACATGTATTGGGTGTCGAAGTTGGACCTGTGGCTTGAACTTGCCCTATATGCCTTGGAGGTGCTGTCCTGTCCTGCCGCCAGCGTCCTATCTGAGAGGGTGTTCAGTGCAGCCGGTGGCATCATCACTGACAAGCGCACCCGTCTGTCAGCTGAGAGTGCCGACCGGCTCACTTTGATAAAAATGAACCACCACTGGATAGAGCCTTCATTTTTGTGCTCACGTGTGTAAAGCACCCCAACATGAAACTCCATGTCTGTACTCAACCTCTCCAATTCCTCCGCATCCTCATACTCATCCACCATAAGCGTTGCACAATTCTGCTAATACTAGGCTCCCTCCAACATGATTTCCCCCAACTCTGCTGGTTAGAGGCTCCCTCCACCCTGCTTTCCCACAACTCTGCTGGTTAGAGGCTCCCTCCACCATGAATTTGCCCAAACTGGGCTGGTTAGAGGCTCCCTCCACCATGAATTGGTCCAAACTGGGGTTTTTAGAGGCTCCCTCCACCATGAATTTGCCAAAACTGGGCTGTTTAGAGGCTCCCTCCACCATGAATTGGTCCAAATTGGGGTTTTTAGAGGCTCCCTCCACCATGAATTTGCCCAAACTGGGCTGGTTAGAGGCTCCCTCCACCATGAATTGGTCCAAACTGGGCTGGTTAGAGGCTCCCTCCACCATGAATTGGTCCAAATTGGGGTTTTTAGAGGCTCCCTCCACCATGAATTGGTCCAAATTGGGGTTTTTAGAGGCTCCCTCCACCATGAATTGGTCCAAACTGGGGTTTTTAGAGGCTCCCTCCACCATGAATTGGTCCAAACTGGGCTGGTTAGAGGCTCCCTCCACCATGAATTGGTCCAAACTGGGTTTTTTAGAGGCTCCCTCCACCATGGATTGGTCCAAACTGGGGTTTTTAGAGGCTCCCTCCACCATGAATTGGTCCAAACTGGGGTTTTTAGAGGCTCCCTCCACCATGAATTGGTCCAAACTGGGGTTTTTAGAGGCTCCCTCCACCATGAATTTGCCCAAACTGGGCTGTTTAGAGGCTCCCTCCACCATGAATTGGTCCAAACTGGGTTTTTTAGAGGCTCCCTCCACCATGAATTGGTCCAAACTGGGGTTTTTAGAGGCTCCCTCCACCATGAATTGGTCCAAACTGGGGTTTTTAGAGGCTCCCTCCACCATGAATTTGCCCAAACTGGGCTGTTTAGAGGCTCCCTCCACCATGAATTGGTCCAAATTGGGGTTTTTAGAGGCTCCCTCCACCATGAATTGGTCCAAACTGGGGTTTTTAGAGGCTCCCTCCACCATGAATTTGCCCAAACTGGGTTGTTTAGAGGCTCCCTCCACCATGAATTGGTCCAAACTGGGGTTTTTAGAGGCTCCCTCCACCATGAATTGGTCCAAACTGGGCTGGTTAGAGGCTCCCTCCACCATGAATTTGCCCAAACTGGGCTGTTTAGAGGCTCCCTCCACCATGAATTGGTCCAAACTGGGCTGGTTAGAGGCTCCCTCCACCATGAATTGGTCCAAACTGGGTTTTTTAGAGGCTCCCTCCACCATGAATTGGTCCAAACTGGGGTTTTTAGAGGCTCCCTCCACCATGAATTGGTCCAAACTGGGGTTTTTAGAGGCTCCCTCCACCATGAATTGGTCCAAACTGGGGTTTTTAGAGGCTCCCTCCACCATGAATTTGCCCAAACTGGGCTGTTTAGAGGCTCCCTCCACCATGAATTGGTCCAAACTGGGTTTTTTAGAGGCTCCCTCCACCATGAATTGGTCCAAACTGGGGTTTTTAGAGGCTCCCTCCACCATGAATTGGTCCAAACTGGGGTTTTTAGAGGCTCCCTCCACCATGAATTGGTCCAAACTGGGGTTTTTAGAGGCTCCCTCCACCATGAATTTGCCCAAACTGGGCTGTTTAGAGGCTCCCTCCACCATGAATTGGTCCAAACTGGGTTTTTTAGAGGCTCCCTCCACCATGAATTGGTCCAAACTGGGGTTTTTAGAGGCTCCCTCCACCATGAATTGGTCCAAACTGGGGTTTTTAGAGGCTCCCTCCACCATGAATTTGCCCAAACTGGGCTGTTTAGAGGCTCCCTCCACCATGAATTGGTCCAAATTGGGGTTTTTAGAGGCTCCCTCCACCATGAATTTGCCCAAACTGGGCTGGTTAGAGGCTCCCTCCACCATGAATTGGTCCAAACTGGGCTGGTTAGAGGCTCCCTCCACCATGAATTGGTCCAAATTGGGGTTTTTAGAGGCTCCCTCCACCATGAATTGGTCCAAATTGGGGTTTTTAGAGGCTCCCTCCACCATGAATTGGTCCAAACTGGGGTTTTTAGAGGCTCCCTCCACCATGAATTGGTCCAAACTGGGGTTTTTAGAGGCTCCCTCCACCATGAATTGGTCCAAACTGGGCTGGTTAGAGGCTCCCTCCACCATGAATTGGTCCAAACTGGGTTTTTTAGAGGCTCCCTCCACCATGAATTGGTCCAAACTGGGGTTTTTAGAGGCTCCCTCCACCATGAATTGGTCCAAACTGGGGTTTTTAGAGGCTCCCTCCACCATGAATTGGTCCAAACTGGGGTTTTTAGAGGCTCCCTCCACCATGAATTTGCCCAAACTGGGCTGTTTAGAGGCTCCCTCCACCATGAATTGGTCCAAACTGGGTTTTTTAGAGGCTCCCTCCACCATGAATTGGTCCAAACTGGGGTTTTTAGAGGCTCCCTCCACCATGAATTTGCCCAAACTGGGCTGTTTAGAGGCTCCTTCCACCATGAATTGGTCCAAATTGGGGGTTTTAGAGGCTCCCTCCACCATGAATTGGTCCAAACTGGGGTTTTTAGAGGCTCCCTCCACCATGAATTTGCCCAAACTGGGCTGTTTAGAGGCTCCCTCCAGCATGAATTGGTCCAAACTGGGGTTTTTAGAGGCTCCCTCCACCATGAATTGGTCCAAACTGGGGTTTTTAGAGGCTCCCTCCACCATGAATTGGTCCAAACTGGGGTTTTTAGAGGCTCCCTCCACCATGAATTGGTCCAAACTGGGCTGGTTAGAGGCTCCCTCCACCATGAATTTGCCCAAACTGGGCTGTTTAGAGGCTCCCTCCACCATGAATTGGTCCAAACGGGGGTTTTTAGAGGCTCCCTCCACCATGAATTTGCCCAAACTGGGCTGGTTAGAGGCTCCCTCCACCATGAATTTGCCCAAACTGGGCTGTTTAGAGGCTCCCTCCACCATGAATTGGTCCAAACTGGGCTGTTTAGAGGCTCCCTCCACCATGAATTGGTCCAAACTGGGTTTTTTAGAGGCTCCCTCCACCATGAATTGGTCCAAACTGGGGTTTTTAGAGGCTCCCTCCACCATGAATTGGTCCAAACTGGGGTTTTTAGAGGCTCCCTCCACCATGAATTTGCCCAAACTCTGCTGGTTAGAGGCTCAATCCACCCTGATTTTCAAAACAAATGTTGGTGCCAACCTCAACTTACTACAAGGGCCAAATTCACTGCTGGTGACAAGCTCTCCTCACTGCAAGTGCCAAATACACATGTTTCAAGGTGTTTTCCTACTGTCAGAGAGGTGGTATTGAGTGTGTAAAGTGTGTAGTTGTTAGGCTGTGATGTTGGGGTAATAGAGGGTCTTTGGTGTGTTAGATGCCCCCAGACATGCTTCCCCTGCTGTCCCAGTGTCATTCCAGAGGTGTTGGCATCATTTCCTGTGGTGTCATAGTGGACTTGGTGACCCTCCAGACACGGATTTGGGTTTCCCCCTTAACGAGTATATGTTCCCCATAGACTATAATGGGGTTCGAAACCCGTTCGAACACACGATCATTGAGCGGCTGTTCGATTCGAATTTCGAACCTCGAACATTTTAGTGTTCGCTCATCTCTAATCAATCATTAACTTTGTCTTCACCTCTGTTTGGAATTTCTATTACATTTGATGGAAAGAAAATTGTCAATTATACCTTTGGAAAAACTGGCGATTTCCATAGAAAAATGCAATGAAAAATGTGGAAAAAAAAAACCACAATGCATCTCTGCCACTTTATTCTGCAGTGTTTTTTTTTTTTGATGTTTTTTTGCTGCGTTTCGCTACGTAGGGCCTTCACTAGGTTCACACTCTTGGTCAGATTTCTGTTTTTCGGTTCCTCTTGGGGACCCCAAAAACAAACCGCTTAAAAAGCAGTTACCTGCAGAAACCCACGGGCGGCCCCATAGACTATAATGAGGTCTGCTGGGTTTCCACCCGAAAAATGCGGAGAGAAAAGTCCCGCCTGCAATACTTTCTCTCCACATTTTTCAAGCGGAATGGTAGTGCAGATGTGGACCTAGCTTAAAGGGGTATTCCCATGACGCTTGTTCACCAACCTGCAGGCTGTTGTGCTCTCTTCACTTCCTGCTTTTCTCGGCACATAGGTGGGCGGGGTTTCACTTGCACGGGATTGGTTGTAAATTAATTGCCACAGTGTGAAGCTGATGTAGCAGAGCTGGATTTGAGTCAGTTTGCATTACATACAGAGGTAACAGACTCCCTATCTCAGCCCTTATCAGCCAAATTCAATTAAACCGACTGATAAGAGCTCAGAAATCCCGGAGCTCTCACCTCCCCTATCTGTGTCATTTAAGTAGCGGAGCTTCTCAAACAGCTCAGAGCTGCTCCCAGCCCCTCCCTCCCCCCCTGAGAGCAGGCAGCTACATCACTTGACAAATGAGCAGATAATCCCAAGGGCCATAGAAATGGAGTGTAAACAATGAAGTGAATAAATTAAGATAACCGCCAAACAAAGCAGTTTTGATAAAGCAATGCATTTAGGAAAAGTCTTATATCCACATAAACTAGCAGTATAGATAGGATTCTTGTGATGGGACAACCCCTTTAAGCTTTAGGGTGAATTCACACTGAGTAAACGCTAGCTTATTCTGAACGTAAAACACGTTCAGAATAAGCGGCGTCTAAAGCAGCTCCATTCATTTCTATGGGAGCTGGGATACGAGCGCTCCCCATAGAAATGAATGGGCTGCTTCTTTCACTCCGTGCAGTCCCATTGAAGTGAATGGGGAGTGCTGGTGTATACGGCAAGCTCTGCTCATGCCGGAGCGTACACGCCGGCACTCCCCATTCACTTCAATGGGACTGCACGGAGTGAAAGAAGCAGCCCATTCATTTCTATGGGGAGCGCTCGTATCCCCGCTCCCATAGAAATGAATGGAGCTGCTTTAGACGCCGCTTATTCTGAACGTGTTTTACGTTCAGAATAAGCTAGCGTTTACTCAGTGTGAATGCACCCTAACATTGCTTTTTTATGGCATTAGGTGATGCACATGAAGTCCTTTCAACTTGTTTCATAATTTCGTGTGTACTTTGAACATCACATAGACATAATATAAAAGTGGCAGTATTACTAATATATGATACACTTGCCCCGGAGGTGTTGAAGAACTTAGCTCACTCTGATACATTTCACAACAAACTACATTGGTTCTCTAAGCATGACCATTATACGTACATTGCACTGAGCGGTGTATACTTCCATATACTGCACTGTTTCTGGCAGCCACATCTTCCAATACCAGCAGATTGGTGATAGTGCTGGATGTTGGGCCCTCATGTCCAGGAGAGGTTTGTTGGCAGATGTAAGGAAATGGCATTGAACATATTGAATTTCTAAATACCCAATCCTTTGCCCATAATGGAGATAAGTTGCCACTAGAGATGTCATGGTAGCATCTTCCTCCCCTTGGGCCGTTTGGTGTTCATGTACATTTGGCCAAGCAGTGTTACACTGTAGCCTTGCTCTGCTGAAGTCCTGGGTTCGAATATGTCCAAGGACAACATCTCCAAGGAGTTTGTATGTTCTCAGGTTTGTGTGAGTAATACTGTGGAATATGTTGGCATTGTAAAAGTAAGCTAAATAAAGGGTAAATGTGTATGATAAGGTTATAGCTGTTCTTCTTATAACTCTTGAAGGTTTATGGCCATGTTTAGTATTTTGCAACTTCAGTATTGAGACAACTACGTAAACATGGAAAATACTGAGGAGCAGAATTAATAAATAGCATATGATGGCTGATGTCTATTTCATGGTGTGGGCATTTACCCATCTGCTCATAGTTAGGGTGAGTTTTGTTACATTCTTATTTTTACATCTATATACTATTCTTTTGTATTTATGGAGTAAGACAAGGCTGCCTGACAATTCCAGGTGTTCAATGACTGGTATCGGCCCACAAACATGCACGGTACTCTGCTCAAGGAAAACAAGTTATTACTTAAAAAAAATTTCTAAGTTCCATAATGACAAAAGTTGATTTTTGATACAGTGTAAAATAATGGAGCTCCGAATCCGGGACAGCTGCACGATGTCTGCACAACATACATATTAAATTCCAAGGGGAAGGGGGGTAAGTCAGTGAGGGGAAGTTGTTAAAAGATGAGCTGTCATCAAGTACACAATGCTAAATGCCAAACATCATTAGACTGGCGCTGTGCCCCTCAATATAATTTATCGGGTTTTTACAATCCATCCACCTGCTCAAAACATGTGGCCCGGGAAGGTTATGTGTACATTAGCTCTTGTTCTCCAAGTGGTTGGTAACTTTTTATTTTCTCAGAGATAGACAAAAGGTTACTGCATACCTCCTAACTTTCGAGGAACAGAAAGAGGTTACAATTAGCCCCACCCATTTTTACATTGACTCCACCCATTCTCATTCATTTTTCATGTGCCCCCACACAATATAATCCTATGTCCCCACTTTATAATGTTTCCTTCCCTATAATGTTCCCTGCCCCACAGTATTAAGTCCCTCTCCTGAAATTAGAGGGGAACATGAAACTGGAGCAGCTGGAGGGGGACATTAAATAGTGGGAGTAGTTGGAGGGGGGCAATAAATTAATTGCAGCTGAAGTGGGACATTAAACTGGGGACAACTAGAGGGGGACATTAAACTCGGGAAGCTGGCAGGGGACATTAAACTGTAGGGGTAGCTGGAGGGTGACATTAAATTGGGGGAAACTAGAGGCAGACAGGTCCCCCTTCAGCTACTCCCATGTTTAATGTCCCCCTCTAGTTGTCCCCAGTTTAATGTCCCCCTTAATATCCACCCCAGTTTAAGAGCCCCCTTCATCTACCCCCAGTTTCATGTTCCTCTCCATCTTTGTCCCCAGTTTCACATCCCCCTCTCCATCTCTGCCCCAGTTTAATGTCCCCCCCCTTCATGTCTGCCCCTAGCTTCAAGTCGTCATCCCCCCCTTCATCTGCTCCTAGTTCCAAGGGCCCCCTTCATTATATTACCCCTCAATTTGCCCTCAAGGTTTAACATAAAAAAATAGTGATACTCACCTTCCTTTGATCCCCCACAGCTCTGTGTACAGTCTCACTAATGGAGTAGTAGGCTCGATGTGAGTGATGTCATCGCATCGTGCCTACATCTCAAGGAGCCGGAGAGCAGTGGTGAAGCAGAAGCTGAGCTGTGACAGCGCCTACTTCTGTCGCCTGTGTATTCAACTCATCTGCAGATGAGTTGATATCAGGACTTACCTCCTGCCGACCAGGACCTCGGGACAAGACCCCGAATCAGGGAATGTCCTGCAGAATCCAGGACAGTTGGGAGGTTTGGTTAACGCCCACTTGGAGAATCAGAGCTCATTTACATACAAACTTTGGGGCACCATAAGTTTTGAACAGATTCTAAAATAAAAGTCAAACTCTTCAGGGGCACAGCAGAAATGAAATGAGGTGTGACAATCAGCATTTTGTACTTGGGGACAGGTTTCCTTTAAAATGTAATGCATTCTCAAGTACCAGCACCGATGTAGTAATTCTATATCCTACATCAGGAGTCTACAAATTTTAATTCAGCCCCTACTTTTGCACGACAGTTCTTGGAAAATCAATAAAAGTGAAAGGAGCCTAGTTTTTATTTTACAACACTTAGAGCAGCAAAGGTAGAGACTTCTGTCTTAGATTATCTTCACATTTCTAATAGTTGATATATAAGCAACCTTCTTAATATTAACAAGACACAATAAAGAGTTATTCGGCATTAACACATAAGATCCATTCAAGGAACTCGGAGATTTCAGATGTATGGATAATACAGTCCTATGAAAAAGTTTGGGCACCCCTATTAATCTTAATCATTTTTAGTTCTAAATATTTTGGTGTTTATAACAGCCATTCCAGTTTGATATATCTAATAACTGATGGACACAGTAATATTTCAGGATTGAAATGAGGTTTATTGTACTAACAGAAAATGTGCAATATGCATTAAACCAAAATTTGACCGGTGCAAAAGTATGGGCACCTCAACAGAAAAGTGACATTAATATTTAGTAGATCCTCCTTTTGCAAAGATAACAGCCTCTAGTCGCTTCCTGTAGCTTTTAATCAGTTCCTGGATCCTGGATAAAGGTATTTTGGACAAACAATTCAAGTTCAGTTAAGTTAGATGGTCGCCGAGCATGGACAGCCCGCTTCAAATCATCCCACAGATGTTCAATGATATTCAGGTCTGGGGACTGGGATGGCCATTCCAGAACATTGTAATTGTTCCTCTGCATGAATGCCTGAGGATTTGGAGCGGTGTTTTGGATCATTGTCTTGCTGAAATATCCAACCCCGGCGTAACTTCAACTTCGTCACTGATTCTTGAACATTATTCTCAAGAATCTGCTGATACTGAGTGGAATCCATGCGACTCTCAACTTTAACAAGATTCCCGGTGCCGGCATTGGCCACACAGCCCCAAAGCATGATGGAACCTCCACCAAATTTTACAGTGGGTAGCATGTGTTTTTCTTGGAATGCTGTTTCTTTTTGGACGCCATGCATAACGCCTTTTTTTATAACCAAACAACTCAATTTTTGTTTCCAAAATGAAGCTGCCTTGTCCAAATGTGCTTTTTCATACCTCAGGCAACTCTATTTGTGGCATGCTTGCAGAAACGGCTTCTTTCTCATCACTCTCCCATACAGCTTCTATTTGTGCAAAGTGCGCTGTATAGTTGACCGATGCACAGTGACACCATCTGCAGCAAGATGATGCTGCAGCTCTTTGGAGGTGGTCTGTGGATTGTCCTTGACTGTTCTCACCATTCTTCTTCTCTGCCTTTCTGATATTTTTCTTGGCCTGCCACTTCTGGGCTTAACAAGAACTGTCCCTATGGTCTTCCATTTCCTTACTATGTTCCTCACAGTGGAAACTGACAGGTTAAATCTCTGAGACAACTTTTTGTATCCTTCCCCTGAACAACTATGTTGAACAATCTTTGTTTTCAGATCATTTGAGAGTTGTTTTGAGTAGCCCATGATGCCACTCTTCAGAGGAGATTCAAATAGGAGATCAACTTGCAATTGGCCACCTTAAATACCTTTTCTTATGATTGGATACATCTGGCTATGAAGTTCAAAGCTCACTGAGGTTACAAAACCAATTTTGTGCTTCAGTAAGTCAGTAAAAAGTAGTTAGGGGAATTCAAATCAATAAAATGATAAGGGTGCCCATACTTTTGCACCGGTCAAATTTTGGTTTAATGCATATTGCACATTTTCTGTTAGTACAATAAACCTCATTTCAATCCTGAAATATTACTGTATCCATCAGTTATTAGATATATCAAACTGAAATGGCTGCTGCAAACACCAAAATATTTAGAACAAAAAATGATTAAGATTAATAGGGGTGCCCAAACTTTTTCATAGGACTGTATGTGTATACTGAAAGCATCCATATTATAGATACTATGGAAACTCTATACACATTGAAGCTTATCTATTCAGTCTGTTGTATGGACATTTGTTGTCATGTGTCAGTAAAGTGCAGGCCCAGTAAGGCCCCACATAGCGGGCCGCAGCAAAAAGCTCTGTAGGAAAAACCGTGGCGGCAACACATTGCGGTTTTTCCCGCAGCACTTTATGTTTCCATTATACCTATAGGGAAACCGCTGGCATTTCCATTAGGATAATTGACATGCTGCGAGTTCCAAAACCACAACAGTATTTTTCTGCAATGTGTGGATGGGATTTGCCAGAATCCCATCCACATTGCAGTGACTGTAAAATGCCACGTGTTTTTCATGTGGGGCCCTGGCCTAAAGAAGTGATCTAGAATGAGATAAATGCTAATTTTTGGCCGTGACTTCTATTGCATGAACAACGATTGCTGTGTCACTGCACAAAACCTGCACTACTGCAAGTGAATGGGGCTGTGAATAGGGCCATGCCTGTGACTCCAACTGTGACTACAGCCCTGCTTTGACTTCTTCATAAATGGCTGATACCCATAGTCAGACAAATACAAAAACACTCCCCTAAAACATGAGAAACTAAGTGATTTACTTCCTATAGAATTAAATATGCAATAAACTATATATCTAGGCTTGAAAGAATTTGACTATTCCTTGATGCATGTGAGTAACAAATACATGGATGTGTCAAATTATTCCTCAATTTCTTGAAAACAGAAATCACCATTTAAGGGGTATTCCAACTTGCCTGTTCACCAACTTGCAGGCTGTGTGCTTTGTTCACTTCCTGGTTTTCTCGGTAAATTGGTGGGCGGGGTTTCACTTGCTCTACTAGCTCTCTTCATAGCAGTACATGTTTGCAGTCAGTAATGATGAATGGTTGTAAATAAATTAGCACTATCACTGGAAGATGCACAATATGAAGCTGAAATTTACAAGCTACAGGACCAAGAGTCAGCTTGCAATAAACTCAGTTTTAGGTCTGTGCTTACATACAGTGAGTAACAGACTCCCTGTCTCAGCCATTATCAGCAAAATTCAATTAGCCAACCTGATAACTGGAAGAGGGAGATAAGCAGCTCAGAAATACAAGCTTGATTCGAGCACTCAGCTCCCCCTCCCTCCTGAGATCAGGGAGCTACGTCACTTGTCCTGGGTGGAGACAAGATCATCCCAGGTCCGTGGTTATGGAAACGCAGTGTAAACAATGAAGTGAATAATCTCACATAGCAGCCAAACAAAGCAGTTTTGCTGAAGCAATGTATTTAGGAAAAGTCTTAAAATCCACATAAGCTAGCAGTATAGATAGGATCCTTGAGATGGGACAACCCCTTTAAGGGTAAATTCTTCATTAAAATATGACACATCCTTTGGACTTGTTATGATGATCGCACCATTGTCTGTATTTTGTACTGTGCATTTACCCTGTTTTCTTATGAAAAAATTAATAAAAAATGATTACACCCAAAATATTACACATCTTCACATTCCAGTAATAAAACTTATATGAGCTCATGAATGTTCCTTTTCTTAATATGCACCAATATATTCCGCAGCCCTTTACAGACATTGACATCAGCTATTGGAACAGATTACTGCGGCTACTGTTGACAGGAAGTTCTAGCAATTACCACCCATGTTGAAACCTACGGAGAGCTCTTGATGGTTATTTGGACACACATATTGCATGCTACCAACACACGTCTATACTTACTTTCCTCCAATATTCCACATGTTTGTTGATCTTACAGATAATTTTTAATGTTTTGCTCCTCTCAGCCTACTTGTCCCACCATAACTGTTAAAAAGGGAAAAATTTAAAAATTTGATATATAAATAAAATGAAATTTAAAATAGTCACAGTTGGTATTATAGCATTTGTTAAAGTTTAGAGTTCACAAATCTGATATATGATGTTATTAAGTACAGAAAATGCTGTTAAAAATGCAATGACAAAAATCATTGATCAAAAGTTGTATACACTAAAAAAAACTACAGCTAACACCGCAAAAAACAAGCCCATATCTAACTCTGTAAGTGATTTTTAAAGTGATGGGTCTCAGAATATGGTGCTGCAAGCAATGTTATTTTTTTGTTTGTTTGTTTTTTACTATAAATTAAATAAAACCAAACCTATTACACTTTAGTATCACCGAAATTGCTATAACCCACTTAAAATAGTTACATTGTCATTTTTACCCCAGGTGAAATGTCGTCATAACTAAAAGTAATGATTAATTTTCAAGCAGTCCCCCAAAAACATTAATAAAAACTGAAGCTCGAGATGGAGCTGTTTAAGACTACAACTTATCATGCAAAAACTATGCCATCATTTGGCTATGTTGATGGGAAAATTAAAAAAGATATGGCTTTCGAATTGCAGAGATGGAAAAATGAAAAAAATATTACTGCACTCCTAAGACTTAAAGTCCGTTGCATCCTTAAAGAGAACCTTTCCTCATTTCCACCATTACCTCTGTGCATTCTTCCATAGCTGCCATTCCATTGATTCTCATGCATTTTCTACCCCCCATCATTCCCGAGCAATCTGTGCTGTCAGTTTCCACACCCAATATTCTAGTTAGGATTTTTACAGGCAGGTGGAAAGTCTCTGACTCCCCGCTCCATCCCAGTACCAGCCACCTGAGCCTTATTACCATACTGGGTGCTGAAACTAATTGCACTGATTATTCATGAAAGGTGGGGTAGAGAAAAAATTAAACTACACCAAAATCAGTGGAGCTGCACCTATAGAAAGATGCAAAGAGTTGAAGTTATATAGAAACTCCTGTTTAGCTCTCCCATTTTCCATTCATTTCAATTGAAAGCACAGGCAGGCAAAAGTAGATATGGTGAGGCATCCATTTTTTATATCAATATATATCAATGGTGCTCCTTGACATGCAAGACTAGGAAAATTGCTCATCACTGCAGGAGACTACCAGGTTGTGATTATGTCTTCCATAAAATAAAAACTGACCCTTGTGGGTGTTGGGAATGAGCGCCTGTACAGCGGTCACCAACTCCCCCACTCCACAAGCTCCCTACTCTGAGTTACTTGTGTGAGAAAAGCACATTACAAATGTTTGTCATAACTTTCAATTATTCTTTATTTTCAGAGCACCATGGATTTCATGTTGTTGTACATTATTATATTAATTCTATTTGCTATACAATATTATTTTAATTCCATGGTGCTGTACATTATTATTGTATTAAATGGTGCTGTACATTATTATTATATTAATTCCATGTGCCGTACATTATTATAGTAATTTCATGGTGCTGTACATTATTATATTACCGTATTTTTCGGACTATAAGACGCACTTTTTTTCCTCCCAATATGGGAGGAAAATGTGTGTGCGTCTTATAGTCCGAATGCAGCGTGTGCAGCGTCTGTGTCCTGTCTATGAGAATCAAAAGGAGAGCAGCACGGTGCCTGCCTGCTCTGCCCCTCCTTCCCTGTCTGTGTCGCGTCTTTGCAGGAGCGAGATATGAGAGGCAGGGAAGTAGGGGCGGGCCAGACAGGTGAAGGAAGCGTGGTTTCAAGCTTGCCGAGAAAACCACGCCTCCTTCTCCCGTCTGGCCCGCCCCTCCTTCACTGCCTCTCAGATCTGGCTCCTGCAATGAAGCCACACAGACAGGGAAGGAGGGGCGGGCCAAACGGGAGGAGGAGGCGTGGTTTTCTCGGCAAGCTTGAAACCACGCCTCCTTCACCCGTCTGGCCCGCCCCTACTTCCCTGCCTGTGTGGCTTCATTGCAGGAGCAAGATCTGAGAGGCAGTGAAGGAGGGACGAGCCAGACAGGTGAAAGAGGCGTGTTTTCAAGTTTGCTTAGAAAACCACACCTCCTTCACCCGTCTGGCCCGCCCCTTTTTCTCTTCTTGCATAGCTTCACTGCAGGGTGTCTCTTTCCATCCATGGATGATATATATATATATATATATATATATATTTATATTTATATATATATATATTCAAATCACCCCCATATCCCTAGAATACATATAAAACAAAAACATTACTGTTGAAACACATACACATTTGGGATCCCTGTGTCCGAAAGCCCCCGGTTCTATTTACATTGGTGAAATATTATATTATTAGGTTATTAAATATTTCACCAATTTTTTTTGCTTAAAATTTTTTTTTCCCTATTTTCCTCCTCTAAAACCTTTGTGCGTCTTATGGTCCGGTGCGTCTTATAGTCCGAAAAGTACGGTAATACCATGGTGCTGTACATTATTATTATAGTAATTCCATGTGCTGTACATTATTATAGTAATTTCATGGTGCTGTACATTATTATATTAATACCATGGTGCTGTACATTATTATATTAATTCCATGCTGCTGTAGTTTATTAATATTAATTCCATGCTCCAGTACATTAATTCCATGTGCTGTACATTATTATATATATTTATGGTGCTGTATATTATTATATTAATTCCATGTGCTGTACATTATTATATTTATTCATGGTGCTGTACATTAATATTTTAAATTCATGCTGCTGTACTTTATTATGTTAATCCCAAGCTGTTGTACATTATTATATTAATTTCATGCTGCTGTACATTATTATATTAATTCCATGTGTTATACATTATTTAATTAATCCCAAGGTGCTGTACATTATTATATTAATCCCAAAGTGCTGTACATTATTATATAAATTCCATGTGCTATACATTATTATATTAATCCCAAGGTTCTGTACATTATTATATTAATTCCATGTGCTATACATTATTATATTAATCCCAAGGTGCTGTACGTTATTATATTAATCCCAAGGTGCTGTACATTATTACATTAATTTCATGCTGCTGTACATTTCAGGGTTTACATACAAAACACAAAATGTACAAAAACAAGTATAATAGTAAGATAGTAACTAACTGGTACAGTGGGATAGAGGATCAGTTTGCAAGAGTTTATAGTTGACTGGAAAAGCCATAGAGAAGAGTATTACAGTAGTCTAAGTTGGAGATGATAAGGGTGTGGACAGAAGTTTTGAAAATTCAGGGGTGAGAAAAGAGGAGATTCGATAAATGTTCTTGAGTTGGCGGCAGCAAGAAGTGTTGAGGGCTTGGATGCGGGGCTTGAAGTATAAGACAGAAGCCGCCATTGGTGCGCCAGACTGCTCATATACATTTTATGAAATAAATTAATATCCCTGCAACAGAGACATGGATTTTCATGGGAATAAAAGCGTTATATTCAGGTGAGCCTGACCTACCTGTATTGCTAGTTTAAAATGCTTCACTCTGATGGCAGATTCTCTTTAAGTGGTTGTATGGGGTTGTATAGGTTATCGCTGGTTGTGCAATGACAGACAGAGGATCTGACAGTGGGAATTTGCTGAGGAGGCCCAGGATTAGGAGATATGCCTCCAGGAGTAAGGAGAAACAGAGAGAAACAACAGGTGTGAATAGGGCAGGTTGTAAGTAAGCAGAACGATTGCAAGTTTGGAAGTAGCTCAGCAGAGAAGGTCAGATGGTGGAGAAGAACACATGAAGAGATAAATGGTTTGTTGCTCAGGTTATGTTCACATCTGCACAGGTCCGCACCTCTAATGAGGCAAGGTGAGGCGGCCGCCTCAGGCGACACTTTCGGAGGGGGTGGCGATTTTACCATTTTATTTTATTTTTTTCTAAACTTGCCCAAGACAGGCCTCTCTGAAAACAGATCTGAGCGGCCCTGTCCTGGGCTATCTTAGACCTCTACATCTCAGCCCAGACGGCAATGATAATGTCATCAAGCCTCCGAGGGGCAACACTGTAGCTCAGTGGTTAGAATCCTGCTAGGAACAACATTTGCAAGAAGTTTGTATGTTCTCCCTGTGTTTTTGTGGATTTCCTCCCACTCTGCAAAGAAATACTGATAGATTAATAAAATAAATAAATAAATGAAAAATGTACATTGTGATCCCTATATGGGGCTCACAATCTACATTAAAAAAAAAAAAGATGTCATCACGCCTGTTGTGCTGAGACGCAGACATCTGCATGGGTGAATGAAAAGGCAGTAGTGGCTGCACGAAGCTCCATCAAGGGATCGCAAGGTAGGTAAGTAAAGATACTTTTTTTGTTTTTGTTTATTAGGCCGCTACCTCCTGGAGTATCCCCAGCAGGTAGCGGCCTATTTACCTACCTCCCAGGGCCTGCTCATGGCCGCCCCCCACTTCCCCTTCTGCTATAGGACGCAGGGGCAGGCCTGGGCCCGCGAACCCTGACAACTGCCGCTATTATTATACTCGAGTCTTTTCAGACCATGGAGTATAATAATTGGAGCCCCAGGGAAGAAACATAAAAAACTCTGTTACTGACCTCGCCTGGATCCGATCTTACTCCTAGCAGTCTTCAGGCCTATATGGTAATGTCCCAGACGTCACATGGGGACGTCACGTCTGGAACATTACCATAAAGGCTCAAAGCCTGTGCTAGGAGTAACATTGTATCCCAGAGAGGTAAGTTACACTATTTATTATGTTTCTTCACCTCCCCTGAGTTTCTGATTATTATACTCCAGGGTCTGAAAAGACCCCAGAGTATAATAATAATTCATAGGAGGCTACTATGGGACATAAGAGTTTGGGTGGGCAACTCTGAGGCATAATAGAGGTTGTAGGGGCAACATTGAGGCTAGGTTCACCACTGCATCAGCATTTGGGGATTCCGTCTCCTATTCCTCTTGAATAATGATGCAGGACTTTTCTCTCTGGGAACCAGGCGGTCCCCATTATAGTCTTTCTATATTATATATACATCTTATAGTCTTTTTAAGTAGTTTGGGTTTCCATTTTTTGGGTCCCCAAGAGGACCCAAAGAACGGAAACCCCAATGCAGATGTGAACTTAGGGTGAAAAAACACTTTTAGAGCTAGAGCAACAACAATAATAAAAGAGATAGCATTCTAGTTAGTAAAACATTAGGACAGGTCCTATTCAAAGACACGGAAGAATAAAGTGAGAAAAATGGGGGTAGATAAGAAGATCAATACACAGCAGGAGGATAGACATGGTACAAACAGAACTACAAACATGCAAATAGCAGGATTACAGAGCCCATCAATGATAGAAAAGTGACAATACAGCTGTGGTAGTGTTAAGTTGGGACTTGTGGTGCCTTAGGGTACATTCAGATGAATGAGATGCAAAACGGCTCACTTTTTACATCCATCTTGCATCCAAGGGGCACTCGTTTTCACAGATCTATGGAGGGATGTGTAAAAGTGGCCAAAAACAGGGCATGCCCTTCAAAGTTGCAGTCATGTGAATAGCCCCCATTCATTGACATTGAATTAAATGCTGTCTGAACAGGTCTTGATAATGCTACTGACTGCCACTATATTACATTCACCTTTATACCCATGAATGGGGTCCAAAGTTCATATATCTAAAAATTAAAAAAAATTCATATATTTTGGATGAGATCTATCCAAACTAAGAAAAAACAGTCACTACTCCATTCTCCATCTGAGAAAGTAGAGCTGAGTTTTATTGGTTGCTGTATACAGCTCTGTATATCTCTTTCCCAGGTGCTGGTGTAAATAAATCTCTCCATTTGTATGACATTTTTCCACATTTTCCAATGTTAATATGGCACCAATGACACTAGAGAACAGCTAGAATATAAAGATGTTGGTTTGTACTTGGCCGCTCAAGCTTGCGATATTGTGCACGTGTCTGTTCCTCACAGAAGTTGTGCATTTTTGATTTATAGAGAAACCCATAAACTTATATCTTGTAAAAATACTTTCAAAGTAGTTAAAAAAAAGTGAAATTCCACCTCTGATGGAGCTGCAAGCTTAACCCTGCTTGATAAAGAGTTCTGCAGCTTTCCAGTATTCTGCATGTCTTGGTTCCTTCCTTATTCAATATCTCTGTTTGATGTCAGATGTAATACCTACCCGACTGCTTTCCATTATATGTGTGCATGGCTCATAGCGTTACAAAGCCGTGACAAAGCTATATTCACATTTGGTAGAGTTGCTGCATCTTTGTGGTACATATCCCTCGCTGCTTTTCATTGTAGATTGCAACCTTTACAATGCATAGGGTAAAATCACAGCAAATATGTTAGACAGTCTGATAGGACAGTGCAACGATTATAAAGCAAATAATATCACAGTACAGGGATGATAAACATAATGATTTCACAGTACAGAGATACTAAACATAGTGATGTCATAATAAATAGTGATAACACACACAATGATGTTACAGCACAGGGATAATAAACACAGTGATGTCACAATACAGGGATAATACACACAGTGATGTCACAGCACAGGTATAATACACACAGTGATGTCACAGTACAGGGATAATACACACAGTGATGTCACAGTACGGGGATAATATACACAGTGATGTCACAGTACAGGGATAATAAACACAGTGATGTCACAGCACAGGGATAATAAACACAGTGATGTCAGAGTACAGAGATAATAAACACAGTGATTTCACAGCACAGGGATAATAAACACAGTGATGTCACAATACAGGGATAAGACACACAGTGATGTCACAGTACAGGGATAATATACACAGTGATGTCACAGCACAGGGATAATATACACAGTGATGTCACAGCACAGGGATAATATACACAGTGATGTCACAATACAGGGATAAGACACACAGTGATGTCACAGTACAGGGGTAATACACACAGTGATGTCACAGCACAGGGATAATAAACACAGTGATGTTACAGTACAGGGATAATATACACAGTGATGTCACAGTACAGGGATAATATACACAGTGATGTCACAGTACAGGGATAATATACACAGTGATGTCACAGTACAGGGATAATAAACACAGTGATGTCACAGTACAGGGATAATAAACATAGTGATTTCACAGAACGGGGATAATACATATACTGATTTCATAGTACAGGGATAATACACATAATGATGTCACAGTACAGCGATAATAAAAATACTAATGTTACAACACAGGGATAATAAACACAATGTTACATTACAGAAACAATAAAGATAGGATGTCACAGTACAAAGATTCTAAACACAGTGATGTCTAATAAACACAGTGATAATGCACACAATGATGTCACAGTAGAGGGATAATAAACACTATGAGGTCACAATACAGAAACTATAAAGATAAGGATGTCACATTACAGAGATACTAAACACAGTGATACAACAGAACAGAGATAATAAATACAGTAATGTCAGAGTGCAGGGATAATGTATATAATGATGTCACAGTACGGAGAAAATAAACAATAATGTCACTGTACAGGGATACTACACACAGTGATGTCACAGTACAGGTACAATAGGCACAGTGGTACCACAGTACAGTGACAATAGACGCTGTGATGTCACAGTACAGATAAACAGGGCCAGAATGGCTATGGTTCCCTACACTGTCTATGGGTCCCCATGTTGCAAAAAAGCTGCTTTTTGGTGCAGATTTTGCTGTAATATTTAAATCAACACCAGGAGTGGCTGTATAAGGAATGGGAAAGCATTTATATTTTTCCCCTCTGCCAAATTCTCTCTTAGTTTTGAATTAAAAAAAAAAACAAAAAAAACAGCAAAATCTGCAACAACAAAAAAGCAGCTTTTCTGCAGCGTGGGCCCTTAGCTGATCTGGCAGTTCTTCACATGCCCTATCGACTGGTATCTGCAATATGCTGCTGTTCTGTTTGCTCCCAGTTTATGTGCTGTAGTTTTACCTACTCAGGCCCTAACTGATACATATTCCCCTTAGTCAGTGCAGTCTATGGCAGGTAGCCTCTGCGGTACAAAGCCACAGCTGGCTTACTGCTGCGATAAACCTGGAGTATATGCTAAAGAAAATCTGCCCTAAATCCTCCTCCAGTGTTTCCTCCTTCTCCAGCTACCAGTGTACACAGCTCAAATGTGCTATACATCTACTGCTGGACTACAAGGACCATCTCTTATCCATAGACAAAATAGAGGATGTCTGTAGATATTAAATATTAAGGCTGAGTATAGGATTTATTAGTGTTTAAGGGCAATATGTCCAGTTGTACTGTGGTGGTACTTTGGTGGCAATATTCATTTTTATATAGAGGTTTTGTTCAGCACCAGTATAATGGTATTATGTCATCACTACATGGTGGTATTCAATAGAAACCGCCGACGATGGTGATTGACAAAAACGAATTGGGGGGGGGGGGGTCTTTTTACAAACTATTAGCAGCACCTGAATAGCCTTTTTAAAGGGTATTCAGGCATATCTTTATCTCATAACACGTATATCTAGTGATAGAGCCCCTTTAAATATGTGGTTTTGATAGAAAAAAAAACATATTTATAGAAATAGGCTTCAGGCCTCATTGGATTGAATGTGTGTTCTTTGAAGACACTAGCAATGCCCCGGGCTTACATACTTCATCCACAGAAACGCAAAGAAAATCTCCTCTATGAGAACCTATCACTCCCAGCATGCCCTGGCCGCTGTAGACTTGTAGGAACTGCTGGGAGTTGTAGTTTTCTACATAGGTATATGCTATAAATACATATAAAAAACATGCTTAGTGCAATCTCCATATACTTCAGCTGAGATGTAGCCTCACACAAGTACAGTCACCTTTATTGAAGTGTATGCAGAATGCCATGGCCAGGAATTTGTGAACAAGGGATCAGAAAGAGGGACAGAATGTGCAGTGCAAACCCGGGACTGTCCTAGTGAATCTGGGACAGATGGGAGGTATGTTTATGTCATATCCTATGCATAGGCAATGAACGCCTAAGGTGTGAGTACCCCTTTAACAACACCATTTTACAGTATCTAAGATCATTTTGGAGGTTGTCTATTCATCTCTTTGGCATCTTCCAGCATACAATTAACTTCTTCCCACTATAAATTCACAGCAAGGTGAGAACACAAATGGAATTTTAGTTCCAGTCTGGTCCTGTAGATAAACAGAGATAAGAAACACTATGATGCCACAATACACTTGTGATCAACATAATGATATCATAGTAGATATACTGTATAATACGCAGTGGCGTCACAGTACAGAGATATTATGAGTATAATAAATACAGTAAAGTCACAGTATACACTACAATGTAAAGAGAGAGCACATACATGAAGTTACAAGTACATGGATAATAAATACAGTGATGTCACAACATACATAAGAAATACTCTGATACCACTGTAGAGAGAGATTTTACACAAAGATGTCACAGTATGGTGATAATAAACTCATTTCCCTGCAATTGCAGGTATAATAAACATAAGTGACACTGCAGTACACAGGTAATACACACAGTGAAGCCACAGTATATAGGTAATAAACATAGTGATGTCACAGTATATACCGCATATACTCGAGTATAAGCCAAATTTTTCAGCACAGTTTTTGTGCTGAAAAAGCCCCCCTCGGCTTATACTCGAGTCAAGCAGAAGGAATTTTTTTTTTCGGGGGGGTCTATGACCAGCCGCAATAGTAATGTATAGAATCTCCCATAGAATAGTGAAAGAAAAAAAAAGCTCCTGTTGTGTTGTGCCAGGTTCACACTAACGTTGGGGTCTCCATTATTCTGGTTCATCAGAGGATCAGAACAACAGACAAGTTGACTACTAAAATAGCGGATACCAATGAAGCCCAGCCGGCTCCATTATACTAAATCTGGAAGTAAATCTGCAAGCAATTCTTGCCGGACACTGTGACAGACTGCGGAGACTGCGATGCAGATGTGAACTTAGTATTAGCTGTAGACAGGCCTGTTTATGATGTACACTTGTATACTATTGAGCCTATGAATAAGCCTGAATCTGCCGACATCTGTAACTCATTCCTTAGATGGGACTGATATTAGATGATAAACAACATTTTAATAAGGAGCGCACATTTATAATATATTAGTGGATAGTCCAACATTGTATTCTCATCACTCTTATGTAATATATGGTTTATGAGATTGAGGTTTAACTACTGTATGTCAAGATCTACATTACTGAGATGATAGTGTATACTACATGGCAAGTGAGAAGCCATGATTTATAATATTATCTATGAATGTAAATGTATGAACTTTGTCATAAAATAACATGACTCAGGTCCTCCTACTCTGGACCATCTTCTATAACCTACAATGTAGAGCTGTCCTGTATAGTAAGAGTGACTCCCGTTCTTGTGAACCTGCTCTGTCCTCACATTACCTGACCACTCAGGGTTACTTTGTTTCCGGACTATGCTTTTAAAGAGGACCTTTCACCACTTTTGGGCACAGGCAGTTCTATATACTACCAGAAAGCTGACAGTGCGCTGAATTCAGCGCACTGTCGGCTTTCCCGATCTGTGCCCGGTGTGAAGAGCTTACGGCCCGGTACCGTAGCTCTTCTATGGTCAGAAGGGCGTTTCTGACCATTAGCCAGAGACGTCCTTCTGCCTCGCGGCGCCTATCGCGCTGTGCTGTGGAGCGGGGAGGAACGCCCCCTCCCTCTGCTCGCAGTGCTCGTCCATAGACGAGTATTATCAGGAGAGGGAGGGGGCGTTCCTCCCGGCTCCACAGCACAGCACGATTGGCGCCGCGAGGCAGAAGGACGTTCCTGGCTAATGGTGAGAAACGCCCTTCTGACTGTAAAGCGCTACGGTACCGGGACCGATAGCGCTTTACACCGGGCACGGATCGGGAAAGCCGACAGTGCGCTGAATTCACCACACTGTCAGCTTTCTGGCAGAATATAACACTGCCTGTGCCCAGATATGGTGAAAGGTCCTCTTTAACCTTTTACCGTATGTTTAATATACAGTATGTGCTGCAAAACCTCCCAGTGGTTGCTGCATCCATCTTATATAGGAACTGATATTATAAAACAACATGTACTGTGCTATTACAGGTGGGGAAAAATTTGGGTTTCACCAGATTTCACCAAAATAGAGGCATTTTTAACCTCCATAGGAGGTGATCTGTGACGGAGATGAATGAACCTGTACATAAGGAGCCAGATACCTTATACATTTAGCAAAAATTTTATAGCAAATCTGCGGTCTCTACAGAACCCAGAGTATAACACTTGGTCTGTGATTGGGCCTCATCTGTAACCCTGGGGCAAGTTATGTCAGAGAAGATTTCAGAAGAGTCCTGGGGAAGCCATGAGAGCCCACGGGTTAAACATGGATGCTGCAAAAGAGGACCAGACAACCAGGTGAGGACCAGGCAGCCAGGTGTTTTTTATTATGTCTGCACACCCCCCTGGGCCACTGCTTATATGGTATGAAGGTATTTAAGGTAAAGTACGGTATGAAGAGACTCCGGAGTACAATGATAGGACTTCAGGTTCAGACTGTACAACCTCACAAATATTCACGAACAGTCTCCAAGGTTTGCGCATTACTAGTTGGGAGCAGTTGTAGGACTGCTCCATTCACATCTATGGTACATCTAGACATAGCAGAGTACAACGATTCATTATATATTTCAGTTCCATAGAGAATGAATGGAGTAGCAGCACATGCTTGACCTGCTCCTCCATTTAAACTGGAAAACTGGATCCCCATTTTCGTTTTTTTGTCATTTATCCCCTATCTAATGCATAGAGGATGATATTGGCTCAGAGATCCTGGGTTCGAATCTGACCAAGGGCAACCCCCCCCCCCATGTTTGTATGAGTTATCTCTGGTCTCCATACAAACAACTGATACTTGTGGTTGTTGGGGATGAGTGCCTATATGGCAGCCACTAACTTCCCTACTCCACAATGCTTCCAGGACTCTGAGTCTCCGTGACAAACGTTTATTACAAGTGTTTGTCTGTTATTCAATGTTTCACGTAAAGGAATATATTTGCCTATAAAAAAAAAACTTAGACTAAAATGTTTCTTATTACATGACGCAAGACAGAACCATAGCAATTCTATTTCCTATTGTTAGGCATTACTAGCTTTAGGAATCTCAACCATAAGAAATTTAAGCCACACAGAAGAATGAAGATTTAAGACCCTGTTTCTTCATATAAACTCAGGCAACGGTTTTCTATCCCATACCTGAGTCTTGTTAGGCATAACAGATATGTGAAGAAATATAAATGGATTTTAAATCTCCATTCTTGTGATTGGTTTAGATTTTATATGATTGAAATCCCAAAATATGACCAGCAGATAGCCAGGGCAAAGAAGATCTCCTGTGTCCACAGTTGTCCCTAACTCTAGAAGAAACTAGGTAATCTCCTAGAAGGTCCAGCAGCAGGCTTAGAGGTCCGTACTTGTCTACCAAGGATCTCAGTAGTGTTGCGCCTAATAACCACACCAGGTTAGTGAATAATGTTACCTATGATAACAAGTCCACTCTGACAATATTATACTAGTAAGAACCCCTCTACCATTTATATATTACAATCCCCCATAGTAGTATTGCTTCTAGGAGGGAATATGGTCCCTGGTGGTGACACTAACAGAGCAGCACACAGAGGGCAATATAAGATTGTATTGGGAACCCCAATGCCCTGTGCGCAGTCTTACAGGACCTATACACAACTTTTCTATGTGATTAAGGTGTTACAGTATAACATGGCATGGTTAAAGGGGTTTCCAGCCATTTGATATTGATGATGTATCCATAAGATAGGTCATCAATATTAGATGAGCTGATATAGGAATCTGGAGGTGTTGGAACAATGCAGTAGATGGAGCCAGATGTAGACAGCTCTGTTCACTGTGTAGTAACAGTATTGGGTTACCACAACTCACCTCCCCTACATCTGAATTAGTAAGGAACTACACAATAGACATCTACTTCTTGCTCCATCCAATGTAGAATTCCAGCACTGAGGGCTCCCTTTACCAGGTAATTGGTGGGGGTGCTGGGAGTCAGACCCCCACCAATCTGATATTAGTGACTTATCCTAAGGAGAGGTCATCAATGTCTAATACTTGGAAAACACCATTTAAGTGGCCTTTGGTGTGTATACGGGTTATAGTTACAATTCCATATAATAGCTACAACTCTCACTATTGTACATCAGAAGAATGCAAACCATGGACTTTACTGCATTTTCTCCCATACTCAGGATGGACATAAGTATTGTGATTTTATCACAACTTGCCATCAACCAAATGCTGCAGTGAAGCTCTAGCGTTACGTCTAAAATTTCCATCATTTCAGGTTTTCTTAATCATTTTATATGAATTATCCTTTTTTTTTTAATTATTAGTCATTGAATATAAGAAGTATATGCCATTGGGTGATGCACATGTCAGAAAAAGGAATTTCCAATGCTAAAATACTGATGTTCTATCATAAGAATAGGTCATTGACAGTAGTTTGGCAGGGGTTTCATACTCAGGATCTCCACCCATCACCTGCTCAAAACAGAATCAAACCAGTGCTGGGTCTCATCAGTTAGACATGATATTAAACCCCTGACGTTACTGGCTGTTTCGGATACCCAGGCATAAGACCCCCCATCAACATGATCAGGGATACCAGAACAAATCTGTAGTGCTAATACCAGGTGATGGAGACTACAAATGTCTGGTGATAAAGGGTACATTCACACGACCATCATCCAATGTCCATAGGTCTCATCCGTCATAGGATGAGAGCAATGGATATTAAAGAGGACCTTTCATGTTCTCAGAGATGTGCGGTATTACATATCACTAGAAAGCCAACACTGTCAGCTTTCCCGGTATGCACCCTGATGCTAGAGATATTTGTACCATTAGTTTTGGCACCAATATCTCTCCACTGTCAGAAAGGCAAGCCTTAAAGTCTAGCATCATCGCTGGGCTGTGAGGAACGTTCTTCCCCTTGACAGTACAGGGCTATGGAAGAGCTGTAAAACCTAGCGAATCCCATCCACACATTGCAAAAATATACACGCCGTTTTGGAAATCGTAACATGTCAATTATAACTATGGAAACACCAGCGGTTTCTCTATAGGTATAATGAAAGCAGAAAGTCTACAGAGGGAGCCTCTGTGGACTTTCTGTGAAAAGCAGCAATACATTGCCACAGCGATGTTTCCCATATCGCTTTTTTGTTGTGGCCTGCTATGTGGACCCTTAGCCTTATAAATTTAAACAAACATGACAGAAGACAGCGTCCATCATGTTTTTTACATTACAGTCACTGAGAATGGACACAGACAAGGGGTCTCTATCTGTACTAATGCTCAGCTACCATCAATGTCCGTTGCTGTCATCGTTTGATGGACGTCAGCAATTGATATTAATGACGGTAGCGTGACTGGAGCATCATGTCCGTACATCATATTTCTCATTTTCGGCTCACCTGTAAATCATGTTTCAATAGATAATATTGATATCTGCCCCCAAGTCTAAATTCTTAGAGTATGCACCAACCAAGTTTTACTGAGTCTCTATAAGCGGTATGTGCGGTGAGTATGTTTTATGTGTTGTGTTAGATCACTGGAGCTTGTGAACTTGGGGCTCTCATCTTATTTACAGTGTTGCTTGGAATGTAAAGCATGTGCTGCGATGAAAGCCGCTATTTACTGCCGCTGACTAATACATAATGAGACAGCTAAATCTCCGGCACTAGTGGATGCTTCAAACCCCTGCAGTGTCCATGCTGAAATAGTAGCCTGTTATTTGCAGAAATCAAAGCTTTATTTTGTACCTTAGGAGAGGGAAATTTAATGTCATTCCGAAAAAACTTTATGTAAGAAGAAATATGGCTCAGAATTGTACGAGTGGTAATGAACCTGGGGGCTGGAACTAGAGCACAAGGGGATAGATAGCTAAGGGGGGCACGAAAGGTCTTGCTGTGCTCTGGTATACAGGGGGGGATACATTAGGCAAAGTTAACAGACCTGGAATATTTTGGGTTATTTTTCTCATTTTGAGGCTAGGTTTACACAGTGCTTTTTACTGCAGAACTGCATGGCTGCACATGTCTACTATGCCTGTAAACCATGGGGTTTTGGCTGTTAGAATACAGGTGAAAAGTATATTAATATGCTATTCATAAGCCCCATACACAAGGGGGAATTCTGGCTGTACAATTCAGTCTCCCAAATGAGTTTGGGAATGCTAATCAATGTACAGACTAGATTTCCTGACCTAGATTCCACAATGTGTATGGGGTCTTACTGCAATTAAAAACTGCATGCAACTCTTCAGTAAACTAATGCAGTATCAGTCCAGCCTCATGAGCTGAGTCAGCTGCATGGATTGGCCGACAGATTCCCAAATTCCTATAGAATATATGGTTGAGATTTCCATTGTTGGTAGAAATTTCAGTTACATGTTTTTACATCATTACAAATTTATTATACCATGTACTAGTCTAAGTATATACACATTGGACTCACTGGGGGTAATTTATTATCTGTCCCTTTTTTGGCCATAGGTGATGCTTCGTTCACACTTGCGCCTCTGTCTGGTGTTTGCATTCTGGGTTTCCCTCTTCAACCCCAGTGAAACTGGACAGGGGACGGAAACCCTGCAGTCAGCTTTAAAACCCATTCACTTGAATGGATTTGTAAAGGTGACCGCCAGTGTCCGCCTGCGGCCTGTCTATGGGGAAACCGTTTCCCCATAGACAGGCTGCAGGTGGACACCGGCGGTCACCTTTACAAATCCATTCAAGTGAATGGGTTTTAAAGCTGACTGCAGGGTTTCCGTCCCCTGTCATTATATTTCCCATTCCTTTTATAGCCACTCCTGGGTTTGGCTCAAAAAAAGCACAATCTACAATAAAAAAAAAACAGCTTTTCCACAATGTATTGGAACAGTTGGAATTTTTTCTCTAACCTCCACCAATGCCAAACAATCAATGTTGTTAGTTTTGGTGCCTGTTATTTAGGCGGTGTCAGGCAGGAGCAGGCAAGGGATGTGAGCTCTAAATCACACCCCCTGCCTGACACCGCCCTTCTGACATTACAGAGCTTAAATTGCAAAATAACACATCAGGCACCAAAACTAACAGCATTGATTGCTTGGGAATGGTGGGGGTAGAGAGAAAGTTCCAACTGTGCTGGAATCAGTGGAGCAGGGCCTATTAACAGATGCCAACAACTTGAATTGGTGGAGGTGGTGAAGGGAGTTTTCCTAGAATAAAATATTGGTGATCTATCCTAATGCTCAGGACCCCCACAGATCAGCTGTTCAAAACTGCAGTGAGGCTTCTGTGAGCTCTGCTTCTGCTTCACAAGCCAAGTGATGTCACATCCATCAGTCACATGGCCAATTTGAAGCTCAGTCCCATTTAAGAGAAGTCTGTCACCAGCAACCCAAGCCTACTGATAGGTTAAGGTCAACTGAATCAAACGGTGTTTTCCCCTTGTGAATTGATGCCTCCATAGCTTTTGTAAATTTTAGTGCAGACATATTCCCAGTGGAGGGTGTGCCTGGTTCATGAGGAGCTGTGGATCTGGACATAAATGAGACGCACCCTCCGCTGGTCCAAGAGTTGAAAACATGGCGGCCACACTGGAGGGCCACGGATCCATGCTAATTGTCAATTGCTGGCAAATATTAATGATATGCCACAATATCTGTCCTGAAACAATTGCTTTAAGGTTGTGCCTGTGGCAGAGGCATTTATTAGGGAATCTATGGCTCGCACACACTGTTCTCGAGTCATCTGCGGCTTACTTTGGAGATTGCTGGTGCCAAGAAAAAGGGCGAGGTAAAATCTCACAATTATGTGTTGCTGTAATGTCGATGTGGGGGTTTAAGGAGGATATTTTTATGTTGGAGGGCTCTTACTACAGATACTAAATATATATTACATAAGATCTTGCTTCCTTAATATTAGATCACTGCTCATAGTTAGTGCAGTAATGCCAAGTGTTGCGCGCTTGTTGTGCCTGCGAAAAGGTTAAATGTATAAACGCTCTAAGTCTGCAGCCTGATGCTTTCCACAGAAGCGTTACTTTCCCGCCAAGGCGAATAAATCCTGATAAGCCTTTGGTCTCTCCTAGCTATGAAGAAATTCTGCACTATTTGAAAGTGTAGACGTTTCTACTGACAAACACTACAGACATTGACACCTATGTGGCAGCCATAAGGAGATGTGGGAAGCCATCTGAACAAGGAGTTCTCTCCGGTGAGTGCTACTTGAATAGAGGAGCTCCTACTCCTCTGTACTACATCATATGCATGGACACATTACATTTGGGAACTTAGATGGCAACAAAAAGATTAAACTAAAAAACTTAGAATTCAATGTTGAAGTAATATTATTATATAGGGTTTAAGTACAGAGTTGTGTGGATGTAATTACAATAACCAAGTGGAGGACTGCCGCGAGGATGGGAGTACTAGTTGGTCATGGCTGGGTTCACAATGGCTATAGTGGGCTCAACCCACCCTCCAGCTCTCCTCAAGACTGATGCAGTGACAAGACGGCTTGTAGTGTGGAAGACAATGACTAAAGTATCCCATGTGTATCCCATCCACCTTCCTATAATAAGCCTCCTGGAGTCTGATGGTGGTTGGTATACACCGTGATGGTATAGCAAGATTTCATGAATTGGAGGCACAATCTGGGTAACCACTTGGCTGGAGCTGAGGCCGGATGATGGTACTCCCTGGAGATAGTTAGTGTCTCTCTAGCTGGAAGTTTCCTCAACAAAAAGTGTGCCCTAAGTCTTCTACAATACACCAAAAACATTCTCACTGCCTAGCTTGTGAGCTGCAGGTTCCAAAAAGTATGCCAATCCAAGCCTGAGGCTCATAGGTTAGATTGTACCTATGAAGTCTGTCCAAAATCCCCCTCACAGTCTATTTCTTGTGCACAGGTGTTACAAAAATTGAGAAGAGCTATTGCCCATTACCTGACTGCAACATCAATACATCTCCTACGCCAGGTTCACAACTGCATTCAGGTTTCCATTCAGGGGGGACCACGTGGGGACCTCCTGAACAGAAACCTAATCCACTTAAAAAAGCGCTTACCTACGGAAACCTGCAGACCCCATAGACTATAAAGGGGTCTGCTAAATTTCCACCTGAAAAGGGTGGAGAGAGAGGTTCTGCTTGCAGGACTTTTCTCTCCACATTTTTAAAGCGAAATGGGGAACAGAATCCCCAAGTGAAGACCGGGCGCAGGTGTGAACCTAGCCTTACTTGTAACTTATTAGCTGTCAGCCTAACCAGGATACTACAGCTCCCTTTTTAGTAAAACATAGCGTTTATTTGTACATTTGTTTAAAAAAATCCAGTATATGTTACAGGCATGATTGCTCTTAAATCAATTCCATGTTTCAAAAGTAAAGCCAGCTGACGCGTTTCAAGGACAGGCACGTCCCCTTAGTCGTAGCATTTTTTAAACAAATGTACAAATAAACGCTATGTTTTACTAAAAAGGGACACAAGGAGTGGAGCTGGAAATTTTTTCACTTTTTCTATGGACATTCCCCACAGTCGATGGGTCGTTTTCTCGTGCAACCTCCGTCCTGGAACACCTGGTCACACAACCACCCCGTTTGATTATTTGGAGTAGTTCAAGTAAGTGGGCTGTATTTGTTCCTTCCCCAATACTTCCCATTTATATTACTACAGCTCCCTCCTTCTCCCAAACTGTGGAGGAAAGAAAGAGACTGTTATGTCCTCCTTCTGTACCTTCTATCTTCAGCCTCAATGGTTTAGCCCAGTTAAAGTGACAACAGATCACATACAACAATTAAAAGGTACTAAAGTGTTCTCTTGGGATTATTGCATCTAGAAGAGAATATCTCCATACACGGGGCACAGCATTGCTTCCATTGGAGAATACCTCCATAATACAGTATCCAGTGGAGTAATCTGAAGCCAACAACCATATGTCATCGTCAGGCTAATAGATTGGTCTGGGGTGAAGATGTTGTTCTAAGTGAGATGCTTAGGATAGACTATCAATATCAGTTTAATGGGGTCTAACCCTAGGGACCTCCACCGATCAGCTGGTTTTAAGTGGTCACAGAGGCGGTGGAAGTGCTGCAGCCTCCTCATTGTTTACACTGCACTTTATCTACATAGTAGTGTCTGTGCAGGATATTGCAGCTTTTTTCCATTCAAGGGTGACAAAATTGCAATACCCTGCACATCCGCTACTACCGTGTTTCCCCGATAGTAAGACGTAGCGGGGGTTTTAGGGAGGTCGGCTAATGTAAGACATACCCCGAAAGTAAGACATAGTGGACTTTCAGGGTAAAAATAATGTAAGACACTGTCTTACTTTCGGGGGGGTGTTACTACTGTATCGGGGAAACACGGGGCTCCGCTGTGCTGTGAGAGCCGGGGGGGAACGCCCCCTCCCTCCCCGATAATGCTCGTCTATGGACGAGTACTGCGAGCAGAGGGAGGGGGCGTTCTTCCCGGCTCTCACAGCACAGCGCTGTGAAGAAGGACTTTGCCGGCGGCCGTTTAACCCCCCGCGTGCCAGCCGCTTCTATTCATTTCAATGGCACGCTTCCATTGAAATGAATGGAAGCACTCGGCACGCGAGGAGTTAAAGGGATTCTTTCATTAAAAGAAGTTCTTTCCACTGACCACGTCGGAATAGCCTTAAAAAAGGCTATTCGTCTCCTACCTGTTGCCGTAGCCAGCGCCGCCTTCTTCCTCAGCTGCGTTCGCCCCGTCTATGTCCCCGTCGGGCCTCATGGATGACGCATGCGCAGTCGGCTCTAACAGGCTCTCGCAGCCAGAGCCGACTGCGCATGCGTCATCCATGAGGCCCGACGGGGACATAGACAGGGCGGACGCAGCTGAGGAAGAAGGCGGCGCTGGCTACGGCAACAGGTAAGAGACGAACAGCCTTTTTTAAGGCTATTCCGACGTGGTCAGTGGAAAGAACTTCTTTTAATGGTAGAATCCCGTTAAGCGGCAGCCGCCGGCAAAGTCTGCCTGCCGCTTCCATACATTGCAATGGGAGCGCGCTATTCAAATAGTAATCGCGCATCTCTAACTTCAATTGTAAGAAGTTACAATTGAAGTTAGAGATGAACGAATACTATTTGAATAGCGCACTCCCATTGCAATGTATGGAAGCGGCAGGCAGAGTTTGCCGACGGCTGCTGCTTAACTCCTCGTGTGCCGCCGCTTCAATCCATATGATTGATGATGATGGGGGGGGGGGAGAGGGTGGTTGGTTTTCCCAATATAAGACATACCCCGAAAGTAAGACATAGTGGGACTTTTGGGGGTAAAAAGAATGTAAGACACTGTCTTACTTTCGGGGAAACACGGTATGTACACAATATGCCGTGCAAACAACGAAAAAGATGCAGTGTTCCCTCAAATTAATGCTCCTTTCAACCAACTGATTGTCAGTGGTGCCAAGGATCAGATCCACACCAATCTTAGGCCTGGTTCACATCTGCATTCTGTATTCCCCCATTTGGGAACCCCCCGAATGGAATACCGAACACATTGACAAGCGGCGAGCAATGAAAGCACACAGACCTCATAGACTATAATGGGGTCCACATGTTTTCCGCGCGGTGTCTGCACGAGTCATGTAGTCCATAAAGTACTTTTCTCTCCGCATTATTTGTGCGGACACCGTGCAGAAAACACATGGACTCCATTATAGTCTATGGGGTCCATGTGCTCTCATTGCTCACAGCTTGTCAGTGCATTCGGTATTCCATTCCGGGGGGGGGGGGTCCCCAAGCAGACTCCCCAAACGAAAAACCGATCGCGGATGTGAACCAGGCCTCATATTGATGACCAATCCTTAGGGCAGGCAATGAATAGTCTGAAATCAGAAAACCCCTATGTTACTATTAGAGACAGAAAGTCACTAGACTCAGGGCACGATGCGCAGCATGTAGTGACACAACTCAGGCAAAGGAGGTGGCGGTATGAGGTATGAGGCGCCGAGGAGTTAGGAATTTGTCATTTAAAATACGTCTGAAAGAGTTCAACCACACAAAGCTGAAAGTATTTGGGACTAAACTCAGCAGGAGGAAGTCAGAAGTGACAGATTTTTGCTGATATCCAAACTTTCTTGCCAAGTTTATAAGCAGGAGCCTTTTGCTGCCTGGCATCAGGAAAAATGTTTAGTACAAAAGATAAACTCAAGTGGTTTTCTTTTTCAAGCCTGGATCACATTATTTGCAAAAAAAAAAAAAAAAGAAAAAATGTGCCATCTGGAGTTATAGACGAGAACGGGGCACCTGGTGCTGAAGGAAGAGTTACAGTCAATAAATGAGGAATATTATATAGGCAGATGAAAGCAGAAGGAGTTGAAAGGTCCATTCAGACTCGTGTAGCTACTAAACCTAAGGTACAAGGCTATTAAAGGTGACCTGCGGGCACCATCTGCAACGAATCCTTGAAGAATCTCCAAAAGATGAATCAAAAATTGACAGATGTGGGTTGTTGTAGGTGGAAGGAGATCATCTAATGCTAAGTGTATCTTCCATGGCGGAATTACATGTGGATAATCTGCAGTGTATTCCAGCTATATGAATGAGATCCACAACAGAAATTGACCTGCTGTGCTGATTTTAAGGGTAAGTTCACACGGTGGTTTTTGGTCCGGAATCTGAGGTGGAGGCCAAGAAACGGGTAGCCGCGTCTGAATGCTGGTGCACTGCAACGGCACCCAGTCACGCACTACGCTTCGGATAGGCTGAATGAATGGGCCTAGTCTGGGGGAGGGAGTGTCTTCAGGTGAATCAGCCTGAAGAATGAGCATCTCGCTTCTTATTCCGGGCTGGCAGGAAATCTCTGCTGTTTCTCAGTAGCAGCAAAGCGGATGAGGTTTTAAGAAAGAAATCTGCACAAAATATGCATAGAAATTGACTGCAAGGTGAATTTTTATTCCACAGCAAGCCAATTATCTGCAACAAAAACACAATTTATTATAACCCATCCTTGACAGTTTTCTAGTGTAGATGGGTATAATTGTGGTGCATCATTGGTGTACAGCCCAAGGATGAGCAACATCATTTGATCTGCACCTTGGGGTGGTGGGCAAGGTGGACTACTGTACAATTTCAAAGTCTTGATCCAACAAATTTATTGTAATTCAATAGAGTTCTTATATTCACCTGCACTGTTCATTTATGATAAGTTGTTTATAGCTGGAGGTCTCCTTTAAACTACTATAGTTGGCTGGAGTGTTGCCACTTTACATGCACAGGATGTTCATGTTACGGTTTATTATGGAAAATATAGTTTATTGCTTAAATGTTGAAATTTTTTACTGTGTCCTGGAGACAAAGTCACATTCTCTGCATTCAGCAATACTGTTCCCTAATATCAGCACAAACAGACAAACTGAGTTTATTCCTCTGTATGTTTCAAAAGGAAGGAATGCGAAACAGGTCATCTGAGTTCATCTACATCAACTATAGACAAGTTACCTGATAGAATCTGCATTGCAGGTCAATCTCTGCATAACGTCTGCGCTAATTTTTTTGACAGCAACTTTGGTAAATCATCGCCCGTTATTCTGCTGCAGTAAATGTGAGGATGTTCCTCCTACAATTCTTCAGCAGAAAACCTGCAGTGTATACATATAGATTTATCCTTAAATGGAACGTGCCACTGGGAAATTATCTATTTTTTTTAAAATCAGGTTTAATGTTAAACATATTTTTGAAGAATACTGTGGGACTTTTTTTTCCGTTATGATGGGTTCACACCAGTGTTCGGCACTCCGTTCTCAGGTTTCCATCTTCTGCATGCAGAAGACGGACACAGAGTACTGCATGTCCGACTCTGTGTCCAGTTTAAAAAAAAACGGTTTTGCCGCAAAGAGCATAAAACGCTCACCGCTGCTCACGGCCGGAGACTTTTCAAACCCATTCAAATGAATGGGTATGAAAGACTCCTGCAGGTTTCCGTCATCTGCCCAGTTTTGTGCAGGAAATGGAAACCTGCAGAACGGACTCCGGGGTGCAGATGTGAACGAGCCCTTATTATGTAGAATAATAGGATGAGGCTTTCTGTAGGAGCTATAGGAATAGGATCCCAGCTAGAGATCTGCTCCAGACCATTGCATCTATGGCCCATTATCTAAAACCAGGAAATAGAAAGTGACAGATTATTTTAAGTTTAGTGGCAAGAGTCGTAATTGTAAGATTTTTAGGATATTTTTAAATATAGATAACACGGAAATTATCATATATTTCTTTATCATATATTTCTTTATCATATATTTCAAACAACTCCAATTTCTTTTACGAAAGGCGTCCAGGCCTCTTTTGAACTTGCACAGTGAATCCACCATCACAGCATCATAGTGAGTTCCATAGTCTTACTGCTATTACAGTAGAGATCCCTGTCTGTTGCTGGTGAACTGCTCTTTCCCCCTAGGTGTAGAGGATACACCCATGTCCCTCCATAGGCCTAGGAGTAAAAAGATGATTACAAAGGTCTTTATAAAGTCACTTTATATATTTGTATATTGTGATAAGATCTCCCCGTAGACATCTTTTATCTACACCAAATAATACCAAATTTGTTAATCTGACTCTGTCCCCCAATCTACCCATTGGTTTGCTTGACTGAGACTCCGTCTTCCTAATTACATCATGGAAGTCAGATTTGCATATTCTTGACAAGGTAGCTATTGCACAGTGTCACCTTGGGGTGAATTTCCTTGGATGTCCCTCCTGGGAGGATTGTGAACTTTCTTGAATGTTTTCCACTTGTGAATAATCTTCCTCACTGTAGTGAGAAAGTGATGGACTTCGGAAATGGCTTTATGTATCTTTCCAAATTGAAGGGCAGCAAGAATCACTCCTCTAAAATCACTGCTGATGTCTTTCCTCGTGGTATTGTGTTAACAAATGCCTGAATGCTCCAGACCAGCAAACTTTCAAAACTTCTGCTTTTATAGCAGTGGTCACACTTGCTAATGATCAGTTAATTAAAGGGGTTGTCCCATCACAAGGATCCTATCTATACTGCTTGTTAATGTGGATGTAAGACTTTTCCTAAATACACTGCTTCAGCAAAACTGCTTTGTTTGTCCACTATCTTACTTTATTCAATTCATTGTTGACACAGCCCCTGACTTATCTGCTCAAAAGTCAAGTGATGTATCTGCTGCTCTCAGGGGGGAGGGAGGAGGGGCTAAGTGCACGGGAGCGAGCCTGTGTATCTAGCTATTCCTGTGTCTACACCACCTAGCTTCCTGGTCTCAGACAGAGGAGAGGAGCTGCTTTCATTTCTTCTGTTCTCCCAGTTATCAGGCTAGCTAATTCAATTGTATTCATTATGGCAGAGACAGGCAGTCTCTGTATGTAACACAGAATGGAGTTGCTGCTGCCTGTACTTCATAGTCCAATATGGGTGGGCGGAGCTACACACAATTTGGGGGCGGAGCTAAACGGCAGGTTGCACATGAAACCCTGCCCACCAAATGATGCAAGAAACCAGGAAGAAAGAAGATTTTACAGCAGTGAAGACTGGTGAGTATGCGACGTGGGAATACCCCTTTAAGGACCTTTGATGAGCAGCACCTAGTGTGTACCTACCCTCTTAATTCCTATGGAAACAATGTGAGTGTATCTAATTTTTCACGCACAAATTTTGTATTTTGACCTACTTATTGTTAACATATTTATTTATGTGTTATGGTAATTTTACTTTGTATTTACCTAATTTTAAAACTATCCAAGGACCTTTTTATTACGTCCTGATATGTAAAACCATAGAACCATGAACACTATCAGGATTGAACATTACTGCTGAACACGTATACAGAAGCACTGGGGAAATTATTGGATTACTATTATACGCGCAATATCATTTCAACAGTACGGTATACTGAAATTCCATCTTTGGAGCTTCTGCACATAGGATCGCTACACTGAGAGCTCCAAATCCAGTCTTATGCAATACCTCTGAATACAGTACAGCCATTTGTGTGGAGAAATTCCACATGCTCTTGTCCTCGGCACTAAACCGTTCTGGACGCGATGAACCGCATTGGTTTCCAGGAAATAATACGCTATACTTAATAAAGTGAAGTTATATAATATGCTGGCATTTTTCAAACCTTGTAGTTTGCTGGTGAGGAAACCATTTACAGATTATTTTTCATTTGGTATATAAGTATACATGTATATATCTACTACCTGATACTTTCTGTATAATATAAGGCATTACAAAATATTGGACAGATATGGAAGACAAACTGCTTAGAAATAAACTGCTCTTTATATTCATATACCTTGTCATGGCCTGTCTGCAGATGAACTTAAGTACAATGTCAGACTCCGAGCTATTAACCTATGCTCCTTACAATATGCTTTCCTCCTTCAGCCTGATCACCTGTCTACTGCGGTTATTTATGAACAGTCACATTCAATCTGTACTAGAAATATCAGCTCATTCCTTTAGACAGCTCATTCCTATTCTCCTCCTAGTAGCTGGTCTATAAAAGGCTTTTGATAAAAATGTCCTTGTTAATCTGCCTGACACTATTAAAAATAAATCGCAACGCTTGGTTGTTCTCATTGTACATTCATCACAATAATGGGTCTACCCATTTTAGACAATAAGTCATAACTTTTTTGCTTTTCTGTTCACAAAGCCGTATGAGAGCATCATTCTTGCTGGACAAATTGTACTTCATAATGGTAACATTTAATATTTGATACAATGTACTGGGAAGATGGAAAAAAATTCTAAACTGGGTGGAATTAGAGAAAAACACTATGCGGCCAAAATGACATGTCACCTGTATTCTCTGGTGTAGCAATACTCAATGTATATAGTTTTTGTTATGTTTTAGCACCTTTAAAAAATCCAAAACTTAAAAAAAAAATTCTTGGAGTTGCCTTATTCTGACACCTGTAACTTTCTTAAATTTCCATATGTGGGGCTGCATAAAGCGTCATTTTTATGGGGCCAGGTGTACTTTTTATTTATACCATTTTGCGGGATTGTCTGATGTTTTGATTTTTTTTTTTTTTTTATTCAAATGTTTATAGAACAACATAAGATGGTGAAAAAACAGCGGTTTGGATCTTTCATTTTTTTTCACCACTATGGCGTTCACCATATGAGAAAAATATTATTATATGTTTATATATTGGGTATTTTCAGACACAGGAATACCTAATGTATTTTAAATTGTTTATTTATTTTTATATATTTATATATATTTATATATATATATATTTTTTTTTTACCTTTTATTTTTAGACTCCCTTTGGGTTCTTGAACCCAAGAGCATCTGATCACTAATAAAATACACTACAATGTTTATGTATTGCATTGTATTGTAAAATCGCTATAGTTCTATGACAGGCTGCATAGCACAGCCTACAATAGACCTCCAGCTCTTATGACTAACGGACAGCTGGTAGATTGGTGTTTTGGTCAAGTTTGACAAAGGTGACAGTAGGGTTAATGCCCACAATCACTATGAGCATTTATTGTGGGCATCGTTACCGGGTCTCTGTGCAGTGGAGACTTGGTGGCTATGGCAGCCACTCAACTCACGAGTGGCCACCATGTTTAAAGAAACAACATTCACCATAACAGTATGGAAGATGTTGTAAAAGGGTTAAAGGGGTTTACAGGGCTATACTGGCAGTGTCGGACTGTGATATCTAGGGCACAGCAATGGAATTATTTCTTGGGGCCCACCACTCAGCCAGAGCTCTTGGCTGTCAGACCCTTGCAGATGTAATATTGGTGGCCTTTACTAAGGACAAGCCATCAATATTAGACAGATGGATAAAAAGATAAATCTTTAAAAAGGATGTTCAGGAATTGGAGCAACTCATATGGCATGAGGTAGAAGATTAAAAGAAAAAAGAAAAAGCATACTCTTCTGTCCCCAGTGCTCTGTTTGTCCACTGCCAGTGTCCATTCAGTCTGGTGTCAGCACCTTCTTGCTCCTCATGAGACCACAGAGACCAATTGGGTACAGGAGGTATAGGATGTCCAGAAATGAGGCGCTACCATGAGATTGACCAGATACTGGAAAGGGACCATGGAGTGCTAGGGACAGGTGAGTAGGTTTTGTTTTTCTTTAATTTTACACCTCCATGGCCACCACAGAGGTCACTCCAATTTATGGACAACCTTTTTCTTGTGGCCACTTCAATGGGCCTCTCCACTCAGTGGTCCCTTCATTGGTCCCCCATACTATATGCTGGCCTGTGGCTTCTTGCTCTAGCAGTAGTAGAACTGGGTCGGGTGCCACTTCTGTTCCCCATTCTGCAATTCGATTTTTACAGTAGAGAACAGGCTGCATTTACTTACTGATGCCCACTCCTGCTTGTGGCTTCTTTTTCCCTTTTTCGCCTTCAATGGACCATGTGCTCTGCACATCATGTTACGATGACTCAATGTGTGGTGCAGGAGGCCCCCTGGAGGCTGAAGAGGGAGACTGAAGTGAGCAGGAGCCGGGATAGGTAAGTTAATAGGGGCCATTGACAGATCCCGACTGCTTTTTTAATAGTCCAGTAGGGCCCCGTAAAGGCACATAGCCCACCAGGGGATTTACTAATACCCTGGTGGGCCAGTCTGAGACTGTTTACTGGGCTTCAGTACCTACACTTGCAGCTACAGTTTGTATGGTTTACTGGGCTACAGTTTGTATGGCGAGTGAACACTGTGGGTCCCAAAATGTAAATAATACTGAGAGCCGTTGTCTCAGTAAAGCTGATCTGCGGGGTCCCAGGCGTCAGACCCCTGCAGATCTAATATTTATGGCCTATCCTAATAGATATAGGCCCAGGGGAGGTGTAAAAAATAATAATAATAATAATAATAAAAAAATTCATACTCAACTTCCTTTACCTCTCTATGGCCTCCACACAGCGTATGGCACTTTCCTTGTGAATGTCGTTAAGAGCTGATTCTCCCATTTTTAATTATAATACATTACCCAAGGACAGATGACATGTGACAGCACAGTAGCTTACCAAGGGCTGACACCGGTAACGCCTACAGAGTATATGGAATCCTTGATCTGGACAGTGAGGTGCTAGAAATAGACCATTGTTCCAATCCACCAGTAACGGTGTTTGGTAGGGTTTTAAGACCCAGTGGAGTAGGAGGCACTGCATCACTCATGGAGGTGAAGTGATGACCCTGGACTTGTCCCAATCACAGAAGTGGGGAAGATTAAGATTAGGGTTTTCCAATAAGCATTTGGATGGACACAGAAGTACAGAAGTCTGGACAAAGTGTTGGTCCTAAACTGCAAGTTAGGCCTTCAGAGACTGCAGGACAGCTGGTTAAGGCAGAGAAAGTGGAGATGACAGGTAGAAATGTAGCCCCAAACCTACATCCAGAGAGCCATGGGTGTACACAGGCATGAAAAGCATCCATCTGTAGGGTCATTTGTCTTCATTGATCCCTCATACATTGTTATATCAATCATGTGAATAGCCCTCATTCGCAGACAGTCAAGTTAATATGGCTGCATGACATCTGTAAAAAAAAACTGCTCTTATACAGTCAATATTCACTTCATGTGAATACAGGGTGAGGCTAAGGCCCTACGTTGCGAGCCGCAGCTGTGTATTTTTTTCTGCAATGTGTAGACGGGATTAGCCAGAACCCCATCCACTTTGTAGGTACTGTAAAACGCAGCATTTTTTGCTATGGTGTTTCTGACATGGCTAAATGCTGCATTTTCAGACTGTGGGGCCCCGGGTTTATTGAGTTTTCAAGCAGACCAACTGATCCATAGTTTGAGTAGTGGTTGGTGTAAGTGTGAACACTGCCAGAGACCTGCAGCCTGAACCTGCTAACAGTTTGCAACATTTATAAAGCCAGAACCTCTAAAGTTACTGCTCTGGTCATTTTAACTACTTGAACATAAAAAACACTGTTACTTACCTCTCCTATGCTCTGGAAGGTTTCGGGCCTATTTGGCGATGTCCCAGACGTCACATGGGCCGGGGCTTGTGTCATAATTAGAGATGAGCGAACACTATTTGAAACAGCCGTTTCAAATAGCACGCTCCCATAGAAATTAATGGACGCAGCTGGTACGCAGGGGGTTAAGCGGCCGGCCGCCGACACAGTCTGCGTGTTGGCCACTTCCATTCATTCCTATGGGTGAGTGCTATTCAAAACGGCCGTTTCAAATAGTACTCGCTCATCTCTAATTATAATCTTTAGTACTCATTATGGTTTTTATTGTGTCCGCAAAAAATGTTGTAAAAAGTTGTCAGAAAAAGAAAAAAAATTGATTGCCAATCCTGGTGAGATATTGAGCATTCCTGGAATTATAAGTATACTATAAAGATTTGAGAAGAGTTTAGGAAGGGGATATTTTTCACCACCAGATGGCGCTCAGTCATTAGTTCAGGTACTAGAGACTGCAGAGCACAAGACACAAGCATGTAAAGGTCTGAGAACAAGTGTATGTGTCCATCAGTGTAAGTTGTTCTTCTATCTTAGTTACACTATGTAGATCAAAAACAGCAAATACACACACTCGTTATTTCATATTAGTCAAACAATAAGACATAGTACATTGGTGAAGACATAAGTCCCAACTTTCAAAGAGCTGAAAGAGGGACAAAATATGCGGGGCGCGTGCGTGCCATGGCAAACGTAGCTCCGCCCACTTCTATGTTGACTCCGCCCATTCTCATTCATTTTTCATGTGCCCCCACACAGAATAATCCTGCTACAGTCACCTGTAAATTATATTCCCCTCCATCTCTGCCCCAGTTTCATGTCCCCCCATCTCTGCCTCCAGCTTCATGTCCCCCCATCTCTGACCACAGTTTCATGTCTCCCCATGTCTGACCACAGTTTCATATCCTCCCCATCTCTGTTCCCAGTTTCATATCCCCTCAACTCTGACCACAGTTTTATGTCCCCCCATCTCTGTCCCCAGATTCATGTCCCCTCATCTCTGACCAAAGTTTCATGCCGTTCTTTCCCCCCTTCATCTGCCCCAGCGTCATGCCGCCCCCCCGTTCATCTGCCCCAGTGTCATGCCGTTCCCCTCCCTTCACCTGCCCCAATATCATGCCGTTCCCTCCCCTTCATCTGTCCCAATATCATGCCGTTCTCTCCCCTTCATCTGCCCCAGTGTCATGCCGTTCCCCCCCTTCATCTGCCCCAATATCATGCCGTTCCCTCCCCTTCATCTGCCCCAATGTCATGCCGTTCCCCCCTTCATCTGCCCCAATATCATGCCGTTCCCTCCCCTTCATCTGCCCCAATGTCATGCCGTTCTCCCCCCCCCTCATCTGCCCCCAGTTTCATGGGTCCCCTACATTATGTTCTTCTCAATGTTTAACACAAACAAACACTAATACTTACCTTCCAACACTCCCCCACTGCTCTCTCCGCTCTCTAACTCCACTCACATAGTTGTGGGCCCAATGTGACCTCATCATATCATGCCTACATGAGGCAGGAGCTGAGCTGTGTAAGCTCCTGCTTTACTCGCTTATGTGTTCAACCGGGACATACCGACCGGAACCGTGGGACAGGACACCGAATTTGTGAATGTCTCGCGGAAATCGGGATGGTTGGGAGGTTTGGGTAAAGATTAATAGCCTACAGGAGGGGCCCTATAGCAACAAGTATTCTAGTGTCCTCCACCTAGTGTTCACTCACACCATCAATTACCCATGGATGGAGGATATATGCTTCTTTGCCCATCCACACTTTCATTTACTCTTGGATTGATTCCTCCATTAGGTTGCTGCAGCCCGCTATTTGGAGCTTTTGCCTTAGGCCCCTTGCAGATAACAGTGGTGTGGGTCAGTCTGCTATCTGTGTATTTCCTGGATAGCATATTGACCCTTTCTTTTTTTTAATGGGCCCACACACACGACCGTGATTGTCCCGTGTGCGAGCCGACAGTCCGGGCTGCATCAGATAAGACAGGTCCTATTCCTGTTGTATTTTGCGGGCCGTACTTCCGTGGCTCCTATTCAGTTAATGAAAGAAGCTGCGGCACACAGGGACATTACCACGTGCAGCCCGTGCTTCTAATTCACGGCAGGCTGGTTACAGCACAGCCATCTGCCGCCTAAGTTTCATGGAGAGGAAAGTCCTTGACATAAGAAAATAGTAGGCAGGTAGCCTGGTGCCCCATGTTATTTGTATGGGCTGGCCCCAATGCCCTTGAGGATGACATGCAATAAAACTAATACAAAGACCTCTAAGTAAAGCTTTAAAAGGACCTTCCATCAAGTTGGCGCACAGGTGTTTTTATATACCGCTAGATAGCCAACAGTGTGCTGAATTCAGCGCTCTGTCGGCTTTCACATTCTGTGCCCCAGGTGAAGAGCTATCGGTACCGGTACTGTAGCTCTTCATTGTCAGGAGGGCGTTTCTGACAGTCATTCAGGAACGCCCTTCCTCACAGCAGTGCCTATAGCACTGTACAGTGTGAGCGGGGAGGAACGCCTCCCCCAGTACTGTCTATGGACGAGTATTATCAGGAGGGGAGGGAGGCGGTATATAAAACCGCATGTGCCCCAAGTGATGAAAGGTCCTCTTTAAAGTAATATTTATATGTTGGATTGTATTATGGGACACTATTCTTAAAAAATTACCCACGACCCAGGAATTTCATGAACTAAAAATAAATGATAAAAATCCCTAAGACCTCATTCACATGAAAGTTGATAAAAAAAAAAAAAAAAAAAACAGACAATAAAAAAGGATGAACCATCTGTTTTTCAGGGATGTTTTTCATCTATGGGAAATCCATCTAGATTTGAGTCTATCGGCAGAACAATAAAAACAAGCAAAAATTGGACAAGGCCTATTTCTGACGGTCCGTTGAAAAAAGTACATATGAATATCCACCTAGAGATCAATGTGTTGTATAAATATCTATGTCATGACTGTTTGTAATGGTCTTGTGCATGAGGCCTTATGTTCACCTGTTCTGTTCCCCCTTTGGCTCTAGTACAGCCGCTCTGGTGGTCCCCCATTTATTAGCCTTAGATACCCACATGACCACCGCAGTCAGGAACTGGTGGATCACATTCTTATAATCCTCCTGAATTCCTTCATATTAATTAGAGGTTTCTCCCCTCCCAGACTCCTTAGAAAACAGGATTATCAGCTTCATCTTCACGCTGACAGCTGGCTCGCCATAAACCCAGAATGTAATTGGCAAAACCCAGAACTGAACATGTCTATAACTAATTGCAAAATCCTGACTATGACATAGCAGGCAGTTCATAACCTGTCTCCTCCATACATCTGACATTCTTCTGATATTTCCTTATATGTAATCTTCCTTCCTGCTCTCCTCTTATCTGCTTCTATGATCATCTCTAAGACTGGTCTTACACGGCCGTAATGCAAGTCCGTAAATGGTCCGCAATTGAGGGTTTTCAATTGCGGACCATTTACGGACACATTATATTCAATGTGGCCTCTTACACCACCGGATATTTCATCCGTGGTGTGGCGGGGCGGCAATCGTGGTCCGCAATTTATAGGACATGTCCATAATGGCCGTGTATTGCGGCACTGCACGGACTCGCCCATAGAACCCTATGGGCGAGTGCAGCAAGGACATGGACATCTGCGGAGCCTAGTGTTGCTGATCAGCAACTCGTGGACTGTACATTCAATACGGTCATGTAAGACCAGCCTAAGACTTCTCCTGTGCTTCAACTATCAGCTGGGATCCTGGTCACAGCATGTCACACTTTCTTTATAGAGATGATTAAATAGAATGTATTGACAATTTTTCAATTCATTTTTTGAAACAAAAACAAAAAAATTATTCGGGTGAAATACATCACTTTTCTAATAATTTTTTTTCCTATTTTTAGATCTTTTTATTCTATTTTCTGTACATGATGGTGTCGACTCTTGTTGAAGCTTCTCTTCTCCTGTTTACAGAATTTAGTGCTATGCCTTACAGCATAGTCATGGCCATAGGTAGCAATAGACTAGAGCTGACTTAGGCTCCATTCACTTCACGTTTTTTTTTTTTTATATCCGTTTGGCATATCTGTTTATCAGATGTAAAACAAAAAAACAGGAAGACAAAACGAGGACACAAAATTGTGTAAACTGATCTCTGTAAATGGAGGCTCTTCCATTTGAATACATGATGGGAATAGACCCTTACTGAGGTCTATGCAGGGAGAGGCATAGATAAGCGATGACATCATCTATTGTCAGCAATGCGATAATGGGCCACTATGTATTGATGTGTTATCCTCTATTGTAATCCTGTCTGTGATATAAATGAGGTGGCAGCTGCAAAGAAAACCCCACAGAATTGGCAAGTGTCAGTCTATTTTTAGAATTAGTGGCCAGACTAAGTATTTAGTATGTTAATGTCAATATAGATAGCAACATGGAAATTTTCTTTTCTAAATCATAAAATATAGTGTTCATTGTTAGAAGTGGTGGTGATGGGAGAACAGGGAAGTATGGGCTTATTTTTATATTAATTCAATCTTGCACATCCCCAAATTTCTATATATATTAGACTCTTTTATAACAAAAAAATACCTAAAACAGAACTCCAGTGACGATTAGAGATGAGCGAGTGGTACTCGATCAAATACTAAGGTATTCGAAATATTCGTACTCGATCGAGTACCACTCGCTATTCGAATGTAAAAGTTCTATGCAGAACCAGCGTTGATTGGCCGAATGCTATACAGTCGGCCAGTCAATGCTGGTTCTTCTCCTACCTTTAGAAGTCTTCTCCGTGCAGCTTCCCCACGGCGTCTTCCGGCTCTGAATTCACTCTGCCAGGTATCGGGCCTGGGCAGAGCCGACCACGCATGTCCGCTTGTAGTGCAGGCATACGCAGTCGGCTCTGCCCAGGCCTGATGCCTGGCAGAGTGAATTCAGAGCCGGAAGATGCTGCGGGGAAGCTGCACGGAAAAGACTTCTCGGAGGATCCAGCCCAACCCTCACTCATGGACTTGGTAAGTATAATTTGATCGAATGTTGTCTACCCCTGAAACGAGCATTTTCCCCCCATAGACTATAATAGGCTTTGATATTCGATTCGAGTAGTTGAATATTGAGGGGCTACTCGAAATGAATATCGAACCTCGAACATTTTACTGTTCGCTCATCTCTAGTGATGATGATTGACAGGGCAAAACTAGAGGGGAGATGGAGCAAGAGAACAGCAATTTGTAATCTTCTACTCATGTCGGGGATCAAGATTCCTCAGAAATGGCTGCATAGACCAGTAGCCCAAGCTAAGAAATAGATGAATCAAATTCCAAGTCGTTCTGGACTGTCTGTTTCAGAATCTGTAATTCTGCCGGCGACCTTTAACTTTGTCTCTGTGACGCTGTCTCTACAGAAATAGACAGAACCAGCGTAACAAAGAAAAGAGATCCTTGTCTGAGTCATCGGCGCTCGGTGTTCTGTGTAATGTCCACGCTCTCTTCTGCTTTGCCTGTCACAATAATGTCATTTTCAGCGGACCTCGGATTAATGCTGGATAACATAGTTCAAATAATATTATTTCTTTTTTTAAGTTAATAAGTTGGCTCCGTCTTGTGATAACCGCTGTGTTACATGATATAAAGCATTTACAAACATTACCCATAATGACATAGACTTGCTTACATTTACTTTATTTTTTTAATGTAGATTATGAGCCCCATATATAGATCACAATGTACGTTTTTTTTTCCTATCAGTATGTCTTTGTAGAATGGGAGGAAATCCACACAAACATGGGGAGAACATACAAACTCCTTGCAGATGTTGTTCCTGGTGGGAGATTCGAACCCAGGACTCCAGCGCTGCAAGGCTGCAGTGCTAACCACTGAGCCACTGTGTGGCCCCTGCTTACATTTACTTTATAATGGCAAATCCTATTTGTTTATGGCTTGGCTCTACTATAATAGCCACTATATACATGGTATAGGATGCTTTCTTCTATGGAATATAGTTAGAACAGGAAAGAAGAACCCAAGAAAAATGACATAAACCTACTCAGCTTTCATGCTCACTTATAACACATTTCCATCGTAATGCAAAGCCTTGGATTAGTGAATCATCAGTTTCTTTATTATAGGCTGATACATAGAATGGGCATTTACATTTTAGAATGGCATTTTGCTTGTTGTCTAATTCTAAAAGCCAGAAAACTTCCTAGATCAGCAAAAAATCCATGTAAAGCAATGCACTAATATATCAACCTATATCTCCTCCTGCTCTGCTTCATGTTTCAGTCCAAAGCGTGAATTAAATGTTCATTATCTTAGATATTTCTAAAAGCTTTGGCTTTATTTCCTTAGTCCTCACTCTCATGAGATCTTGGCCATTTTAACACATTGGTGGGCCAAGTTTCACTTTTAGAGGATGCAAAGAGTGACAAATCTGTAGATTTGGATTTTTTTTTTGTTTTATGCCATGCCCTTAAAGAGGACCATTCACCATCTCCAACAAGTCAATCTCTTTACATGAATTGATAGCTGCTGCTCTATTTATTTTGGCACAGTTGGATTTTTTTTTCTCTAGCCCCCTCCATTCCTGAGCAATCAATTTTGTTAAGATTTGGTGGCTGTTATGCTATTTAGTCTCTGTACTGTCAGGAGGCAGTGTCAGACAAAAGCAGGCAAGGGGTGTGACTCTGAGCTATGATACTGGCTGCCTCTGATTGGAGCTCTGAATCACACCCCCTGCCTGACACTGCCCTTCTGACATTACAGAGCTGAAATAGTCAGGCATCAAAAATAACTGGGCTTGTTGCTCAGGAATGGTGGGGACTAATTTCTAATTCAAATGAATTTCCAGGCGGCACCTGCCTCCTTTCCTTTCTTGACACAGTGAAAGTATAACATATATAGATGGACCACGACCACTATTAGTGGGATTGCTTGCCATGTTAATGGCAGTGGCCCCACTATGATATAAGCCTGCACTCTGATACAGTAATGTCACAATACCTGTATGATAATAATAATATTGGTGAGGCAGTGGTAAAAAACCAAAAACTTAGCAGCGGTCTCTGCAGCTCCGCTATGGATCGGCCCGTTGGCAAATTGAATTTAGTTACACGATGTCAAAGACAGAACTACCATTCAATAAAGTATTATGTTTATTTAAAGAATTCATAAAAATGACACAGACATAAATAAGGAGACCGTCCGCAACCTCATCAGGAGCATGCCCAGGCGTTGTAGGGAGGTCATACAGGCACATGGAGGCCACACACACTACTCAGCCACATTGTGACATGTTTTAGGGACGTCACATCAAAGTTGGATCAGCCTGTAGTGTGTTTTTCCACTTTAATTTTGGGGTGACTCCAAATCCAGGTCTCCATTGGTTAATAAATTTTATTCCATTGATGATTTTTGTGTGATTTTGTTGTCATCACATTCAACTTTGTACAGAACAAAGAAATCAATGAGAATATTTCATTCATTCGGGTCTAGGATGTGTTATTTCAGTGTTCCCTTTATTTTTTTTTGAGCAGTGTATATTATGGAGCAGAATAATATACAGAGAAGCTCGTGTGAACAGAGACTAATACTAGAGGTTTCTTAACAGTCACCCCATCCCCTGCCCCAGCCATTAAGTAACATATTTGGTGATCGGTCATGCCTTAATGTCTTTAGTATTAGGATTAGATCATGGTTCGTTAACAAACACGTCACCCTAAATGTATCCCCGCACTAAGACAATCTGACACACACACATCAATCTCCTTCCATCTCTGACCAATAACTGACTGCAGTCAACTGATCATTTCAAATCAAGATCCAGCAATCCTATTGGTTGTCAGTGGCTGCAGTTATCATGGGGGAGCTGAGGATTTAACCGCTTAATTACCAATCCTTTTTTAGTATTAAAGTAAAAGTATTGTATAAAGGCTTGTTTATTGCAGGATGAAGTCCGTATTTCTTACTGATTGACTTTTATTGACTCTTTCTCGGGAGTGGAATGTGAAACCGCAGCCATTCCACCTTTCATTTTGCATTGTATACTTTGCATTGTTCACTTGCTTTATAACTAATGTGTTCATGTGATTCAATGGATTTGTACAATTACGCTGATACTAAACATGTAGAATTTTTTTGTTTCACTGCTTTGTTAAAATAATAGCACATCTCATGGGGAAAAAGAAGGTTTTTCTATTACAACAATCCGAGACTTATATTTATTTTACCATAGATATAGATATAGCCATATGATATACTGTATAGCCTTGTTTTTTGTGGGCTGAGTTTTGATAACCAACTAGCCTCTGCCCGCGACTTTGTCTGCATGTTGTTGGAGTGGATGATCCACCTATATTAAGCAAATTGCTGCCGTCGATGGTTGCCTGCTCTGGCGTTTTGGCAGCTCTTAAGCTGTCCTGCTGCTGAACTCGTTCCTCACACCTTGCCTGTGATTGTTCGGGCATCTCAGCACCTTGCTAGGACTCCATAAAATGAGCATGTTATTGGTGCTGATGATCCGCCTGCTCCGGCATTTCAACAGCTGTCAAGCTGGCCTGTTGCTGAACGCATTCCTTGCGCTGTGCCTGGGATTGTTCTGGCATTTCAGCAGCTCGCTGGGACGCCATATAATGAACGTGTTTGTTGGCATTGATGATCCGCCTGCTCCGGCATTTTGGCAGCTCTGAAGTTGGCCTGGCACTGAAGTTGTTGTTCGCATTGTGACTGTAATTGTTCCAGCGTCTCAGCAGCTCACTTGGACGCCATATAATGAGCGTGTTGTTGGCGTTGATGATCCCCCTCAGCTCCACTTGAGGAGAAGTCTTTGACTTCTAGCTACCTTCATAGCTCTCGTTGTTTGCGACAAATTAGATTCTCTTTTTCCTAGCATATCTAAAATTGACAAACTGCCAATTTGGATTAAAGGTGTTTACCCATGTCAGTTTGTCTGCACTGCCTGGAGCAGATCAGATAATATGCAAATGCATGAACACTGAGGATTAGCGTGTGTTCACACAGAGAAATAACAGCCCTGGCTTTCTCAGAAGCTGAGATAAGAGCAGTGTAATATAGCATGTGAACATAAATTCATAACAGTCGTGAAGCCATGTCATTTACCAAGATAAAAAGTAGCCTATATTTTAATCGAGGTTACAATCTATCTATGTGCCGAATTTCATTCAAATCCGTTCAGCTGTTTTTGTGTGATTGAGGAACAAACATCCAAACACACAAACTTTCACATTATAATATTAGTAGGATTAAATATACAATATATTATTTATTTATTTATTTATTTATTTATTTATTTTTACAAATGTTTATATAACATGTTCTAACTTGACCCCACGATCATGATAATGGGGTTCAGTTCTCCTGTCCTGATGAAGCAGCCAAATATGACCATGCTGATCCATTCATTCTCTAGTGGAGATTCAGAGATAGCTAGTGATTCCCTTAGAAAATCAGGTTATCCACTATCACATGATGGAAGAAATGTTACATATAGCAAAAATATCTTACACCGATGGATAAAATTCCTAGATTTGAACATATACCAGAATATCCCAAACTAAGATGCAAGCAATGCCCAATGAATACAGAGGACTATGTCAAAATACTGTTGAGCTCCACAGTGAAGGTGAATGTTCGACCAAAACAGGGCCATAAACAGCTGAGCCATGGATCACCACAAAATATACAAAGAGAAGTGGATATTTTTCTGCAATGTGTGGATTTGATTAGCCAGAATCCCAGCCACTTCGTAGGTACTGTAAAACACTACGCCAAAATCGTAGTTCCCCACCCTAATGATGACTATATGGCTAGGTGCTGGTTTTATACACCTGTGGCAATGGGAGTGAATGTAGCGCCTGAATTCGATGAGTAAGAGATAAGTCCCAATACTTTTCTCCATATGGTGTATTAGTCATGATATAGGAACAGGGAGACTCCTGAGACAGAACAAGACAAGTACAATGAAAAATATTTAATAGCTCCAATATAAAATAACCCAAATGTTATATTTTAATATTCTTGTGATACATGAGTCACTTTGGAGAATGAATCTTTGTATATGTAGGAGAAAAACTATTGTAACCATAGAAAGGAGAAATATCTTTCTTATTTTGTGACAATGGCAGCTCTAAATGTCATTGTACTGAACCTCTAGCATATACAGTACACTGTATTTAACATCCTAAGCTATATTGTTTCTTGTCTTCCGTCTAGAAGTCGAGTCATTAATTATATTCCACAAATGTCAACTTTTTATCATTGTTCTGACTTTTCATAATGGCAAAGATTTTCTTAATGTCGTTGGAATTCCTGAAGAGTCATCGTCTCTACATAGCGTTATTTCATAGAAACACCAGATGGAGGGCCATAAATGTCTTATCTATTGTCATGTAACTCAGCACATTGGCTGGGATTCAGTAAGTGAAGCAGATTCATAAATCTACCATGAGGTTTTACACTGGAGGAGTAAAAAGATCCAAAAACTATTGTAGGACACATTTACTAGACAAGTGGTAACAAAAGGCATATGGGACCTGCCAATGATGGATCTTGTTAGTAAGGCTTTTTTATCAAGGTCTAAATACATCCATCTTTACACCCTACAGTCCGAAAGACATAAAATGGAATCTACGTCTGCCCACTGTATATCAGGTATCAGATTCTTCATCGCACCATAGCAGAAATGTTTTTGGGACCCCTTTTACAGTAATACATATAACCTTATCCAGATTGTATATCTGGTATTGTTAGATAATTGTGTGCCATAAAAGATAAAAGTATAATGGCATATTGGTTAACCAGAAAAATTATATTTGCAAGTTTTTGCAACATGGAACACAGAGGGTCCCTTATTAGATAGTTTATAAATAGGTATCAAAGAAAGATAAGATAAGACAATCCTTTAATAGTCCCACTATGGGGAAATTTTATGTGTTATAGCAACATGGATAATAAAGTAATATATTACAAGAAAGAACACATACATGCTCATAGCAGATCGAAAAATATACTAAGAGTCATAGCAACTAAGAAGAAAAGAAAGACATCAGGATAATTTAGTTCTATGTGCAGAGTGATCTCTGCTTAGTCTGATGATTATACAGCCTGACCACGGTTGGGAGGAAGGATCTCTGATAGCGCTCCTTCTCACACTTGGGGTGAAGCAGTTGGTCACTGACAGTACTGCCCAGTGCTATTACGGTCTCATACATGGTATGGGAGCTGTTCTCCAGCATGGAGCTCACCACGGACAGTATCCTTCTGTAACCCACCACCTGTACTGGGTCCAGGGGGCTCCACAGGACAGAGCTGGCCCTTCTAACCAGTATGTCAGGTCTATTTCTGTCCCTGGCTGGTATGCTACTCCCCCAGCAGGCCACTCGGAAGAAGATGGCTGATGCCACCACAGATTGAAAAAGGCCCTAAGAAGTGCCACCTGGACTCCAAAGGCATGGGGTGATACATCATTGGGATAAACTGGAACAATAAAACTGTTACACATGGAAGAGCAATAGGTTTGATGACTGAAGCAGATCACTCACATGTGTGTTGCCTGATCTGGCTGATTTCATGGGTTTGGTTATCCATCTAATTGGTGGATTGGTGGGTTTGGCTGTCCAACTAATGTGTATGGGGGCTTTCTGAATCAGATATTGGTGGAGAAAAGAACCAGAAAGTCTCATTTCAATGGACCAATACTTTTGTTCTGGAGAAAATAGATCACTGCTAGGGGAGTCTAGCTATAGTATTCTCCCCGCTCCCTGATCATGAAAACAGGCTGAGTCTATTGTCCATGTATATGGGTGTAAGGAGGAGAGATAGGCTAAATTCACATCTGCGCTCGGGATTTCCATTCTTCACATTTTACTGGCGGACACATGGATGACGTCATTATAGTCTATGAGGTCCACGGGCTTACATGAGTAACAGTGGATTGCGTTTTTGTTTTTCAAGTTCCCAAGCAGACCCAAAGAATGGAAACCCAAACACAAATGTGAACCTAAAGTCAGCTGTTAGCTGAAGGATCGTTCCCTTACACTTGGCACTTATACAGGGAATTATAGAGGAGTTTGGAACCAATATTCAATATCCTGAAAAAAAAAATAAGCGTCCTGCTTGATTTTACCGAACCAGCAAATGAAGAGGAATCTAAGGCAGATGTATGCCCCAAATGTTTCTTCATTTCATTTGTTCATTGAGCGATCACTTGTCTTTGGCAGGTCAAAACAAAAAATATTGTTCGCTGGCAGCACATCGCCCTGTGTAATAAAGACTATGCTGCCAGCAAACAATGAGGGCACATGCTGGGGCAACCATCACTTTAGCTATGATATCTCCTGCAGTCCTCTTTATCGGCCTATGTAATCAGGTGGTGGAGAACAAGCGAATGGTCGCAACGTTTTATACTGATCAGCATTTGTTATAAAAGACCTTCTTGTCCAATAGAGCTTTTATGTATGTATCCAGCTCAGAGTTCTACAGTCAATCTGACAAAGCCCTCAGTTTTATTGGCCTGGCTTATCTCAGTGATGTATCCCCTCATATACAAATGGTCTTGATGTAGCGCCATCATGTGTAATGTTGTACTCTTATCTCAGTCCTTCATGTATACATTGCCTGACTTCTGTGCTCTGAAACCTTGCAAATATATTTTCTGGTTAGACAATAAAGGTTTCATTCCCGTAATGCTTTTGTCTCTTTTGACACAATAATATCTAACATCACATCATTTTCTGTGGCTATCATGGCACCGCACTATGTTCTCCTGGACATCTATACCGTATATCTGGTAGAAGATGTGAGACAACATGAGAAGTTAACACTTTTAGTTTTTGTCTCCATTTATTGGAATTTAATGTCTTTAATTAGGCATCAAGTAATTAATTCTCCTTTAAAGGGCTACTCAGTATGCTTAAGTGTTTCATTACATGCTCCAGATATAGGGAGATTTACTGTATCACATATGGCGTATACAATGACATTGAACCAGAAGTCAAAGGAAAGTGAATGCAGACCTGGAAAGTCACCGGCAGTATAGAATATAGTCACACATGTATCTTTACTTACCGGTGAATCAAGTGTTCTTTTTTTTTTTGTTCTTTTTTACAGAAAATCCCAATTTCAATTCATTTCTATCTCTTCCCCAGTTTTATGCACACATAAGGGTTTTTGTGTGTTTGTTCTGTTAGGGACATCAAGGGGTCCCCATAATAGAGTATGTTGCTGAGTTCCAAATTAAATATCAGGCCTGAAGTAATTACGCCCATTATCAGGTCTGGAGAAGTCACACACACAGCTGATGGTGTATCAAGTGAGTTCTAATTTAATGGTGCACAAAGGTGGTTTAAATACAATACAGACAAGAGCAGGTTGGACTATTTTAACATGGTTGGCATAAAATGATTGGTTATAAGATAAACCTGGCACATGACTATTGGCTGAGGCCTCATGTATTTTGCATCTCATTATTGCTTAATGGACTTTGTACTTTGTCCTTAAACAAAGAAAGTTTCAAAAATACTTATGTGTGAACTAACAGCTTACACTATGTCTATATGTATATATCATGGAAACAGAGATAAGATGTCATGTTGGTGCTAAATGAGTCTCAGTGACCTCCATATACCATGAAGATAAGAGATATACAAATAGCCAGCTGCGACTTACTTATACAGTTTATGTGTGAAAGGTTACAAGATGACTGACGAAATACAAAGATGGAGGATTTGACTCTAACATTCCCCCATTTTGAGATGGTTGAATACAGGAATTCATATTTAGGTACTTCAGTGACCTAATGTCTACTGCCGGACTTTACCAGATTCCCCTCATATGTTCCTGTATTCTAACCTAATCTCAATCATAGTTCTGGCCTTTTATATCTTGGTCTGCACATCCTTTTGTATATGCTTTGTATTAAACAAACAAAATGAACATAAGATTTTTACTACAACTTGCTGATATTTACTTGTTTATACTATGTATCGTTCCTAAAATATGAGGTGGTATCTTCTTAACTATATACTTCAAACATTTACTGTTGCGTCAAAGAAACAGCTATATATGACATGACTTAGGCTAATATGGGGTTATGAGTACATATCCTACAATCTGACACATTCAGATCTTCGATCAAAATCATATGATGTTTAAGAAACTTATTGTCCCACTTCATTGTCAAATGTTCTATGCAGGCTTATCGTCAGGACCATCTGTAACAGCATTATCAGGAGAATCTTCATCGCTTTTTTTGTGTACCGTATTTTACGGACTATAAGGCGCACTGGACTATAAGCCGCATTGCCCATGAGCGCCTTATAGTCCGTCTCGGTTCATATATAAGGCGCACCGGACTATAAGCCGCAGTCCGGTGCGCATTATATCTTATTGAAAGCGGCGGCAGGCAGACTTTGCCAGCGGCCGCTTAACCCCCCGCGTGCCAGCCGCTTCTATTGGAAGCGCTCGGCAGGCGAGGAGGGGCTCTATCAGCAAAATCATGCTGATAGAGCCCAACCGTAAACATTAGATTAAACTACCCCCCCCCCCCCCCCGTTTTAAAATAAAAGCCTGAAACAGAATGTGAAACTTACCGAGCGGTGCAGGGTGGGCGGGCATTCAGGCCTCCTCTTCCTCCGATGTTCCGTCCTCCTCCGGCGCTCGCAAGCTGATAATGGCCAGGGCACATGCGCAGTAGAAGCATTATGATATTGCGCATGCGCCCCGGCCATTATCAGCGAGCGCCGGAGAAGAAGGAAGGAACATCGGAGGCAGAGGAGGCCTGAATGCCCGCCCGTCCGCCCTGCACCGCTGGGTAAGTTTCACGTTCTATTTCAGGCCGGCATGACAGCAGAGCTGCCGGACACTTCCCATTCATTTCTATGGGAGCCGGCATGAAAGCGCTCCCCATAGAAATGAATGGACTGCTTTTTTCCATTCATTTCTATAGGGAGCGCTCGCATGCCTGCTCCCATAGAAATGAATAGGAAGTGTCTGTCCATTCATTTCTATGGGGAGCGCTCGCATGCCTGCTCCCATAGAAATGAATAGGAAGTGTCCGGCAGCCCTGCTGTCACGCCGGCGTGTACGGCTGTGATACACACCGGCGTTCCATAGTGTGAATGCACCCTTACGGTGCCTTTTATGTATGTATGGAAGCGGCACGCAGTCTTTGCCGCCGCTTCCATCCATATATAAGCCGCACCGGACTATAAGCCGCACTTACGATTTCTGAGGAAATCGTAGGTTTTTATGTGCGCCTTATAGTCCGGAAAATACGGTAGATACTTTCTTGCAATATGAAGCATGGATACAATTAGGCTCTCCTTCAAATTTCACAGAAGTACTGGTTATCATCAGCATTTGGAAGGGACCATCAAATCTTGTCTCCAAGGTTTTTCTCACGTGTCTCTTTATCACCATCAATCTCTTGGCTCAAATGAATAGGTCCCGCCCACTAACTTAAAATCTGAGAGGGAGGAGAAAACTCAAAACTATACATTAGTCAAATGTTTTTGCCAAGACATCACATAGTCAGTCAGTACACCATACCACATTGCCAAGAATACAACCCCCAAAGAAAGTTTGACATGGGCTAAAGCCAATTCTTCTCTTAGGAGGGTACCTTACAGAAAATACCAATACAAGTGACACACTACTTCTTCAGTAGCTGTCTATCTGCAGATGGCTTTCTTCACCAGATATGCCTCAGACTTTTCTGAAGATAGATAACTATACACACAAGCACATACTTATACCGTCTCACCTTTAGTAACTGCATATAGTTAACCTGCAATCTCTGGAACAGGTACAAAGGCTCTGGGCCTGGCTCTGAGAAACTTTTCACTTTTTGGCCTACTTTGCATTTAACACATGCCATGCAGTGTCTGTAGTGATGCTAAATCCTGCAGCCGCCCATCCTCTGCTTACCAGGTCACACATGGCTACTTCTAAACACTGCTTTATGCCATCAGTGGGGACAATGCACTCAGTAAATATATTCTCTTACCACCGGAGATCAGGACTTGTACATCCTCTTTTACTGTAGTCCTGGACCATTTTTGGTGCCTCAGTGTTGTAAAACCTGAAAAGAGAACTAAAACGGGTTTGGGCCTAGTATAATGACCAATTATCAGTAAAGCATATCCCCTAGGCCTCTGCAGCTGGGTTAGTGGCAGTGTCTGCCCACAAGTTACATCTACTTTCTTTCATATCAGCCTTGATGTGTGCCTTCACTTCTGACTATACCCACCTGTGTGGGGGCAGCAGCAGGGTCCATCACTACCTGAATAGCCTGGAAATCCTTTTAGGCTTAACATTAACCCTACAGAAAGCTCTCGCTCTCCAGATTGGACCATAGTCCCACTATATCAAACACCTACCCTCAGACATTGTACCCTGTCTCAGTGATGGCTTCTAGTTCAGCTTCATGAGCTGAGACCCATACAGTTCCATAATGGTTCTACTTGTGCTTGGTTTTACCCTTGGTTTACCTCACATTCAGTGACCATGACATATCTGGTGCAGAATCCACCATCATTCCCAAATCGAGAATCATCTAAAATAAAAGAACTCTCATCAGTGTTAACAATAGATTCATCATTTACATAACCAAATCAGCAAAAGTAAAATTAATTTTAAGTTATCTGACTCTCCTTACTCCTCCCCTGGAACTATTGTTAACAGGTTAGAAGGGACTTGTAGTGCAGCACAGAATGCAAAGCTTACATTAGAAGACATAGATAAGACACACCACAGCCTGAGATGTCCAGCCATTGTCATCTTTGTTTCCAATGCAAGATTTATCACCCCTTGTAAACCGTGTCTTATCATGGAAGCAGCTGCGCTGGCTCTCCCCACATTTGTCATAGCTGTAGTACTACATATCCCAGCAGACTTATTTATACAATCCCAAGTAAATTCAGTTCTCTAAAACTTCTAAACACTCCAGAAATTCATTGAGGTAAGTAAATACTCAAAATATATCAGCCATTACAGAGCAGATATGTGAGTGACTTCTGATCTACTTAGTCAGCTATGTAGCACCTTGTAGCAAACAATGTCCCAGAAACACCACTTTAACTTTGTAGAACTGCAATTTATCTTTACCTGCGTGTACATCAGAAGGAACATCTGAATAACTTTTTCACACAATAAATCCCAATTGTTAACATTCTTGGATTTATAGTATAAACCCATAACAAATATTTATGTTACAAGTGTAAAGCCCATGTGATATAATTGATACACATACGCACCAATAAACACTGAGTACATAATATATGTACATGGTATATCAAGTACATCTCATTTACACCAGAACACACATATATGTATTCAACAATGGAAAGAACTTTTATGCCTCCCTCTCATATCTATTTGTCACCACCCTCTGTGGTTATCAGCATTCAATATCTTTATCTGCTTGCTGTGGAGACTGAAAATGTAACAACACAGACATGAACAAACAGAACATGTACACATGGCACACACATGTAACATGCACATATAACTGACACACATATGGGCCCATTCACTGTTCTGAACCTTCCATACAAACATGCAACGTCACACTGGAGCTCCAGACAAAACAAAACTAATGTCAATTAAATCAAAAAGAACTTGTCTGAACTAAAATAAAAAATATTCATATATTTTGTACCGTGATATCACTTATCGTCTCGGGACGGCTTATTCCTACAAATAATCACAGGGTTAGTTATAATTCCCGCACAGCTAAATATTGAGGAGAAAACAAACCAAAACATGTAAATAGTTGCCTTCATCTTCTTACCAATTTGCATATTACTATAAAATAAACATAATAATGTTGATCTCATATTTATGCCATTTATCCAATTTTTAAAAACATTACCATGAGGGGAGCATTCTCAAAATGGGAAACCTTTCCTGAATAAAAGGACACTTTAGACATTCTAGAAATTCCTTAACATCCACCCCCAAGCCTATATACACTCATATGTGTATACACATACCTACACTTAACCTGCAGTATCCTCACTACAAAACATATCATGTTTCCACTTTCCACTAACCAACAAACTAACAACACAATGCTAAGTGCCGAGCACATTAACCCTTTAGCTGGACTGTCAATGGATGCTCACTATACATTTCCTTACACTCAAAGCCTTTGTCCTTCGCTTAGGACACCAGCAATCTCTAGCCAAGTGTCCCTGGTTTCCACAATTAAAACACTTCCTGGTTTCCCTGTATCCCTGTATCTGTCCTGTCTATTCTCCATTGGTAACTCCTGCTCTTTTAAAAAAATTTTTTTTTTTCCTTGAGCGGCATCTTCTTCTCTCTCTCCCATTCCTATTAGTTCATATGGGGGTACCCTACCTCAGAGGGTCCCTCCCCCATAATAGCTGATGGCCAGTCAGCCGTGAACGTCCCACTCCTCTAGGGCAATTAAGACAATAGAGGGTCACTTTTGACTCACCTAGTGGGACCTCCCAAACAGTCACTCTGTTTTCATTGAACTAATCTCTAATGTGCATGTTCTGGCTTAGTGCTCAGGGCAAAACCCTCCTTTGGTTTCCACAGACTCCACTTTGTCTGTGTCCCTCTATCGAACACCCCTGAATCATTGCATGTACTTACTCAGATTCTACTCAGTCCTTAGTGTCCAAAACAAGGACTTTTCAATCACTCAGTACTTCTACTCTAGGGATTAAGGATGAAGAATAACTCTCTCTTCTGTGCCGCTTTTTACACTCTATAACAGATGTAGCAACCAAATGACAGCATGGACAGTAGACAAAGAATGAGGTAGAACATTTCCCACCCCACTACAGACAACATACTATTCAGGTTCTTGCACACTATATAATATGGCATCGATTGTTATAACATATGCAGCACTAATCCTCACTCACCGACACACAGGATCCGGGACACGTAGGAACTCAGATTAGTTATTTGGCAAGAAAAGGACTTACCGTTACAGCGCCGTTTTATTCATCTGAGGTCCTCCGGGCCCATCTCCAAATCCGTTGGCGAGTGGATCAGTACACTATCGGCTGCACATTAAACGACTATCGATGCCCCACGATGGGCGTCAGGTTCTGTTAGGGACATCAAGGGGTCCCCATAATAGAGTATGTTGCTGAGTTCCAAATTAAATATCAAGCCTGAAGTAATTACGCCCATTATCAGGTCTGGAGAAGTCACACACACAGCTGATGGTGTATCAAGTGAGTTCTAATTTAATGGTGCACAAAGGTGGTTTAAATACAATACAGACAAGAGCAGGTTGGACTATTCTAACATGGTTGGCATAAAATGATTGGTTATAAGATAAACCTGGCACATGACTATTGGCTGAGGCCTCATGTATTTTGCATCTCATTATTGCTTAATGGACTTTGTACTTTGTCCTTAAACAAAAAAAGTTTCAAAAATACTTATGTGTGAACTAACAGCTTACACTATGTCTATATGTATATATCATGGAAACAGAGATAAGATGTCATGTTGGTGCTAAATGAGTCTCAGTGACCTCCATATACCATGAAGATAAGAGATATACAAATAGCCAGCTGCGACTTACTTATACAGTTTATGTGTGAAAGGTTACAAGATGACTGACGAAATACAAAGATGGAGGATTTGACTCTAACATTCCCCCATTTTGAGATGGTTGAATACAGGAATTCATATTTAGGTACTTCAGTGACCTAATGTCTACTGCCGGACTTTACCAGATTCCCCTCATATGTTCCTGTATTCTAACCTAATCTCAATCATAGTTCTGGCCTTTTATATCTTGGTCTTCACATCCTTTTGTATATGCTTTGTATTAAACAAACAAAATGAACATAAGATTTTTACTACAACTTGCTGATATTTACTTGTTTATACTATGTATCGTTCCTAAAATATGAGGTGGTATCTTCTTAACTATATACTTCAAACATTTACTGTTGCGTCAAAGAAACAGCTATATATGACATGACTTAGGCTAATATGGGGTTATGAGTACATATCCTACAATCTGACACATTCAGATCTTCGATCAAAATCATATGATGTTTAAGAAACTTATTGTCCCACTTCATTGTCAAATGTTCTATGCAGGCTTATCGTCAGGACCATCTGTAACAGCATTATCAGGAGAATCTTCATCGCTTTTTTTGTGTACCGTATTTTACGGACTATAAGGCGCACTGGACTATAAGCCGCATTGCCCATGAGCGCCTTATAGTCCGTCTCGGTTCATATATAAGGCGCACCGGACTATAAGCCGCAGTCCGGTGCGCATTATATCTTATTGAAAGCGGCGGCAGGCAGACTTTGCCAGCGGCCGCTTAACCCCCCGCGTGCCAGCCGCTTCTATTGGAAGCGCTCGGCAGGCGAGGAGGGGCTCTATCAGCAAAATCATGCTGATAGAGCCCAACCGTAAACATTAGATTAAACTACCCCCCCCCCCCCGTTTTAAAATAAAAGCCTGAAACAGAATGTGAAACTTACCGAGCGGTGCAGGGTGGGCGGGCATTCAGGCCTCCTCTTCCTCCGATGTTCCGTCCTCCTCCGGCGCTCGCAAGCTGATAATGGCCAGGGCACATGCGCAGTAGAAGCATTATGATATTGCGCATGCGCCCCGGCCATTATCAGCGAGCGCCGGAGAAGAAGGAAGGAACATCGGAGGCAGAGGAGGCCTGAATGCCCGCCCGTCCGCCCTGCACCGCTGGGTAAGTTTCACGTTCTATTTCAGGCCGGCATGACAGCAGAGCTGCCGGACACTTCCCATTCATTTCTATGGGAGCCGGCATGAAAGCGCTCCCCATAGAAATGAATGGACTGCTTTTTTCCATTCATTTCTATAGGGAGCGCTCGCATGCCTGCTCCCATAGAAATGAATAGGAAGTGTCTGTCCATTCATTTCTATGGGGAGCGCTCGCATGCCTGCTCCCATAGAAATGAATAGGAAGTGTCCGGCAGCCCTGCTGTCACGCCGGCGTGTACGGCTGTGATACACACCGGCGTTCCATAGTGTGAATGCACCCTTACGGTGCCTTTTATGTATGTATGGAAGCGGCACGCAGTCTTTGCCGCCGCTTCCATCCATATATAAGCCGCACCGGACTATAAGCCGCACTTACGATTTCTGAGGAAATCGTAGGTTTTTATGTGCGCCTTATAGTCCGGAAAATACGGTAGATACTTTCTTGCAATATGAAGCATGGATACAATTAGGCTCTCCTTCAAATTTCACAGAAGTACTGGTTATCATCAGCATTTGGAAGGGACCATCAAATCTTGTCTCCAAGGTTTTTCTCACGTGTCTCTTTATCACCATCAATCTCTTGGCTCAAATGAATAGGTCCCGCCCACTAACTTAAAATCTGAGAGGGAGGAGAAAACTTAAAACTATACATTAGTCAAATGTTTTTGCCAAGACATCACATAGTCAGTCAGTACACCATACCACATTGCCAAGAATACAACCCCCAAAGAAAGTTTGACATGGGCTAAAGCCAATTCTTCTCTTAGGAGGGTACCTTACAGAAAATACCAATACAAGTGACACACTACTTCTTCAGTAGCTGTCTATCTGCAGATGGCTTTCTTCACCAGATATGCCTCAGACTTTTCTGAAGATAGATAACTATACACACAAGCACATACTTATACCGTCTCACCTTTAGTAACTGCATATAGTTAACCTGCAATCTCTGGAACAGGTACAAAGGCTCTGGGCCTGGCTCTGAGAAACTTTTCACTTTTTGGCCTACTTTGCATTTAACACATGCCATGCAGTGTCTGTAGTGATGCTAAATCCTGCAGCCGCCCATCCTCTGCTTACCAGGTCACACATGGCTACTTCTAAACACTGCTTTATGCCATCAGTGGGGACAATGCACTCAGTAAATATATTCTCTTACCACCGGAGATCAGGACTTGTACATCCTCTTTTACTGTAGTCCTGGACCATTTTTGGTGCCTCAGTGTTGTAAAACCTGAAAAGAGAACTAAAACGGGTTTGGGCCTAGTATAATGACCAATTATCAGTAAAGCATATCCCCTAGGCCTCTGCAGCTGGGTTAGTGGCAGTGTCTGCCCACAAGTTACATCTACTTTCTTTCATATCAGCCTTGATGTGTGCCTTCACTTCTGACTATACCCACCTGTGTGGGGGCAGCAGCAGGGTCCATCACTACCTGAATAGCCTGGAAATCCTTTTAGGCTTAACATTAACCCTACAGAAAGCTCTCGCTCTCCAGATTGGACCATAGTCCCACTATATCAAACACCTACCCTCAGACATTGTACCCTGTCTCAGTGATGGCTTCTAGTTCAGCTTCATGAGCTGAGACCCATACAGTTCCATAATGGTTCTACTTGTGCTTGGTTTTACCCTTGGTTTACCTCACATTCAGTGACCATGACATATCTGGTGCAGAATCCACCATCATTCCCAAATCGAGAATCATCTAAAATAAAAGAACTCTCATCAGTGTTAACAATAGATTCATCATTTACATAACCAAATCAGCAAAAGTAAAATTAATTTTAAGTTATCTGACTCTCCTTACTCCTCCCCTGGAACTATTGTTAACAGGTTAGAAGGGACTTGTAGTGCAGCACAGAATGCAAAGCTTACATTAGAAGACATAGATAAGACACACCACAGCCTGAGATGTCCAGCCATTGTCATCTTTGTTTCCAATGCAAGATTTATCACCCCTTGTAAACCGTGTCTTATCATGGAAGCAGCTGCGCTGGCTCTCCCCACATTTGTCATAGCTGTAGTACTACATATCCCAGCAGACTTATTTATACAATCCCAAGTAAATTCAGTTCTCTAAAACTTCTAAACACTCCAGAAATTCATTGAGGTAAGTAAATACTCAAAATATATCAGCCATTACAGAGCAGATATGTGAGTGACTTCTGATCTACTTAGTCAGCTATGTAGCACCTTGTAGCAAACAATGTCCCAGAAACACCACTTTAACTTTGTAGAACTGCAATTTATCTTTACCTGCGTGTACATCAGAAGGAACATCTGAATAACTTTTTCACACAATAAATCCCAATTGTTAACATTCTTGGATTTATAGTATAAACCCATAACAAATATTTATGTTACAAGTGTAAAGCCCATGTGATATAATTGATACACATACGCACCAATAAACACTGAGTACATAATATATGTACATGGTATATCAAGTACATCTCATTTACACCAGAACACACATATATGTATTCAACAATGGAAAGAACTTTTATGCCTCCCTCTCATATCTATTTGTCACCACCCTCTGTGGTTATCAGCATTCAATATCTTTATCTGCTTGCTGTGGAGACTGAAAATGTAACAACACAGACATGAACAAACAGAACATGTACACATGGCACACACATGTAACATGCACATATAACTGACACACATATGGGCCCATTCACTGTTCTGAACCTTCCATACAAACATGCAACGTCACACTGGAGCTCCAGACAAAACAAAACTAATGTCAATTAAATCAAAAAGAACTTGTCTGAACTAAAATAAAAAATATTCATATATTTTGTACCGTGATATCACTTATCGTCTCGGGACGGCTTATTCCTACAAATAGGCACAGAGTTAGTTATAATTCCCGCACAGCTAAATATTGAGGAGAAAACAAACCAAAACATGTAAATAGTTGCCTTCATCTTCTTACCAATTTGCATATTACTATAAAATAAACATAATAATGTTGATCTCATATTTATGCCATTTATCCAATTTTTAAAAACATTACCATGAGGGGAGCATTCTCAAAATGGGAAACCTTTCCTGAATAAAAGGACACTTTAGACATTCTAGAAATTCCTTAACATCCACCCCCAAGCCTATATACACTCATATGTGTATACACATACCTACACTTAACCTGCAGTATCCTCACTACAAAACATATCATGTTTCCACTTTCCACTAACCAACAAACTAACAACACAATGCTAAGTGCCGAGCACATTAACCCTTTAGCTGGACTGTCAATGGATGCTCACTATACATTTCCTTACACTCAAAGCCTTTGTCCTTCGCTTAGGACACCAGCAATCTCTAGCCAAGTGTCCCTGGTTTCCACAATTAAAACACTTCCTGGTTTCCCTGTATCCCTGTATCTGTCCTGTCTATTCTCCATTGGTAACTCCTGCTCTTTTAAAAAAATTTTTTTTTTTCCTTGAGCGGCATCTTCTTCTCTCTCTCCCATTCCTATTAGTTCATATGGGGGTACCCTACCTCAGAGGGTCCCTCCCCCATAATAGCTGATGGCCAGTCAGCCGTGAACGTCCCACTCCTCTAGGGCAATTAAGACAATAGAGGGTCACTTTTGACTCACCTAGTGGGACCTCCCAAACAGTCACTCTGTTTTCATTGAACTAATCTCTAATGTGCATGTTCTGGCTTAGTGCTCAGGGCAAAACCCTCCTTTGGTTTCCACAGACTCCACTTTGTCTGTGTCCCTCTATCGAACACCCCTGAATCATTGCATGTACTTACTCAGATTCTACTCAGTCCTTAGTGTCCAAAACAAGGACTTTTCAATCACTCAGTACTTCTACTCTAGGGATTAAGGATGAAGAATAACTCTCTCTTCTGTGCCGCTTTTTACACTCTATAACAGATGTAGCAACCAAATGACAGCATGGACAGTAGACAAAGAATGAGGTAGAACATTTCCCACCCCACTACAGACAACATACTATTCAGGTTCTTGCACACTATATAATATGGCATCGATTGTTATAACATATGCAGCACTAATCCTCACTCACCGACACACAGGATCCGGGACACGTAGGAACTCAGATTAGTTATTTGGCAAGAAAAGGACTTACCGTTACAGCGCCGTTTTATTCATCTGAGGTCCTCCGGGCCCATCTCCAAATCCGTTGGCGAGTGGATCAGTACACTATCGGCTGCACATTAAACGACTATCGATGCCCCACGATGGGCGTCAGGTTCTGTTAGGGACATCAAGGGGTCCCCATAATAGAGTATGTTGCTGAGTTCCAAATTAAATATCAAGCCTGAAGTAATTACGCCCATTATCAGGTCTGGAGAAGTCACACACACAGCTGATGGTGTATCAAGTGAGTTCTAATTTAATGGTGCACAAAGGTGGTTTAAATACAATACAGACAAGAGCAGGTTGGACTATTCTAACATGGTTGGCATAAAATGATTGGTTATAAGATAAACCTGGCACATGACTATTGGCTGAGGCCTCATGTATTTTGCATCTCATTATTGCTTAATGGACTTTGTACTTTGTCCTTAAACAAAGAAAGTTTCAAAAATACTTATGTGTGAACTAACAGCTTACACTATGTCTATATGTATATATCATGGAAACAGAGATAAGATGTCATGTTGGTGCTAAATGAGTCTCAGTGACCTCCATATACCATGAAGATAAGAGATATACAAATAGCCAGCTGCGACTTACTTATACAGTTTATGTGTGAAAGGTTACAAGATGACTGACGAAATACAAAGATGGAGGATTTGACTCTAACAGTAGTAACCAGTGGTGTAACTAGGAATGGCAGGGCCCCATGGCGAACTTTTGACATGACCCTTCCCCCCCGACCGACACCGAAGACCTCGACCGACCCCCTCCTACACATTCCTGCACATTCTATTATCCCCCATAGTGGCCCCTGCACATAGTATTATCCCCCATAGTGGCCCCTGCACACAGTATTATCCCCCATAGTGGCCCCTGCACACACTATTATGGCCCATTGTGGCCCTGCACACAGTATTATCCCCCATAGTGGCCCCTGCACACAGTATTATCCCCCATAATGGCCCCTGCACACAGTATTATCCCCCATAGTGGCCCCTGCACACAGTATTATGGCCCATAGTGGCCCCTGCACACAGTGTTATGTCCCATAGTTGCCCCTGCACACAGTATTATAGCCCATAGTGGACACCCATAAACAATTATTATACTCTGGGATCTTTTCAGACCCCAGAGTATAATAATCGGAGACACGGGGGAATAAAATCAACACTGTTACTTACCTGTCCCCAGCTCCTATACGGTCTTCTCTGCTGCCGTCCTTCTTCTATGAAGTCGGATGTCACATGAGACGTCAGAGACGTCAGAAAGGACGTCAGGAAGGAGGCCTGGCAGGATCGTGGAGAGGTAAGTAACAGTGGTTTTTATGTTTCTTACCTCTCTCGGTCAGCCAATCATTATACTCGGGGGTCCGAAAAGACCCCCGAGTATAATGATAGCAGCGGTAGCGACTGCCACTGGGCCCCTAATGTCCCGGGCCCTGTGGCAGCTGCCTCTGCTGCTATGGCGGTAGTTACACCACTGGTAGTAACCTTTTTTTATCTTAACAACCCTCCATCCAGATGTGTTGGTCAATGGATTTTATAAAATGTTGTGCATTTGATACAATTTTTGATAACAATATCACAATTGTGCTTTCTGCATATCACATTAGGTGTAACACATGGCATAGCAGACATGCTTATCTCCCTGGTATCAAAATGGTGACAAACATGTCTGACATATTTTGTGTTAAAAATAAAGCAGACTGTATTCACAGAAACCATCAATCATTGCTTAGAGCGCGGGAAAAAGCAACGGGGAAATTATAACTTGATCTTAAATAGGATAATAACTCATATTCTGACGACAGATTTGATTAAACAATGCCATGTGTGAACATACTCTAATAGTTCTAATAAAGATGAGTTGACATACAGTAGGTATTCCTTTATGTGACAAACCCCTTCATATGCCTCTCTGTGTCATGTCACAAGTCTATATATATATATTGTAATGTCTATGGTTAAAACATTGACCTACAAGTAGGGTTGAGTGATCGGGATCGGAAAAGATCGGATTCCGATCGGCGATCGAGTAAATTTCACGATCGAGATCGGAATTCCGACCCGATCTTTTCCAGTGGGATCGAGATCGGAGGTTATCTCAAGATCGGCTCAACCCTAAAAGTGACTTTTCCCATAGAAAAGCATTGACTAGGGTTGAAGATCAGGATCGGAAAAGATCGGATTCAGATCGGCGATCGAGCAAATTTCACGATCAAGATAGGGATCAAGATCGGCTGGAAAATGATCGGAAATCAGATTTTAAAATCGATCTTGAAATCTCAAGATCAGCTCAACCCTACCTACAAGTCTTTGGGTATTTAGGCTTACACTTATATGAAGATCTCATGTTCTGTGGGATAATGTGGGGGGGTTAGTTTGGAATAAGGTGCTGCTTGAAACTGTGGAGATCGGATGTTAGCGCATTCTAGAGAACTGGTGCAACTCGGGAGAAGGCTTGAAGATTGGAGTAGGAACATGGGTGGGCTGGTGGACAGAGACGAGAAAGGAGATGTAGGGAAGTAAAGCACTATGGAGAGCCTTGTGGGAGGATGATATTTTAATGTATATTCTATTGTGTATAAAGAACCAGTGTAGTGGCTGGCGCTGACTGGATGCATTGGAGCAGTTTTTGCACTGATAGATGAGCCTGGCCGCTGCATTCAGAATAGATTGTAGAGGGGAGAGTTTAGTAAGGGGAAGACCGATTAGTAAGGAGTTACAGTAGTCATGTTAAGAGTGAATCAGGGCAACAGAAAGGGTTTCTGATGTTTCCATGGTAACAAAAGAGTGGATTCTGGAGATGTTTTAAGATGACATGAGTGATTAACCATATAGAGTAACTGAGTTATGGTAAGACCATGGACAGAATGGAAATATCAGGGTTAGGTTGGTTAGTAGGTGATAGAAGTTTTTGAAAGATTAAGTTTCAGATAGAGGGAAGACCTGATATTATAGATAGGACAAAGACAGCCACTGGTGTTCTGTAGTAATGTGTAGCAGTGATGTTACGGTAGGAGGTAGAAAGTTGGGTGTCATTGGCAGAAAGTTGGCACCAAAAGCCAAATCTGCTGATAGTTTGTGTAGAGGGAGAAGAGTAGAGGACCTAGGACCGAGCCCTAGGGAACCCTAACAGCAAGGGGAAGAGGAAAGAACCGATCCAGCAAATAGAAAGATAGCTCCACCAAGATAGATTAGCCATACAAGCCATCTAAAGTCTTCATCCAGTCTAAGGGCGTAGCTTTCTGAAAAGCAATCTGTATTATACTGTTTACTTAAGTAATAGTGAATGTGATTGGATCCTACAGATGACATCATACAGGCCTACACAGCTCCCCTTATAAACCTGGTCAAAATACTCTTTGGAAAGCTGATTTACATACTATAATCCTCCTTACCATGCAGAGAGGTCCAACTGGCACATTCTCTGAGCCAATATTTGTTGTTGTAACCATCTGTTATACAGAACAGTGCTAAACCTCTGACCGTTTCCTTCCTTCACAGTTTGCTGTTTTTAAATTGACAATATAAAATTATTAAACTAGACATATCTGGAAAGTATCGGTATTGTACTGAACGCCTGAATCCCCTAATATTAGGCATTAAATGGTAGCAATCAGTAAGAGTCTTGTTCTATATTTCACTGCTAGGATCACCTCCTGTTGTGGCACCATGTGCCTTGGCAAGAGTTAAGAGACGTGGAATGCAGAAGTCAGCAGGTGCCAAGTACAAAATCGCAAGGAAGGGAGAAAGAATTCTAAAGGTGCTTAGAAGAAAAGGCATTCGGTTCTAAGGAAAGAGAAATATATACTATATATGCAGGACTGTGCTAACGTTTTGAGTAAAAAAAAAAAAAACACTGCAAAGTAAATCCTTTCAGAAATAGAAGGGTTAATAAATATTTTATTTTTATCAATTTTGCAAAGTGACTGAACAAAAGAGAAATCTGAATCACATCAATATTCGGTGTGACTTTTACCCCTTTGCCTTCCAAACTGTATCCATTCTTCTAGATACACTTGCACTTTGAAGGAACTCGGAGAAGGAGGTTGTTCCAAACATCTTGGAGGACTAAGCACAGATTTTCTTTGGATGAATGCTTGCTCCAATCCTGCTGTGTCTTCATGTCATCCCAGACAGACTGGAGGATGTTGAGATCCTTTGTGAGGACCATATCATCACTTCCAGGATTCCTCCTCCAAAGGCGGACGCACCAAATATTGATGTGATTTCTCATTAGTACTTTCACTTAACTTTGTTAATTGTCAACAATAATCTATTAAAACTTCTATTTTTGGAGGAATTCTAATTTAGCAGCATTTTTTTTTTCTACACCTACATAAAACCTTCGCATAGTACTGCATATTAGAGATGAGCGAACACTGTTCGGATCAGCCGTTCCGAACAGCATGCTCCCATAGAAATGAATGGAAGCACCTGGCACGTACACTTTGCCGGCGGCCGTTCGCCGTGCCAGGTGCTTCCATTAATTTCTATGGGAGCGTGCTGTTCGGAACGGCTGATCTGAACAGTGTTCGCTCATCTCTACTGCATATGACGTTCTCCTTGGTGTGCACAGTCTAGTGACTTGTACGTTTTTGGCTGCAATAGCACACTGCAATGGCGCCCAGAGCTGGCTGGCTAAAATATATACAAGATTTAAGATGCAAAGGGGCTTTATTAGCATAACCGAAGAAAAACATTAAAACATTTGGTATTGCCAAAGCATAGAATGGTTGGGGGTGGGAGTGGGCGTGGGGTGTGTGGTTTGGGGGTACAAGCTTCCATGGGGTCTTGTTGTTCTTGTTTGGGATGTGTGGGTATGGGTGGGCGTAGAGTGGGTGGGTGATGGTTGGTTGGTTTAAAGGTCTTTGGGTGGGGGGGGTTAATAGTCTTTGCGGTCTCATCTTTCTCTTGTTTGGTGGCAGCTGGACACGTATTGGGCAGCAATCTCCACAGTGGTCTCCTCTTCTCCTAGTAGGATGTAGAGTTTCCTCTTCTCATCCACAGATGTGATATTAAACTCCGATATTAAACTCAAAAAACAGAGGGACGACAGGGACTGATATGTATAGCTTCAGCTCCATAAGGGCACGCTCATAGATCAGATGCCCCAAACCTGATGACAGGTTCCCTTTAGGTTGTAGTAGTTAAGGATCCTTGCAGGATTTGGGGTGAATAAATAACAGATTTTAGCATTTAAAAGGCATCGAATAAATCCATTTCATCTCGATAATATTTCTGCTTTGTTGCAGTCTCCCAGACTGTCTTTTACATTTTATTTACACTTGAATATGTAGGAAAAAGGACCTTGGCAACTATTTTTAATCAGATAACTTTTTCATCTTGTACTGAATACATATTTATAAAGAAGCTGAATGTCACTATAATCCATATAAAAAGCATAAAAGTACAATATCTGCAATACTCAGAGAAAAAACAGTCACGCTGCATAATAACCTATAAGTCTTCCCCTCCAGACCAAAAATATTTTAGATTCGGGCTACTTGGCTGGCCAAGGACTCATTCCATTTGCATCAGTCAATTCACATGGGTGCCAGTAGACATGTTTACTGCATACTGGCCAACATTTCTACCTTTCACCTGGGAGAATGCCATTTACTTTGTGGTATCACCAGACCCATTTGGGCACTAAATGTGCTGCCCTTTTTGTCACTGACAGACAAAGTGCCCATCACCTATAAAGTGACTGCTATCTTGGTGGTTCAAGAGATCTGTCTGGTCTTCAGGGAGTTTGGAAGGTTTCTCCGGGATTCTGGTAGGATTGGCAAACATGGTTCATTGACAATTGTCTCTCGTTCTAAGCCTGCATCATCTTAATGACCCTAGGTTTGACTTTCTGTTCTTCAGGTCCTCTTGGGGACCCGAAAAACGGAAACCTAAACCGCTTAAAAGGCCACAGACCCCATATACTATAATGGGTCTGCTGGGTTTCCACCCAAAAAATGTGGGATTCAGATTTTTCAAGTGGATTTGGGGATGGAATTCATGAACGGAGTTCGATCACTGATGTGAATCCAGCCTGAGTCACTAGTCTGGTGGTTTTCACACAGAATGAGTGTAATGAGACTAAACAGAACCGACGGTAGGCAGTCCCAGAAGTTGGTAATGGAAGTCAGATAAAGATGTTTCTGGGAACAAATGTTAACATGATGGTTGGCCCCATAGATGTAGCAGGGCTGGGTATGTAGTACACCAGTCGATACTTGAAGAGGGTACTCAGATGAGCTGTTCTTCAGTAATGATGATGTACTGGGGACAAGTAAGTCTTACAGATTGAACAGCTTATGGACTTGTCAGATGACCCAAGCATTAGCCGACCGGCTGTTTGCAGAGGATGTTGTGTTTGGATGTGAATGCTGCGGCCTCTTCACAGCAAACTTAGATTCATATAGCAGCTGTGCGTGGTATTGCAGCTCAATTCATTTACTTGAATGGGACTGAGCTTTGATCAGGCCATGTGATCTATGAACGTGAAGTCACACGGCCTATGATGTGTAAGCGGCGCTCATGGAGGTCATCAATTAAAGGGGCTCTATCATTAGTCTTTAGTGATTTGAGCCAAACATATGCCCGAATAGCCTTTAAGAAGGCTATTCAGGTGCTGCTAATCGTTTTTTAACACCCCCCACCCGTTTTTCTTAATTACTGTTAAAACATATATGCAAATCAGTCCTACTGTGCACGGAGGGTGTTCCGTGCACCCCCCCGCGCGCGCGCGTCATAGCTTTTTCACGCCTCCCTCTCTTCTTTGACTTCCTTCCCCTTGCAATTCACTGCCTCCAGCTCAGCGGTTTCGCACACACTCCCGCACCATTTTTGTGTAGAGAACCGTTCAGTTCCCATGCTGTGCATGCGCAGTCTGGTCGTGATGTTCTCTACAGGAAAATGGTGCTAGAGCTGCACATGCGCGAGCTTTTGATCGAAACCGCCGAGCTGGAGGCGGTGAATCGCAAGTAGGAGGAAGTCAAAGAAGAGAGAAGGGCGTGGACAAGCTACGGTAGGACTGATTTGAATATACGTTTTAATGGCAATTCAGAAAAACGAGGGGGGGGGATTAAAAACGATTATCAGCACCTGAATAGCCTTTTTAAAGGCTATTCAGGCATATGTTCATCTAAAAACCGGAAAATCTAATGATAGAGCCCCTCTAATAAGTCCTCATAACCCCATAAAAGAACAGTAAGAGCTAGTAATATTAGTAGCCAGGTTACATATAGGTTTACTTAGCACTAAAGCCAGGACATTATTTTGTGCATGCACTGCTCAGTATCACCGCCAGCTCCATGGCAAGACTCATTGTGACTGCAGGTGGAATGAGACAAAGCTGGAGCTGATGGAAGATAAGATGTGAGAAAAGGATTCTTATATATTATTAACTCATGCATTGCTGACCTATTGAGTATCACAGTCATAGCCTCAGTAAGGTGAAAATGTGTATGTGACATTGGTGCTATATAATCGAGAAGTCCTTTAATGTCATTTCTTTATATCCATGTTCCCAATCCGTGTACCAGCAGGGGTCCACCTACACTAGAGCTGCCTTACAATCGGTAACTCAGCTCTTTTGCTTTCCAAGTGACAGCTTATTTATAGACACATCTATTGACTAATATAAGTCGTCTAGAAGCTCCTGGACCCAAAAGCAAAATCTGTAACAGGGCCCCCGCCTACCAGATGCCATTAGCCCTCAGTGTCTGCTCTCCTTTACTTTTGTGACAATACTTATTACTTTCTGTGCCTTTACCTTCAGCGTGTTTCCTACAGAATCAGCTAAAATACATAAGAGAGGTGTGCGGGATGTTATCACTGCAGGGCCCACGCTGCTGCTCATATGAGATCTTCCATGTCACATTTTATTTCTCATGCTGCTTTTGTTTAATCTATGACAGAGACAAAGTTATAAGAATCATTCCTCGGAGCGATGAAGAAGTGAATGAAGTGAGGAATATGTGCAGTCAGCTGCAGGTAAGCAGTCACCTCCTCCCCTGCACTGTCATATAATTACACCGCACACTGGCACATTCTCTGCTTCACCTACAGTATAGGATCTCTTTTCCCAACTTCGTAGTTGATCAAGAGCCTTAAAGGGAGCCTGTCCGCTCCAAAATGCCTCCCAAACCCTTGTGGGTGTAGGGGATGAGCGCCTGTACTGCCTGAGTAGCCATCAACTCCCCTACTAACACTCGTGCTTTGATGCCCCCCGGTCATAAAAGTGCATTACAAATGTTTGCTGAAATATACCAACCAAAGAAGCAATACAGAGATCTTCATCTTTTTATAGATTTGTATATTGGGCTACAAGTGCATTAGGGGTGGGCCTGATTTTCCAGGCCTGACTACAGCCAATTGAAAATGCTCCATCTCTCCTCTGAAATTGGTGCCCAATGTTCCCCCCCTTCAGTCATGATTGACGTTTTCAGCCTTTGCCTGCATCAGGGCTGCCTGAAGTCAAATCTGGTAAATCAGGCTCCGCCTCTAATGCACTTGCAGGCCGATTTGCTTATCTATTAAAAGCTGATAATCTCTGATAATCCTAGCATGACCACATCTAACTAATGCAACTAATATATAATAGCATATACAGCAGGAGTCACATACAAGAAGAGTCAGTGGTTGGGTGATACTTATATAAATTATTAACCGATCATCACTGCATTAGTCTCTTCTCATCTTATCTGACTGTCATCCGTTTTTGAGACCATTTGTGATAATTCTCCAAATAACGAGATTTGATACATAGCTGCCCGTCATTAAAGATGACACTGAACCAGTCCTGTCTTGTACAGTGATATCTATAGGGATTTTCTTCGACAATTTATAGGTCATATTAATTATTTAACTCTGTAATTCCCAGAAAAGAAAGATTAGAAGTGACAATGCTACATGAAGTTACAATTCAGATGATGTGGTCCTTGTAATAAAACCTACATTCTATTATTTGGTTATTTTTCTACATAAAGAGAATGAATACACCGTGCTGGCCTGCAGCACTATACTTGTTTTTCAATGTATCTAACAGGCTCAAACAAGTAATTTAATAGATTGCCTGGGGACCTGGGGCTTACATTAACCAGGCATGCGATTAGATGTGCTGTTCTCTGTTCTTAGCCCTTACATTTGTGCAAAGGGAAGGATTAGACTGCAGAGCAGCGATGGTAAAAAGGTGCCTGACCTGTGTAGGTGAGCTGCCAAGGCCATTTAATATCAAATAGTTACAAATACAGCTCACAAAACATATGACTCAGTTTGTACACTTTGCATTGCTTAATGCATAGCAGTGTTATGGATCCGTCTTGTATGGATCTGGACGGGTAAAATAGACTGTGGAATGACTACAGCGTCCACATTTTCTATGTATTGGAAACCTGCAGGATGGTGAGCACAGGAATTACTGCCTGCTCTCATAAACTGGACTTAAAGGGTTGTTCTATCCATGTAAATCATGGCCCAGATGGGAATAACTGGCCACTGACCACTAGACCTGGACTAGCAGAAACAGGTGAGCAGTGCTATTCTAAGGTTTTTTCATAACTCCTGTAGAGGTGAACGGGAGCTATGGAAATACTATAGCACAACTGGTGTGCACTGTATTCCACAGGTCCCAGTCATCTCTATGGGATTTATGGAAATAGTGATTAAAGATCCAGCCTGGCACAACTACCAAAATACACCATTGTCAAGTCACCCTGCCCTTTATTCAAAATAATGGATTTTATCTGAAGGAACCCCAAAGTCTCCTTGGAGGAACCTGCAGGTTCCCACGAATCCACATTGAAGTTGATGACCCAGTCAATGCCAGTCCTGAAATGCGTAAAGATGTATCTTTGTTGTTTTATTCATGTTTGGATCCATGTTTTTGTACATGTTTTTAACCTTTTGAGTAAAAGTTAAATTTTATTCTATTTTGGACATGCTGGAGTGAACGCTTTTTTTCTCTGCATCTTGTACCCCGTTAAACAGCCCGGGAGATACTCCGTGCAGTCAGCTTCTGCTTATATATGTTTCTATCACTGGAGGATGCATTAATATGGTAGCAGCAACACACATTTTTGTTTTTTCTACAATGCCAGTCTATGACCACTATTAATCCTCCATCCAACTTTATGTTTGACTTTACACATAGGGTCCATTTTTTTTCAAAAATTACCCATGAAACACCAACAGTAGATAGTGAAATGTCATTGTCACTCAAAAGAGAGGTAAATGGATGGAACCAGAAGTTATGGGAGAAGAAGATAGGGGTGAATGAAGCACAACTCAGCACCAACAGGTTGGAAATACAAGTAACATGCAAGGCAAACACTCATTGGCTTTATGGGAAAACATGCTAAGGTAGGGTTGGACAAATATGTAATGCTTACTAACAGTGATGAGATTTATTTTAGCATTTGAGTGGTGTAATAGGGATAGGGCTATACAGAGATTTTAGAAGCATGTCATAAGATCTTAATGTCACACCACTAAATTGCACTTTATGATAGTAAATGTGATTGAGTGTCAATTCCCTAAGTACTGTTGATAAGGTCAAAGTCGTGTTTATGACTAATTGACCAATAATCCTGGGTAACTGTCATCGTCCTAATTAATTAGGCTGAGTGCCAGCAGTAAGGAAATTACACCAGACACACAATGTTGGTATTAGTTCCTCTCTCAACCAAGGACGAAATACTGACACACTTTTATTAAAACAACGTGGGGTTAAATAGTAGCAGAGAAAGGAAGAGAGATAACAGCAACATAAGTTTTCATATCCATTCCTGATTGGTATGGTACATCTCAATCAAACAGAAAAAGTTTAAGCAGGTCCATATATAGCCAGCTACTTTGTTTTTCTTGCACCCATCCTAGATGCAGGTGCCATCTTATTGTATAACATTATACCAGTTTCAAGCATAAGCAACTATATCTAGCATTCAGCTTTTAAGGATAACAATGTTTTTCATACATTCATGATTGTAACCTTCACACTGTGATTCTAAAGTCGGCAGAAATCCAAACCTGTTGGGTTTCTCCATGACTACATTAACTACCACTAGCCACAACTGGCAGCACATTTGCAATCTTAATATTGTGTGGCCTATGTGAAGCCCTTGCTAGGGCTCGGTGACCAAGTAAGGAGCAATGCACATTGTTTATCCAAGATTTAATAAATCTGCTTCCATTTACAACATCAATGATGGTCAAATATAGAATTGTAGCCATCAGAAAGACTATCGGTACGAACACTTGGCTCATTTGCATTGGATAATGTCACTGTAAACGAGGAACAAGCTTACATAGTCAAATATACATAAAAGAGAACATATTCATTTTTCTTATTATTATACAAGTGCAGGTGCATGACCTTTACTAAAGTCAGATCTGCAGAGTAAAAAAATCAAGATAAAATGCTCAGTATGGGGTCAGTGACACCACTGCGATTATCACAGAACATGACTAAGAATCATACTAGGATTATTACAGCTGTAGTCACCTCTGACTAAGTCTTCATGAGCAAAATGACTTGTTCCACGATCTTAGGCCGGTGCTAAGTATGCCAGGCATAGTCGTATGAAATAATTAGGACACCTAGATGAAGACATGTACTATGCGTAATGGTTTAATAGACCAGCACTAGTCACTAGCTAAGTCCTTTAAATGCAAACTAGTATGCATTGGGAAACTTGCTTTGGTGGACAGTGGGCCCCCTTACCACCCAGGCCCCTCTGACTTTATTAACTCTTCATTACTAATTTTCAATCACAACCTTATTTCCTTTACTATCAGGATTTTTTTTTATCCTTCTCAGTATACACTTACTTAGAAATCTACACACTAATAACACTCAGCAACTCAAGACACCTTACAGTCATCTTTGTCCCATCTCTTTTCCTTATCTGGAACCAAGCTGTAAGGGAATTGCAATAGGAGCAGCAATTTCCCAGTAGCTGCTGGTTAACCCTGGGGGGAGGGGCACAATAGACAGTGAGCCCTAAGCTGAAATCCCCCCCCACTGTCCCTTCCTGCTTGCCGGTCCTATCCTAGGCAATAGGCAGCAACTGGGCGACGGGCCCTACCTATATACAGTGGGGCAAAAAAGTATTTAGTCAGTCACCAATAGTGCAAGTTCCACCACTTAAAAAGATGAGCGGCGTCTGTAATTGACATCATAGGTAGACCTCAACTATGAGAGACAAAATGAGAAAACAAATCCAGAAAATCACATTGTCTGATTTTGTAAGAATTTATTTGCAAATTATGGTGGAAAATAAGTATTTGGTCAGTAACAAAATGTCATCTCAATACTTTGTTATATATCCTTTGTTGGCAATGACAGAGGTCAAACGTTTTCTGTAAGTCTTCACAAGGTTGGCACACACTGTTGTTGGTATGTTGGCCCATTCCTCCATGCAGATCTCCTCTAGAGCAGTGATGTTTTGGGGCTGTCGCTTGGCAACACGGACTTTCAACTCCCTCCAAAGGTTTTCTATAGGGTTGAGATCTGGAGACTGGCTAGGCCACTCCAGGACCTTGAAATGCTTCTTACAAAGCCACTCTTTCGTTGCCCTGGTGGTGTGCTTTGGATCATTGTCATGTTGAAAGACCCAGCCACGTTTCATCTTCAATGCCCTTGCTGATGGATGGAGGTTTGCACTAAAAATCTCACGATACATGACCCCATTCATTCTTTCATGTACCCGGATCAGTCGTCCTGGCCCCTTTGCAGAGAAACAGGCCCAAAGCATGATGTTTCCACCCCCATGCTTTACATTAGGTATGGTGTTTGATGGATGCAACTCAGTATTCTTTTTCCTCCAAACACGAAAAGTTGTGTTTCTACCAAACAGTTCCAGTTTGGTTTCATCAGACCATAGGACATTCTCCCAATACTCTTCTGGATCATTCAAATGCTCTCTATCAAACTTCAGACGGGCCCGGACATGTACTGGCTTAAGCAGTGGGACACGTCTGGCACTGCAGGATCTGAGTCCCTGGCGGCGTAGTGTGTTAGTGATGGTAGGCTTTGTAACATTGGTCCCAGCTCTCTGCAGTTCATTCACTAGGTCCCCCCGCGTGGTTCTGGGATTTTTGCTCTTCGTTCTTGTGATCATTTTGACCCCACGGGGTGAGATTTTGCGTGGAGCCCCAGATCGAGGGAGATTATCAGTGGTCTTGTATGTCTTCCATTTTATAATTACTGCTTCCACAGTTGATTTCTTCAATCCAAGCTGGTTGCCTGTTGCAGATTCAGTCTTCCCAGCCTTGTGCAGGGCTACAATTTTGTTTCTGGTGTTCTTTGACAGCTCTTTGGTCTTCATCATAGTGGGGTTTGGAGTCTGACTGTTTGAGGGTGTGCACAGGTGTCTTTTTATACTGATAACAAGTTTAAACAGGTTCCATTACTACAGGTAATGAGTGGAGGAAAGAGGAGACTCTTAAAGAAGAAGTTACAGGTCTGTGAGAGCCAGAAATCTTGATTGTTTGTAGGTGACCAAATACTTATTTTCCACCATAATTTGCAAATAAATTCTTACAAAATCAGACAATGTGATTTTCTGGATTTGTTTTCTCATTTTGTCTCTCATAGTTGAGGTCTACCTATGATGTAAATTACAGACGCCTCTCATCTTTTTAAGTGGTGGAACTTGCACTATTGGTGACTGACTAAATACTTTTTTGCCCCACTGTATGTGACAACACAGACCGCAGACAAGACAATCAACAGCAAAGGGAGGTCAGCTAACCAAGGGTCCAGTAACAGTCGAGCAATGCAGTGCCAAATTGAAGTCCAAAAGAATAGTCAGTAGTGAAAGCCAGAGGTCAGAGGTCAGTAATATAATAGTAGAAGAAGAGCTGCTTAGCAGGGACAACGTCAATAGCCAGCAAGTCAGTGTGTGCAGATGGCCTGTATATAGGAAGCTAAAGACCCGTCCTACGCTCAGGGTCGGACTGGCCCGCCGGAGCACCGGGGAATCCCCCGGTGGGCCCTGACTTAAAGTTTTCATTTTAACAATGCAGATGCATTGGTCGGGGCCCGATCGGGATGGCCAGGGGCCCCCAACCGGGTTCCTGGCCAATGCATCTGTCTCCACACACAGGGGCCCCTATTAGCTGATGCTGAAGCTGTATAGCATGTGCAGCTTCAGCCTCAGCTAAGGGCCTCTCCCTTCACTTACCTGCAGCTGCTTTGCTGCTCTCCTGTGAGGTCTCGTCCCTGCTGCCCGCACGCACTTCCTCCCCCTCCCCCCACCTCCTCACACTGAATGCTCTTACATCGCAGCTTGTGGGGAAGACAGGAGTCGTCTGTTGAGTTTACTACTGCTGGAATAGGTGAGTAAACTCTTTTTGTAAAATCTGTATGTTTAATATGTATGCATGTGTACATTTGTGTAAAGTATGTGTCCTGTATACTGTGTGAGTACTGTATGTTTGTATACAGGTATGTGTGAGTATATACAGTATGCTATAATGTGTATGTATATATGTGTGTGTATATATAGTATTCATACAAGTATATATGACTTATATATGGTATATGAATGTATATAAATTTATATGTGCTATAGTATTGTATATGTGTGAGTATATATGGTATATGTATAAGGCCTGGTTCACATCTGCGTTCAGTGATCTGTTTGGGGAGTCTGCATGGGAACCCCCCCCCCCCCGAACGGATTATCAAACGCATTAGCAAGCAGTGTGCAGTGAAAGTATGCGGACCCCATAGGCTATAATAGGGTTCGTGTGCTTTCCACGCGGTGTTCGCATGAGTCATGTGGACAGGAAAGTAGATTGTGAAGTACTTTTCTGTCCGCATGTTCTTTGCGGACACTGCACAGAAAGCACATGGACCCCATTATAGTCTATGTGTGCTTTCACTGCATACCACTTGCTAATGCGTTCGGTAGTCTGTTTGGGAGGGTCCCCATGCGGACTCCCCGAATGGATTACTGAACGCAGATGTGAACCAGGCCTGAGTGTGTAGGTATATAGTGAGTGCAATCCCATCCACACATTGCAGAAAAACACACATGGCAGACACACTGCAATTTCCAAAACTGTTGCGGTTTTGGAAATCGCAGCATGTCACTTATATCTGCAGAAACACCTGCAGTTTCCCTATAGGTATAAGTCTAAGTTCACACAGGGTTTTATGCTCCGGAACCTGAGGCGGAGACCGCCTCAGGTTCCGGACCAAAAAACAGGTAGCCTTGACTGAATGCCGGTGCACTGCATCGGTATCCAGTCACGCACTCTGCTCCAGATTAGGCACAATAAATGGGAGGAGGGAGTGTCTTCAGGCCGAATCGTGAGGCGAAACGACCTGAAGAATAAGCACCACGCTTCTTTTTCCAGGAGCTGGAACAAAACGGCTTCTGGAAAACATTACGGGGGACCAGTGAAGTGGCCATAAAATATTTGTCCCAGACAACCCCTTAAAACAGGTTGTCTATAAACTGGAGTGATCGCTGTGGTGGCCACCAGGGAGGTGTAAAAATTTTTTTTAATTTTTTTTAAAAAGCCTACTCACCTGTCCCCCGCACCCTGTTGTCCCCCGCACCCTGTTGTCCCCGCACCCTGTTGTCCCCGCCTGTGTTTGGTCTCATGGCTTCATTTCTGGAAATCCTGTACCTAATTGGTCTCAGCGATCACATGAGGTGCAGGACTCCCAGCATGGAGGCTCCGGCACGAAACCGAATAGACACTACCGGCGGACAACGGAGCACCGGGGACAGGTGAGTATTCTTTTTTTATTTATTTGTTTTTTATTTTACACCTCCCTCCCAGCACATGGGTCGCTCCAATTCCTGAACAACCCCTTTAAAGGATTTAGCCATGTTTCTAATATTGATGGTCTGTCCTTAGGATAGGCCATCAATATTACATATGCGATGATACAACAGCCTGGACCTCTGCAGATCAGCTTTTTCCAGGACACTTCAGCTACGGGTAATAGTAACATTTCTAGGAGCCATGCTGTTCACTTGCCATACAGGCTGTAGCAGTAGGTATATGTACTGCACATGGTATAGTGCGTGAGCAGCATGGCTCCCAACATGTTATAACCTTTAACCACCCTGTCTCTGTACCGCTGATCTGCAGGGTCCTGGCGGTGGGCCCCTAGAAACAATTCCACTGGTGGGCCCTAGACACCCCAGTCCGACCCTGCCTACGCTTGAATGGAAGACAGGCTGTCAGTCACATAGGCCAGATTAGAATTAACCATTTCATGAACAGAGGAAAACAAGGTACAGGAGATGGGTGTGGTGGAAATTCAATTGCAGAGATAGAGCAGTATTGACACAGTGCAACCAAAAATACTAAGCAAAGAATCAAGCTGAACTTGCCTCCTGCACCGCAGCATGTAAGCGAAGGGTGGTGCAGAGACCCGATTAGGCAGAGATGTTACATAAGCACTAAAAGATTATCATGACTGTCCTGGATTCAGTAGAACTCCCTACCCTTTGACCTCCCAACACAGATGCCAGCAACCTTGGCACGTGCCTCAAGTATCTTTTCATAAGTGGTGCTCAAGGTGAGCTGTGGAGAAAATGAAACTTTGCCTTTGCCAAGGAAACATATTCCACTCCTCTCACTCCACTCTCCGAATTGACTCTTTGATACCTTTCACTTCCTCCTTTCTACCACGGTATAGCCACCTTTCACAGACCTCAATGCTCAAGACCTGTCCACTTACTTGAACTCTTTCCTGACATCCGCTGTGCTATTATGGTGAATTTCAATTCTTTAAAAATGACAGGCGACATGTTCATGACCATCGCTCCCTCTGGGAATTAAATCTGTTACTGTAACATTTTTGTCCATGGCTGCACAGTGAACACCGTAAAAACAAAACCTATAAGAAATTAGCACAAATTCAGTTTCCCTTTAATTTCACCCTATTTTTTCCAGCTTCTCAGCTTATCATGTGGAATATTAAATGTACCATTATGAAGTACAATTTGTCCAGAAAAAATTAAGCACTTATACAGCTCTGCTAACCGAAAAATAAACAAAAGTAAAAGCTTTTGTTAGTCAAGGTGTAAAATATGAAAATCAATAATTGAAACATGGCCGCAGCAGGAAAGGGTTAAAGACAAAATAGACAAGATCCATCAGGAATTAATTGTGTAGTTTCCAAGCAGCATTGATCCCCTTTGTTCCTTCACTTCTTCTTGTTCATTCTCAGCCTTTGACCCAATAACAGTAGAAGTCTTCTACCTACCTTCTGCTTCTCATCCTACTACTTGCACAAGCGACCAGTCTCCTTACGCCTTCACCAGTCTCTCTTCCCAGCTGTCACTACTAACATTAATAAAATAGTTAACCTCTCTCTTCTCTCTGGAATCTTTCCCTTCTCTTTCGTAAATGTTGTCTTAACCCCACTACTAAAAAAACCCTCGCATGACCCGTCCTGTGCTGCTAACTACAGACCTGGGTCTACCCTTCCTTTCATCTACAAACTCCTTGATCGCTTTGTCTATTCTCACCTAATCCACTATCTCACTGCTAATTCTCTTCTTGACTCCTTACAATCTGGTTTTCGCACCTTACACTCTATAGAAATTGCTCTTATAAAAGACTTCAATGATCTCCTGACAGCTAAATCTAAAGGCAACTACGCTCTACTCATTCTTCTCGATCTCTCAGCAGTGTTTGACGCCATAGACCACCAACTCCTCCAAGGTATTATCTACTGTATTGGCCTCCAGGTCACCGCTCTCTTGGTTCTCTTTCTTGCTGACTGTTCCTTTACTGTATCATTTGAGGTTGCTACTTATCCTCTTCTACTCTTTGTTGGGGTTCCTCAGCGCTGAATCATAAATTCTCTCCTCTTCTCACTGTACACAGCACCTTCAACATCTTGCACGATTCATGGGGACAGGAAAGTAGATCGTGAACTACTTTTCTGTCCACATGTTCCATGCAGAGACTGTGCGGAAAGCACACGGACACCATTATAGTCTATGGGGTCCTTATGCTTTCACTGTACACTGCACTGCTCTTGCCAATGCGTTTAGTAGTCCATTCAGGGTGGTCCCCATGCGGACTACTCCAAACGGATTACCGACGCAGATGTGAACGAGGCCTTAGTTTGTGGTCTTATCATAAGTCCTAGGCATCATGCCTATTGTCTTGGAGTTATACTTGACTCAGACCTTTCACCCCGCATATTCAATCACAAGCACGCTCATGTCACCTGCACATCAAAATCATCTCCAGAATTTAACTTTTTGTCACTGTGGAAACATCAAAAATCCTTATTTTCACTCTGATTCATTCTCATGTCGACTATTTCAATTCTTTTCTAAGTGGTCTTCCACTTACTAAGCTTTTCCCTATTTAATCTGTCCTGAATGCAGTAGTCGCACTTGGCTTTCTGTCCAGCTATAACCTGGATGCATACACCTTGTGCTGGTCGCTGCAGTGTTTGCCCAGAGTACAATTTAAACTTCTTATACTCACCCACACATCTCAGCACAGCTGCCCCTTCCTAGATCTCCTCCCTCGTCTCTGACTACTTCCCTAGTGGTCCTCTCTGTTCTACCAATGACCTTAAACTTACATCCTCTCTTATGTGAACTTCTGACTTTCATCTCTTGATCTGCACCAATTCTCTGGAATGCTCTACCCTGAACAATCAGATTAATACCCAATATCCACAGTTTAAAAAAAATAAAAAATGTTCTGCACTATAAAACCAGTGTCTAAAGCCGCTGGATCACTTTGTGCAGCTAATACTAACTTCTACAGCTGCTAGTATGTGACACTACACAATGCCCGGTCTTGAGCAGTTTAGTGTCAGTAGTTGTAAGGCTACTCTTGATATGTTATCTTGTTAATGATGAATCTTTGCCTTATTTTTCGAATTGCTTGTTCATCTACACTAATCTCAATAACTTTCACTGCTCTTAAAGGGGCTTATTGGTTTAAAATTACTGATGACCAATCCTAAATATAGGTTGCAAATATCAAATCTGTGGGGTTTTGACATCTGGTACCCCCCACCAAACATCTGTTCTCAGCAGCTGATATGCAGAGAATGGAGCAGGATGCAGACAGCTCTATTCCCTGTGTAGTGGCTGAACAGAGTCACTGTAGCTTAGGTCCCAATCAAATAAATAGAACAATGAACAACACGAAGCTCCTGGACCTCAGTGCAAAATATGGACCAGGCCCCTAAGTTAAAATATATTGTTTATAGTACTGGTCTCATATTGGGAAGAGACCTCATGGGACATCTAAGATTCCTGCACCTCCTCAGATTACACTCCTGAAATAGGAGCTAAGCTACTGTACCTGTTCTGGCCTCTACACAGAAAACAGAGCTGTCTCCTTGTTTTATTCTCTATGTATCAGTTCTTGAGAACAGGTAATCGGCATTGGTGTCGCATGTCAGATATTAGCGAACTTTAGAATAGGGCATTGAATCATCAACCATGGCTTTTCAGCATATCATATGTGTCTGTATCCAAGCTTTGGATCTTTTGTTACAGATGCTGCTATTCAATAACATCAATCAATGTACTTCCAGTGATCAATGACCTGTCCTGGCCATGGGATGGACATACAGGTGCAGGGTTTGTTACATGGCCTGATAACTACACTGTATCTGCAGCGAGCCATGCAACTGTGTCCATGACATGAGCAGGACAGGTTATTATCCACTAGAAGTAACAAGGAAGGTTATCATTGAATAATAACAAGCAGAGATCTTCAAAACTATGAGGAATAATATAATGTCTCATTAAGCAAAGAATAACATTTAGTTCATAAACCCAGAATATTCTTTTTAAATTGTGCAGACTATGTCAATATTCATGTGTAGTTAGTTCGCTGCATTGGAGAAGTATCTTACGGATTTACTAATGTTCTTTGTATATCTGCCCTAATTCCCTTAAAGACACTGAAAGAATGAAGCATAAGCAGGCATATTGCATAATTAATAATGTTTTCATGGATATAATGTTGCTGCTGCAAGATCCTGGAGAGTTTATACATAGCCTGCTGACAAGGCTTTATTTTCAGTAAGATTGTGCCCGGCCTGCTCAGAACAGAAGGCTTGTCAGACCTAAGGTATCTGTATTATAGGAATTTTAAAGAACCAAATCTACTGTATCTATCATGTATCCTCAAACAGACTGGTGACTAGAGAGGAGCAAACCGATTCTGAACAAATTGGGTTCCTTGCAAATTTTCCAAAGATTTTGGGTTCAACCAAACCTGAATCATTATTATCCATGAATCATTATTAAACTATGGGGGCTCCTCATATTCATTATAATTGGTGTAGATGTCCATTGTGGTACATGGGCATGTGTCTAAGGCCCGAGCCTTTTCTTAAATCAGGACTGCCTTGCGCCTGTCAGGGCCTTTATTAAGACTGGCGAACAAAAATAAATCTGCACCATTGTGTGCTAATACATTGGGGTAAACTAATAGGTGATGTAAAGTTAGACTACTAGATAGTCTGAAGATGTGCCAGATTTATCATCCAGCATTGACTACGGCCATAAATCTGGTAAGGTTTACCACTTTCTAGGGACATAGCCATAGGTGGTGCAACAGTAGCAGTCTCTGCTGGGTCACGGTCCTTGGAGGGACCTAAAAAGCCCCGAGACACATAAAATATACCAGTATTCTAAATGGCTCAAGGCATATAGTTGCTCCATTATAGTTTTTACATTGGGGCCCTGTAGCTAAAGTATTAGTAATTCTGCCTCTAGGTGTATCTGGCCAGATGATATAAACTTGCATTTATACTACATATATAGTATTTTGACACATAAGCCATTGCCTAAAGTGACGTTTCCGTGCTAGTAATTTCTGAAAAGGGTTGCACACTTTTTCATAGCATTGCAACAAGACCTCTCACTTCTATTATCATGAAAACACATCCTGTACAGTATTCAGTCCATAAATGATACTGCTTCTCCATAGTCGCAATACCCTGCAGTGTGTGTCTGTGTCATTGTGCACATTACATGAATATGATTTACAGGTTACGTCCTGCCCCGCAGGTTGATCTATGGCAGCCCAGCAGTTTTGGCAGCATCCTGAATAACACCATCACTGATGTTCACATATCTAATACCAGCTCTGAGGCTCTGCTAACATACCTCAGACAAGCCAACGTGGACCACAGGTAAGGATATAGGTACTTTGATAGAAACTACCTATTCTGAATAAAACTATGGTGCTGCCATTGCTACCTTATATCTGTAGTGTTGGAGCACTGAAACAGACGTATGAAGAAAGTTGAATTATTTGAGAGAATGACACAACGTAACATAACAATGCATACTCTCCTGATAAATCCGCTGCTGCTCGGGCACTGCTACTCCGGTGTTCCCTTATGGTCTTTGCTTACTTGGCTGCAGTGATGACGTTCCAGTCTACATATCACTGCAACCCATCACTGGTCACTGTATAGCCGAGACCACTGAGGTCAGCAATTTACTGCGTCGCTCCTATCGCTTAAGGGAATATCTGAACTGGCATAGAAAAGCCCAGTCTAGATAAATCTCCCCATTTTATAAACTTGTGTCTCCATCCTTATAATTTTTACACCGTCCCCAGATTTGTGGTTCCTCCCCTATGAGAGAGCTGTAAGATGTGTCACAATTACTCACACTCCATGTATGCCACTTTTTGTGCAATTCATGCCAGAATTTTGCTACATTTTGCATCTCCCATTGTATAAATCTGCTAAACACTGTGCACTTATTACAGCCTGGAAACTAATCATTATTATACATTGTTTTCAGAGGAAAAGGAGAAAATACATCTATGAATTAAAAGAATGGAGACCAAAAATATTTGAGTTCCCTTTACGAGCAGATTTTATTTCCCGGGAAGGTTTATTGTGTACATTGAGATGCAGATTGAATTAACACATAATGAAATTGATTCATTATATTCAGTGTCCCCACATGCGCGCCTTTTCCATCGAGTAATGAAACGGAGAATTAGGAGGCAGCATGGTCGAAAGATGGAGGACATAAATCGATTTATCTTTAAGTGTTTGTACCAGTGTGTTCTTTGGAGTAGAATAGTCTCTACCATGCAGCATAAAGCAGCTGAAATTTTACATTCTCTTTACATCATTTGTGAAAGTTGTAAATTACGTTTATTTTTGCGGCTCTTTGATGCTTCTATCAGATTATTAACTATTACTGCAGAGACAAGGGCATAGATACCACCACGGTCAAAGATACCACACAGTTGGTGGGGGGGATTTATTAATACTTGCCATTCTTATGCCAGTCTTAACTGATTCCCAGCCAGGCGTAAGACTCACCAGAATTACTAAGAGTCTCTGGCCTGGTAGTAATTCTAGCGCATGTACTTAGATGCACATGGTTGGATAGCTACACAAGTAAGGGAACAACGTAGGTTTGTGGTATAACTCACACCAATTTTTTGGCATGAGTTATAGTAAATCTGGTGGACCAGGTGTCTCTTCCCGGGCCCATCTAGATTCCCGCCCTACTCACTATCTATAAAATTGGCATATGGGTCATAAAGGCTGAAATGTGTGAGCGTGTGCCAATAAGGTGCCAAGCTGAGGTGCATTTTTGGCCACTTTTGAGGTTCATCCATCCTAGCAAATGGTCTCCAGTGTCTCTAGTGCCTATAGAGAAGGTGTGACTGACCAACCATCTAATGTGTGTAGTTGTGGCCCAATTTTCCCATGATGGCAAATGTCGAAGGAAAGAAAGGTCACGCATGTTGGATTTCAATATGTGCATTCCTTCTGCTTCAGGGGGGGATAAGCAAGAGGTGTTTGCCTATGGTCTATACCCCTCTCTTGACTGAGAACACATGACCGTCATCTAGAATGTACATTTACATGGAGGGGTGCAAGAGCCACCTCAAAGGGCTTTTATCATTAAACAAACCCCTACCTCGTGATAAATTAGTAGGTTTTCCCCATGTATGCCTCCTGCAGGTCATTGAAATGCAAGTGCGTCCATGACTGGCGCTTCTGTCACTTTTATGGGGAATGGAGGATAAGTGTAATTCATGATAACACCCCTTTAAGGATATATGTATAATAAAATGACAGCAGTCATTTAGCCAACATCTGTCTAAGGTGTATGACCAGCTTTAGCTATCCCCATTCCTATGGATAGTCTGAACAATATTTCCTCACTTCTGCTCCCCACCAGCAGTTCACATCCTACAGTCTCAAGACTTTGAAAGAAAACTGTAGCTGCATCCCCCTCCTCCCAGTACACTTTTTTTTTTACTGTACAATTCTAGTTGATTTTCATGAGGTCTCCCCATTTTGTTAATATTTACAGAAAGCCTGCTGTCACACAACTAGAAGAAACATTTGGCACATCTACTTTAAGTATATATATATCAAATGAACAGACTTTATATATGAATTTGTATGTATACCACGTACATTTTAAGACAGTTTTATAAAATTATAAAAACCACATGCTGCCTGATAACGTTGGCAATTTGTTCTTATTTATGTATATATATATTTCCTTCCCAGTATTCTTGTACAAAATTTGCAGAATTTGATTGAAAAGCAGAATCATTCTAAATCTAAGAGGAAGCGAAGATCGCTGCCAAAACACGATTATGAAGATTATCATCCCCTCGAAGAGGTACGTTCTTTCTATGGTTCGCATGGAAACTGGATGTATGAAAGTGTTATCGAGATACATTCATAAAAAATACTTATAGAAACTTTTATCATTTGCCCCACTCATAACAAAAAGCTCCATAAAATATAAGTATAAGCAAGTAAATAATATGTTTCAGTCCAGATACTAATAATTGCTGTTTCCTTAGGTGACTTTTCAGTATAATCTGTGATGTCTATTTATGGAGACGACCAATTTCCTCTGAAATTTTAAGTGGTTGCCTCAAAGAGGTTTTACTTTATTTTTTGATGTTTTTGTTTGTATAAAAAATATGTATTACACATAATGGGTCATATTCAAGACAAGCGTTTTATATGCTGGTCTTATCCTGTCCTGTGCTGGTATTACATACAATACATTCCTTAATAATTGTGGCGCACCAGGATCTGGCTACACTAGGAGTTGGAATAGATTTCAGGTATTATACCCATTTTCTGTTGTATGTATGTTAAAGGAGATATCCAGTTTCTAACATTGATGGCGTATCCTTACGATAGGTCATCAATATTACATCTGTGAGGGTCTGATGGTTGAGACCCCTGCAGATCTGCTTCCTCAGGATAGCACGGATCCCAATATTGTTGACAATAACCCCTGCCCTTTCCAACCGGCCCACTCACATTTATAGAAAGTGGCCAAATTTTCCGTACACGAGAACGTGTCCCGTAGACTATTTTTAAACATCCTATTTGTACTTGACTTTTCTTTTGCTCCTGGCTACTTTCCCTATCTCTTATTATCATCTGCCCGTTCTCTGCTGCAGGTGAATGCAGCTGGATCTGCTGCCATAAGAATGACACATCACTACTGCAAATACAGTTACAACATTCACAGCAGCTTTAACTGCCTAATGGACTGTAAATGCAGCCTGTTGGGTTTTTGTCTACTCAGCTTTTGTTAACCGCATTGATCATAGTGGAGTATTGACTAAGTAGAACTTTCTCTTTCTACATTCACCTGCTGGCGTACACAATATTGTGTAATGCAACATGCAGAACGACTGTCTATAAACACCGTCCAGCTGGTCCTAAAAGATCCAGGTGAAAGGAAAATATTATAGTCTCCAATAAAAATGAAGGAAATGTTAGGAAATAGTTGTTGCATATAGATGACAGAAGCAGTTATGTCAGTTGTGAAGTGCTGTCCATGTATACACCAAGTGTTAGGTTAATATGTCACATGTATTGTAATAATAATAATAATAATAATAATAATACATTTTATTTGTATAGCGCCAACATATTCCGCAGCGCTGTACAATTTGTAGGGTTCAAATACAGACAGAAAAATACATTACAAAGAAAATCATTTCACACAATGGGACTGAGGGCCCTGCTCACAAGAGCTTACAATCTATGAGGTAGAGGGGGTGACACAAGAGGTAGCAGGGGCGGCATTGCTTATGCAGAGGTCAGACACTTTTGTGATAGAGTTTACGGTCATAACATAAACATAAGACTTTATGAGCCGTCGACAGTCGTGTCCTTTAACATGTGGATGGAGCTTGGACCTATAAAGTTAGCATGAGATGACATCATATCATCTGGGGAAATGTGGGAGCGGGGACAGAGGAAGGTTAAGGGTTTACGTACTGTATTGTACTGAATAGATGAATAAATAACACAGAAGACTGATGGCAGAAAAGGTGCACAAGGTCCATCTAGTCTGATGTATATCTTAGGATTGATGTGGTTATCCCAGGCATGTGTAAATTTACTAATAGATACCATGCCTGATGAAGAGACCGAGTAGTCTTGAAAGCTTGCAATCTATCATCATTTTTGTTAGCCATTAAAAAAAGGTATCAACTACTGCAGACTTTCAATCTTTGCATTTAAATTTACTAATGCTAGGTTCACACTAGCGTTGCCTCTCCGTTGTTCTGGTCCATTGGAGAAAAACTGAAACCAATGGAGGAAAAAGGGGGATACCGGGCTTTTACTCCACCAATCTTGAGAGTCGCCAGCGCAGGAGTGAATGTAGATTTAATTGTAGATTTCCCATCTATATCTGCTGGAATTATGTTCCACTAATGTCAGTGAAGGCAGGGCTCGTTCACATCTGCGCCCGGTCTCCGTTCTACAGGTTTCTGTTTCCTGCACAAAACAGAGCAGCATACGGAAACCTGCAGGACTTTTTCTCACCCATTCATTTGAATGGGTGAGAAAGCTGTCCGGCCGTGAGTGGCGGTGAGCATTTTACGCTCTCCGCCGCCACCGGTTTTTTAATCCGGACACAGAGTCGGCCATGCAGTACTCTGTGTCCGGATTTAAAAAAACGGTTTGCGGCGGAGAGCGTAAAACGCTCACTGCGGCTCACGGCAGGACCCGGTCTGTGGTTTCCGTCTTCTTGCATGCATTAGACGGAAACCACAGAACAGAGACCCGAACGCAGGTGTGAACCTAGCGTAATATTGGCTCTGATCTCCCCCCCCCCAATCCATTTTTCAGTTTGTGTTCCATTGTTTTTTTTTCTTTCCCTTCTTTCCTCAAGACTATACGGGGCTTTCTTCAAGGCCACACAGATACGTTGCCAGATGGCAAAATCTCTCTATAAATGAGAATTTGTAGCAATGTCATTGTATGGTTACTCAGACAGATTGTACAAACTCTTTATTTCTAGATTGTGAAGTGGATGCATCACATGAATAAAAGTCATCCTAACCTTGTCCACATGTTCTCCTTGGGAACATCCTATGAGGGAAGACCATTGTATGTGCTCAAGGTAAGAGGACGGTGACTCATCTGAAACACCAAGCATTGCTTTCCTTTGAAGCATCACTGCCTGTTATGTCAGTCTCATTATAAATTGCAGATGCAGATTTTTTGCGCACAGAAAAATCTGGAACTTTCTTAATCCTCATGTACATAGGTATATGAAGGGTAAGACTAAATAACACTCTATACAGATACACAAACTGTACTACGTGGAATTGTATTTTATACAGTGATTTTCCATATGGTGTACATTCAGGTACTGTATTAGTACTTGCATAAAAAGTTCCATACATGTACTGTAGGAGTTTTTCCTTGTCACTAATTTTGGGAATAAAACCACTAGTCCAAAGAGATCTTGTATGGAAATGTTTACAATTTTAGGGTGCATTCACACTGAGTAAACGCTAGCTTATTCTGAACGTAAAACACGTTCAGAATAAGCGGCGTATAAAGCAGCTCCATTCATTTCTATGGGAGCGGGGATACGAGCGCTCCCCATAGAAATGAATGGGCTGCTTCTTTCACTCCGAGCAGTCCCATTGAAGTGAATAGGGAGTGCCGGCGTGTACGCTCCGGCATGAGCAGAGCTTGCCGTATACGCCGGCACTCCCCATTCACTTCAATGGGACTGCTCGGAGTGAAAGAAGCAGCCCATTCATTTCTATGGGGAGCGCTCGTATGCCAGCTCCCATAGAGATGAATGGAGCTGCTTTAGACGCCGCTTATTCTGAACGTGTTTTACGTTCAGAATAAGCTAGCGTTTACTCAGTGTGAATTCACCCTTACACTATGCATTGACAATCTTTTAGGAAAATCATTGTCCTTGCAGCATTCGATGTTGTTTCATGTGATATAGGTATTCCATATGTATTCCATACGTTGTGACAAACATATTACAATGTATGGAATCATAGAAACACTATTATGGCTCTGTAACATTCACAGGTCATAAGATTTTAGTCTGAAAGCCATTAATCTCTACTTTCGTGTGTTGAGAGCTTCTCTTAATAGTTGTAAAAGAATATATTTGACTAAAACTAGGGAAATTAAAACTAACCATTGCACCACTGGTAAATTCCCTGCTGCTCCAGCTCAGCCACTCCGTTTGTCCTTCTTGGGTTGTCTGGCAGTGGTAACAGAAGTTAAAGGTGCTTTCTAGGATCATGACATTGCTGACGATCCTTAGAATAGGCCATCAAAATTAGATTAGTCAGCTGTTTCATGAGCTTGCAACATTTAAGTGAGCTCTACTTCCTCTTCTCAGGCCAATTCCATCATATTCATTTGTCACATGGCCGTGCTCAGTCCAATTCAAATAAATGGGGCAGACCTGCAGTACCAAGCACAGCCACTATAACGTTTAAAACACAAAAACATTCACAGCCCTGGTGTGGTTTGGCACAATATATAGGCTTAAAAATCCGAATGTCCTATAATTTTAGATAGAATAACAATGTCCAAAGGAAAAAAGTTATATGGGTTACTCACTCATTAAAGGCGTACTGAGAAATTGCAACGAAACTCCTTGGTTCCTCCGGCTTGGAACACAGGTGCATAGAACATGTAGAAAGACGTGGAGTCCAGCAAAATCCTCATGAATAAAAACTCTTGACTTTATTTAGTTCATTTTAAAAATTGTACATACATCTCCATATAGAATGTGCATCTCCAAGGTGTAAGGATAGCTGGGAGACACAACAGATGTCAACGACAGACTTAGACTGACCAGCTGACGCATTTCGAAACAGTTCGTTTCTTAGTCATAGCTATGACTAAGAAACGAACTGTTTCGAAATGCGTCAGCTGGTCAGTCTAAGTCTGTCGTTGACATCTGTTGTGTCTCCCAGCTATCCTTACACCTTGGAGATGCACATTCTATATGGAGATGTATGTACAATTTTTAAAATGAACTAAATAAAGTCAAGAGTTTTTATTCATGAGGATTTTGCTGGACTCCACGTCTTTCTACATGTACTATAACGTTTATGCCGCTGTGCTTGGTATGCAGTGAAGAGGCCACAAATGCGTCAGCCCCTTCAATCCACTGATCTGTGGGGGTTCTTGGTGTTGGACCCCTACAATCTGACATTGATGACCTACGCTAAGAACAGGTAATCAGTATCATTCCTGCAGAATCTACATTATTACAAAAAAACTGCACTGATAACGTCATGCAGTGGTGTTTCTCCAACAACATTATGACGCTACCTCTATTGTTCCACCTTGTGAGGTGCACTGACTATCCCTTAGGTACATTATTGTACTGATCTGATTTTCATACCAAATGCACTAAATAGAGATGATCTTCATTCAGTTGGGAGCCAAGCCATCCTCTACTAAGAAGTCCTCCAAGAGAGAAGTGTGGATTGACTGTGGAATTCATGCCCGAGAATGGATTGGCCCAGCATTTTGTCAGTGGTTTGTAAAGGAGGTACTATACATTCCTGTTACTACTATTAAGGAGTTTTGTATAGATTTGTAACTAAAAAGATACATTTATCTTTTTATTCATAGGCTGTAAATACTTATAAAACGGATCCAGTTATGAGAAAAATCATGGACCTTCTCTATGTCTATGTGATGCCAGTGTTTAATGTAGATGGCTACCGGTACAGCTGGACACATGTAAGTATTTTATGGCCTGTGGTGGAAAAGGGACTTTGTTGAACACCTCTATAGTTTTCCAGTATTCACAGTGAGATCAGTAGTATTGGTATAAACCCATGTACGTTGATCTGATATTTGCTGGCATCCAGAGTTTTATTATTTAATTCTGTGTCTGTTGGAATTTGCAGATGTGAGAAAAAATAAAAATAAAACTTAGAACTTCAATGTTACCATATTCTAATGTATGGTAATTATTAATAAAGAAATAGTGTCAGCTAAAGGAGTATTCCTGGTAAAGGTGGAGCATGAAGCTCCTGAGCCCCATTCCAAAATCTATACAACTATAATGTATCGTTTATAGTACTGGTCTTCTCATATTGGGAAGAGACAACTTATGGGTCACTTAAGGACTTGGGATTCCGAGATTTTAAAGGGGTTGTCCCATCTCAAGGATCCTATCTACACTGGTAGTTTATGTAAATTGAAGACTTTTCCTAAATATATTGCTTTGGAAATGTTGCTTTGTTTGCCTGCTGTGTGAACTTATTCCTCCCAATGTTTACACAGCGTTGCTATAACCACGAACCTGTGGAAGAAGTGACATCACTCACTGTTCTTGCCAACAGGACAATCAGTTCAACGAAGTGCAGTTTGCTGATAAAGCTGAGTCTGTTATCTCTCTATGTAAACACACAGATAACACTGAGTCCATCCTCTAGAAGCATCTGCATATTATCTGATCTGCATAAGTATTGTGATACTTCTCAGGCCCAATCAGCAAGAGGGAGGAGGGGGAGAGAAATACAGGAAGTGAGAAGAAGAGATTGCAGGCTGACTGCTGATACACTGAGATGGGAAAACCCCTTTAAAGGGTCTAGAGTAGACCCTATTGACTTCTATGAGAGAGTTTTCTAGGAATGCTCTGTGACTTGTGAAAAGGTCATTGTGCAGAGAGGGGAGTAGAAAAGATGTGAAATTACCTATTGTGACTGGTGGATTCTGTGTCTTCTGTGTATTCATGATAGCTCTGATCATGGGTGTGCTGATAACATTAGGTTCACATCTGCATTGGCGTCTCTGTGAGGAATATGTTGGTGCTATATAAGTAAAATGCATTATTATTATTATTATTATCATTATTATTAATAAGTCATCAGTGAAGTGTGAGATCTTGAAATGATACTTATTAGAGATGAGCGAACACTAAAATGTCCGAGGTTCGAAATCCGATTCGAACAGCCGCACATTGTTCGGCTGTTTGAACGGATTTTGAACCCCATTCCCCATACGTCAAACAGCAGCGCAACAACTGGGGTATTCCTGCCCCTGCGAGCAATTAGGACAGGTGGAACTTTTACTTAATCAAAAGTGGAACCTCCCCTATAAGAGGCCAACTGACCCCCTCCCCCCCGCGTTTTTTTCTGTCCTGCTGGGCAGGACAGGTGGCAGGGGAAGGTTGGGAGGGGGGGCAGAGTTCCTCTCTCCCACTTTCCCTTTTTTTCCTTTTTTTCCTTTTATATTTTGTTGCTGTGGGTTGGGCGCCCCCCTCCCCAAGATTGGGGGGGGGGGGGGGAGAGCTCGACTGCAGCCTACCTGAAGCGTTGGAGGCGCGGGCAGGGACCCGCGCACTTTGGCGTTCGGCGCCGGCTTTCCCGGGCTCCTGTACGAAGCTTCGGAGTTCGGCGCATGCGCAGGATGGGTTCGTGTGCGTGCGCGCCGGGCCCGGCTGTGTTATGCGCTCCCGTGCCGCCGGGCATGCGCAGTAGCTCGCGCCTGTCCGACGGCTTTCTCTGCTCTCCCCGGCTCTTAGAAACTGAGCGGGGGGGAGTATTGGGACACGGTGAAGGGGCACGGAGCTCCCCCTTGGTGGGGGGGAGAGTATGAAGCCCCTGGGTCCCTCACCTTTACACCACCCACCCCCCCTCGGGAGGGGCGGGGTTTATTGTGCCCTCCCCCTCTGGGAGGTATATTAGTATGGCAGCTTCTGCCTGTCAGTCGCTGCTCAGGTGTTGCAGGGACTGGTTCAGGCTCTGAAGCTTGCTCAGCTTGGTGGTGTACAGAGAGTCTTCAACTCAGCATTTAAACTTTCTGGACTGGATTGTAAGGTATTTTTTTCTTGGTTTAGGGAAGTGATCTGTGGATCCCTGTCAGGTATGGGGGGAGATATTTTTATGAATTTGGTCTCTTTTTTAGATGGCTTCTTCATCCTCGTCGTCAAGTTCCGACGAGGGAAGACGCAGGAAATCCGCAGCGGTGCGCAGACACGCACCATGCAAGGATTGCAATATTCCGTTACCTGATGGATATGAAAATTCACGATGTCGTCAATGTAGGGCTCCACGGGCGGAAGAAACCCAGGTTCATGAGGTCATCTCCTGGGTGAAAGGTTTTGTGGAGGAGTCTATGCGTGAAATGAAGGACTCTATCGCCCATCTCACGAAGAGACCTCGTCTGGAGTCCACTTCCCGTCCGTTTCCTCTGAATGAGGAATTTCAGATTGTGGATGAAGTCTCTTCAGATGAAGAGTCGGTGGATACGGGTCCGTCTTTTCCCTTGGAGAAAATGCCAAGGCTGATGAAAATGGTGCGTCCAGAGCGTGACGGGGACCCGGACCAGAAGGGACAGAGGTCCTTCAAGGTGGAGCCGGCAGTGGCAAGAAACATGGAGGCGGAGTGGAAGCGCCCGGAGAGGTCATTTCAACTCTCCAAGAAGTTTCGGACCCTCTTTCCGGTGGAGGAGGACCAGTTTGATCGCTGGGGTCCGCCCCCGAGGGTCGATATGGCCGTTTCGAAGCTGTTGAAACGAACAGTGGTGCCATCGGCAGATGGCTCTAATCTACAGGATGCGATGGATCGGCATACGGAGGTAAGTGGCCACCTTAAGGTGGGGAGACAAGATCTCAGGAGAACATACCTAATCCCTTCTCTTTTATCAGGGTTCCCTACGTCGAATTTATACTTCAGCAGCTGCGCAGGCCTCCGTGGGAATTTCAGCGACCGAGGTCGTCCAATTTTTGAAAGGCAATGTTTCAGTCCTTCGGAGGAATATTGATGCGGGGGTCCCACGCGATGAATTGCTGGCATTTCTGTCGTCCACTTCGTTGGCGGTGGACTACCTGGCGGAAGCGGCATCATATCAAGTGAAGATCGCGGCAAGGGCTATGGCATTAGCCACAGCGGCTAGACGGCCCCTTTGGTTGAAGCCCTGGAGGGCTGACAATACATCGAAGTACAACCTTTGCGCTCTCCCCTTCGAGCCTGGTAAGCTCTTCGGTAAGGAGCTGGATGCCATTATGGAGGGGTTAGCCGACAGTAAGGGGAAGAATCTTCCCCAAGGAGCTCTGGGTAGAGCAGGCCCTTCATTTCGGGGTCGAGGATTTAGACCCTTCCCCTCTAGGGGAACATATCAAAGGCGCCCCGGGGCAGAGGCTTTGGTCGGCGTCTCACCCGTGAGGCAGAGAAGAAGAAGCCAAGTTTCTGACATTCAATCCTCCCCTCCTCTACCGCCCGTTCCCATTTCCCCAATTCCGGTAGGAGGGCGTTTGTCTCTTTTTCTCCCAGCTTGGGTTCGCTGTATTCAGGATCCGTGGGTTCTGCAGCTGGTAGCTGCAGGATTCAGAATAAAGTTTATTTCGAAACCCCCCGACAAATTTGTCAGAACCCGTATTTTATTGGATCTCAAACAAATTCTCCTAGAGAGGGCCGTCCAGGAGTACCTGGACAAGGGCGCCCTAGAACAGGTGCCTCAGGTAGAGCAGTCAACCGGCGTGTATTCTCCAGTTTTTTTGGTACCAAAAAACTCAGGGGGCTGGAGAATGGTGGTGGATCTAAGAGGTCTCAATCGTTACATTGTCAAGACTCCTTTCCGAATGGAAACTATCAGGTCAGTATTGCCGTTCCTGCAGCACGGAGACATGTTCGTCACGTTAGATCTGAGAGATGCATATCTACACATCCTAATATTTCCACCGCACAGGAGGTTTTTGAGAATTGCGGTTGTGTTGAACGGTACGCTACGCCATTTGCAATTCGCAGCCCTGCCGTTTGGGATTTCTTCGGCCCCCTACACCTTTACAAAGGTTGTGGCTCCGGTCGTTGCGGCTCTTCGGCTCCAGGGTATCTTCATAGTACCCTACCTGGACGACTGGCTGTTGAAAGCCCAGTCAGCAGAGGTCCTCACTGCCCACCTAAACACCACCATCGCCTTCCTAGGCGAACTGGGTTGGCTCATAAATTGGCAAAAATCCGTGGTTATTCCGTCCACTCGGATCCAATTCCTAGGATTCATCCTGGATTCCCTCAAGATGCGAGTTTCCCTACCTCCCGGGCGGGAGGAGAAGATTCGCCGGGCAGTACATCACTTAGCGGTGACACGGAGAGTTCAGGTGAGAACATCCATGAGGGTCCTGGGATTGATGGCGGCAGCTGCAGATGCAGTGCCATGGGCACTATGGCACATGCGGCCATTACAGTGCGAGACTCTCAGGTTATGGAACCGCAGCCAGACGGGGCTGCAAAGACTCATCCAGTTGTCTGTCGAAACCCGTCGGTCACTACGGTGGTGGTCCCATCTGAAGAACGGGAAGTCCACGATCCAGCCTGTCTGGACCCTGTTGACGACAGATGCCTCCCTCTATGGATGGGGAGCGCATCTGGGGGAGACCCTAACAAGCGGAACATGGGGGCCGGAGGAGAGGTCCCAGTCATCAAATTGGCGCGAATTGTGCGCAATCCTCAAGGCACTACGTTATTTCACCCAAACGCTCCGCGGCAAGGCAGTCAGGGTCAGGACAGACAATGTCACGGCAGTCCTGTATCTGAACAAACAAGGAGGGACGAGGTCCCCATCTCTGCTCAGGTTAGTAGGCCAGATCTTCACCTGGGCGGAAGGCAACGTAAGTCATCTCACGGCGGTGCACATAAGAGGACATCTAAACACGTTGGCGGATCAGCTAAGCAGAGGCCTGACTGTGGAGGGCGAATGGTCGCTGAACCGGGAAGTTTTCCTTCAACTTACCCAGATGTGGGGTCTCCCCGAGGTGGACCTGATGGCCACCCAGTACAATGCCAAGGTGGAGAGGTTTTGTTCCCTCTACCAGGAGGACAACCCCTTGGCAGTGGATGCCCTATCAATACCTTGGAAGTTCAGGCTGGCATACATCTTCCCTCCACTTCCCATGGTTTCGAAGGTATTGGCCAAGATCAGACAAGACCAGGTATCGGTCATTGCAATCATACCATTCTGGCCAAAGAGGGCATGGTTTACCCACCTCATGCAGATGAGTCGAGGGAACTATTGGAGACTTCCGCTTCTTCACAACCTGGTAACCCAGAACAGTCGGCTATGCCAGGACCTGGAGACGTTCAACCTGACAGCCTGGAGGTTGACCGTGCCTTATATGGACACGGAGGACTATCCCAAGCCGTTCGAGCGACCTTAGCTTGTTCTAGGGCACTATCAACTAACAGAGCTTATGTAAGGATTGGTAGAATCTACCAACAATGGTGCGAGGAGAACCGGCGATCCGGTTCGGAGATTGAGTCGGTGTTGGAGTTTATGCAGAATGGCCTGGACAAGGGGCTTGCTCCGGCGACGCTAAGAGTACACATGGCAGCATTGTCTGCGGTCCTGGGGATCAGGTTGTCCCAGAATCCCTTGGTGAGTCAATTCTTGAAAGGAGCCTCTAGGCTCCACCCCTCTGTTCACAGCCCGGTCCCTCAATGGGATCTGGGTACGGTACTACAGGGACTTTGTGAGCCCCCCTTTGAGCCGCTGCAGGAGACAGATTTGAAATGGGTATCTTATAAGGTGGCATTTTTGTTGGCGGTTACCTCAGCAAAACGAGCTGGGGAGCTGCAGGCTTTGGCTGCTACAGAGCCTTACTTATTATTTTTCCCAGACAGGGTCCAGTTGAGGTACCTGCCGGGGTTCCTACCCAAGGTGCCCTCTGGGCAGAATATAAACCACGTTATCTCACTGCCCACCTTCTTTCCTTCCCCAGTGAGCCGGGAGGAGGAAAGGTGGCATACCCTGGACCTAAGGAGATGTCTAAGTATCTACCTGGAACCGACTAGCGCGTTCAGGAGGACCGAGAACCTGTTTGTGAATGCGTCAGGTAGGAATAGAGGGGAGAAAGTATCCAAGGGTACCCTTTCACGTTGGATCAAGGGGGCCATTTTTCAGGCCTTCCAGAATCAGGGACTGCCACCTCCAGACTTCGTCCGGGCACATTCCACCCGTGCGGTGGCCACCTCCTGTGCGGAGAGACAGTCCGTCTCTTTGGATCAAATCTGCTCAGCGGCAACATGGAGTTCGCACTTGACATTCGTAAGACATTACAGATTGGAGCGGTTCGCGGCAGAGGCAGTGGCTTTTGGCCACTCAGTCCTTTCATCAGGCTGCCAGGAAGTCCCACCCTAGGGGGGATTTACTTGCTACCTCCCCAGTTGTTGCGCTGCTGTTTGACGTATGGGGAATGGAAGATTATGTAGATAATCTGTTTTCCCATAGTCCAAACAGCAGCGCAAGCTTCCCTCCCTTCCTGTTCTGAAGATATTTTCGGAATATTATACTTTATAATTACGCGGGGGGGGAGGGGGTCAGTTGGCCTCTTATAGGGGAGGTTCCACTTTTGATTAAGTAAAAGTTCCACCTGTCCTAATTGCTCGCAGGGGCAGGAATACCCCAGTTGTTGCGCTGCTGTTTGGACTATGGGAAAACAGATTATCTACATAATCTTCCATTATAGTCTATGGGGGGAAATGCTCGTTTCAGGGGTAGGCAAAATTCGATACAATTATACTTACCAAGTCCACGAGTAACGGTCGGGCTGGATTCCCCTTGAAGTCTTCTCCTGGCGCAACGCCCCCGTGACGTCTTCCGGCAGGAATTCACTCTGCCTAGGCATCGGGGCCTAGGCAGAGTGAATTCCACCCGGAAGAAGACACGGGGACGCAGCGCGGAGAAGACTTCGGAAAGGTAAGAGAAGAACCAGCGTTGATTGGCAGAATGTATAGCATTCTGCCAATCAATGCTGGTTCTGCATCGAACCTTAAACTTAGAACAGCTAGTAGTGTTTCGATCATAGTATTCGATCGAACACCTACTCGATCAAATACTACTCGCTTATCTCTAATACTTATATTAAAGAGAATTCCATTGTTATGATTTCCAATCTAGAAATATTAGCATTGCTGACACATTCATGGCATTTCACATTACGTTCTCTATAGTAAATATAGAAAGGTTTAGTTCTATTGAAAATAATACATTTAATCAATTCTTTTTCTTTCACCAAATCTGTATGTGCAGAATGCTGGCGGAATAACACAATACAATAGTAAAGCTGTTCAGAATAATGTGAACCATAAAAGGCGTAAACTAAACTAAAGGATACAATTGAAGGACAAAAGAGAAACTAAATTACTTGGGATAGAAGAAAAGAATATATTATCAGAATAGACAACGGGATCAGAAGAGATTTCTGCACTGAAAAATATAATTCCCCTATTGGATTTTTACAATTTTACTAGCTTGCTGACTTTACAGCTGTAAATCTGCCATATTTATGAACAAAACTACACCGAGGCAGATTTATGAACATTGTAAAAAAACATTCTATATTGGTCACAGTAACCAATCATACGACCATATTTTTAATCCTCAATTGCTGATTAAAGTATGGTCACATGAACTTCTATGGGCCCGTACACACAGCCATAGTTTTTGTGTCTGTGTCCGGGCCGTAGTAAAGACCAGCAGAATATGGAACAGATCCTATACCTGTCTGTATTTGTAGGTCATTCCGTTCACTTCAATGTATGGGTTAGTGTGTCATGGATGGCACATGGATACCAACACGGTTGTGTGAAGGAGGCCTGAATCTCCCATTATGCTATGTCTTGGGCAACTAAAGGGGGTACATGGCAAGGGACACCAATGAAAGGATCCCTGTGTCATGCACCACCCCTTTATACTCTGCACTAGGCCTCATTTATCTAAACCAACCAATACGAAGGCCCGGTTCACATCTGCATTCGGTAATCTGTTCGGGGAGTCTGGATGGGGACCCCCGAACGGAATACCGAATGCATTGACAAGCGGTGACGAGTAAAAGCACACAGATCCCATAGACTATAATGGGGTCCATGAGCTTTCCACGCGGTGTCCGCACAAGTCATGTGGACAGGAAAGTAGATCACAAAGTACTTTTCTGTCCGCATCTGCAGACACTGTGCGGAAAGCACATGGACCCCATTATAGTCTATGGGGTCTGTGTGCTTTCATAATCTTAGCACTTCCCAATGCATTTGGTATATTGTTCGGGAGAGGGATCCCCAAGCGGACTCCCCGAATAGAATACCGAACAGAGATGTGAACCAGGCCTAAGGCCCCATGTTACGGAAATGCATTTTGGCTGCTATGGAAACACAGCGAAAAAAAAGGTTGCTTTATACAGTAACAGCAAAGTGAATGAAATTTGTTTTCATATGCAGTAAATTTAATAGGGTAACGAAATAAAGTTAAAAATTTTTTTTTTTTTTAAAAACACATTTTTGCTGTGTTTTTCCTGATTTTTGCTACGGTGAGACTTTACTTAAGGTCAATTCAGAAGATACAGATTTTGCTGCAGGTGTTTTGAGTCAATACAAAGAATGGCTACAATAGGAATGGGAAATATAAAGGAATCTCATATATTTCTCCCTTCTGCCCAATCCACTCCTAGCTTTAGCTAAAAAAAACTACAGCAAACTCTGCAACAAACCTGTCAAAATACTGAATTACTTATATTTGTTTTTGCTTCAATAACTTTGTTCACCCATTTTTGCATGGTTTACTATCTGAATATATGATATATTACGATTTTTTTGTGCTATAATTTTAAAAACTCATTAAAATAGTGGATACTGGTGGATACTGACATACCCTTGCATGCATTGAACTCGGAACACTTGAATGTCTCTGGCCCTCCCACTGAAGTCAATGGGATCAGGGGTGTATTGGTGTCCACCAGGGGTTCCATGGCATTCAATATAATTTATCTTTATGGATTGAGGATAAATATTTTTATGGCTTATTGTCTTTAAAAAGCTAATGTCTCTCCTCCTAGCACCTGACCCGACCAGGCATATTCCAGTTTGGATCTATTTATGACCTTGCTCGTAGATTTAATTATTAATGTGAAAACCTATAAATGTACAGGAAACAGACCAAAGGTCATAAACGGGGTCATAAAATTTTCACCCAAACTTAGAGCTCTGGTGAGTCAGGATTTTATTGTAGGCAGCAATAGACTAGTATTGTTATCTGACAACACGAATGACTACTATCGACTTTGTCGGTATAAATTCTGACACTTTGCGGAGTTTGACTTTTGTTCCGAGGTGACAAACGGAAATAACTCCTTGTCGGCTCCGAAAATAATCAGTTTATTTTTAGCTGTGAAATCTTTTCATTCATTTATGTATCCACTCTCCATATATGCAATGTATGCGGCCAATTATCACTAATTAATTATAACTGATGTTGTCAGCGGGCCAATTACCAACCCCCAGGAATTATTACCATCAAGCCTCATTAAATCTATGAACGAGGTCAATGCTGCCGAAATGAATTATCTTCTGTCCTGCGCTTCCTGTTTTCATCATGACTGTGAATCTCATACTGGACAGTTTTTAGATAGGGAACGTTTATGTGTGTGGTGTGTGTGTATATTGCTCCCCCTTTTTTGTAGTCACCCAAATAAATAAGTGAAAGTTCACTAACGTCAATGAGAACCATGTAATGCTTCATTTCTCCTTAGGAGGTGCTGCTTGAGGAGTCAAAGCTAGAAACCAAATGCCTTAGATAGCTGTCACACACCTTTGGTGGTTACTTATGTCTCTGAGAATGAAGGTCCCATAAGGGTATGTTCACACATAGGAATTTTCATCTGTAATGTACCTCCTATTGAATATTCAATGGGAGGCAGAGAGATGGACACTTCTTGTCAGCATGCTAAAAAAAAACGTCTTAGTAAATGGTGTCTGGCCTGTGCCGTAACTTAAGGGGGTGCAGAGGGTACAGTTGCATCGGGGCCCAGAAGCCTTAGGGGGTCCATAAGCACTGGTATCAGTATTGAGATTGCGGCTTCCATCTGGCCCATAAGCCAAGGACACCCACAAATTACTCGAACTACACTAAGGTTGACTAAACTCCTTGGCACCTATATCCATCACTATCAAGAATTTGCTGTAGGGATGAAGAAGGGGCCCCGGACAAAAGATTGCACCAGGGCCCACAAGACTTTAGTGTCTGGCTAAAGCACAGTGGAAACCGCGACATGAGGCCTCATGTTTGATCAGCCCCATAACATATGAGCTTAATCTGTACCCAAACTTGTGACACGAAAGCCGAGACTTTGCTTCCGTTTTCTGCCAGGGGTTCCACAGGTCAGTTTTTGGAAGGGAATTTGACACCAAAGACCACCTCAAATTCTTCTCCAAATTCCTACATGTAAATATACCCTTACATGGAGCAATAATGGGGTCAAATTCATCACACCAAATCCTTATTTTTCCATCTGCCATTGGGGGAGGGTTTGGACACCCCTGTATTAGAGATGCTGTTCTGACAACCTCTGAGATCAATTGTCTGGTGAAACTTTTCTGTTTCTCACTTGCCCATATAGGATCGTTTTTGGAGAAAAACAAGGTCTAAAATGAGATTCAACTGCTATGGAGTAGACGCTAACAGGAACTGGAAAGTAAATTTTTGCAGTAAGTGGATATTACTCTATGTTATATAGTAAGTCAGCATGGAACGGGGGGATTCTGGGTCTTATTGACTTTACACAGAACTCTAGTAACAAGGAGAATTATTCCATGTAAGGGAAACTGAAAATATTGTAAAAGGAAGAGTCCCATAAAAGCAGATGTGCAGTTTGTGACCTCCCCCCATGACTTCTATATATTTTAAGAAGTGCTCATAAGTACTTGTTATCGGGTTAGAATGTTGGACCAACGCAAGTACCCACGTGCTCATGTCTCTGTCCTATGGACACATAGGTAAGAGTCCCAGAGGTGGGACCCAAATATATCAGGCATTTATGGCATATCCGGCAGTTATGAAGGATCTCATGCCAAAATGGGATCATATGTGTTCTTATTTTTAGGTTTCATGCCCATGACCGTGTGCTTTGCCAATTTGCTAGCTGCATTTTTCATAGCTAACGCACCGACCCTTTCATTTTTATGACCAAATGCCCATGACAATGTATTATCAGGTGGACCATGGAGACACAGTCAGAACACAGTTGTCATCCATGTGCCATCTGGGCCATTTAGGGTCATGGTCGTGTACATGTAGCCTTAGCGCATATTTCTAGAGCACTACTGTGTGTGATTATTGATCACCCACTACTAATATGTCTAATAAAGAGTTTATTTTTTTATGAGCTGAATGGTTTTACATGTAAGCCTTACTCATCTCAATGATCCCCTCTGCTGACGTTTGGCTTCTCCCTGGTCTCCTTCATGGTTTTTCTGGTCACACGTAAAATACTGCTTAGCCAATGGTTAACCTATTCTGCCCTTTTTCTACAACATTTTATAATCCTGGGCGACCCCTTTAAATCATACACCCAATTTATAAAACTTTGAAAATGTCAGTGAGAGTGACATCCATTGTCGATCACAGTACTGTATGTGTATAATGGCCGTCCTTAGCAGCAGTGCTGTATTTTTGCTGGGTTTACCAGTTTTATATAAATAAGGCTAAATCACTGTATTGAAGTAAAATTATACAACTTTAGAATATGCTTTGTGTTTTAGTCCCTTATTATTGTTGAGATATTAGTTGGCTCTTTGTGAAAAAGATGACAGTGAAAAACGGCTTTAAAAAAAAATAAAAAAAAAATTGTGCAATTAATAAATGTCCCCCATTCTGTTTTTCTGGTCCATCATAGGAGTGGAATGTAAGCTGGGAATATATCTGTTATATTACGGACACAAATGGTGCCCAACACATCCCATTGACTGTAATGGGGTTCATCGGGTTTCTATTCTGATATCCATCATTTTGACAGATTCCTAATTACATCATGGAAGATAGACTTGCACATTCTCAGTGAGCGCCCTCTATTGGTGTGCATACTTGAGGCACTGGCTTCCTAATTACATCATGGAAGTCAGATTTGCATATTCTTCCCATGTTCCTTTGCACAGTAGAGCCCTAATGGCTTAAGACTCCACACACCTAAATGGTGGTTCTCTCCCTATGGAGTGACGATATCCCCTCAACCCTGTCTAAGCCTCTCACCTCTGCCAGGTCAGTCCTCTCTGTGCCAAGCTGATGAGATGCAACACATCAAAACAGCTGTCCTTTACCTGGTAAAATCCCAACATCATTGCAAACAAAGGCCTCTGAGAAGGTCGGCATGATGTTAAAGGGAGCGCCCTCTATTGGTTTGCTTGACTGAGACTCTGTCTTCCTAATTACATCATGGAAGATAGACTTGCACATTCTCAGTGAGCGCCCTCTATTGGTGTGCATTCTTGAGGCACTGGCTTCCTAATTACATCATGGAAGTCAGACTTGCATATTCTTCCCATATTATATTTTAGGAATTCTGATTTTTTTTTTTTATTTAGCTTTCTACAAGCTAGGCAATTTAGAAAAATTATACCTGTGTCTTAAAAGGATATTCCTAGTAACAATCCATCCCTATTCACAGGATGGCTCTGGCAGGTTCCACTTCTGCATTGCCCCCCATTCAGAGACAAGCCAAGTACAGCACTTACCTATCTCTGACAGTCTGTTACGGTTCTGTGTGTATATATAAAAATAATAATCAACACAACCAGAACCGCTAAGCTGCAGAGCACTGCAGCGAGGTCCACAAGTCCAGATGGGCAGCTGTATGTCTGAATATGGACCACCAGTTAAATTGTACTGGCAGTGATGTTGTGTGGCACAAATGTGAACAGGCTGCAACAGACTCTCTCCAGTTAACTTCACTGGGAGAGCGTGCCTATGTATAGCAGTTGAGTGAAGTCAAATGAAGCTTGGCCAGAAGTACCTGCTAATTACAGCAGGAGAACCAGGCCCTAGCATATGTTTCACTCTGCTGCAAAAACCAGACTGCCAGGGGTTAACTTCACTCCTGGTCAGTCACACAACAAAATCCTAAACCTGCAAGGAGCTACACAGCAGTTAGACAAGGAAATAGGCTTACTGATTCCAAACGGCTGAGCCAAGGAATTCTAACTTGATCCCTACTCAGCTCCTGCAATTGACTGGAACCTGGCCCTAACCTCCTGTCTCAAAGTATTACTAGGCAAAGTGTGAGCACCGGGCGGGCGTCGGCTCACACTATTTAAAGGCTAGTCCCCGCCCAACAGGAGCGGTGGCATGACGTCACCTGAGCATGCTCAGTAGGGAGAGAATGGCACTTAGCCTCTGAGCGGCTCCAAAATGTCTGAGCATGCTAAGTGGGCCCAAAGCTGGACTTAGACTCCAGACACCTCACTGCACAACGCCGAGGGCGAGGTTTCCATTGGCCCGCACGTGGCGCTATGCGCGGGATGGGAAGCCTGTGGGACCCAATCCTAACACAGTCCTATAGAACTGAATGCAGTAGCAGCACACCTGCACCATCTGCCATCATATTGCCTTAATCATTGGGGGGGGGGGGCAGCGGTCAGACTCCCATGTTCGGTTATCTCCTATCCTGTGGATGGGAGATAGTTTATAATTCTTGCAATACTCTGCCAGGGGGTTTATTTGTACCAAATCTATGAAGCAGACACACATTAGGCAATGTGCTTAGCAGGCCACTAAGGGGCTCGGATTAGATTTATGTTGATTTATGTTGTACTTGCTAAGCCTCTAGCCATACAGGCGAAATAAAGTAGCATTAACTTTGTACTAACCAGAGTTTGTGGTCCATTCTAACCCTGCCTTTCCTATACGGTACTGTATAATATTCATACACTTAGCACCAGCATCTTTATACTTTCTTGAGAGCGTGCCAGACTCTGATAATATGTTTACTATGTTGTAAATGACAGCTTGTCGTTCAGGCAGCTCCTCACCACTCCACATACAGCTGTAAATTATGGACCAAAGCTTGTAATAGTGAAAGACCGTACATCGTACTTATCTGTATCACTCCAACAACACTGCGGCAGCAAAATAATGTTTTCACTCCATAATGTCATGGCGTATTTTTATTTTTAACTATTTCAGAGGAAGGTGCTTCGTATAATCCATGTGACATGACCTACTGTGGACCGTATCCTGAATCTGAGCCAGAAGTTAAGGCTGTTGCTCAGTTTATCCACAAAAGGAGAAAATTTATTAAAATTTACTTATCGTTCCACGCCTATGCTCAGATGATACTCTATCCCTACTCATACCAGTATGATATCATTCCTAATTACAAGTGTGTGGTAAGTCATTTTATAATCAGTTGGCGTTTGTGTCACATATTTTTGTGATGTTTGTCACTAAAACCTAAAATACATCAAATTAGGACATTGTAGATGATCCTATAATATTCTGGTATCTACATGGTATATAATATAAACTAAAAATTCCCCCCTTGTCACTAAAAACTGAAATACATCATATCAGAATATTGCAGATGATCCCATAATATTCAGGGTATCTACATGGTATGTAATATGGTAGAAACTAAAAGTACGACTTTTGTCATTTTCTTGTATCCTGAACAGGAGTCAGCAGCACAAAAAGCCGTCCAAGCCATAAATTCTGCTTATGGGATCCGTTACAGACATGGCCCTGCATCCACCACATTATGTGAGTATATGATGAGAAGACATTGTTCTGTCTTCTCTATCTTTTTTACAGCTGCTATATTCTACGATGCCACAAGAAAGATGTGCTACTAACTCCAAAATCTATTCTAAAGTAGTACATTGAGTCCAGTGGCGTAACTAGGAATGGCGGGGTCCCGTGGCGAACTTTTGACATGGCCCCCCCCCCCTTCCTGACCGACACCGAAGACCTTGACCGACCCCCCCCCCCATGCCGCATTCCTGCACGCTCTATTATGTCCCTCAGTGGCCCCTGCACACAGTATTACACCCCATTGTGGCCCCTGCACACAGAATTATGCCCCATAATGAACACCCATGAATAATTATTATGCTCTGGGGTATTTTCAGACCCCAGAGTATAATAATCGGAGACCGAGGGGTGATACAGACATAAAAAAAAGGTACTTACCTGTCTCCGGCTCCGCTGCAGTCTTTGGTTGTGTTGGCCATCTTTAATAACGCACGGATGTCACATGACATTTCATGTCCTCCCTCCATCTGCCCCCAGTTTCATGCACCCCTCATCTCTACCCCCATTTTCATGTCCTCTCCTCCATCTCTGCCCCTAGGTTACTGTTGCTCCTCAATTGCTCCACACCACGCATACATACACACTCACACACAGACACACACTCTCCATTCTCCATCTCACATTAATCCCTCCCCCTCAGTACCTAGCAGCACATCTCTACTTCTCTTCTTCGCTTGCAGGACTGTACGGGCTAAAAAGACACGCCCACCTAGTCATGTGACGGCTGACATCACACAAGGTCCTTCATCCACAGGTCCTGCAAGCTTTCCCCCGATCTTATCGCAGTTACAACAGTTTGTCTGTGATAAGATCGGGGGTAGCAAGGGTAGCTGTCACCGGGCCCTTAATGTCCCGGGCCCTGTGGCAGCTGCCTTTGCTGCTATGGTGGTAGTTACGCCACTGATTGAGTCTTCATGATGTTCATGTCTGCTGTTTGGTCCACATTCATAGAAAATGTATCTGTTCCAGATTTTTTGGTTGGATTTCTCAAGTAAATTACCATAAATGTAGACTACAATGCGTCTGAAATACCTATTCACACTCTGCTTAAAAATATATATAAATTGATTAAAAAAATCAACACAGACTTGAGAAAACAGTAAGGATTTAAAAATCCACCCAAGCATCATGTCCATTGCTCTTATCCTATACGCTTCCGTCAGATGGAGGGGACTTCATCTGTATCACTCACTTATTGTACACTCTCATGTACCTGCCCTGACATGCTCTGTTCTGCGGGGGATTGGTTGTGAACTTGTCTTAATTAACTAATTTAATTGAAATGGGTTGATTTGATCAGCGTTAAGCCCCATAGACACGACCATGTGCTAAGCCAGTGTGATATTTGTTTTTTTTTTTCCAGATAGCGCACTGACCCATTAATTTCTGTGGACCAGTGCACATGATCGTGATTTACATGGTCCTGTGTGCGGGCGGACAGTCTGGGACACAAAGTATGGAACAGGAATTATTCCTGTCCGATGTTGCGGCCCTGCTTCTGTTGTTTCTATTCATTGAATGAATGGGGTCACAGAAGTACATCCGGCACACAGTGTGTTGCCAGTGTTCCGGCCATGTGGTTCATTTAGGGCCTGCGGCTAGGCTGAGGCTCTACATTGTGGAAATGCAGCTTTTTTTGTTGAAAATCTTGCTGCAGTTTTTTGAGCCAAAGAGTGAATTGAGCAGAAGGTAGAAGAATACGAACTTCCTATTTATTTCCCATTCCTTTTGTAGCCATTGTTGACTTTGTACAGTACTTTGTACAGTACCTAAATTCTAAGTCTGGATTCACATAAATTAATGACTGTCAAAAAGTTAGAAACCATTACGAAACCAGATGGACTCCATTATAAATCATTGGAGCAGTGGCGTAACTACCACCATAGCAGCGGTAGCAGCTGCCACAGGGCCCGGGGCATTAGGGGCCCGGTGACAGCTGCTACCGCTGCTATCATTATTCTCGGAGGTCTTTTCGGACCCCCAAGTATAATGATCGGGGCCCCCTGTTGGTGGAATACTTTCCACCAACAGGGGGCCCCGAAGCTGCAGCAACGGCTGAGACACAGGAGCTGCAGCTCTGGCTCCTGTCAGCTCTTCAGGACGCTCCCCCTCTCTCCCCCCTCCCCTTCTCTGCTTTCCTCTGCCCACCAATGAGAGGAGGAGGCGGGGCTTATCCCTGCCGTCCAGCAAGAGAAGAAGAGGAAGAAGCTGCTCCAGGAAAATGAAACTGAAGCTACACAGGTACGTACTGGGGTTACTTATTAATGTCAGGCATATGGGGTGATTACTTGTGTTTTAGTAACTCCATGTGCCTCATATTAATAGCAGTTAACCCCATCATCTCCCTCACATTAACCCCTGTTTGCCTCACCATAAGAGTTACTGATATGTGAGACATATGGGGGTAATAGTAATGAAGATACTTTATTATTACCTCCATGTCTCTCACATATCAGTAACTCTTATGGTGAGGCACACAGGGGTTAATTGAGGGACATGATGGGGTTAACTGCTATTAATATGAGGCACATGGAGTTACTAAATTGTAATGCACATGACCAGATTTTTTTTATCCACAATTTGTCCTGGTATAGCAGTCAGCGGGTGACGTGACAGTATTTAGTCCTGTAGGGGCCACTAAGGGACATAATACTGTGTGCAGGGGCCACTATGGGACATAATACTGTGTGCAGGGGTCACTATGGGACATAATAGAGCGCGCAGGAATGCATAGGAGGGACTCGGTCGAGATCTTTGGTATCGGGGGGGCCCCATGTCAAAAGTTCGCCACGGCGCCCCGCCATTCCTAGTTACGCCACTGCATTGGAGTCTGTTGTTATGTCAGTCCAGGTAGCTGCAACGGGGCTAAGGGATAGCAGTAGGGAATCTCGCCCTGCACTACTCCCACTAGCTATCCCGGTCCCTGCCTCACGGGTGTGGGTCGGCTGTACTCAGGCTAAGCCTGATCCCAACAGCTCCTCTCTCACTGATTCCGTAGGCCTAGAGGGAAGTGGGAGAAGGAATGCCCTATAAGACCTCTAGGGACTGGAGACTAAAGGGGGTCACCCCTAACGAACAAGTGAAGCTGCTACTGACAGGGACTGACAAGGGTGTGCGCTGACTAACAACACAAGCAGCACACAGGAAAAATGTGGGAAAGGATTCCCCCAAACAAATATGGGAAGGAACCATAAACTAGGAAACAAACACAGGGAAACTGAGTAGAAATCAAAGGATAAGGCAATTCACTCACACAGTCAATTATACACAGAGGGAGGATTGGTGAACACAGAAGGGAAAACACACAAACCAACTCGTTCACCCAAACCTCCCAAAAATCAACCACGGAACTTCCTCTATCCCAGAACACCACCTACTCCTCCTGCTAAGGCCTAGCTCTGTAAAAGCGACACTCAGCACAGAACCATGGGAGGCATGGGTTTAAATACAGAGTAGAGACCACTCCTCCCAGGTGCAAATGGGAGGACAGACTAATCAACCAGGAGATAAAGCTGCCTACCAACAGTGCGCACGTGCAAGTCAGAAGGTGTGCACCAATACTCATGACAGGACAACCCCGCAGCGCCAGGATGCCACCCCAGACACCGCGCAGCCAAAAACTCCCCAGGTAAGAAAAATAGAAATTAAAGAACCTAAATACTCCTAACAGGATCCTCCCCTCAAGGAGAAGACTCCGGATTCTCTAGGAGCATCCTTCTTCGGGAACTCCTTGTGGAATTTCTCCACGAGTCTGGGAGCTGACACATCCGACTCCAGGACCCAAGAATTATCCTCAGGACCGTATCCCTTCCATGCCACCAGATACCATAGCTTCCCCCGAACATATTTGCTATCCAGAACTCGGGATATCTCATACTCCCCGGACTCAGAAACTGGTGGAACCTTAACTGGAGACGTTCCCTTCTTGGCCTTCTTTAACAAGGAGACATGGAAGACCCGGTTTATCTTCCACCTTTTAGGTAGTTGCAGCTGCGCCGCCACTTCATTTACCATCTTGATGATCTTAAAAGGACCCACAAATCTGGGACCCAGCTTCTTGTTAGGAACCTTCAACCTGATATTCTTGGTGGACAACCAAACCATCTCACCAGGGAAGAACTGCAACTCTCCTCTCTTCCGATCCGCCTGGACCTTAGCCTGGTGCGACGCCCGCACCAGATTCTCTCGGATACGGGACCATACCCCTTGCAGCTTTTTAGAAAATAGCTCCTCCTCCGGAACTGGGGAAGAAATGGAAGAAAATACTCCGAAAACAGGATGTCTACCACCGGAGCAAAAAAAAGGTGTGGTACCTGTGGCATTGGAATCATGGTTGTTTAGGGAAAATTCTGCCAGGGGGAGAAAGGCAGCCCAATTATTCTGGTTCTCTCGAACAAAACACCTCAAAAACTGTTCCACATCCTGATTCTTCCTCTCTGTTTGTCCGTTAGACTCTGGGTGAAACCCGGAGGAAAACGACAGTGTAACTCCCAACCTGCTGCAAAAAGCCCGCCAGAATTTAGCCACAAATTGCGGTCCCCTGTCCGAAACGATCTCCTCAGGAAGACCATGCAACCTTACAATCTCTTTAATAAACGCCTCAGATAGTGTCTTGGCACATGGCAGCCTGGAAAACGGGATCAAATGGCACATTTTCGTGAAGCGGTCAACGACTACCCAAATGACCGTGAAACCCTTAGACACCGGAAGGCCCGTGATGAAATCCATAGACAGATGAGTCCAAGGTGCCTTAGGAGGTTCCAATGGATGTAGAAGACCGTGGGGACGGGTATGCGACGCCTTGGCTCTTGCACAGACCGAACAATTTTGAACAAACTGCAAGACCTCCTTACTCCACCCTGGCCACCAAAAATTCCTAGACACCAATCTCATGGTCTCTGAAACCCCCGGGTGACCAGCAAGAACCGACTCGTGACACTCCCTCAGGAGACTTTGTCGGAGAGTAGTTGGGACAAAAAGCTTGTTTCTAGGTATCTTGGAAGGTGCAGCGTGTTGCGCTTTGATCAAGGCCTTCTCCAATTTCGCGCCCAATACTGCTACCACCACTCCATCCCCAAGGATAGTGGCAGGCGTCTCTCGTTCCTCCTCAGTCGACATATACCGGGATAAAGCATCAGCCTTAACATTCTTTGAACCCGGCACATAAGTCACGTTAAAATGGAACCGCGCAAAAAATAGAGCCCATCTGGCCTGCCGTGCATTTAATCTCTTCGCCGACCCAAGATAAATCAAATTCTTGTGGTCAGTAAATACCTGGACTGGCCTTCTGGCCCCCTCCAGGAAATGACGCCAATGTTCGAACGCTAGTTTTATTGCTAGTAGTTCCCTATCTCCGATGTCATAATTCCGTTCAGAGGCAGAGAATTTCTTAGAAAAGAAGGCACAGGGATGCGTACCCTCCTCGAACTCCTGAGAAAGTACTGCTCCCACCCCCACCGAGGAGGCATCCACCTCCACTCGGAAGGCCAACCTCTCATCCGGCTGTCTCAAAATGGGAGCGGACGAGAATCGCTTCTTCAGTTCTTCAAACGCAGCTAGCGCCTCTGGCGACCACTTAGCACAGTCAGCCCCCTTCTTAGTCAAGTCCGAGATAGGTTTCACAACCTCAGAAAATCCCTTGATAAACTGGCGATAATAGTTGGAGAACCCCAAGAACCGTTGGACCGCCTTTAGGTTCTCGGGTCGCGGCCACTCCAAGACTGCCCTGACCTTCTCAGGGTCCATCTCGAACCCCTTGTCCGATAGGATATAGCCAAGGAAACATAATTTATTGACCGCGAACACACATTTCTCCAGCTTAGCACTTAATTGGTTAACCCTCAGGAGATCTAAAACCTCTCTCACTCTCTCCCAATGAGTCTCCAAATCCGGGGTGTAAATGAGTATATCGTCCAGATAGACCACAACCCCCCTCCCTATGACGGCACTTAGTACATCATTAATAAAATTCTGAAAAAAAGCAGGCGCATTGGTTAGACCGAAAGGCATCACAAGATTCTCAAAGTGTCCTAGGGGTGTGTTAAACGCTGTTTTCCACTCATCCCCCTTCTTGATTCTCAGCAAGTTATACGCCCCACGTAAATCTATTTTACTAAACCAGCGGGCTCCCGTAATCTGGCTGAATAGATCCGAGATCAATGGAATGGGATAGGGATTCCGCACCGTGATTTTGTTAATCTCCCTAAAATCCAAACAAGGGCGCAACCCTCCATCTTTCTTCTTTACAAAGAAAAACCCCACTGCTACTGGGGACTTAGATGGGCGAATATGCCCCACCTCTAGACTCCCCTCAATATACTCTTTGAGCGCCTCCCTCTCCGGAATAGTGAGATTGTATAACCTTGTCTTGGGTAACACTGCATTAGGTATAAATTTAATCGAGCAATCATAGGTGCGATGTGGTGGTAATGTCTTGGCTGCCCTTTCCTCAAAGACCTCCCTGAACTCACATATTTCTTGAGGCAAATTGTCTATAGACAAAGACATAACGGATATGGGCAGACATCGACCATTACACCCCTGCCCCCAAGAAACTACTGACTCGGTCTTCCAGTTGATAATAGGGTTATGCTGCTTCAGCCAGGGCCACCCCAACACTACTTGTGCTGGTAATTTAGACAACAAGAACAAGTCAATCTCTTCCCTGTGGCCACCCACAATAAACTCCAAACCCTCCACCTGTTTGGAGATGACAGCTTGCTGTAGAGGGGTCTTATCAATAGCCCACACCGGTATCTGAGACTCCAAGACCAAAGGACTCACCCTTAATTGCTCACAAAACTCTGAGTCAATAAGGTTGACTGCCGAACCACAATCAACCAAAATCCGGCACTTCTGCCCATTTACCCATCCTTCAAGGGTCAACCCGGCAGTCTGAGTACAGGAAATATGCACACCTCCCTCCTTAGTAGGTTTTCTCCCTTTACCCTCAATAGACCTGGGGTTATTACTCTCCTTGGTGAACCATTCTCTGGAGGGGCATACCCTTGCTACATGTCCCATCCCTCCACACACAAAACAGCGTACTGTGCGGGACCCTTCACTCTTGGGTCTTGCACTTCGCACAGTGGCCCCAATCTGCATGGGTTGGTCCCCCGGGTCCTCTCTAAAAACAGAGAATTGAGGAGGGCTAAGCCCCCCAGGACTCTTGTCTCCACGCTCCCGGAGGCGCCGTCCAACCCTAATTGCCAGCTGCATGGCCTCATCTAGATCTCCCGGAACAGGGTGAGAAACTAGATGGTCTTTAACCTGGTCCGAGAGCCCTGTCTCAAACTGACTAAGTAGAGCGGGGTCATTCCAATGTACTTCTGCTGCCCACCTACTTTCTGTGCAATATTTCTCTATAGCGTGATCCCCTTGCACCACACGTCGTAGGTTATACTCAGCCGTGCGTACCCTGTCTGGGTCGTCATACAGTAACCCCATTGTGGAGAAAAACGCCTCTACAGTTAGTAAGCAAGCTGAGTCGGCTGGTAACGAATGTGCCCAGATGAGGGGATCATCTCTCAATAAAGTAATAATAATCCCAACTCTCTGTACCTCAGAACCGGAGGAAAACGGCCGTAGCCGGAAATACAAAAGACAGTCCTTTTGAAATCGGAAAAAATCTGACCTCTTACCTCGGAAGGGTTCAGGTAAGCTGACTTTTGGCTCCAGAGGCCGACCCACAGGGGCGCTACTCACCTGCCTCTGTATGCCCTCCACCTGAGAGGCTGTGTGTTGAGCCAACTGCTGTACTTGAGATACGCCAGAAGCTTGGATGGCATCCATTCGTAGCTTGATCCCCTCCATCTCAGTGGAAATCTGCTGCACCGCCTGGTACAACTGTTTCAGGTCCGTCATAATGCAAACGAACCTTTTTTTTTTTTTTTTTACCGGCTGAGTGTACTGTTATGTCAGTCCAGGTAGCTGCAACGGGGCTAAGGGATAGCAGTAGGGAATCTCGCCCTGCACTACTCCCACTAGCTATCCCGGTCCCTGCCTCACGGGTGTGGGTCGGCTGTTCTCAGGCTAAGCCTGACCCCGACAGCTCCTCTCTCACTGATTCCGTAGGCCTAGAGGGAAGTGGGAGAAGGAATGCCCTATAAGACCTCTAGGGACTGGAGACTAAAGGGGGTCACCCCTAACGAACAAGTGAAGCTGCTACTGACAGGGACTGACAAGGGTGTGCGCTGACTAACAACACAAGCAGCACACAGGAAAAATGTGGGAAAGGATTCCCCCAAACAAATATGGGAAGGAACCATAAACTAGGAAACAAACACAGGGAAACTGAGTAGAAATCAAAGGATAAGGCAATTCACTCACACAGTCAATTATACACAGAGGGAGAATTGGTGAACACAGAAGGGAAAACACACAAACCAACTCGTTCACCCAAAACCTCCCAAAAATCAACCACGGAACTTCCTCTATCCCAGATAACCACCTACTCCTCCTGCTAAGGCCTAGCACTGTAAAAGCGACACTCAGCACAGAACCATGGGAGGCATGGGTTTAAATACAGAGTAGAGACCACTCCTCCCAGGTGCAAATGGGAGGACAGACTAATCAACCAGGAGATAAAGCTGCCTACCAGCAGTGCGCGCATGCAAGTCAGAAGGTGTGCACCAATACTCACGACAGGACAACCCCGCAGCGCCAGGATGCCACCCCAGACACCGCGCAGCCAAAAACTCCCCAGGTAAGAAAAATAGAAATTAAAGAACCTAAATACTCCTAACATCTGTAGGACATTATTGGTGTCCATGAAATGCAGCACTGCATCATTGTTCCATTTTTTTTTTAATTGTTACAGGAACCAAGATACAGATTCTTAGCCTGGTACAGAGCCTTAGTGCCAGGTCAGGACAGGATTGCAGTCTCTGGATGTAAACTAGAATATTTCCATTCACTGACAACCAACATAGAGTCTTAAAAACAGTAGGTCACATCTTCACTGGGATGTCCTTTCTTCTGGTCTGTAAGAGGATCAGAAGAACAGAAAATGGACCGCAAAAATAGCAGAAATGAGTCCAAGGGACCTCATTGACAATAATAAGCAACTTAAAGCCTTAATCTAATATGTTATACTTTGTAAAGAAAGAATATTACACACAGCAGTGACAAATTCTCATAATTTGAGTCCAGTTGTATTCATGAGCTGAGCACTAACCCCAGCTGTCCGAATGGTGATTTACAGGCTCCAGTGTATGCACTTACATACAGTAGTTTCTCAACTGCATCCTGGGGGTTGGGAGGTAGAAGAGGAGCCTCTGCTCATGAATACAACCATATTCAGATTATGAGACCGCTGTATTTTTTCAGCAATGCTCATAGCAATTCAACATAACATTTGTGTGTTCCAGTTGGTTACTAAAAATAAGGACCTATACTTGTTATATCATTAGGATAGGCCAACAATATTTAGTCTGCAAGGGTCGGACACCCAGGACCCCACAGATCACCTGTACTGACACATAGACTTTATTACCGACGACCTGGATAATCCCTTTAAAGGGGCTCTATCATTGGGAAAAGTCATGTTTAACTAAGCACTAAGCCTTTATAAAGGCTATTCCACACTTACCTTTTGTATGTAAATCACCTCAGTGGTTTCTGAATAAGTCAGTTTTTATTCATATGCTAATTAGCCTCTCGGTGCACCCCAGAAGTCTCATCTTGCACCCTCTGTAGCCTGTGCTGCTGCTGATGACTTCCTGTTTCCTGTTTGCATGCACAGATAGAAAGAATAGCTGAGACGAGTGCTGCTGGGAACTTCCTGTGCTGGCTGGAAGCTAATTAGCATATTAATAAAAACGGGCTTATTCAAAAATCACTGAAGCAATTTACATACAAAAGATAGGTGTGAAATAGCATTTCTAAAGCCTATGCATGTATGTTCTTAGTTAAAAATGACTTTTCCCAATGATAGAGCCCCTTTAAGTCACTGATGCAGGCTTAGCCCCCTTCCGTCATGTGATTTCATTTTATGGCGAAAAAAATGCACAAACAAACATGTCAGAAGACAATGGGTAAGACTGGTGAATCTTTAGACAGTTTAGTTTACTTTATACAACCTATTTATTGGCTTAACCCCTTAACGCTCTGGTCAGTAATAGTACGTCCTGGCAAGTAGCACGTTCACGCTCAGGTCAGTACTATTACTGACCAGTAATGGCGCGGGCACAGAAGCTGTGCCTGCGCCATTACACCCGGCACTCGGCTGCATTACACAGCCGAGAGCCAGGACGAGCTGCCCCGGTGAATTGCCGGTCGGAGCTTCGCTCCGATCGGCGGTATTAACCCTCCCGATGCCGTGGACACATGTCCGCGACATCAAGAGAGTTTTCTCTCTGATCTCCCCCCCCTCCCCGGGCACCCCCCGCGGCGAGATCGGGGGGTGCCCTGATGAATTTTATGTAGCCCGGGGTCTGGTTAGTAACCCCGGGCTGCTAGGACCCCCCGCTTACCTGGTGATCCTGCCTTGATGCCCGGAAGTGTGTCTCTGCGTCTGCAGAGACACACTTCCTATATAGCCTGCAATACATGTGTATTGCAGGCTATAGTACTGGACCAGCAATCAGAGTATTGCTGGTCCAAGTATAGTTATAAAACATTAAACAATAAAAAAATGTAAAAAAAAGTGTAAAAATAAATAAATAAACTGTGTGAAATAAATAAATAAATTAATAAAGCCCCAAAATTCCCTTTTTCTATAGCAAATGAGTTATTTAAAAAAACACCTAAAAATTATTAAAAACAATGCATATTTGGTATCGCCGCATCCGTAACAACCTGTACCATAAAACTAAAACATTATTTCACCTATATGGTAAACGTCGAGTAAAAAAACAGGAAAAAAACGCCGGAAATAATGATTTTTTGCCATCTCACCTTAAAAAATATGCTATAAAAAGTGATCAAAAAGTCGTATGTACACCAAAATAGTACCAATGAAAAGCACAGGTTGCCTCGCAAAAAAATAAGCCCTCAACCAACTCTGTCAATCGAAAAATAAAAATGTTACGCATCTCAGAAGATGCAAAAAACATTGATTTATGTCCCCAAATGGGTTTTTGTTCGGCAAAATTACTAATGCATAAAAAAACCTACAAATGAGGTATCGCCGTAACCGTACCGACCCGCAGAATAAAGTTCACATGATACTTATGCTGCACACCATGTGGAAAAACATTTAAAAAGTAAAATGCAATGCCAGAATTGATTGATTTTTTTTTTATCCAGCAAAAAAAGAGTTAATAAAAAATAGCCAATAAGCTATAGGCACTCATATGGCCACATCAACACAAAAATAAAAAAATATAGCTTGAATAATGTGAAGACAAAAAAAAACAAAATCGCCAAATGCGTCAGGAGGGGAATATATAAGCGGTGCAAGCGTATGTCAGGGTACAGACCAGTTTTGCAGCTTACAAGAAAAAAAAACAATAGAAGAGACCCCCAAAGTGACCCCCCAATCATAGTAGCTACTGGGACATAGTAGGGAATTTGGTGCTCCCAATGTCCTCCGCACAGCTTATATATTACCTGTTCACCATCCGCTGTGCAGTCACGTCTGGGATACTAATACTCACTACACCCCCTGATAAATTCTTTGAGGGGTGCAGTTTCCAAAATGGGGTCACTTTTGGATGTTTCCCACTATTGTGGTACTTCTAGGGCTCTGTAAATGCAACATGGTATCTAAAAACCATCCTAATGAAATTGCTACCCGAAATCCCTAAAGGTGCTCTTTGATTTCTGAGGACACGTATTGAGTCATGTTGCACAGAAGGGCCACATATGGGATATTTCTACAAACTGCAGAATCAGAGAAATAAATATTATGGTATGTTTTGCTGTTAACCCCTTCTTTGTTACGGAAAAATTAGGTTTGAAATGGAAAATGTGCATAAAAAAGTGACTTTTGGAAATTTCACCTTCATTTTGCATTAATTCCTGTGGAACACCTAAAGGGTTAATAAAGTTCCTATATACTTCTAACTTCCTAGGAAAGTAATAGGACATTGAAGAAACAATGCCAATGTAAAGTAGACATATGGGAAATGTTAATTAGGAAGAATTTTGTGTGATATGACTGTCTGTGTTTTCACGAGAATAACAGAAACTTTCAAAATTGATAATTTTATGTAATTTTCAGTATATTGTCCTTTTTTTAACAAACAAACGCAAAGTATAATGACCAAAATTTACCACCAACATAAAGTACAATGTGTCACGAAAAAACAATCTTGGAATCACCTGGATAGGTAAATGCATTATGAAGCTATCCTCACATAAAGTAAAAGACATCATATTTGAAAAACAGGGTCTGAACCTTAAGGCCCAAACTACCCTGCGTCCTTAAGGGGTTAACTTACCCAAACATTTGTCTACATGGACAAAAACTCTAGAACTCTAAATTGATCTATTCTGGCAGAACTGAGGATTTTATCTCTAATGAAATTTTATTCAATTTTTTCTAAAAATAAAAGAATCTATCAATATTCAGGACATTGATTGGCAGGTCAAGGAGTACAACAAAAAAAGAATATGGAAACATCTAATTAAGAGAAAACTGAGCATAGGAAAAACAAACATGATGCCGTGGACATTCCACATCAAACTAAATAAAAGCATAGAAGAATCTAGACTCAGAAATATAGCACTATCTTATGACAGAACCACAACAGCGAATATTTACTGTTATGGGCTGGGGATCTCTGACCATGGACTGGCCCTCGACTGATAATCTCTCAATCAAGTGTAAGGAAAAACACAAAAGAAAAACAAAAACAAGAGTATGAGCAGTTTGAAATATATTGCCTGCCTTGCACACTAGAAGTAGCCGTAGGCCCGACTAACTAGCCTGAGTGGGCACGAACACAGCTGGAGAAGTAACTCACCTACAAGACAAACAGAAAACCTATCTAGTTTATGAAGGAGAGGCAGATACAGAAAAAGCCCCCCCACAGGTATCCGACTGGACTAACGGTGAATGTGAGGGAACACAAAGTATAGAGCAGAAAATAAATGTGAAGCACAGAAAACTGATTCTGGAACAAAGGAAACTGAAGTTTAAGACCGGCATCTGACAGCATGCACAGTGGATTTAAATATTGAAGAGCAGGAGTAAGGAGAGGGGATAGGAAGCAGCACTTAGAACCGCCTGTAATAAGTTCTCAGCACTGCAAAGGACTTAACCCCTTCAGAGGCAAAGACACACTAAGGTACTGACCCACTAAGCAACTCATCACGGGATCCATGCATGAGTGCTACTGCAAAAACAGCATTGCACCGATTGCCGTCCACACAGTCCACACCTGAACCTAACAGGCTCAGATTGTAAAGACTGGGTCATAACATTTACAGCCACACACCTATATAAAATGTCTCTGTTGGGGGAAGGAGGCAAGAAAATATTGGAACTAACCATGAAGGTATCACAACAGGTCAAGCCAAGGACAAACACGAGGAGAGGGAAGACAAACGATTAACAAAAAGGACACAGAAGGAATAAACAGGAAGGTAAAAAAAAAGGGGGAAGGACAACTAGGCTAAAAGTGAAAGGTGGAGACAACCCTAAGAAGGAGCAGAGGCTAAATGTGTAGGCAATCAGGGAAGGACGTTAGAGCACTCATCAGACTCCTGGAACAACACCCAGGGCCGCCAAAGTAGCTCAAATATAGAGGAGTCAGAGAGTCCTCTGTCACAAAAGACTCCATTCTCTGTATGTGGAAAAGATCCTGGAGCCGGTCCACTAGTGTAGGAGTAACAGCACTAAGCCAGTACCTGCGGATAACGGATCTGGCAGCTGTGAGGAAATGTCACAGGAGCTCCTTTTTTACTGCAGAGATTTTACCCAGAATGATGAAAAGTAGTGCCAGCCGAGGAGAAGGTGTGATCTCGCCACTGCTGACCATAGCATACATTGTAAACACAGCATGCCACCAAATGTACAGGAGAGTTCCCTCAGAACCACAGTGCCAGCAATAGTCCGGGACATCCAGGTAAAACCTGTGAAGAAAAACTGGACAACAGTACAAACACGACTTTGGCAACTTGTGGGCGAACAGGAAGGACCTATCCTAATCCATATGGGAGAGACTCACTTCCAAGAATGGACATATGGAGGGCTGCCCAGTGAAGCTACAAGGAGAAGTAGGCTATATAACAAAGAGATAATATGTGCAGGAGTCTCCGTTTGTTTAAGAGCGCTCTCTGATTCAGTAAGGCTTGAGGTGAGCAGTGGAAGCAAAGAGTACCTCCGAAGAAAATAGAGGAGTTGATGGTACTGCAGCCAAGACAATGTAATATCAGGTCAAAAGGCCTGTAACTGTTTGAAGGAGGAAAAGGAGGGTTCCCAACAACCTGACATAATCGCACATCATTATGACCAAAATGCCGAAGAAACTGATGGGTAGAACAACCCATTGAAAACATAGGATTGTGGAAAAGCGGGCTCATGGGGGCCTGGTGCTTTAGTGACTTGTCCGCCGTGGGTCACAACATGTCAGCTCTGTGAACACCTACTGTTTATCTGTGCTCCAGTAACGCCAGTCAAACAGACGTAAGAACTGGGGATTTTAGTTTTAGAAATGTCTCTGAAACAAGCGCTAACCATGCCTGCGTTTGAGTCTAAAATCATGAAAATGTCAAGGATGTGGGAAAAACATTCTTTTTTCATATGTAAAATATGAAGAGCAAGCAATATAATGAACTGGGTGTGCTTAGCAAAGAAAGGGTGCATTCAGACTACGTAACGCCGGGCGTGTATGAGAGCCGTACACGCCGGCATTACGGCAGACTGCCGAACACTTCCCATTCACTTCAATGGGAGCGCTCGTAACAGCGGCGTTTACGAGCGCTCCCATTGAAGTGAATGGGAAGTGTTCGGCAGTCTGCCGTAATGCCGGCGTGTACGGCTCTCATACACGCCCGGCGTTACGTAGTGTGAATGCACCCAAAATGTGGCCCACTGATTTAAGAGGTACAATTGGATTTGATAGGACTGTATGAGGTTCAATTAGATATGATAAAATAACTCTATGATGTACAATTAGATATCATACAATAACTATAGGAGTTAGGGAGCGTTCACACTACCGTCGGAGTCCGACAGCTAGTGTCTGCTGCTAATGTCCATTCAGGTTTTTGCTGTCCACTTGAAAAGTCGGACATCTTTGGGAACGGACAGTTAAGGACACACAGTAAAAGAGCGCACTCGATGTCCATTTAAAGCAATGCAAAATGTCACGGACACAGCTAGTATCCGCTGCTAATGTCCGCATAATGAACAGACACTAGGAGCGGACACTAGCTGTCGGACACCGACGGTAGTGTGAACCCCCTCGTAAAATTACATATGATACAATAATTATAGGAGGTACAATTACATATGATACAAAAACTCTAGGAGATACATTTAGATATGATACAATGATTGTAGGAGATACAATTAGATATGGTACAATGACTGTGTAATGTACAATTAGATATTACACAAAGACTGTATGTGATACAGTTAGATATTCTACAATGACTGTATAAGAGACAGTTAGATATGATACAATAACCGTATGAGGTAGAATTAGATATGATATATGGTTCAATTAGATATGATACAATGACTGTATGAGGCACAGATATGATACAATGACCATATAAGAGACAGATATGATACAATGATTGTATGAGGTACAGTTAGATATGATACAATGACTGCATGAGATACAATTAGATGTGATACAAAAACTCTAGGAGATTCAATTAGATATGGTACAATGACTGTATAAGAGACAGTTAGATATGATACAATTACTGTATGAGGGACAGATATGATACAATGATCATATAAGAGACAGATATGATACAAGGATTGTATGAGGTACAATTAGCTATGATACAATAACTAGCGGTATATGAAGTACAGTTTGATACAGTACAATGATTTAGTAGATACAATTAATATGCTAGAATGAGTGTAAAAGATACAGTTAGATATAATAATACAATAAGTGTATAACGGAATTTTTCAAGAACAAGAATTAACAGACTATTTTAACCCTCACAATATGATACGATGGCTACATGAGATAAATTAGATGGATGTTCCATTCTGCACCACTGCTTCACCAGGACTTCACACAACCGCTGAGGTGTCTCATTCCCTACTTGTCATTTTCAGCAGATAACAATAACACACCCAACAACACTTTACAAATTCTTTCCACTAATTTACTTGTGTGGTAATTCATGAATATGTAAAATCTTTTCTTTCAGATTTGAGTTCTGGCAGCTCCATCGACTGGGCCTATGACATTGGCATCCCATATGCATATGCATTTGAACTTCGTGACAATGGATATTATGGATTTCTTCTACCGGATGGTCTAATCCGTCCAACGTGTATAGAAACAATGCTAGCTGTTAAAAATATCACCATGCATTTGCTGAGGAAATGTCGCTAGCAAGATAAAAATATTTTATGGGGTTTTTTGTATTTGTTGGCTGTTTTTAATGTATGTGATATGAGATGCTATACTACAATATAGATGAAACATTGTCTATTCATGCAATATGAAATGTTAAAAATTGTCATTAGGTTTCCAGATATTGAGATCTTACTGTGTATTTTAAGTGGAACAAGTTATATTCCCAATAGTCAATAGTTTAATCTGTATAAACTGCACTCAGCCCTAATTCTTGAGTATAATACTGATTCATAACAGGCTATGGTAGTTAGGGTGAAGACACACTATGTAGCCGCACTCAGTTCTGGGGCTAGAGCGGCCATCCCTATTAGGCAAGTATAATACTGATTCATTCCAGACTATATGGGTTCGGGTGAAGACACACTATGTAGCCACACTCAGTTCTAAGGCCACAATGGCCATCCCTAGTAAGTAAGTATAATACTGATTCATTCCAGACTATATGGGTTCAGGTGAAGACACACTATGTAGCCACACTCAGTTCTGGGGCCACAGTGGCTGTCCTTAATAAATTAGTATAATACTGATTCATTCCAGACTATATGGGTTCGGGTGAAGACACACTATGTAGCCGCACTCAGTTCTGGGGCCACAGTGGCCGTCCCTAATAAGTTAGTATAATATTGATTCATTCCAGAGTACATGGATTTGGGTGAAGACACACTATGTACCCGCAGTTCTAGGGCCACAGAGGCCATCCCTAGTAAGTAAGTATAATACTGATTCATTCCAGAGTATATGGGTTCGGGTGAAGACACACTATGTACCCGCAGTTCTAGGGCCACAGAGGCCATCCCTAGTAAGTAAGTATAATACTGATTCATTCCAGAGTATATGGGTTCGGGTGAAGACACACTATGTTGTCGCACTCAGTTCTGGGGCCACAGTGGCCGTCCCTAATAAGTTAGTATAATATTGATTCATTCCAGAGTACATGGATTTGGGTGAAGACACACTATGTACCCGCAGTTCTAGGGCCACAGTGGCCATCCCTAGTAAGTAAGTATAATACTGATTCATTCCAGAGTATATGGGTTCGGGTGAAGACACACTATGTAGTCGCACTCAGTTCTGGGGCCACAGTGGCCGTCCCTAATAAGTTAGTATAATATTGATTCATTCCAGAGTACATGGATTTGGGTGAAGACACACTATGTACCCGCAGTTCTAGGGCCACAGTGGCCATCCCTAGTAAGTAAGTATAATACTGATTCATTCCAGAGTATATGGGTTCAGGTGAAGACACACTATGTAGCTGCACTCAGTTCTGGGGCCAGAGCGGCCATCCCTAATAAGTATAATACTGATTCATTCAAGCCTATTTCTCATTACTGATTTTAAAAGTTTTGCTGATAATGAGGCCAGTAATGAGAAATAACCTGGAATTAATCTGTGTTTCATTTACTTTAAAGGGAAAATATCTGTGCACCCAGAATTGCATTCAGGTAAATAGTAAGAAGGAATTCATTAACACATCTAAGCATTTCCTGGCTTAGATGTGTTGCACCAAAGATGTGACAAACCCCCCAACCTGTGCCTAGCTCAACACTTTCCACAAAAGTGAGTGGGGCAGGGCAGACCAGGGACACCTCACCCCGACATAAGCAGGAAATGTACACCAACTCCTAACTGGTAGAAGATTTTCATTCTGGCGCACTGACATAGGCTGATATATGAAGAGGACGGAGCCTCGATTCAGCTGTGCCTTGCACCTGGTGGGGCCTTTATTAAGACTGGAACATATCAACATATAACACACATACATAATGGATGACAGAACTATAATACAGATATAATGAGACAAATACACATAAAAAAAGGGGAGCGGGAGAACAACAAGGCCAAACAGATGTTTTGCTATGTTTTGTGATTTTATTATTAATGACCTATTGAAAAAAAGATAATGGATTAAAAATGTCTCTTAAATGGTGTATTCTTTTAATAGCAAGGAACTGATAATAAAGGATGACTGGAAATACTGAAGCAGTTATCCATTTTTTTTTGTTTCTGTTTCAATAGATTTTTATTGTTTTTTGAAACAAAAAAGTAAACACGTAAAAATAACAGCAATGTCATCTATATCAAATTCAGTAAGTTTTATGAAACGTAGCGTGTCATATCAATCCGTGCCTGGTGCTGACAATGACACATAACAACAAGACCGGGGATACGGTTATATTGAACCAATATAATAAGAGAGGACACATATTTTATGATGTAGTTTGGCTGCTGCTGGAGGGGTCTATAACCATGACTCTACCCGGTTTCTCTGGTGACTGGTCCAGTTTTCTAGGTTTTCAGAGAAAACCGCTGCAGACTTTCTGTGAAAAGCATTGCAGAAAAATCGCAGTGGGTTGCAACGTGGGCCTTAGCTTCACATCATAAAAAATGAGTTGGAACTCCTCATTATCACTGGGCAGTAAGGTACTCTTACAGTACAGCGCTATGTACTCTACTGTCATGAGGGGCCTTCCTCACAGAAACGTCCGTCTGACAGGGAAAAGCTACAGTAACGGCACCGATAGCTCTTGACCGGAGGCAGATAACGGGAAAGTCCATAGTGCGCTGAATTCAGCACACTGTTGGCTTTCTAGCGGTATATAAAACCGCATGTGCCCAAGGACATGACAGATCCTCTTTAAGGTGCTTGTCCTTTTGTGTCAAAGTCCTGCCCTGGAGGGTATTACATGGATGGCCATTCTTCTAAATGTCTACAGAGGAAATTGCAAATTCTCCCAACAAAATCAGTTGTTTGCTGAAAGCTTTAAAGAGCTGTACCTGCAGAGACGAGCTGACGGCCTTTTGAATCTCTAATATTAAAGGTCTTGTTTATGAAGCCATAAACCCAATAGAGAGGATTTCTACCCAAAACTTATAGTCTTTGATTTAAAAAAAATAATAAAAATGCATCCAGAGAAATGTCAGATTGCTGCAAAACTTATCAAGCAGTTATGTCTCAGGCAGATATGTAAATAGTAACAGGTGTGGTCGGATTAGACACTGGGTCTGGCCACAAAAAGGTGTGCAAGTGCTTCCCTCGCTGCTCTATAAAGAGGGTCTCATGAGCTACCATCATTTTGGGTAGTGTACCTCTTGTTTAGAGATCCTTGACCACTAGGCATGCCTCTATGATGCATTCAGAGATATTTTGCCAAGTTGACAGACTTTGAGAGGGAGTGTATCAGTGGACTGAAAGAATCGATCACGTGTTACTTCTCATGGTAGGGATTCCAACTATCATTTTTCAGCAGGATAATGCTTGCCCCCACACAGCAAGGGTTTCCCAGGAATATCTCCTCCATATTTAAACACTTCCTTGGCTTATGTGGTTGCCAGATTTTTTGTCAATTGAGCATTTTTGGTTAGCTACAAGTGTGCAAGATCTACAGCAGGATATCACACTGAACATGCATGCTTCTATGGCAAACCTTATATCATCTTGTATCCAGGCTAGAGGTGCCCCAGCAGGATACTATAATCTCCATTCAGTTGTAGAATTTTCCCAAATAACTGTATCCTAATATTGTAAACACATGTCTATATTATCAGTGCATTCATATACAGTTTCCTATGAGTCCAAAAACTACTATTTGGTGCAATTTATTTTTTTCTTTCAAGGAGTGTAAATAGTCAACTGCAGTCAATGTTTGCTATAGGTGAACCATATCCAAAAATTAAGATAAAAAAGTTAGCTACTAAAAACATAAAAGCTCTAAATTTGGTTAGAAAAAAAAAGACCACTATAATTAGACTAAATTTGATGCTGTTTGTAGATATGACTCAACTCCTATGCAAAATTGCTGGCAGCGAGGCTAGCAGGAAATTTCGTACATACCCAGTGGCACATCACACTCCCAAAATCATCCTCAGCATACTGACTGATTTATCCCTAAAATGTGGGACCTTGTTAACTGTTGTTAGGTTGTATGACACATGTGGGGTGCTTTGGAGGCCGTGGATGGGAATGTCAGATAATATTGAATGCATAACACAACCCCTCCAGTGTGAGAAACTGGAGGGGTCGTGTTATGTGTGTTTATACCTCAAACACACAACTGAGCCTGAAAGGGGATCTTATGCACCTGTACAAGGATTATGGAGCATATCCTATCCAGTTCTCACACTAGATACCAGTTTTGTTACGCTAGGTTCACACCAGCATTCGGTCTCCATACTCAGGTTTTCGTCTTCTGCTGGCAGAAGACGTAAACCTGACAGACCGTATCTGGCCGTGAGCGCCGGTGAGCGTTTTATGCTCTCCGCAGCGAAACCGTTTTTTTTTTTAAAAACCGGACACAAAATCTTGCATGTCCGACTTTGTGTCCAGTTAAAAAAAACTGTTTCGCCGCGGAGAGCATAAAACGCTCATCGGCGGACACTTTTCAAACCTATTCAAATTAATAGGTTTGAAAAATGCCTGCAGGTTTCCGTTTCCTGCCAGAAACTGGGCAGGAAACAGAAACCTGTATAACAGAGACCCCAGGTGCAGATGTGAACAAGCCCTTAGTAAAATGTCTTCAGATTTCCATTCTGTGACTACTTCTGAATAGATTATGGGGATAACGTCTATCCTTAGGGAGAGACCACCTTTTCAGGTGTGTGGAGACTTATACAGCCATAGTTGCTCCACTGCAAGGGAACATGGGAAAAATATGCAAATCTGTCTCCCAAGATGTAAACAGGGAGACAGTGCCTCAGGGTGCTTCCCATAGAGGGCAGCATAACAGAGGCACTGTCTCCCTGTTTACATCTTGGGAGACAGATTTGCATATTCTTCCCATACTTCTGAATAGGCTGACAGTCTGTACAGACAGCAATACAGGTGAATACTATAGAACCAGCCATCAGAAGATCAGTGGTTCAAGCCCCCTAGTGGGAAAGAAAAAAAGTAAAAAAAAAAAAAAAAAAAGTTATGTAGAATAGATTTGTTACTATGACACAATGTAGAACATGTTAGCAGCTGCGAGGTCCAGAAAGTTCCTGTTAGTCGATTATTTACACCTCCTCCGTACTGTATTCCTGTATGAGGCTCATACATTGCTCTACGTTTGAGGATCATTATGTAAAGTAGATAACAAAATAATAAAGGACAATTACAATTCACAGATGTTCTTTCTCTTGCGAGGCTTCCATGGTAACTGAACTGTGAATAATATAATCTAATACTGTAGTGTAAGTGACTATGAGTAATACTCTAAAGAGCACATCCAAACTATCACATATCGACATATATCAACTTGGGGTTTCTCGTAAGAAACTTGAAACAAAGGCTCCACTTCTGCCTTAGGTAACCACATCGAAAATAAAACAGAACTAATAAAGTAAATCAGCTTTATTAAATTGGTTTTTCAACCCCATTAAGTCTTTTACTACAGCGTATAAGACTATAAAACAACAACAGGAGTAATACTTGCGTTGCCAATTTTCTGCCATCTCTGTTCTTCCCTTGCTGATCTCTGTTTATTGAGATCCAATGATGATGTGGCGTGTCAACACGTGACCGTACTGAGCCCACAGCCGTACCCAATACTTCTCTTCTTCTGTCTTGTCATTAAAATTGGGGAAGTGTAGGCGAATGACGGTCAAATTCACCTAAAAGGGTAGTTTTACAGTCAGGTTACGTTCACCTTTTGCACTAGAGTCTTCGTCACAATGTCTGCCTGAAATCAGTGGCCGAAAAACTACGGCAAGCACAGCTTTTTCGTCCGCCAGTTTCAATTTTAAAACAAAAGACACCTGACAGAGCCCATTACAGTCAATGGGGTCCGTTGTGTTCCATGTGTAACTGCTATTTTGGTGGTTTACCTATTCCTTGATCTGGTCTTCGACAGACCCAATCAACAGATAGCCGATGTAAACATTGACTTCTTGCTGCTTTTTTTTGTACTCTCTCTTTCCCTATTAAACCTAAAGGGAAAACAATTGCAATCCCACAGCTAAAATTAACATGCATGCATTTTTGAAAACCCAGCTTTTGTCAGCTCTTTTTTTTGTGCAATGTGCGGATTAGGTTAACCAGAATCTCACTCACTTTGCCAATCCTGTAAAATGCAGCATTTTTTTCCCGCTGCGATTCTACAACATGGGCCCTTAGCCTCACTGTATTTACAACTTGCACCTTTTTTAAAGGGATCCTATCATTAAAACGCAATTTTTTTGTGACTAACACGTAGGAATAGCCTTAAGAAAGGCTATTCTTCTCCTACCTTTAGATGCCTTCTCCGCGACACCGTTCAGTAGAAATCCTGGTTTTCATCGGTATGCAAATGAGTTCTCTCACAGCACTGGGGGTGGGCCCCAGCGCTCTAACTGCACTGGGGGCGTCCCCAATGCTGCGAGAGAACTCTCCAGTGCTGCCTCCATCTTCTTCAAGAACGGCCTCTTCACGCGTCTTCTTCCGACGCCAGGGGTCAAATTTCTAGACCTTGGGCAGAGTTGACTGCACATGCCCACAGGCCACAAGAAAATGGCCACTTACTTACTGTGTAAGCGGACATTTTTCTTGTGGCCACGAGCATGCGCATGAACGGCGGCGCGGAGAAGACATCTAAAGGTAGGAGAAAAATAACCTTTCTTAAGGCTATTCCTATGTGTTAGTCACAAAAAATTGCATTTTAATGATAGGATCCCTTTAAAGCTTACCTCCAGTTATAAACAATTTTACATAAATGAATAGAATAGATAAATGCAAGAAAATTTGTGATATATGTTATTAAAGGAATATGTTTTCTTCTCTACTTCTCAAGCAGAGTTATTTTCTACATATTAGTCTATAAATAGGGGAGGAGGGTGAAGAAGCTGACAGAGAACACACACTAATAATTGCTGCTGCATTATGATATTCTGCGTTCTTTTAACACTGCTAGGTTTGTGGATAAGAGGCTACTAGTGCACAGAATGAGGCAATAAATCAATTAACCAGCCAGCATCAGCCTCCTAACTCCACTCCTCCGTGCACCATATAGCTGTTTGTGAGGTTTAATATGGAGACCAAACTAATGTAAACAAGTAGTCAGATTGAAGATAAGACCCCATGCACACAACCGTGTCCTAGTCCAGGGTGCTATTCCATTCATTTTTATGAGTCTACACACACAACTGTGTATTCCATGGATTTGTGTGAGGGCCAAGAGTCTGTGCCACAAAACTAAGGATAGGGCCTATTCCTGCCTGGTTTTGTGGCTGAATCTTATGGCTGTAAATCTTATAGGTCTCTTATTTACTCACAAGTCTTAATGCTAGCTAGCAGTTGTTAGTAATACAAGCATTTTGCCTTATCCAGACGAGCGAGTTCATTGGTTGCGTGACGTCAGAGATCTGTGTACATATATTGCATACATTAATTTTTCACAGATCAGACTACAGGAACCCTTGTCAAGAATCCAATTTAGGTGAATGAGTCAGTAAAAAAAAAAGGGTGCTGCACGGATCCTGCACTTGGCTCTGTTGTATGAATACAACCTTAGGTCGGAGACCTACAGGCAATAATCGCATTGGGTTCAATAATAGTATTCTGGATGAGATGTCTACACATACCATCCACATGCTGTGACCCCACCTCCCACAGTACAAAGTGACCTGTGCTATTGCTTTTCAACCATTTTACAGTGTAAAGGTCAAAACCTGCAACATTTGCTGCTTGTCACAGTAAAAACCATCTGATTTTGGGTGTTTTGTGTTGCGGCGGCATCCAAGGAAACACGCTACAGGTTATTATAACAGCCTGTTCACTGAGTGTGACCCCAGCCTAATAGGAAATCACATTAAATCTATGTAATATATAATGTGACCTAGAGCAACCGGTCATTTGGAAGGTCACTTTTCTTAAAATGTCAGGAGATGAATTATATATAGCCCTGACATTTTAGTTCTTTACAAATGATAAATGTAAAAGGGTATCCATCAGTTCTCTGGCATGTCTGTCTTAGAAAATTTTTGTATTCTCCAAAAAAAACACAAAAACAACTCTGGAGTTCTTCTATTATCACTGGTGGAAATGCAGAATGTACTGGATAGAGGTACAGCTGCATGCAGCTCCCGGACTGCCAATGCTTCACATCTTAGGGAGCCTTCACACGATGTAACACTGCGCTCATTCTGATCGCAAAAACACGTTCAGAATGAGTGCGTCAAAAGCAGTTCCCATTGACTTGAATGGGAGCCGGCATACGCGCGTAATACATTGAAAGCATAGGGAAAAAAGCCTCCCATTGATTTTACGCGCTCATTCTGAACGTGTTTTTGCGATCAGAATGAGCGCAGCATTACATTGTGTGAAGGCTCCCTTAGGCTGCATTCACATTACTTTAATATAACATGCATTTGTTTTCTGGGAAAAAATGTATTGTGTGAACCCGACCTTAGTAACACTACATTTACACAACCATAAAAGTCAGTTTGTATGTTCACCATATTTATTATTATTATTGTTTATTTACCGTATTTTTCGGACTATAAGACGCACCTAGGTTTTAGAGGAGGAGAATAGGGGAAAAAAATTTTGAAGCAAAAAATGGTAAAATATTTAATGTATGGGAGTTGTAGTTTTTTTTTTTTTTTATGTAGATTGTGAGCCCCACATAGAGTTCACAATGTACATTTTTCCCTATCAATATGTCTTTGGAATATGGGATGGAAATCCATGCAAACACGGGGAGAACATACAAACTCCTTGCAGATGGTTGTGGAGTTGTAGTTTTGCAACAGCTGCAAGGCCACATTGACAGGTGACCCTGCAGCTGTACGGGGACGCAGAGTGTTTTTTTTTTTTGCGAGGCCAGATGTACTTTTTAGTTATACCATTTTGGGGAATATCTATTGCTTAGATCACCTTGTATTGAAAAAAACAAACAAACAAAAAAAAACCCCGGTGGTTTATGATATATGATTTTCTACTTTTATATATATATTCTAGGGACAGGAGGTGATTTAGAACTTTTATTTATTTCATTTTTTTTTTATTATATATTTTTAAAGCTTTTTTTTTTTTTTTTTTACTATTTTATTCCCCCCCGGGGGCTTCAACCTGCGATCACTTGATTGCAAGTCCCATAGACGGCAATACAACTTTATTGCCGTCTATGGGACATTCTGTATATTAGTATTACGGCTGGTCATAGACCCAGCCGCGATACTAATATAGCAGTGACAGGCCTGGGAGCCTCATTAGGCTCCCGGCTGTCACCCGAACAGGTCGGCTCCTGCGATATCGCCGCGCAGGAGCTGGCCTGCAACTTCACAGGTATGGGGCCGGTGGGGAGAAGGGGCCGCCAATACAGACCCGGCATCCGCTGTACTAGAGAGGCGGATGCCGGCGAGGGATAGACGCTGGCACAGGTGCCGGGGCCTGAGACATCGTTATGCTCCTCTGCCCTGCATGAAGCCAGCGGCGGGGGGATGGAGGAGCGGAATAGCATCGCCGCTGCTGGCTTCATGCAGGGCAGAGGAGCGCAGCGATGTCTCAGGCCCCGGTGTCTATCCCTCGCCAGCATCCGCCTCTCTATTACAGCGGATGCCAGGCACCACATTCAGACTATAAGACGCACCCTTCTTTTCCCCCAAAATTTTGGGGAAAAAAAGTGCGTCTTATAGTCCGAAAAATACTTCCATGGTGCTTTACATTTGGGGGTTACATACAATGCACAAAATATACAGGTAGATATAATACTAACAGTGATCGGCTGGCACAGCGGGGTAGAGGGCCCTGCCCGCGAGGGCTTACAATCTATGAGGGAAGGGGGGGATAGAGACAGAAGGAGAGGGGGAGACTGTACAGATGGCAGTGCGGTGATAGTGTTATTGGAGGTTGTAGGCCTTCCTGAATAGGTGAGTCTTCTGGGCCTTCTTGAATCTTGTGATTGTGGGGGTCAGTCTTATGTGTCTTGGTAAGGAGTTCCAGAGTATGGGGGATGCACGAGAGAAATCTTGGAGAGGGTTGTGTGAGGAGTAGATGAGAGCAGAGTGGAGTAGGAGGTCATTGGAGGATCTGAGGTTACGTGTGGGCAGGTAGCGGGAGATTAGGTTGTAGATATATGGAGGGGACAGGTTGTGGATGGCTTTGTGTGTTAGCGTTAGTAGCTTGAACTCATTTCGCTGGGCTATAGGTAGCCAGTGGAGGGACTGGCAGAGGGGAGCAGCCGATCGGGGGGTGAGGTGGATTAAGTGAGCAGCGCAGTTTAAGGTGGACTGGAGGGGGGGGGGTGAGGGTGTTAGCTGGGAGTCCATATTTACTGGCCTGGAGGGACTCCTAGCATCATAGTTCCCTGCCCGGCCTTCCGGCGATATACTGTCCCGCACTGTCCCAACTGTACGTTGTAGGGATAATAAATAACTATGATGATTGGAATCCCGCTCCTTGCATGAAGTTAAGGCCAATAAATCTGATGGTGAAGCTCAATGGTGTGAATCTAGCCTTAGTGAAATGATAATTAATTTTGGCTATATCTGATTTCTAGCCATGTGGTTTTGCTATCACCATGTGACCAGTAATGATATACAGCGTTTCACTTACTAAGGCCAAATTCTGCAATTTACATACATATACATTTTTTGCGGATGACATACATTTATCCATTCATTTCAATGACTTTCTACAGGCATCAATTTTTTTCAGAGAGTGTGGATCTGTAAGAAAAAAAAAAAATTAAAAAACAAAGCTTGTTTCTTTTTTTTTTTTTATAACAGATGCATCATATCAATACAAGTCTATGGGTCCTTGAATAATACACAGATTACATCCTTGTTTAATTCATTATTCACAGGCTGAGGCATTGAGGAGTACAGGAGATGTCAAAAAAAAAAAAAAAAGATTAGGATTTTCCAGCATGTGAAAAATTGACCAAATACAGACAGCACAAAAACTGCGAACAGGGGGGGTATCAGATTCTGCAAAATCTGGACATGTGACTGCAGCCTTAGAAGTGAAAGCAGCGGTGGCCCAGGGACTGTATGCTGCTATCACTGTCTCAATCCAGCACGTCATGTGGCACGGCCCTACATAAGAAAAACTTGGACCCACAGAGGGTCAGGTAAGTATATACCCAAGATCAACTGAATAATTACCAAGATAGTTATTTATATCTAAAATACAACAGTTTATTACTCAGCATTAAAAACACCAAGAACAATGTACAAAAATGAACAGCCATATAATAAATGGTCGCTGCACTGAATCACCACCAAGTATGACAATTTAAACAGTTCATACATATGTATATAAAATGTTAAAGTATATGGTATCATCATAAGCCATCCATACATGCAACCAACAGTAGCAGTATAACATCCAAAAACAGAGGAGTAAAAATAGCAGTATGAGGATGCAAACCTACACTACGGTGAGGCTACCAAACAAGGGAGAGGCGACTCCCTATATGTCTATGTATAGCATTGTGGATGGTATGGGGATAATAGATATATGTGTGGGACCTAGCTAGTCCATATATCCAACCAGTAATGTGACATAAATAACCTTACCCATAGTGTGGAGGTGGCTAAGAGCTGGTGGTGAGGGCCACAGACCCGACATACGATTCGCGCAAGCCTTCGTCAGGAGATGGAGTCTAATGTGTGAATCTGGGAGTTTAAATGCAAGTAACGCCCACAGTATCTCCACTCCAACCAATATAGTGCTGGTTTTCGTATAAAGCACCAACGGCGCATGCACTGGGTACAATAATTGGCGTGATCACGTGGCGATCTTCTCCAAAATCTGATATAAATTCAGCGTCAAAATCCTCATTGGTTTTTGTCAAGCAGAATCCACAACAAATTCCTGAAGCAGAAATGTTATGCTTGACAAATTCAGCGCCAAATATGTGTGAACTTACTCTAAGGGTCCATTCACACTGAGTAAACACATATTCATTTTGGTGTGTATTTTTACACATGTAAAAAAATGTGACGCGTTTTTTTGTCGCAAGAGTGTTTTATTGCTTTTTTTTACACGTGTAAAATAACAGAACGCAGCACAAAACACTTTGTGCCAAAAAACGCCTCGCCTATTTATACACGTGTAAAAATACACACCAAAATGAGCGTGCATTTACTCCATGTGAATGGACCCTAAGGCTGAGACCACACAGTGACTGTGGCCATGACTCTTGTTACACGACCAAAAGTCATGTTGTCCTGAAGCTCATTCACTCAGGTTAATAAATGGAGTGACATGAAGGTCCCGAGGGTGCTACGATCAGAATATGTGGTACCTTCGTAGTTGCAATGTGACTCCATTCACAAACATGAGTGAAGGAGTTGCAGAGCGACACATCAAGCATTCAATATACCTTTATAGTAACTGACCATATGTGTAAGTCTAATGTGTGTTGCCACCTCTAGTCCTCATTCAGATGGCTGCTATGTGGTTGTATGATGGACAGGGGTGAATGATGCTGTCAGCTCAGGTCATTCATGTAGGGCCTGTGTCAGTAATATGGACGCTAAAATCCAGTAGTACCGTCTGAATGATGCCTAAGGATATGTTCACATGCCAGAATTATTATTCAGATTTTCAATATGTCAGAGATCTGTGTATCTGTAGCACATAAAGCTGAAATCTTCACCAGTGTTTACTCTATATTCACATGACAGACTAGAACTTGATCCGTGCGTTCAACTGGTTTCTCGGCCTAAACAATATGCGGACAGAGGCAATACTTATCTATGGTGGTAGGAGTCCATGCCTCCCAGCGATATACTGTACTATTATCAGTACTATAATCACTACAGGACAGTATGTTGCGGAGAGGCAGGGACTCCTAGCAGCATGACAACTATTATGTTAGGAGTCCCTCTCCCAGCATACTGCTCAGACTGGAAAATCCAGTAAATACACAGCTTGAGTTTCACGTATTGACACATGTCCTCTGCAGTCTAGGCTATGTACTGACCTCACTGGGGTTACAGACTGCCTGCAGAGGGCAAATGTTATGCTAACGTGTCATCAGTGCAACTGGGAAAACCAGAACTGGCAAAGGACCTGGAAAGAATCGTCCCATCAGTGGCAAGTTGAGTATTATTTCCTCTGTTTGGCCATATTCATAGAACTAGCCTCTGCCTGCGACTTCGTCTGCGTGTTGTTGACGTTGATGATCCGCTTATATTCAGCATATTCAGCTGTCGTTGATGGTTTGCCTGCTCTGGCATTTCGGCAGCTCTTTAGCTGTCCTGCTGCTGAGCTTGTTTCTCACGTCGTGCCTGTGATTGTTCCTGGCATTTCAGAAGCTCGCTGGGATGCCATATAATGAGCGTGTTGTTGGCGTTGATGATCCGCTTGCTCCGGCAGCTGTCAAGCTGGCCTGCCACTGAACTCATTCCTTGCGCTGTGCCAGAGTTTGTTCCGGCATCTCAGCAGCTTAATGGGAAGCCATACAATGAGCGTGTTGTTGGAGTCCATGATTCGCATGCTCCGACGTTTCGGCAGCTCTCAAGCTGGCCTGCCACTGAACTTGTTCCTCGCACTGTGCCTGTGATTGTTTCGGCATCTCAGAAGCTTGCATATAATGAGTATGTTGTTGGCGTCAATAATCCCCCTCAGTTCTGCTGGAGGAGAAGCCTTGGTTTGGCTACCTTCATAGCTCTGTTTTAGAATTTTGCGACAAATTAGATTTTCTTTTTCCCGGCATGTTTAAAATTGGCAAACTGTCAATTAGGATTAAAGGTGTTTTCCCATCCAGTGATTCAGCACTCTGCCTGGAGCAGATCAGATAATATGCAAAAGCATGTACACAATGGACTGAGGGTTAGCTCTGTGTTTACATAGAGAAATAACAGACCTGGCTTTATCAGAACCTGAGATAAGGCTGCTGCAGGAGCAGTGTAATATAGTATGTGGATATAAATTCATAACAGTTGTGAAGCCATGTCATTTACAGAGAAAAAGTAGCCTATGTGTTTAATTGAGGTTACAAACTATCTATGTGCCAAATTTTTTGTGTGATTGAGTAACAAACATCCAAACTTTCATGTTTATATTAGTAGGATGTAAGCTCTTGCAAGCAGGGCCCTCACTCCTACTGTTTGATATGTAAAGTGCTGCGGAATATGTTGGCGCTATATAAAGTTATTATTATTATGGTATATTCACAGTACTGTGGGAAAAAGTGGATGTGAAAAACGTCATGGCCAATTTGCATCTATCTGACCCGTTTTCACAGATCAAAATGTACAAATAAAGGAAATACACTTAAACACAAATAGATAAATTAAACCAGTCCAAATGTAAAGCACCATGGAATTAATGGTGCTATATAAATAAACAATAATAATAATATAAATAAACAATAATAATAATAGTCCTTGCGCCATAGACAAATGAAGTATCACTTCCCTAACCTCTACTCAGAACCAAAGTTATTCGGTAGTTTTAATATACTCGGCGCCTCCGTGTGAACTTACCCTTAGTCCTTGCAATTAGTGATGTCACACATTGGCCATCTTTGTTTTTACAGTACTTGCAAAGAGGATGGGACTCATGCGAATCCCGTGCATCCCAGTACATGTGTGAATCTACCGGCCTGAGCGATTTTGTAGGCCGGTGTAAACTCTACTGCAGGCACGGATATTATATAGACTCATTAAGGCTAAGGTCCCATTGGGCGGAAATGCAGCGCTAAAGCGCTACGGGAAGAACCGCGGCGTGAATACATTGCGGTTCTTCCCGCAGCGCTTTCAACAGAAAGTTCACAGAGTTTTCTGTCGGACCTTCTGTTACAATTATATCTATAGGAAAGCCGCTGGTGTTTCCGTAGATATAATTGACATCTTCGATTTTCAAAACCGCAATGGTCTTGGAATTCGCAACGTGTCCGCTCTGCGATTTTTTCTGCAAAGTGAGCACGGGATTCGCATGAGTCCCATCCTCTTTGCAAGTACTGTAAAACACCGCAATTTTTACCGCAGCGTTTCTGCCGCAGCCAAGTCACGGCGTTTCCGGCCAGTGGGGCCCCCGGCCTAGGCCTTAGAAGCTGCAATATTCACAAGAAGCGTTTATAGACCCTGCTAGTTGTATAGGCCCTAATATAATGGGTAGCTGTGATTATATAAAGGTCCTGATATATGCAATAAAGTCCAATGTTTTATCCTATATGTAGGAATAATTTGGGCCTATATAAGTGTATATTTTGTGGGGCCTGAGTGGATCTGATTTATTGTATATATGGAGTGCTATTCAGCACTGTGGTTATACCAGTTTTTATTGCTATGGCAAATATAGAAAATATTCTGCGTCAAAAGAGACCATGCAAAAATGGACATGTGATTAACCAGTTTGAAATCCATGGGAGAATTTATTATCTCATCTAGACCGGTTTTCTGGAGTAAATGGGAATTAATATGGCACAGGTCCCGCTCTTACACCAAATATATGCCGCATCCCCCCTCCCCCTCTATCACCAGTTTCTAGAAAAGTGAATGGAGCAAGGTGGGGTCGTCTCAGTCCAATATTATTACAACTCGCGCACAAGTTACTGACTGGCGGAGCTTTCCATTCTCATGTACGGATTTATAAAGATGTCGGAGCCTCTTCATAATTTAGGCCGGCCTCGCACCAGAAGGTTTTATTAAGACTAGTGTAGGCTTACGCCATATTAGTGTTGACTCTCCATTGTCATGCTCTGCCTGAAGACCAGAAGGTTGAATAGGTGGATCACTATAATAGCGGTTACGTACGGATGGTACCCATTGACTGTAATGGGGTCTGTCGGGGGTCTATCGGTTTAAGGCGGGGGATGAATAAAGCCGCACGTTGTGGGACTTTTTCGTCTGCTTATTTTAGTCAGACATTGTGACGGAGTTTCCAATGGAGACTGTGGAGAAAATGTGAATAAATTCTCCAACTGTGTGAATAAGGCCTTACTTTCTGCCATGACTCTTGGCTGTATCTCCATTCACTGACAGCAAGCAGAAACAGAGGAGGAATAGAAAGAAGCAATATTAGAAAACCCCAGAACTTGCCTTATACCTGAGTGACCCTATGTGTGACCCTATAAGAGTCCTTCCTGTGACCCCGGTCCATTGCAGGTCTCCCCCCCCCAGCCCTGGTGACCCCCTGAGTGACACAGCGCCCCGTCCTCACCTCCTCCCCACCTTCCTCCAGTCCCCGGCCCTCCCCCGGGTGTTGCTGCAGTGTCTGCTCTGGGCGGGTCTGTTCCTGACGTCGTTTCCTTCCAACATGGCGAGGAGAAGAGCTGAGCTTCCCTGAGCAGCCGAGCACCGTCACACTGACAACCGCCGCCGTTCCCGGGGATACGGAGATCTTAGCGTCTGTCCTGAGCCCCCTCCCACACCTCGAGTGACAGGAGCTGCACGGGCTGTGATGGGGCGACCTCCACCTCAAGCCCAAGACACTGTCGGACATTAGCCGGGATCTAACGCCAGCCCCAGAGCCTGAGGAGGCGCATTACACAGCGGAATCACAACATGTTCCTAACCCGAGCCCTGGAGAAGATCCTCAGCGACAAGGAAGTGAAGAGGGCGCATCATAGTCAGCTGCGCAAGGCGTGTGAGGTGGCGCTAGGTGAGGAGAGACAATGGGGGGCACTCACTGCCCGATCTGCGACTGACGTGAGGAGGGGCAGTGTGTGACAATAGGTGACAGCAGGGGCCAACGTCACTAGTGCACAATGTGTGTGAGCGACACCAGTAGGAAATGTCACACTGGTGTACAATGTGTGGTGACGTGTATGGCAGGAGGAAGAGATGTGTGTGACAGAGGGAGATGTCACACTAGTGCACAATGTCAGGTGATGTGTGTGTGTGTGTTAGAAGGAGATGTCACACTAGTGCACAATGTGTGGTGACGTGTATGGCAGGAGGAAGAGATGTGTGTGACAGAAGGAGATGTCACACTAGTGCACAATGTCAGGTGATGTGTGTGTGTGTGATAGAAGGAGATGTCACACTAGTGCACAATGTGTGGTCATGGTGGCTGCTTTGTAAGGGACACGAGTAGGAGGTGTCACACTAGTGTACAGTGATGTGTATGACAGGAGGAAGAGATGTGTGTGACAGAAGGAGATGTCACACTAGTGTACACTGATGGTGTGTGTGTGTCAGGAGGAGTAGGAGATGTCACACTAGTGTACACTGATGGTGTGTGTGTGTCAGGAGGAGTAGGAGATGTCACACTAGTGTACACTGATGGTGTGTGTGTGTCAGGAGGAGGAGATGTCACTAGTGTACACTGATGTTGTGTGTGTGTGTCAGGAGGAGGATATGTCACACTAGTGTACACTGATGTTGTGTGTGTGTGTCAGGAGGAGGAGATGTCACACTAGTGTACACTGATGGTGTGTGTGTGTCAGGAGGAGTAGATGTCACACTAGTGTACACTGATGGTGTGTGTGTGTCAGGAGGAGGATATGTCACACTAGTGTACACTGATGGTGTGTGTGTGTGTGTGTGTGTCAGGAGGAGGAGATGTCACACTAGTGTACACTGATGATGTGTGTGTGTCAGGAGGAGGAGATGTCACACTAGTGTACACTGATGGTGTGTGTGTGTCAGGAGGATGATATGTCACACTAGTGTACACTGATGGTGTGTGTGTGTCAGGAGGAGGAGATGTCACACTAGTGTACACTGATGTGTGTGTCAGGAGAAGGAGATGTCACACTAGTGTACACTGTTGGTGTGTGTGTGTCAGGAGGAGTAGGAGATGTCACACTAGTGTACACTGATGGTGTGTGTGTGTCAGGAGGAGGAGATGTCACTAGTGTACACTGGTGGTGTGTGTCAGGAGCAGGAGATGTCACACTAGTGTACACTGATGATGTGTGTGTCAGGAGGAGGATATGTCACACTAGTGTACACTGATGGTGTGTGTGTCAGGAGGAGGATATGTCACACTAGTGTACACTGATGGTGTGTGTGTGTCAGGAGGAGGAGATGTCACTAGTGTACACTGGTGGTGTGTGTCAGGAGCAGGAGATGTCACACTAGTGTACACTGATGATGTGTTTGTGTCAGGAGGATGATATGTCACACTAGTGTACACTGATGGTGTGTGTGTGTCAGGAGGAGTAGGAGATGTCACACTAGTGTACACTGATGTGTGTGTGTGTGTCAGGAGGAGGATATGTCACACTAGTGTACACTGATGTGTGTGTGTGTCAGGAGGAGGATATGTCACACTAGTGTACACTGATGTGTGTGTGTGTCAGGAGGAGTAGGAGATGTCACACTAGTGCACAATGTCAGGTGATGTGTGAAAAAGGAGTAGGAGATGACAGACTAGTGTACCATGTGTGGTCATGTGTATGACACCAGTAGGAAAGGTCACAAGACAGAACAATGTGTGGTGATTTGTGTTATACAGGAGGAGGAGGAGATGTCACACTAGTGCACAATGTGTGGTCACTGATATTTGCATGACAGGAGGAGCAGATGTGTCACTAGTATTATGTGTGGCCATGGTGACTGCTGTGTGAGCAGGAGATATCACTCTAATATGTGTGACAACATTGGTGCACAATGTGTGGTGACTGCTTTGTGAGTGAAAGGAGAAGACAACCTGGTGTATAATGTATGGTGAGGGAGGAATTGTTTGTGTGACAGGAGATGTTACACTTGTGTACAATGGTGGCTATTTATTTAATTGTGCATTCCCCCCTCCCCCCACTTTCCTGTGTGTTTTTTTTTGTCTCGACAATAACTGTGCCGGGTTTATAAAAGCGACTCGCTGGCGTCGTATATTCCGCACACCTAATGGAGCTTGTGATTCCAATGGTGTCAGATCTGGAGTACAGTTACTCCCCTATTTTTTATTTTTTTTTGTGCATTTAAACCACGCCCACTACCAAGCAAAAACGCAAAGTGGTGAGCCATGTGTAAGGGGGCATTCGCACTACCATTGGTGTCCGTGGTTATTGTCCGTACAAGATTTTAGCAGCGGACACTCACTGGTCCGTTTGCAATTTCCATTCATCTCAATGGGATGTTATCTTGTGTCCGTTGATACCCATGTCCGTGTTTTCAAGAGGAAAAAAAATCCTACATGCAGGACTTTTCTGTCCATTTGAAAAAAACGGACGGCAAGTGTCTGATATTTTTGTAACATTGAGGTCTATGGGCACCGGACATATAACGGACAGCACCTGATAGCCGTCAGTTACTGTCCGTTATTTTGTGTCCGATTATTTTCTGCTCATTCTCAGAAAGCATAAACGGCAAAAAAAAACCCCAGAAACTAATGTGTTCAGTGGTGACCGCTGTGTGTGTGACAAGCGGAGAGGTCACACTAGTGTATAATGTGCTCATCGTTGACTGTTGTGACCTTTCCTCCTCCTGTCATACACACTAGTGTACAGTGTGTTCAGTGGTGATCACTCTGTGTGTGACAGGAGGCGGAGAGGTCACACTAATGTACAATGTGTTCAGTGGTGACTGTTGTCTGTGTGTGACAGTAGGCGGAGAGGTCACACTAGTGCACAATGTGTTCAGTGGTGACTGTTGTGTGTGTGTGTGACAAGCGGAGAGGTCACATTAGTGTAGAATGTGCTCATCGTTGACTGTTGTGACCTCTCCTCCTCCTGTCATACACACTAGTGTAGAATGTGTTCAGTGGTGACTGTTGTGTGTGTGACAAGCAGAGAGGTCACACTAGTGTACAATGTGTTCATTGTGGACTGTTGTGTGTTGCCAGGAGGCGGAGCTTGAGATCTATCACTAGATTGCTATTGTACATTGGTTACCCACAGCAGCCAATCAGGTTGCAGTTTTCCTATAAGAGCTGGACTCTGATTTTGTGTTATTTTTTCTGTGAGACTGGATGGTAACACAAGACTCGATGAAGTGATGACATCGGAGGAGTCGTCGTCCTAGTAGGAGTCCCATGTCATGGTGGTACCATGTGCAGGATTACTTACCCCTCCAAGATTCATTCTCAGAGATACATGAGCCATTGGTTGAGTATTATACGTTCAGGGAAGGTTCTGGATTTTGTGTTTTTAGGGCTATGAGCTCCATTGATTTATGGCTCACACGGTGACGGACCTATATGGTGCTTAGTACAGAGCTGTATACGCTGGCCTACCTGTGTACAGAGATACTGACCCCTAGGAGTAGCATATATAGAAGAGAATCCCTAGATATCTGCTGCAACAAATACCGCTCTATAGAGAATGAACCCTTATGTAGATCCTGTAAAAGTATCTATCTGTCTAGTGCCCTGCCAGGACCTTACCCTCCATTACCATAGAAACACATTGACGTGAAACAGTGAAGGTTCACTTGGTCTCTTCTCCATGAGCGGCTCTTCAGTCTGTGTTAGATGATGCGTTCAGGCCCTGAAGTATTTTCTCCTCCTGTTTAGGCCCTACCGCCCTTCTTGCTGCGCACACCTATTTCAGGGATGGGCGTGTGTGAGATAGTAAAAATATAAGATTATAAATGTCACTAGTCATGGGTGGCAGTGATGGACCCGTGCCAGTCACGCTATGGGATGCCTTGGCACAGGGCTGAGGTGTCAACACCAATTATGTGTGAAGGTGGAGAAAAAAAAAGTGACTCCAGCATCAAAATAAAATTAATTATTTTAATGATATTATGCAATTATTAATCTAGTATAATTAATGAGATGCATGCTTTGTTACGGATTTACCCTCATACGAACTCAACCACTGGTTTTGTAATGACTTGGTCTAGGTTCACATTTGCATAGGAGACTTTGCTGTAGATTCGCCCAATATCTGCAATGAGGAATTTTCTCTCTGCCCCTTTCAGTACAAAACTTGTGGAAACCCAATGGATACCTGGCGCATCCCATTATAGTCTATGGGGTCCGCGGGTAATCACTGTTTCAGCGGACAGGCTCTCCATCTTTTGGGTCCCCATGTGGACCTGAGACAATCTCTAATGTGGACCTAGTGTCATGTGATCTTACTGACAGAGTTGGGCTGTGTAAAAATAGTCGGTGGTGGTTTGGTTTATTGACTCCATAACCAGGCTTGGGTTGTTATCCAACAGTACCAGTGATTTGCAAATGTTAGTTTTCTTGATATTTTTAGTGTAATTTTTCCATGTTTTTGGCTTATTCTTCTGCGTATCCCTGGTTTGTTGTGCTCTCTGGTGCCAGATGTACGTGGTTTATTGTTATGCCAGTCTATAACCTGGTCGGAGAACAGTCCACGTAACGTCTGGCGGTTGTGGCTCGCCTGTGATGGCGCTTTGTACTGTCATGTTCATGCAATCCTGAAATCCTATTGCAGAAACCAGTGGTGATGGCCACAGTTCACACCACAAAATTGTTCCTGATGCAGGAGGCAGCCGTTCAGGTTATGGGGGGAGGGGGGACAGGTCGACATGACTTGGGCCTTAGCTTCAAGACTTGATTTTGTTTGTGTTGTTATAGTGATACAAAAATGCAGAGTTTTTGGATTATTTAGGCCAGGTTCACATGGGGGGAAATGACAAGGAATCATCTTCCTTGAATTCCTCTTCCGTTTTGGCCCCTGCAGCTTTCTGTCACATGAATCGGCATGGTGTCTCGCAGCGTGGACTTAGCAGCAAGATGGTATTTATGGTACTTATATTTTTTTCACCATCCCGCTCTCATATCTGCTTCACATTGAAAACCATGGGGTAGACTCTGTAGAATCTGCAACAAAATCTGCACGCAAAGTCAAAATGGAGACCCTAACTTCCTGCATCATAGTGATCTTACATCTGTCTCCACTGTCTGGTTCTTATAGAGTGGGGGACAGGAGAGCTGTATGTTTGGTTTTTTTTTGTTTTTTTTTAACGCGCATCCAATATGTTGTAATGCAAAGGGTGAAAGCCGGGCCAGCCCCCCTACCCAAGGAACCGTGACTAAATACCATGGCCATTGTGGGAAGTCAGACCCATGTGGTCTAAGATTGTAGCCACACAGGGCAAGCACGCAGCATAGTCCTCTGCAAGCTGTACAGCCTCCTGACACTGACCACACACATTACACAAATGCTTCCTTTTCACAATAGACCTATATGGGTGGGTAAGGAAAAAATGGAAACTACAATAGAAACGTTTCTGCAACGTGTGGCCTAAGCCTGACATTGGGTATTTCTTGTTGCGGCTCTCCTGCAGTTTATGTGAAAGGTGCTAAGCTGTAGGTAAGGCTTGCGGCAGTAAATGACATGCTGCGGGTTCACAATACACAGTGCCAATATCTTTGTGTGGTGATTCATAAACCTCAGCTACTATTGTTATACCCCTCCCACTTTCACCCTGTAGACCTATCCATGTGACTGTCTCATAGGAATGTATTCAGACAGTGGTAGTCAAAAGTTTCACCTGTAAAACTAAGGGCTAGTTCACTCGGGGCAAAAGGGGGCAGATTTTTGGCACGGAATGCACCTCAAAATCCGCCCCCTCACAATAGAGGTCTATGTAGACCGTTAGCGATCTTTTTTCCACTAGTGGTTTGTTCCCGCTCATGGAGAAAAGAAGCGAGCTGCCCTTTCTTAAGGCGGACGCCGCGGCGCACCTGCGTCAGGACAATCCCTCCAGACTGGGCCCATTCATTTCGGCCTATTCCGGAGCCGGAAGCTGCGATTGTCGGAAGCCGCAACAGTCGCAGCTAGCCGCAGTAGGCGTATTTTGGTCCTGATTCTGACGCCTTCCCGCGTCAAAATCAGGACCAAAATTGAGGGGCCACACGGTGGCTCAGTGGTTAGCACTGCAGCCTTGCAGCGCTGGAGTCCTGGTGTTCAAATCCCACCATGGGCAAAAAAAAAACCATCTGCAAGGAGTTTGTATGTTCTCCCCGTGTTTGCGTGGATTTCCATCCCATATTCCATAAAAAGACATACTGATAGGGAAAAATGTACATTGTGAGCTTTATGTGGGGCTCACAATCTACATTAAAAAAAAAAAAAATCAGGACCAAAATATGTGGTCATTAGCCCATGTGAACTAGGCCTAACAGCAGCATCGAAAACCACAAAAACACGTTTGTTTCTTTTTGTTTTGATTTGTTTACTGCACCTTAACCACAATATGTGAATACACCGAGATTTTTGAAGGAGTTTTTCAGACTATCAAAATGGGTTACCTATTATTGGGATACAACATTGTTCAAAAATTGATGGGGGTCCGATGCCTAGGACCCTTGAAATGACTGCGGCGCCCTGTGAGCCATGCTTCACAAACAATGTGATATCATAGTCAATAGTCACAGGGTCTGTTTGCAGCTAGGGTTATATTCGCATTTACCTCGGAGACCCGTCACAATGTCCAACAAGCGATTTAAGTCAATGCCTGTCCTTTGTGCTGGTCTTCTGATAGGCCAGAACAACGCAGAGCCGATGCTAATGTGAACTCTGTCAGTCCCATTCATGTGAATACCGAGCGCAGCCGCTGTATAATGTATAAACTCTGCTGTCACCCATCGTCTGAATGCTAAACCCTGAGCGTACCCTGTTAGACAATGGCAGCTAACCACACAAATGCATCAGACACAGAGATGTCGTTCCTGTAGGCGTTTCAGTATGGATGCCGTCTACCACAGGCAGCAAGGAATACCAACAGGCTCAACATTACATTTAAATATCCAATAAATATGTTTTACACCTTATTCACACTGCGGTAATGCGTCCATATTTTAGCATCCACAATTCCTCTCCTGACTGAATTTTCTGAACTTTTGAGCCAAAAGACTAAGGCCTTTTTTTGAGCTTTTTCTTCCCTTATTAAATCTATAGGGAATGTGCCCATGTTTCTGTGTATAACTGACATGGTAGGAGATCGGCTCTCCCTCTTTTCGTTCCCCATGTGGGGTAATAAATATTAGCCATAATTGACAGATTTGTGCCTGACTAGTAGTATTGGCGTTTTCTTGCAAAAACTGGATGTGGTCTTAGGGTAAGTTCACATGGGGTTTTTTGGAGGCCGCCTCAGGTTCTGGTCCAAAATCTGGGTAGCCTCAACTGGATAATGGTGCACTGTGCCAGCATCCAGCCGCGCACTCCGCTCCGGATTAGGCCCAATGAATGGGAGTGTCTTCAGGCGGATGTTGCAAGGCGAATCCGCCTGAAAGAATGAGCACCTCGCTTCTTTTTCCAGGAGCCGAAACAAACGGCTCCCGGAAAAAAGAACTAAGGGCTCGTTCACATCTGCGTTGTGCACTCCGTAGTTCAGGTTTCCGTTTCCTGCCTAAAACAGAGCAGGAGACGGAAACCTGCAGGAGTCTCTCACCCATTCATTTGAATGGGAGAGGAAGCTGTTCGGCCGTGAGCGTTTTGCGCTCTCCGCCGCGAAGCTGGGTTTTATAATCTGGACACAGTCGGACATGCAGTACTCTGTGTCCGGATTTAAAAATCTGGTTTCGCGGTGGAGAGCCTAAAACGCTCACCACCGCTCACGGCCGGACCCGGTCTGAGCTTTCCGACTTCTTGCATGCAGAAGACGGAAAGCTCAGAACGGAAACCAGAACGCAGGTGTGAACCTAGCGTAACCGGCTCCCATTTATTTCAATGGGAGCCATCTTTTTGGTCAGCATTTTGAGGCGGATACGGCCTGACCAAAAAACCCCGTGTGAACTTACCCTTATGGTTCTGAGAAATTAGTAATTTGCGTGTTCAATAATTGTGCGACAAGGTGCAAAATCGCTCCACCCCTCCACTTCTAAAAAGTCTGGTTATATACTTATTGGGGCAGTCTTCATAGCCCCGGAGCCTGCATAGGGTTCTCATTTTATTTGATGAGGCTGGCAAATCCCATCCCCACTGTATGTTAAAATATGCGCTGCGGACATACATGGATTTCCAAAACCGCTGTGAGATCGCAGCATGTCGATTATACCTACAGAAACGCTAGCAGTTTCCCTATAGGTATCACTGAAACAGAGAAGTCCGCTGAGGAAATTTCTGCAAACTTTGTCATAAGTGCTGCGGGAAGAACCACAATGTGCTGCCGTCGCAGTTTTTCCCGCAGCGCTTTTTTGCTGCGGGATGTCACGTGGGGCTTTAGCCTAAATCTATTTGGAGAAAAATGAATGCTTGTGTGTGAACAGTGAGCAAGAAGTGTTTGTAAAGCAGGTAAAGGGCAGACACTTGCTATGAAGAGTTAATTGTTAGCAGTAAGAGTGATGTATATGTAACCGGAGAATGGTGGAGGCAGGTAATGGCGTGTGTATGGAGGAGTGCCATGTGGCAGATGGGCGGCATGTCTCCACACCCTGCTGCTATATCATGCGGATGTGACGTTTAGGAGGGAAGACGGTAACCTTCAAAGGGCTGAGCTAACAGGTGTAGCAGGTTGTATGGTGCGTAATGTGTATCACTATAGAGACGCCGGGGACTCTGCGCCACCTCACCTAACACCTACATTCCTTTACCACCATGCGTTCTCTACACTGAGATATGGCGCTGCCTGTTAACTAGAGAATACCTACTATCTCTACAGGTCAAAGGGCTTTTTCAGGCAAAAATATAGATGACCTGTCTAGAAGAGGACTTTCACCACCTCCAGTAATTCTAGTTCTTAGTGTCTGATAAGGGCGGGTTCACACTTGCTCCCGGTCTCCGCTTTGTGGGTTTCCGTCTTCTGCCCGAGAAACTGAACAGGAGACAGAAACCCGGCAGTCAGTGCCTGTCTGTGAGCGCCTTCTGGTGTCTGCGGCTAAATCTATTTTTTTTTTTTTTTTTTCTTTAACCGGACACAAAGTCCTGCATGTCCGACTTTGTGTCCGGTTAAAAAAAAAACGGTTTAGCCACGGAGAGGCAGAAGACGCTCATGGGCGGTCACTTTGCAAACCTATTCAAGTGAATGGGTTTGAAAACTGACCGCCGCTTTCCGTCTCCTGTCCAGTTTCTCGGGCAGAAGAAAAGCGGACACTGGGCGCCGGTGTGACCCTGCTCTAACAGACGCTGCTCCACAGATTCCATCACAATTGGAATTTTCTCTCTAACCCTCACCGTGCCGAGCAACAAGTGTAGTTGGTTTTGGTGCCTGATATGCTATTTGAGAAGGACCTTTCACATCCTCATAGATGTGCAGTTTTATATACTGCTAGAAATCCCACATTGGGCTTAATTCAGTGTACTGTTCGCTTTCCCAGTATGCGCCCAGGTGCTGGAGATGTTGGTGCTGTTAGTTTCGGCACTGATATTCCTCCACTGTCAGAAAGGCTCTAAGGCCTTCCTTTCTGACAGTGGGGAGATATGAACTCAGCCCACTGTTGCCTCTCTACTGTTATGTAATACTACACATCTCTGGATATGAAATGTCCTCTTTAAAGGGATTGTCCATTTTTAGACCAATATTGGGAGACAAATCTTATTGTTTGTATAATGAAAAGTTCTACAGTTTTCCAATATACTTCTTCATTGATTTCTCATGGTTTTTTAGATCTCTGCTAGACGTAATTTGACTTCCGGTGGGTAAAAATCAGTCCATGGTCATATGATGTGCGGTCCATGGTCATGTGATGTACGGTCCATGGTCATGTGATGTACGGTCCATGGTCGTGTGATGTACGGTCCATGGTCGTGTGATGTACGGTCCATGGTCGTGTGATGTACGGTCCATGGTCGTGTGATGTACGGTCCATGGTCGTGTGATGTACGGTCCATGGTTGTGTGATGTACGGTCCATGGTCGTGTGATGTACGGTCCATGGTTGTGTGATGTACGGTCCATGGTCGTGTGATGTACAGTCCATGGTCGTGTGATATACACACAGGTGCACAGCTTGTTACAGTCACAGGGCAGTCATGGCAGGGGCGAGGTCGTTGTCCCCACTAAATGTATGATTATTAGCTAGGAGCTGGCATAGATTTCTACAGAGGGATCTGGCACAGCGGAAGATATCCTGGATTCACGATGAGGCCTGTGCCATATAATATGCCAGTCTTGATGAACCCAACCCAAACATGTTTGGCAAAACTGTGTTGGCTGTGCCTTGAGGAAATATTCAGACAGTGCAATAGGATGAAGTTGGAACCTGCATTGGCAAAAACAAAAGGTTTAATCTGCGAAAAACACAACCACATTGAATATTGCTGAATAACTGCATGCACTGCAAGATGCGGTCTTAACTGACCCCTCTGAATACATCCTTACCCCTAATCTGAACATGACCTTAGGGGATATTCAGTTATTGAGGTCCTCCCTGCCCAGTTTGATTCATGTGCTCTTCTTTTATATGCGGCCTTCTGTATTTTATACCTTGGTGCACTTATAACACATGGCAGGGGATGGATCTGGTCAGTGAATGGAATCAGGGAGGGGTCGGAGGAAACAAAGGGCCCCGCAGATCTGTACCTTCATCTAATATTCATGCTTGGTATCAGGTATTGGAGGCCGAGGTGCTCTAAACTAGAGGGAGAGTCACATTGGCGGGGCGGAGAGTCCAGGCTTTGTGAGGCCCGGCATTCAGGAAGGAGCCGAGCAAACAATGCTGCTTTTATCAGCTGTTCGACGTGCAGGCAGATTGCATTAATACAAGGAAGGCAGAGAGCCCTGCGGATGAGATACGGGGAGGGTTATGGGGCTGGAGTATAGGGGTGCACTAGAATTACCAGATAGGAAAATATATGGGCATTTCTGAGACGCCTCTGAGCTTGTATTTCTGGAAGGAAAATTAGATGTGAACTCTATAGGGGGCCGACAGTGTGTTAATTGGATCTGAATGTTGTACAGCACTCGGGTATGTTGGTGCGATATTAATATTAGATAATATACAACTATATATGTGAGAATTGCCGGGGTGGATTGTGTAGTTTGCTAGATTGCGACTTCTTGATACGTCTTCCCTATCTCTCCTGTATGTATGGCGGTAGTGCGTTGGTTAATTTCTACGTGGGCTGTGTTTCCTCCCCGAGCAGATTAATAGTAACCAGGGCTTATTTTGGACACCGCCATCTCTAATGCTGATATAATAATGAAGAGCAGACACAGCTCAGTGCCGTCCTATGGTTACAATAAATTGTGGTTATAAATGACCCTTATCCGGTACTGGTCGTAGAGCGTAGAGAAAACGAATACAACACAGATCGGGTTCATGCAGGGACATGGTATGAAGTGGAAAAACCGTGCAGAAAAAGTCGCAATTTGTTCACTTGCTTTATTAGCGTAATATTACTAGACCTCTGAATTTCTCTGCTAATATGAGGCGTGATCTGGAATCACCTTCCTTCTACCGTAATGAATCCTGGACTCCAGAATGAGAAAATCTATTAAATATAGACTTGTGCATGGACTCCATAATATGGCGTGAGATGGAGAACGCCATGATTTTGTATGTATGGAGGAACACGAGTGGAATAAGACCCATATGTACTAATGTATACCTCTGATGTTTACTACACCACTCTCAAGGCCCTGACTGGCGCGAGGGGGACCTGAATTATTAAGAGGCTCCAGCCAACAAATATGTGCTTCATACTGAGGCTTTGCACAAAGTCTTCTGCTTTTATGTTCGTACCTTGTTGCACACAAATCCTCAGGCTGATCCTGTGCATAGTGGCTTCCAGTCTCTTAATAAATCAGATGCACGCCCCAGTCACCAGAATGGACATCTGTGCAAGTCCGAATCTGGTATTGATTTTTTTTATTTTTATTTTTATAACCCGCTTCAAGTCTCTGGCATGATTTATAATACATATGTTGGTTCGAGGGGTTCCCGTCCCACCCTGCCCTGGTCAGCCCACATTTACAGAAAGTGACGAGCGGGGTGTAGAACAGGGGACATGGCACATCTTTGCACATGAAAGGGCTGTACACCATATTATCAACCCATCTATGCTGGTTTCCTGGAGTACGTGGGTAATAAAGTCCTCTTCATAGTGGCCTAAAGGCTATTTTGCGATTTCCCATAGCTATAGTCTTTTGGCTTCCATCAGGTCATTGGTGGCATACGGATACGCTTGTTGTATTTTGCGGTGATTTTCCTATCCTATAGCCAACTGAAATTCAAAACGCGTTGTAAAAACAGTCTTCAGTCTTGGCCGTATGAAGAATCATCTACGGTACCTGTATCATGTGTTACTATGTGACCTGTGGTCATAGGAGTCTTTGCCTCCCTATGGTCTTATATACCATAGTATATACATGACCTTGGGGCAGTAAATCCACAAGAGGCAGGGACTTCTAGGATTATAGATTCCTATGATGCCTGGCTTGGAGTCTCCAGACTGGGTTTGACCTGGGAAATCCATTTGATGTACAGATCATGTGGCCTAAAAATTGCCTTCTTGCATAATGTTCATTGCACTGGACCTGCATTGCCACAGTGAGTCTCTAGTGAAAGGAGGGGGAGGGGGGGTGTGTTGATTCTCCTTATATGCGTCTGCAAGCTGCTTTCTCTGTGCACAGTACTGAACATTCTGCACATCTTACAATGTAAGGGTCCATTCACACGGAGTAACGTGCCATGTGATGTGGCACGTATACGGCGTGTGAGACAGTGCACGCCGTTAAAGCTCCCATTGATTTCAATGGGAGTCTGGATCGTATACGCCGCGTTATTTTGTGGCCACAAAATCACGGCTGCAAAATAACGTGGCATATACGATCCAGGTTTCCATTGAAATCAATGGGAGCTTTTACGGCACGCACAGTCTCAACGCCGTATATGTGCCACATCACGCGGCACGTTACTCCGTGTGAATGGACCCTTAAGAGAAGTTTTCTATGCACTTGCATGTACTTCTGGCTGCTTATGTGATTACAGATGGATATTATTCACAGACCGTAAGCAGTTTTACTGAGTTTGCTCATAAAGTACTCTTTTTGTGTGTCAGGGATCTTTTTAGTTGTGTCATACCTGCATGTATTTTCCCTGCATTTGCAGTTGGGGTCCCTGGATCTCCCATAATATGTTTACTAGGGCTATTATCAGCTATGTATTTGCTATTGTACGGTTACTCATTGTCATACATGTGAATGAAGCTGAAAAACACAGACCATTGTTTGCATTATGGGCCAGTATCATTTTAATAAGGGATTTGTGCCTGGCGCCCCTCACTTATTATAATGCTCCACTAGATATAACCAATGTGTTTATTCCTTCCATAGCTGTAATAGGAAATGGCTGTGCGAGCTGCAGATTAGATCACAGACCAAACCTCAGGTTTCTGCTTTACTTACCGGTGACTGCTATTGGTTTTCTTATCTTTTTCTTTGAACCTGTCATTGGATTGTAAAGAATTTCTTGCCTGCTCTAGTCAGTGCAAATCTCTTAGTTGGTAATGGATGGTTTACAAGTTTTCTAGGAGTCTGCTGTGTGTGACGTCTTTCAGCGGTTTCCAATAGAAAAGCTGAAAAAATATCACCGTTAAAGGCAAGTGCGGGTCTTGTCTACCTAGATGCTATCCATGTTTTCACAGAGTTGCCATTTAGACTTTCTTAGGCTATATTCACACAGCCATCCATCATAGGATCAGAGCAACAAACTGAAACCCAGACAGAATGACTAATGCAGGTGAAGCCCCCGCAATCTCCAGTCACTGTAATGCAAAAACAAGACGGAAGCTTTTTCCTGACTTGTTTACTTTGCTAACAGAAAAGAGTCCCCTATTAATCTTCCATCTTGTGTCCCGTTACTCTGTCTGCATCGATCAGTCTGTCAACATTTCAGTCCGTTGCTCTGGTCCTATAACGGATCAGAACAATGGACTTTATTGACATCAACGTGAAGATAGCCTCAGGGTACCATTAGTGAGGTCCTTTGCCCTCATCCATCATATGATCAGAGCTACAGACTATTTCTTCCTTTATAAAAGTGAACAAACATTCGCCTCCCGTCACGTGCTGTACAATAGAATGAATGGGAACAGACGCAGGCAGAGGGGCTCCATCTGCATTAGTCTCTCTATTGGTGTTTAACGCTTTGTTCACACTAGTGTTCTGTTTGGGGACCCTAAAGACGAAAACCCTGTCTGCTTAAAAAGTGGTTACCCGTGGACCCCATAGACTATAATGGGGTCCACCAAGTTTACGATGGAAACGGCAGAGAGAAATGTCCCCCCTAAGCAGAATGTGGGACGGCGTTTTGTATGGAGAGTTAGTGTGAACCTAGTTAGTCTGTTGCTCTGATCCTGTGACAGATGAGAGTAACTGATCTCACTGATGGTAGTGTGAACCCACCCTTAGGAAGCAAAGTAATAATTATGATATCTGTAATGCGCCTCATTCACTACCTTGTGTGATTGTGGGTATCCCAGGGTGGACACCTTGGCGCGACATATGTATCATAACTTCCACCAATTCCTAAGTGACCTAGATCTCCATTCTGGTGCCCAGGCCTCTCTGTAAATCCTCCATGCCCTGTGCCTGTTGGGGGCTTTATTATCATGTATAAAATGCCAGTATAATAACTCTGCCCCACTGTGTGGCATCAGCCTCATGTATTGGTGATGGAGGGGTCTGTATGGACAATTGATCATGAGATCATTCGGTTTGTCTCCTCGTATATTTTTTACATTATTGTCTGCAATAATGGGATGTTTTGCTGGAAAATAATACATTTTATGCTGCATAGAAGTTGTGGTGAGCGACATACAAGTGGTTTATCACGTGTCAGGTAGTCACTGGGTATCTTTACTTCGGGTAAGTGCTGGGGCAAAAAACCCGTCATGTAAAAGGCTCCGTATTTGGAAAATAAGGATCTATGGTTATATCTAATATACCCTGCACTTTGTATATCGGGCATCTAAAAACATATACTCACATTTGGGAGTCCTGTTATGACCACATACAAAGCAGATTGTGTCAATGACTCCTGATGTATTTATAGATACTAGTCTTTGCCCACGACTTCGTCTGCGTGTTTTTGGCGTCGATGTTCCACCTATATTCAGCAAATAGCTGCTGTTGATGGTTTGCCTACTCCGGCGTTTCAGCAGCTCTTAAGGTGTCCTGTTGCTGAACTTGTTCCTCATGCCGTGCCTGTGGGCTGGGCTGCCTCTGAACTCATTCCTCGCATTGTGCCTGTGATTGTTCTGGCATCTCAGCAGCTTGCTGGGGCATTTTATAATGAGCGTGTTGTTGGCATTGATGAACCACCTGCTCCGGCGTTTCAATAGCTGTCAAGCTGGGCTGCCGCTGAACTCATTCCTTTCACCGTGCCCGTGATTGTGCCTGCATTCCAGCAGCTCGCTAGGACACCATATAATGAGCGTGGTGTTAGTGTCGATGATCCCCGTCAGCTCCACTTGAGGAGAACTCTGTGACTTCCGGCTACGTTCATAGCTCTCGCTGTTTTTGAATTTTGCTACAAATTAGATATTCTTTTTCCTGGCATGTTTAAAAGTAGCAAACTGCCAATTTGGATTAAAGGTGTATTCCTATCCAGTGTGTCAGCACTGCCTGGAGCAGATCAGATAATATGCAAATGCTGTACACAATCCACTGAGGGTTAGCTGAGTGTTTACACTTAGAGATAACCGACCCGGCTGAGATAAGGCTGCTGCAGGAGCAGTGTAATATATTATGTGAACATAAATTCATAACAGTCATGAAGCCATGTCATTTACCGGGATAAAAAGTAGCCGTTTTTGCGTGCCGAACTCACAAACTTTCACATTTATAATATTAGTAGGAAAATATTAGTAGGATTATGACTAGTGCATTTTCCTATAGCTTTTCATCTTTGCCTTGACTGGATCTCCGTTCACAGCAGACTCTGTCCCGTGAGGCTAGCTTCATTTTTTTCTATAATAAGGATTTTCGAAGAGCTATCTGGGATGTAGTAAAGCTATGCCTCCTGTGCCGGCAGTAGTAAACCCCAGTATGTGCCGTGGCTGCATAAACAACTCGTCCCCTGAGGTCGGTTCCTTGTGCTCGGCATAGCGCTTCATGTACCGCTGCTCTTAGCTTAGGAAAGCTGTTGCACTTTCAGGGTCTTGAACATGGCGCTGCAATGTTTGACCGGTGCTAAACGGCGACTTTTTGTAGAATAAGCGATTTTAACTATTGAGTGACTGCTGTGCTCCTCAAGGCTGTATACTAGTCAATGCATTCATCTGGCCTGAAGTTGTAGCTCAGTAAAGCCAATTGTTACAGAAAGTGGCAGCGTAACCCTGGTCTTAGGTAACATTTACCTTATTATATGGTGAAGTGATAATGCCAATTGTTCAATTGTTCCTGAAACTACCCCTAGTAGATAATAGTACAGCCCAAATAAACTAAGGCAGGCCTCATGCACAAACAATGGTGGATAAAAATACAGACTCACGTATTTCAATTGGCCTATACACACAGCCGTATTCTTTGCGGCTGGGGGTCTGACCCGTCTACGTTCGGCTCTGTGAATTATTGGAATGTATGGGTCAGTGAAAACTGCGGATGACACACAGACACCAATCCACAGTACAATTGCCCTATACAGGCGGGGGTACTAGTGTTGGCTCCTAATCCAGGTAAATTCACTCTCCAAATTTCGTTCACGTCTGTTTGTTCGTAGTTGCAAAAGACATTCCAAGATACATAAAACTTGGTCCATTTCCTTGTAGGACTCCATCTAATGGGTGGCTGTGTCAGTATCCTGGAGTGAGACCGCTCACTATACGACTCCAAAAAACTGACCCTGCTATATGTCCTTTATATTAATCATTCCTTCTGCTAAACCGCAGGGTAGGGTGTGTGAAACCGCCCTATAGTGCATTCATTATGGTCAAGCCTTGTGCCTGTGCAGTCTGATGGTGACTACGTTATATGGGAGGACGCAGGGTCTCCTATATGCTTGTATAGCACAAAGTTTCAGCGGAGGCTTCAAGGTGACCAGAAACCTCACAGGATTATACATGAAAGCAATGATCTTATATTGTGTTACCAGCATACTTAATTCTTGGCCGTCTCCGGAGTTTGGGGACTGTGACTTCCTTGGGGGCCTGGAATGTAAGGGATTATGGCTTGTGAAATGCGTATATCGCTGGTAGCCTTCAGAGACGTTTCGTTTGCCTTTGGTTTGTACCAAAATCTTCTCAGCCCACTATCATTTCTCTTAGGGTATGTTCGCTTGTGCTTCTTATTCTCACAGGTTTTTTGTTTTTTTTTTACATTGCAGTACGTGTGAATTATATTTCATAACCTAGGAAGAGAGTTACAAAACCCCGTACACTCGCTTCCTATCTAAGACTCAGGATTGGGCCCTTTCTGGTAGATACGCTGCATATTACAGTTCTAGGAAAGTGGCTGAAATTTTTCCAAAATTCATCAAGAACCTGACCTGTGGTGCAAATACTAAATCTGCAGCATGGTAATTTATATTGTGGACTTTTGCTGCAGATTTTGGATGTATAGGATGAAATCTGCTGCAGAAATGGAGAACAGCCCTCGGCTATCTCCGACATTGCCTTTGAAATGAATTAGAGGGCAGGTGAGTCTTCTCCAACAGGCGGTGACTAGAGATGAGCGAACACTGTTCGGATCAGCCGATCCGAACAGCACGCTCCCATAGAAATGAATGGAAGCACCTGTGACGCCGGCCGCCGGCAAAGTCAGAGTCACAGGTGCTTCCATTCATTTCTATGGGAGCGTGCTGTTCGGATTGGCTGATCCGAACAGTGTTCGCTCATCTCTAGCGGTGACTACATTCAACTCTTGGGTGCAGTCAGAATGAATTCACATTGGGGTAAAACACCCCCATTCTCGGGATCGGTGTGGGTCTCATTTGTCAGATCGCCGCCGCTCAAATATCACTAGTCAGACCCCCTTTCCCCCCCAGATACTTTTAGAGCTCGTTCACATGGGGCAAGAGGGGGCGGATTTTGGCGCTGAATCCTCCTCCACAAAAGAGGTCTATGCAGACCGCTAGCGTTCTTTTTTCCGCTACCGGTTTGTGCCCACTAGCAGAAAAAAGAAGCGAGGTGCCCTTTCCTCAGGGCAGCAGCTCTCTTCGGACTAGGCCCATTCATTTGGGCCTACTCTGGACCGGGAAGCCGCGACCGTTGCGGCAGGAGCATTGCCTATTCTAACGTGGCTTCCCACGTCAAAATTAGGACCAAAATCCGCCATCCCGTGCCCTGTGTGAACGGGCCTTATACTTATCCTCTACCCTGTGGATTGAGAACTATTCTTTGTGGTATAACGCCTTGACTTGATATTGCCAAGGATTTTGACACAATTCCACACCAACCTACAGTGAATAGTTCTTTTTCCCCTCTGCAATTTGCTTCCTGTGTGGATGTATTGAGACTTTAAAAATAAAAAATTGGATTTTTGGTCAATTTGTGAACCTTTGTTGGCTCAAGTTGTAGCAAAATAGAGTTTTTCATAGACACTAACCCAGACACACGTCCTAAATCCGATGCTTTGAGCGTATAATGCGCGTACGTTTGACATCCATCACCTTGTGCTACTCGTCTCTGACACCGATTCCTCTAATTCATGGCTGAATGGTCTTTGCTGGTTTCCCTTGTGTTGTCTCGTTGACCTTTTCTGGCATGAAATGGCGTCTCTTCTTTCTATGTAATATGTTGGACAAACAATCTCTGGCCGCTAGAAATGACTTCTTTCTGATCTTCGTGGCGGTATCTAGAGCTTCATCATAAAGCCATTTCCGCAGCGCGCGCCTCGCCGTCCTCTGCCGGGGATTGTCACGTGCCCGTTCACCATGACTTCTCTTCATGAGGAGGTGCAGAACTTTTATCTGGCTTTCTGATCTGTCATTTTGTTGCTGTGCCGGCAGTAAAGTTACTGTGTAAGATTAATCTTCAACTCGCTACGTGAGGTTTGATGTCTGTGACTTTCATTTCTGGCGGTTATTACCATTGCCAGTCACTATATACAGTTTTCACACTTTCAGTGCTTTAAAGGGGTTTTCTATCCCTACAAAGTGTCTTTAAATAAACTGAAAAATAGTTAAAAGAAAAAGAAGAACTAACTCTGTGCTCAACGTCTGAAGCCCCGTGCTGAGGATTTTCTCATAACCTGGCGGTCTTTGTTTACTCCACAGTGATTGGCTGTGAGAGTCATGTGACACAACACATCATCACTGCGGTATTGACTACATCATTTTCTATTTTACCCTATATTGAGGTCCTGGAAGGTTTTAAGGCCAAGTGCGCGACAATTTAACAGAAGCCCCTCGGATTACACACAGTGATCCATTCATTTCTATGGGGGGCTCTGTCCCCATCCGATATCATGGAGCCCCTCTCAGATGGCACATTCGGTTCTGTGCAAGTAACCTTACAGTACTGGACTAGTAGAGGATTGATGTTAACCTTTTGTCTAGGTCTTTCCGTATGGTCCGTGGGTTTTGGCGTGTTACCGCTTTTTAAGTGAAAAGGGTCTCCGCCTTTCCCAAAACCCGAACACTAGTGTGAACCTGGCATGGCTCATGGACTCTAATGATAAATCTGTGAATGTGCCGCTACCTACCTCACACCATTTAGAATAGTAGTTTATTTTATGTGGGGGTCATTCCGTGTCAAGTGAACCAATGATTTTTCCCTCTATATTTTTAATTCTTTTGAGATTTTGTCATTTGGTAATAGTGTGTCAGAGAATGCAAAATGTGAAGAAAAAAAAATTCTAGAAATTTTTTTGGATTTTTAATTGATTTTCAAAGTTCAGAAAAAGTGCGAATTTCGGTGTTTCCTGCCTTTACATTTCTCCTCATAACTTAGGCTAGAAAAAAGATAGAGAAACAAAATAAACGCCATTCTACTCAGAACTATACAGGCTTTCACCAAATATGTCACAAGAGTATCTTTGTTAATATTTTACCCATGCGAACGCAAACGCAAAATTTTAAAACGCATTTCCGAAAAAAACGTTTTATTTAAAAATTTCAAAAAAATGCACATGGGCCTGCTATGCCCTTAGCCACATCTGTACCAAAATTCAAGTTGGGATCGCGATGGGATAATATTTTAAAATATAACTATTACAGTGTCATTCCGAAAATCTTGAATTCAGATCTGTTCAGCCTGTGGTCTAAAATGACAGTGAAGTCCATGAAGTGGTAGAAGGCGGCACAAGATTGGCAATGGATGACATAACTGGTTATGTGACCTGTGAATATGATCGGCGCTGGTGGCTGGCTACTGGACTCTCCAAAGATTGTGAAAATGAAGACAATAAAATTGACTTTTTTGCATCCTTCTGGTCCAGCACCATCCTTTGTGTATCCAAGAAAACCAGACATTTTACAAGTCAACAAAAATCAGATATTAACTCAGGTGGAGCCTAACACCATGACAGGCCGTACATACTCTTTGACACAAAAGGAAATGGCCATTGCTAGTAAGCGCTTATGGACAAGATTACATTTCACTCACTAGAAAGGACAAATTGATGATAAAAGGCCAGTAGTTTAAAAATGTCCTATTAGTTGTTTGGTTCATATTTTATAGAATGAGGATTTATCTACTGGACTATTTTTCTTAATTAATTACATGTTTAGTGATATAATAAAAAACAATTGTTACATGTAGAAATAGGTGTTATAAATATTGGTTCTTGTACTCTTGTTAACATATAATTAGGATGAGACTATTTAGAAAATCGCACTTGAGGATATGAGCAGCTTTTTTCTTTCGGTTTGTTCAATGCATTCAGGTTGAAAATGCTGGACGAGTTGTGTTATGATGATAAGATGTATTTATTCTGGCACTTATGGGATTTGTTTTTTATGTTTTTTTTATTGTTGCATATAAATGTTGAATTCAGCAAGTTGGAATTTGAAAAGAAAAAAGGAAGAAGCTCACACAAACATAAAATCAGATGATTCAAGGCTTAAAATTTTTTTTTTTAAAAATTGATCCCAATTTGGTCCCAAGTTGAAAACCTGTACAAATATAACCAAGAACACAAGTAACACAAATGCATTTTTTCACAATTTTAGAACATACGATTTTTTCACAATTGCGCATCAAAATTTTGAATTTGATTTCTCCAAAACAAAATATAAAGAAACATCGTCTTGTGACATATCAAATGAAAGCCAGTACCGCTCTGAGAAAAATGATGCCTCTCCCACCTATTTATCTTAATTCTAGCCCAAGATATGTTAAAAAATGTAAAGCCATACCAGGCCAAAATTCACACTTTTTCAAAACTTTAGAAGTCTATAAAAAATTAACTGATGAAGAAAAAAAAAAAAAAAAAAAAAAATCTAAAGACGTCAGGTAAAAAAAATATTCCTATTTGGATCACTTGATATGGAATGACCCACGGAGGAGAGACCTTAGTGTCTAGGGCCCAATAGTTATGGCTACCGCTGCACCCTTTATAGCTATGTCCCGGTCTATGGAGCTAAAAATGATTACCATGTTATATTACATTTCTTAAATCCCAACATATAGTGATTAAAAAATAATTTCTAGTAACTGACTTGAGTGTAGGGATATTACAGGGAGCCTATGCTGTACGTGTAGTCCAATCTGTGTTGGAACTGGGCAGATTCATCTATAGTTTATGGGAAAATCGTCTTGGGGTTTATTCATTTGGATTCATGCCTTTTCTGGGCTAAGGGGTCCAGTGGGCGGTCCTAATCTGTGACTATGCATGCTAATGTAAGGAAGGCTGCCAAGCAATGAATAGGACCGCCCACTGGACTCCTAAGCCCAGAATAGACAGAGATTAAATAGGGGTCTGTCACCAGAACTATAAGTGGGCTAGTTCACACGTAAAAACCGCCTGGCTTATTTGGGTCCTGAAAAAAAACCTCTTCCTGATTAGGAAGCGGTTTTTTGACCTTGAGGCGTTTTTTGGAGCGGTTTCTGGAGCAGTTTGTGGTAAAAACTGCTTCAGAAAACGCCAGGCGGTTTTCCCCTCCCCTAAAGTGAATGGACTCAAAAAAAAAAAAAAGGCTAAGCATTTTCGGTCGCAGGTTTTTGCAAAAAAACTCTAGGCGTTTTTTGCCTCCCATTCACTGCTATTGCTTTCCTCAGGCAGAATCCACCTGAAGAAAGGTCATGTCCCTTCTTTTTTTCTGCTAGCGGTCTCCATAGACCACCATTGTATGGAGGCGGATTTTGAGGCGAAATCTGCTGTCAAAATCTGCCTCATTGCCCCCGTGTGAACTAGCCCTAAGCAGTCGGATATCCAGGGTTCATGTTAATAAAGCTTTTTTTTGTTTCTGAGATGTAATTTTTTTTTTTTTCCTGATATGCTAATGAGATGTTTAGAGCAACAAGGGTATCACCATTGCTCTCATCACGCCAAAGATCTATGCTTTCCAGCATCAAGTCTCTCCATCCTTCCCTACTATGCTTGACATGTGCACGGCCAGGAAGAAGCGTAACCTGAAGCTCCCGGGCCCTAATGCTAAATCTAAAGGGGCTCCTACCTACCTTATACCACTGACACTGGGTTCACACCAGCGTTCAGTCTCCGTATTAGGTTTCTGTCTTCTGCCGGCAGAAGACGGAAACCTGTCATGCCGAGTCCAGCCGTGAGTGGCGATAAGCGTTTTGAGATCTCCGTGGCGAAACCGTTTTTTTTAAAACCGGACTCAGAGTACTGCATGTCTGACTCTGTGTCCGGTTAAAAAAAACCCGGTTTCGCCGCAGTGAGCATAAAACGCTCACCGGCGCTGACGGCCGGACACTTTTCAAACCCATTCAAATGAACGGGTTGTAAGATGGCGGCAGGTTTCCATCTCCTGCCCTGTTTTGTGCAGGTAACGGAAACCTGCAGAACGGAGACCGGGCGCAGATGTGAACGAGCCCTGACAGGTAATAATATATTTTATATTCTTCTCATGCTCCAGGGCCCAATAGCGACTATGGACTATTGTGGTGACACATTCCCTTTAAATGAATAAAACTCAAGACTATGTCCAGACACAAACTATAACATGTCTGCAGATTGCATTTTCATGTTAACAGGTTTCCTTTAAAGGGATTTTGCAGCAGTTCATTGCCTTCTTATAGACCGCCATATCAATGTGATGTTGTCTAGTGAGATGAAAAGCCCCATCCGAACATCCTTGTTCCATGCTGAGCTCTTCAGCTTGTTAGCTGCCTTCGTTCATTCACGGTGATGGGGCTGATTTTTACATTGGACTAATATATTGCACAATTTCTATGCTTTTATATGTTTTATGTATTCAATCAAAAATCTGTTTTTCTCCATATGCTAAGGCTGTCCACCGGAGCAGAACGTTATTACAGCAGGCTTTCCCTGGTTGAGACCGTTTGATGGATATTAGGTATGCATGGTAGACACTCTGCCGGGGTTGTCAGGATCGGCCGAGCTTTCTTGGTAGATTCGGCTCTTCTTCCTCATTTGTATGTAGAGCTCAGCTCCTTATAGATCCGTTATGTGGTTTAATGCAGATTGGACAGGCAGCGATGTGGCGGCTCCGCAGCCTCTGTTTACAGTCAGAACATTAGCAATATTAGTCTATGGACTAAGCGTCCTCTTGCCAATGTGCATGAATCAGAGCCGTTCCTGGTCGTATACTGTATACGAGGGCACAGATGGCGCTTTCACTTACTATTGCCTGTTGTGTTCACACTTTATCCCCAAGAGCCGATTCACATACCTGGAAAATTTATTCTGGCGTCGGTCTGGTAGACCACAGTGTGGAATTACATACACATTCATAAGCTGTATGTTTTTGCTGTAGTTTGTGGCTTTATAGTTACACGTAGGATGGGACCTATAAGCTATGGTATAGCTAGCTAGATTGGCTAAGCCAATATAGAAGTCTGTCTGCTCTGGAGGACTATGAAGGATGGATTTGTGCAATGCTTTTATCATAATGCATGCAGTTTTAATAAAATGCATATTGCCAGATTTATGATGCACACAAAGCATGAAAACATTTGCAAATTACTGAACAAATTTTTTTGTTGGCATAAAAATTTGCAACTTTATCTGTTTGGTGCTGCCCTTGCCATTTACCTGGAAAGGGGCATGGTGTGGATCGGAACACAGTCCTAAATCGGGCAGGGCCATCTGTACCAGAGTACTGACATAAATGATCCCTGAAATCTATACCGAATGCAATCTGGTGTAGATCTTAGGCCGGTTCACATCTGCGTTTGGGTTTCTGCTCGAGGACTCTCCAAACAGAAATCAATCCGCATGAAAAAGCTTAAGAAACAGCGGACCTGATAGACTATAATGGGGTCCATGTGGTTTCCGCCTCAAAAACATGCAGAGAGAAAAGTTCTGCTTGCAGGACTTTTCTCTCCGCATATTTCATGCAGATTGAGGAATGGAATGGCCCGAACGCAGATGTGAACCGGGCCTCAGGGCAGGTGTGTGGGCCAGTAGTGTACCTGGTTTATGAGATCGTGTACCCTCCGCTGGTGCAGAGGATCTGAATCTGCCCTATACTGTTCTGCATGCACTTTTGTGGGGGACAAAAAAGCTTTATGCAAACCCACGCCTGGGCTGGAATCCTTCTAGGGGGAACGTTCATTGAGCCACTACTTCTATAAAGGCCAGACTTTCTATAAAGGGGGTTGGGGGGATGTGCTCTGGGCAGGGCCATTAACCATGTCAGATTCTTCATCATTTACACCAGTTTTTTGGCATAAATGACGCCTAAAAATGTATGCCAACTATGAGTGGGGTAGATTTCAGTTAAGAGCATGGCCCGGCAGAGGATGCCCCTGATCTATGACAAGATCGTCACTGCCTTTCCTATCACCCATACAATGCAGGTCCTACAGACAAGGGGATAACATATATATATATATATATATATATATATATATATATATATATATATATGTATATATATGGCATGGCTGGGCACCCTCCCTACAGGGACCCCCTCTCATCTGGTCTGCTATAAATGTCATTGCATCTTGGTGACAGTGCGCCATAGTGCACAAAGTGGTACATAAGCAGTTCGGACACCAGCAAAGCCAAGACTGTCAGTGCAGAGTGAAGGGAAGCATCATGGCTGAATGGTGTCACATTTTCCACCCATAGCATTGGAGCTGATCCCAGTAATTCGGTATAAATTGAACTCCTGACGCCGCGTCTCTGAGACATTGCATTTTTTGTCAGTGTTGCACGTCTACCATTAGAGCAAAGCAAACATGCGGTGCAAGTGGAGGATACAATATGCTTGTGTGATTGTGAAATCCATTTATTCCACTGTCTCTCCGCCTGCTGTATACACTTGTGGTAGGATTTGTAACTGCAGGGCTCATGGTGACGATGTGCAGGTTCCCAACATATATGTGACAAGTATATCAGAACTTCATTTATTATCAGGGAGCAATGCCGTACCTCCAATTCTAATCTGTTGGGGTATTTATAGTAGCAGATACACAGGTTATAGGGCTGAGTAATCTTAAAGGGGTTATCTAGCTTCCAAAAATTCTGTGCTAAATACTCACTGTACGTTTCTACACCCTGGCTTGATGTTATTTTACTTGCGGCTCCTTGTATCACTTTCATTTACATATAGTTAATTTGTGGACAAACTACATTTCCCAGGATTCATCTGCCTGCTCTCACTCTGTTACTTCTTTCAGACAATAAATGTCTCCCTTCATTGATTTCAAGGGACAAGAAGGTCATGTGCTGCTGAGCCAGCAAATGAAACATCCCAACTGCTCCGGGGGGATGGGGTGGTTGTTAGCTTGCAAACGAAACGTCACAGCGGTGGTTAATGATGTGAAAATAAATCCGATAAACTGTGCCAAGTATAAACTGGGTGTAAATGAGGAAATGTTTTGTATTGATATATCCTGGTATTTGGCCCATATGTTTTTAAAAATCAGATAAACCCCTTTAGCCTGTAAAGCTAGCTTTAGCAAAGGTCAGGTGAAGGTCCAAGCGGAAAACCAGCTCAAATAGAATTACTGCTGTTTACATCAGGATGTGTTAGTGGGAAAACCAGACCAGACCCTAAAGTTAAAGCGTCAAACCAGACCCCTCAATTCCTTCAGATCCCAGATGAGACCATTTAACTCACTGAGACCTCAGCCGAGACTCCTTAATCCCTTTCATCTGTCCCCCAAACCAAGTCCTAAGAATAAGTCGATACTTTATAGTTGTATCAAAGTTTAATTTGACACTTAACACATTAAAGGGATCCTATCATTCAAACACATTATTTTCCTCACTAACACGTCGGAATAGCCTTAAGAAAGGCTATTCTTCTCCTACCTTTAAATGTCTTCTCCGTGTCGCCGTTCACTTGAAATCTCGTTTTTTGTCGGTATGCAAATAAGTTCTCTCGCAGCACTAGGGGCGGGCCTCAGCCCTCAAACAGCACTGGGGGTGTCCCCAGTGCTGCGAGAGAACTCTCTCCAGCGCCGCCTCCATATTATTCAGCGGCGTCTTCTTCCGGTGCGCGGGGGGTCAATATTCAATGCATGCGCAAGTCGGCTCTGCCAGCGGGCCTCGGCAGAGCCGACTGCACATGCGGGCGGCCATTTTTTTGTGGCTGCTTACGCGAGCATGCGGAGTACGCTCCTGTAGTTCTATGGAGTACAGAGCGTGCTTCGCATGCTCGTACTGCAGCATGGCCATGTGACCAACGGGCATGATGTCACTTCCTGAGAAGGAGGCAGCCATGTTTTCGAAATTGTGCACAACCCTTTAAATGTGTTAACGTTGTGCTTTTTCTTTTCTGTGATAGAAATCAAAGACATCTGCATATAATGGGTCAGGTGCCTGTGGCCCACATGATGGACTCGGGTCAGGCCCTGATGTGATGTCTGTGGGTTCTCCCTAGTTTGGCTTTGGACCGCGGCCTGCCAGTTGAGGGACGCTGCTTAATGGGAACCAAACATCTGCTGAAGGATGAATGTGCTGAGGCTTCTCTTGTGGCTTTTATACATATTTCTGAATTGTAATCTGCCAGCTATAATTCTAGTGATTGAAAAGGAGAATAAGATCATTCAGTGTCAGACATTACAACTATGAGAAGCACAAAATGTCTATGTAATGTGTACATAGAGCAGTCCAGATGTGAGCAGGGCGCACGTTCTCCTCTTCTATACCTGAAGCCATATCTTGCATATTTCTTAGGTATAAAGTCAGAAGGAGATTGTGTCATTGGCCGGCTTCCTGCCTCCTTCTGTTGTGTCACCGCTTACATGGCTGAAGCTGTTACAGTTCTGCCGCACTCCTGTCCTGATATTACATGCCGGAGCTTTAGGGTATATTCACACCTGCACGTCTTTTCAGTTTGTTAATCAGTTTTGGAAGCCAAAATCAAGAGTAGATCTTAAAGAAAGTCTAAGGGTATGGACACACATGGCCGAATCCATGTCCATTCACACAATTCCCTATAATGCTCCATAGCTATTGCCCACCAGTACGTGAAGTTACACACAACACATATTTGTACCCAGGACCGGCACTCGTCACCTTTGGTTTTAGCGTCAAATACTGCATCAAAAAACCTGAAGTATCTGTATGTGTGAATTGGCTATTGAAGAGCATCTATAGAGGAATTTTTTTGGATTGTTAGGTGGACCTGGTACATCATTGTTATTAAAGGGTTTTCCAGGGAGTAGTAACTCTTACTAGTACTTTCCCTGCACTCGTTAAGCTTTATTACTAATCCACACCTCGCTCCCCGGAGCCATGTTTATTACCTTTGCAGAGGGCATCTGGGGGGACAAAGCTCTGGCTCATCTGACTCCCCAGCTGATGTCACATGACTGACTCCACACTACTCAGTTGGCCTGAGCACCAATTAATAGGTGTCAGTGGCATTGATAATAATAGTTTGAGTGGCAGGAGGGGGGGGGGTAGGAAACAATAATTTTGACCTTCCCAGCTGCCCTCTGCAGAGGTAAGAAATGGGCTCGGGGGGAGTAAGATGTTTATTGGTAATAAAGCTTAACCCAGGGGTAGAAAACCTTCGGCTCTCCAGCTGCTGTCAAACTACAACTCCCAACATGCTCCATTCACTTCCATGGGAGTTCCAAGAACAGCGGACAGAGTATGCATGTTGGGAGATTTAGTTTTGCTACAGCTGGAGTGCCGAAGGTTCCCTCCCCTGCCTTAGAGGGATTCTATCATTAAAACTCAATTTTGTTTCTCACTAACACATTGGAATAGCCTTAGAAAGACTATTCTTTTCCTACCTTTAGATGTCTTCTCCGCGACGCCATTCGGTATAAATCCCAGTTTTTGTCGGTATGCAAATGAGTTCTCTCGCAGCACTGGGGGCGGGCCCCAGCACTCAAACAGCACAGTAATGTAAGCGGCCATTTTCTTGTGGCTGGTGGACATGCTCACTTGGCTTTGCCCGAGGCCTAGAAGTTTGAAGCCTGTGCCGGAAGAAGACATGTGAAGAGGACGTTCCTGAAGAAGATGGAGAGTTCTCTCGCAGCATTGCGGGCACCCCCAGTGCTGTTTGAGCTCTGGGGCCCGCCTCCAGTGCTGCAAGAGAACTTATTTGCATACCGACGAAAACTGGGATTTCTCTGAACGGTGGCGCGGAGAAGACAATGAAAGGTAGGAGAAGAATAGCCTTTCTTAAGGCTAGTACTACGTGTTAATGGGAAAAAATTGAGTTTTAATGATAAGATCCCTTTAACCAGTACAGCGACAGTGCTCCCCACATAACCCTTTAATGACAGTGATATACCAGATCCTAACAACCCCAAAACGTGTTTGGAATGAAATTGGTGGTTAAACTTCTAATACTGCAGATTTTTTGGGTTAAATGTGAAGGGGTGAATGTGAGGCCTCAATTATTTGGTCAGATGACCGTCCCTGCCGTTCTGCAATCTTTATAAAGTGACTTTAAACCAAATGTGTCCAGGTATCGCACTAAAGCTTCTTCCTGCAAACTCAATTTACAGCCTTATGTAATGGTGCTGACATTTCTTACAAGTTTTTAATGAAGTGCTGGGTGTGAAGTTACAGGGATGTGGGATCTGAAGTACACGGCTGATCTGCCCAGACTTTAATTAAACCCAAACTCATTTACGTTATCGCGTCTGAAATGAACAATTTACCAATTGTTTACAGGATTTAAGAAAGGAGGCAGGAATTTGGGAAAATATTTAGGCCTCATGCACACGACTGTGGTTTTTACCAGTGTAGAGGAGCTATACAAGTCTTTTTGACATGTTTTTTGCAGACAGTAAAACCACTACAGCCGTGTGCATGTAGCCTTATTTCATGGATTTGGAACGTGATGGGGGAGTTTATTAGGACTGGCATTCTATACCAGTCTTAACCGATTTCCCCACTGGCACTAGATGGGCTAAAACTATGGCGCTGTTCTAAGATGCAGAAGATGTATCACTTCTACTCTGATTTTCTGGCAAAGTGACATTAGTAAAGTCTTCTAGTGCAGATGAATTCCTTAAAGTATATTAGGGTTATGGTGAAACCTGGCACATCTGCATTGGAGTGTCCATTGGAGACTCTGTCGCAGGGTCTGCAGAAAATCGGTGGTGGAAAAAGTCCTCTAAGGCAAACTTTTTCCTCTGCTGGTTTTATTTTACACCAGGCTCTGCGTGTAACCTCTGTTTTAGCGGTCCTCCTCGCCGTTGTCTAGGTCCCCCTATGGACCAGAAGAAGGAAGAGACAGCACTAGTGTGAACCTAGCATCAAATACACACCCAGTTTGGAATTTAAAGGGGTTTTCCAGGCCTAAGGTTTTTATGGCCTTAAATAAATGATAGATAGGAGGTCGACAACTGTAGTTGTTGAAAGATTGTCTTTAAATTTGTCAGGATAGCGGAAAGTAGAGAATGAAAAGAGAGAAATATGACTGAAGGATCAGACTACCAACAGTATGTTGTCTGTTACTATGGAAATAAAAAATTTTTTTTGAGAGAAGTCCTCAGTAGTTGATACCTTTTTTAATGGCTAACTTAAAAAAAAATTTGAAGACCTATTTCGAGCTTTCGGGGCTACTATAAAGGTCCCTTCATCAGGTTGGTATAACACAATTTCCAACCTGATGAAGGGACCTTTTAAAGTAGTCCCGAAAGCTCGAAATAGGTCATCAAAATTTTTTTTAAGTTAGCCATTAAAAAAAGGTATCAACTACTGAGGACTTCTCTCAAAAAAATTTTTCATTTCATATCCACTGGCTAACACGGCACAAGGTTATTTTTTCTTATGCACTATGGAAATGCACTACATAGTGTACATAGGAGCTATAGAATTTTTAGGACACTTGCATAATTTTGCATCTATGAGGATGTGAATGGTCCTCTTTAATTCTATATATTCTGTGTATTTAGAGAATTAAAAAGTTGGTGGGGAAAGCCTTAGAGAACATTAGGAAAGAACCCAATACAGAAACAGCTGCTGTATTTCCCATATAATATGTACTAAGGATGTGATGGGCTCCTATCAGAAGAACGCAGTCTGAAGAAACTATTGGTATTAGATATACTCTTTTATGTGTGAAGCCTTCGCCTCTGTTCACGTGGTTGTTATATTGCTCTATACAGGAGCAGTGTATTTAGTGTCAGAGAAATCATACAATACATTCCTGAGGGTTTAGGAAAGTCTTCCCCAAAGTAAGCTTTTAGACCGGATCTCCTTGTCTCACTGGATGGGTCTGAGCATGTTTTGGCAATACCGCAAGCAAACCCTACATGTCAGATAGCTGTCAGCTATTTCCTGTATGTACATGCACACTCAGCTCTTGCAGCAGCGAATTTCGTCCCGAACAAAATTATTTGGAAATTGAAATCCGACTTCCAACGTATACGTGACTGTGTGCCAGATCCATAGTGTGCCCATGCCTCCGCGGCGCCATTCACTGCCATCAGTGACCCCAGACAGGTATAGGCAGTGACGTAACTACCAGAAAAGCAGGGGTAGCAGCTGCCACACGGCCCGGGACATTAGGGGCCCGGCGACAGCCACTACCGCTGCGTTTTTTGTTTTTTTTTGTTAATAGGCCATTACCGGCTGGAGTTACCCCAGATGGTAACAGGCCCTATCTACTTATCAATCCTGGCAGGGGCCGGAATCGGTAATTGACTCTACGGGCCCCACAAACACTATTATTATACTCAGACCCCCGAGTATAATGATCGGAGGACGGGAGAGGTAAGGGAACATAAAGAACAGTGTTATTTACCTCTCAGCGCTCTAGACATTCTTTTTGGGCCTAGTTGTGTGACGTATCTGACGTCACATGACCAGGGCCTGTGTCCCGGGTCTTGTGACGTCCGAACGTCATTGAAGATGGTCGACACCACCAAGGACTGCCGTGGAGCGGGGGGTAGGTAAGTGACAGTATTTTTTATATTGGTATCCCCTCTCGATCTCTGATTATTATAATAATTGTTCATGGTTGTCCACAGTGGGGCATAATAGTGTGTGTAGGGGCCACTATGGGGCATAATAGAGCGCGCAGGAATGCAGAGGGCTCGGTCGGTCGAGGTTTTTGGTGTCGGTCGGGGCCCCGCCATTCCTAGTTACTCCACTGGGTATAGGACTTGTCCTGGGCTCCATACACAGTGTGTGAGTGGAGCCTTAGAAACCAATCCGTGTCACAAGCCAGTGAGTTAGCCATAGTAAAGATGGCTAGCACGCTGACACTGCACACGGTCATGTGCACGAAGCCTTATTGTATACCAAGGGACTTCGTATCCGGTCCGCTCGGCTCTGTCACATGAAATTCTAATAGCAGAGAATTTTATTTCCTCTTTGCTGCCCAGTTTTATTATCTCAGCGCTCCTGCACTTGAAGGGAACAAATCCATTAATAAATATATTGGGAAATTGCTGTTTACGTCCTGTGGAAGCAGCAGGTCTGTAATCTTATTCCAGCCTCCTATAATACTAAGCCCTTACTTTCCTCACTGACCACTGTAGTTTGGAAAATGAATGGATGTGAAAATGAGTCCCCGTGGTTAATAAATGAATAGTGTTGTCCTATTTACGGCGGTGTCATTGTGGCGAGGTAACCGTACTCTGGCTTCTTATTAGTCGCCGTACAGTAGGACACAGCCATGGTGCATTATTAATCATTTTCCTTTCTAGCTTGTCGCTTCTCATATTCACGCTGGCAACTGGCTTTTTTGAAACCTATTTTCTATATGTTCATTGTATTGAGCTGTTTTAGCAGTGACTTTTTTTTTTCTAGGAATGCTGGAGAAACCTGAAATAATAATGTCGCTCACTCTACTTTTTCCATTTAACTTCTCCCGATCCCCAGTAGTAAATACAAGGCCTTTAAAAACGTTCTTTTCTGTTAAAATACTAAAAATGGCTCTTTAGTCATTGTGGCAGCCGCACTCTGGGGAGAGCACCGTCAGTAAGATGTATGACAGGACTTCAGCGCTCTGGTCTCTTTAGTGTATACATTGGTCCATACACCTACACGCCGTCAGCTTAGTAGCTTGATTCTGTGATTTGCTACTTATGTATTATTTTCACATTTGTATTAACTAGTACAGGGGTACACAACTAGCTCCACTTACCGGGGTCTATGGAGGTGATGGCCTGGGATGAATAGCAAGATTCTTGTTTGTAGGACTATTTATACAAGACAAGCAGAAGGACCCGATTTCATACGGGTATATTTAATTTTTTTAGTTTGTGTAGTGGCTCCATAATCATAGGTTGGTTGCTGTGAAAATCTGGTGTAAAGATATGTGTAGAAGAACCTGCTAGTTTCCATTGGTCCAAAAGCGTCAGGTGATCATGTGTATCTCAGTTTGGATATCCGTGAAAATCCTGCGATGGTTTGTTATGGAAACCTGGAGTAAAGCTGTGTGCATATGGAGACTAAGCGCCTGTGAGCTTCTATTGGCTGACAAGGGACATGTGACCAAGTGTATGGCAGTTGGAATATGAGTGAAAGACTTGCATGTTTATTTTGGCTACTGTAGGTCGATGTTTTGTGATTACTGTATCTCAGGAATGGTACATGCAAGAGAGCTGAGACCCGGTCTAAAACCTTCCCAGACACCTGATGTGCTTGTGTGCCAAAATTGGTGAGGATCCATCCAGTCGTTTGGTCATACATAAAGAACAGACAGAAACTCAATTTTATATTTGTAAGAGATTTAATAATATTTGGTAGTGGGAAAACTAGACGAAACCCCGAAAATGTCAAAGCCTCTGAACTGATTCATATTCCAAATTGGCTCCCAGTTTCAAAGCCTAGATCAGCTGATTCAAACTCCAGGTCAAGCCCCTAAGGTTATTCAGAACTTAAACCAGACTCCTCAAAATATTTGAGATCCCCAGATTAGACCTCTAAATGTAGTCGCACCACAGGCCAAACACCTAAAATTTATTAAGACCACAGACCAAACACTTTGTATTAAAGGGGTTATCAACTTTCTAATATTGATGGAGAGGTTTTCCATATTAGATCTTAAAGGATCCTATAGGCAGAACCCCAATAGATCAGCCGCTCCAGATCCTGGTAATGTTCACATGCTGCTCAATGGGGCATCGCTGCAGTACCTAAAGCCGTATCTATGCTTTGTACAGTGAGTGAACAGTGTGGCTCCTGACATTACCAGGAGCAGCTGATCTGCAGGGATCTTGGTTGTCAGACTCACAGATGTAATATTGATGATCTAGCCTATCCTAAGCATAGGGTATCAGTATTAGAAAGTGGATAACCCCTTTAGTATAGACTTAAAACTGCAGCCCGCACACACCGCATCCTGCCCCTCGCCTCCTTTAGGACCTTGTGTGCTGGGCCCGGTGGTGGCGGCGGCAGACCAGCTGTCATAGATGCATTGGAGGAGACTCTGTCCTCATGCTTTGGATCGATGATGCTAAGTTTGTGATGTCTGGACAGCTGGCATTCTTGGGCCTGATTCAGATTGTGCTCTGCCACTTGAGCAGAAGGCCTCAGCTCTCTACAAGGCCTAGTGCTATTATCATTTTCTACAGAAAGGTTAGTCGTCCCCTTTGCCCCAAGGCAGTTTACACTTTGCTGAAAAAGGCCGTTATGGCAATTTCCAGTGCTGGAGGATAATATTCCTTTCATCTGACCCATAGTTTGCTTGTTTGAGCTGTAAGAAAACTTCCTTTGTTTCCCTTGTCTGCTTTGTGCGCTAGTTGAAGGACAGGATATTCTTGTTTTCCAGTCCAGGCCTTTACTTGCATATTACATGTGTATTTAAGTGGCTGCGTCTCCCTATCTAATTCTATGGCTTCATAAAGAGGTTAATTAATTTCTTCTTACATCTCCAGGTCCCTTAACAATTAAGTCTGCGCAGTTAACATGGTGGCCCGGCCCTTCCCACGGTATCCGAGTGTCCGCGATAAAGACGTAAAAGTTAGGCAACAGGGGCATATTTCAGGGGACATAGCTGCAATGTATTTACAGAAAATATCGGTCAGGCCTAGAAAGGAGTCATATAAACAGACAGTAGATTTGTCAGCACTGTCAGTCTGCAGGGTTTTCTGCATTTCTCTGTGTTTCTCAGTGTAGTGGCCAGACTAGGTACTGCAGCACAGCTCTCACTCAATTGAATGCTAAGCTGCAGTGACGCAGGTCATCCATTACACAGAGAACAGCGCTGTCTGCTTCCTGCTCCATTCTCTGTGTCCGATGCTGAGAACAACTGATTCGTGAGGGTGAAGGTTGGTGGACCCTCACCAATGTGATATTGATAACCTATCCTTAGGATAGATCATCGATAGTTTTAGCCCAGAAAATCTAAGTGTTCTATGGCAGACAAAATGGGGGGAGGCTCCTGCTGAAGCTACATACAAGTAGTAAGAGGGGGAAATGGCTGATCTCTTATGGAATATATAGAAGATTTCATTCTATAATATGTATGTTGTGGAAAGGAGAATTTTGAGTAAATTGGAATTGGATTACCTCCCCTGCATCCCCTCTATGCCTTACTGAATATGCCAAATTTCTCCAGTTTTGTTGCAATAAAAACTGGTTCAGGCGTTTTGTATACCAGCAGCACTTGTACTGTACAAAGCCGTCTTTGAGAACAATGGAGATACTTGGAGATGACAGTTCTGATACTTGGTGAATGATATTGTGTCTCTATTCTATATCGTGGCGATCTTCTATATCGTGGCGCTCTTGTATATCGTGGCGCTCTATTCTATAGTGTGTTGCTCTTGTACATCGCGTGGCCATTATAAATTGTGTGTTTGTGGTTGAATTACTTTTCTGTAACGAGAGTGTAATTTCTCCTTGGAGATTAATAATTTTTTTATCTTGTCTTTTCATGTTTAATTGTAGTTTGAGAAAAAATAGCATCAAAGGGAAGGATGAGATGCAGGAAGGAAATACTGTGTTATTTTCTGTGCATATTCTGATTTCAGTGTGGTGTATTGAGTCAAGTGTTCCCGTAATGTGTTGACTAGTGGTGCCAAGGACTCCTATTATCCTGCTCCCGTAACCAGTGCTTGTCACATTCTGATCCTTGGACATTTGGGAGGAGAGTATATTGAGATGGGCCCAGTCTGACAGCTGCTAGCTAAGGACTCTTCCAGAGATCCCCATAGACTGAGAGCAACTTAGGCTATGTTCACATCTTTTCCTTCCAGGGGTTCAGTTTTAAAAGGACAGATACCGAAAGTCCCATTGTAGTCAATGCGGTCTGTCTCCGTGCGTAACTGCGGTTTTACCAGCCCAAGTCTCCATTGTTTGGGTCCCCTGATGGATCTGAGCTACAGAGTTGCAGTGCTAGTGCGACCCTACCGTCACTATGTTCCTCCCTTCTCAGCTGGATCTACCTTAGGCCTCCAACCTCTGGTCCTAAAATCCCCACTTAGTTGCCATCATTGACATAAGATTCTCTTGCTTTCAAGGGGTTGTCCAGTTTAGAAAACCCGTTATCATATATCTTGGGAATTGGCCAGAGTGGATAAGGTTTTTCTCTTTCTGGAGGACCTATCCTGTTCTGCGTTACACAGACATCCCAATGATGTACATGGGCGCAGTATAATACTACTTTGGTCGACATTGCAGGGAAGTTGAATACTTTTTGCTGGGTTTCCCGACAGAGGGTCCCAACTTTTTATTGTCAAGGGGCCCTCTAATTGAGTAGTGATGGAAATAGGCTGAGAACCTCTTTAGTATGTTTTTTTTTTTTTTTTTGGTCAGACAGGCTCAAAGTTTGTGTGTTATGTCCATACTTATGAGCTGTGCACTGCCCCCGTCTGCCAGCAGGGCTGTGGATTTGGAGTTGGGGTGGAGTCAGTCGGGAAAAAGTTACCAACTCAATCAAAATAAAATGAGAAATTAATTTTAATGCCATTATATAATTGTTGACGTTGTATATTTATATCTGACCATTGCTGTCAGTCCTATATAGGAGTCTAATCCCGCTGCCCCCACAGCCCTGCCTGCCAGTAAGACAGGTGGTGCGAGGACCCGCTCATCATGTGACCTCTCTGGTCCTTCTTGCACGTCCGCACCGGTCTGATCACTTCAGCTTGTCTATGGTGTCTGCACTCTGCATTCCCGTTGTCTCATGACAGCTGCACCGGTGACCAGTCATTTATTAATAAAGTATGTGCCCCCCATCATTTGGGAGCTCTTACTGCAGACAGAGAACAGGCAGGGCACAGGTATTAGGCTGGCGCAGACTCCGGGGACGGCTGGTTGTCTAGCAACATCTTTTAATAGATTTGTTAACATCTCCAGTTCTCCTTTTACAGGTTTTCAATATTTGCAGCTTTCACCGGTTTTACTTTAGCCACAGATGGGTTTTATAGCAAGATCTCGAGAAGTTATTTTATAAAGTTGTTTATTGTTTTTTTTTTTTTTCATTGTGCATCTCTATAAAGAGTAAGAATATGTAAAATTATACAGAAAAGAAGAGCAGGCGTCTTATGTGGACGTTGTAAAGTGCTGCCTTTCTATTAGACGTCGCAGCTTCACAATATTATGTTCTAGATATTAGTTATTACATTGTTATTGTGCTGGAGGTCTTGTACATGGCTTCAGTAGAGATGCCATTGTCCTATTATCTGCCGTCATCTGTGGCACTGTACGTTACAGCAATCTGGTGCCGATCAGTTTATGAAGCACAGTTGTTTGATGATTCCCCTCCATCTTGTTGTTGAGTTTAATAGCGGGGCCCCATGTTGTGTCACTGCCATGGCAAAACCGCAGTATTTTACAGCCACTGCAAAATGGATGGGATGCTAGCGAATCCTGTCGACACATTGCAGAAAAATATGTGCAACCAAAACGCTGCGATTTCCAAAACTGGTGCGGTTTTGGAAATCACTGCATGTCAATTATACAAACGGAAACGCTGGCAGTTTCCCTAAAGGTATAATCTGTGACGAAAACCTTTGTGGACTTTCTGTGAAAAGTGGATTTTCGCGCAGCCATCTACGTGGGGTCTTAGCCTAACTCGGACTCTGTTTGCATATGCTCTAGTATTTCCATTGTAAACCTCAGTGTTGCCTTTGTTGAGCCCTATTCACATTAGGCTGGGTTCACATCTTCCCCCAAAAACCTGAGCAGATTCTGATGGACCCCCGTATAAGTCAGTTGGGGTCTGTCCAGCACATAGAATGGCAGATAAGGTACACCTCTGTAGATGTGAACAGAGCCTTAGGGCTAGTTCACACGGGGCCAAAGGGGCAGATTTTGACAGCGGAATCCATGTCATAATCCGCCCCTTTACAACGGTGGTCTATGGAGACCACTAGCGTTCTTTTTTCCCGCTATCAGCAACTGCCGATAGCGGAAAAAAAGAAGCGAGCTGCCCTTTCTTCAGGCGGATTCCGCAGCTCACTGAGCCACGGCTTCCGCCTGGCAGACGCAACCTCCGGCGTAGGCCCATTCATTTGAGCCGACTCAGGGGTGGAGGAAGCCGCGACATCGTGACAGGTAGTTTTTGACCATATTTTGACTTGGCTCCCCGAGTCAAAATATGGTCAAAATCCACCCCACCGCCCCCCGTGTGAACGAGCCCTTAGGGTACATCGAAACAACCTGGAATTGCAATGGAAAAAATTCATTGAGGAGTCACAATAACTTTGTGGTGAAATGTAAAGCAAAATCCACATTCTACGTATGGTTTGTGCTTATTTGCTGCATATTTTACCCTATACATTTTAAAGGTGAGAATATGTAGCGTATCGTCCCTGTGTGAACATATCCTTACAGTAAAGAGAGAAAAGAACACCGAGCCGACCCTAGTGTAGTATTATCAGCACAGTCACAGAACAAAGGTGAGCAGAGAAGTGGTCTCTCACCTGATGGAGTTGTGTGGGGCACAACAACCTTTACAGTATAAATCAATAGTTGGTAGAGCAGCAGCTGGATATGTCCGGGAGACGTCGATGCAAGTAAGTAGCGGACCAGCCCTCTCAGAAGGATGGGCAGAAGAGTACCAGCGCTCACTCAAGTGGATGCAAAGAAGAACTTTATTGCACAACGCGTTTCGAGCCCAACGCGTGCACTTGAGAGAGCCTGAAACGCGTTGTGCAGTAAAGTTCTTCTTTGCATCCATTTGAGTGAGCGCTGGTACTCTTCTGCCCATCCTTCTGAGAGGGCTGGTCCGCTATTTACTTGCATATCCTTACAGTGACTGCCATAACTCATATACTGGGGATAATATCACTCCCTAGGGAGGGGGCACCTTCGCAGGCATATGGAGACTTACAAAGCCATTTTTGCTCCACTGGGGGATTATGGGAAAAATATGCAAATCTGTTTTCCAAGATGTAGATAGGAAATCAGAGGGCAACAAGCAGAGGCACGGATTTCCTATCTACATCTTGGAAAAACAGATTTGCATATTTTCCCCATAACTCGTATACAAAGTATTTAGTAATAAAGTAATTGATGTGTCGCCAGCCGTCTATATGGTATTTATCTATAGGTAGAGATGACTGGCTCACCACGTGTGAGGTGATATGAGTTTGCCGTGTGCTTAGCATGTTGTGCGTCTGCTGTCTTGGCTCGGCGTGTGGTATACAGCCTTGTGCGGCGCGGGCATTCATCCAGGCACTGACTCTAATAGAGTTTGCTCAGTTCTGTTTGCTTCTCCCTGTAAGGTCTTGTTTACCTTGAGGAGCAATTCTCGCTCTGTCGCCTTTGCAATCTAAGGCTGAAATAGTCGCTCCCAAGTCTAGATTGAGGTCGTCTACCTGTAGGTAATCTGACAAATGAAAGCCCAATTATTTTATACAGCCCTTTATATGGGCAACGCAGAGCTCCTGCATGTACAAGTAAAACTATTACTAGATCCTTCTTTTCCTGCCATTATTTTTTGATGACATTGCCGTACTAAGTGTATGTAGTCAGAGGCCGGATCCCATGGGAAGCAGTCAGCCGTCTTCTCAGTCCTCATTCATGAATGTTGTTCGCTGGTATTTAAAGGGGAAGTTTATATTTTGTTTAATTCATCCAGATATCAAGCGGATTGTTATGAAAAGTGAGATCAGGCCACAGGGACATCAGAAAAACAGTCTTTCTGCTGTTTATATAGAGCCAACATTTTGCAACGTGCAATTCCGACCATCAGTACCTATAATGGATCCGGTGTTCTGCTTCTCTATAACCTGTATATTTATATCTGCCCGATTCCCACAGAACTGAATGGGATATTTGGAAAGTATTCTTTAAAGCCTGCTAAAAATCTGCCTACTAAAAACTCAGTGTAAACGTAGCCTTAGGGCTAGTTCACACGGGGGCAAGGAGGTGGATTTTGACAGCGAATTTCGCCTCAAAATCCACCGCCATACAATGGTGCTCTATGGAGACCACTAGCGTTCTGCCCTTAGTTCAGGCAGATTCCGCGACTCGCTGAGCTGTGGCTTCCGCCTGGCGGCAGCAACCTCCAGCGTCGGCCCATTCATTTGAGCCAACTCCGGAGGGGGAAGCCGCGACCACGATGGTTGTGGCAGGCGGGTTTTGACCCGAGAGTCACACGGCTCCCCGCATCACTCTCGGTGCCAAAATCCGCCCCCCGTGTGGACGAGCCCTTAAAAGTGAACCTGTCAGATGATTTCTGCTCAGAGCAGGACATGATGGAGGAAAACAAGTCGAGCTCTGTAATAAGATAGTTTGGAATACACAATAGAGAGTAGATGGGTGATGGCTGAACAACTGTTGAGTGATCAATCACCTGATAAGCAATTGGTTTGCCGATACAGTCATATCCATTTAGTTCATTTTGGTCATATAAAATGGCCATGTACATATTAGGGAGTCATCTGACAGCTATTAAATTGGTATAGGCACCTTAACAGTAAAAGATTAGAGATGAGCGAGTAATATTCAATCAAATACCTCCCTGCCATAGGTATTCGTGTAAGCGGGCGAACACCAAGGGGTTAAACGCATCGAATATTCGATGCGCTTAACCCCTTGATGTGCGCCCGCTTACATGCATACTTATGACGAGGAGGTATTCGATCGAATACTACTCGCTCATCTCTATAAAAGATCTTTTGTCAAGTTATCACATGAAAATTTCCGGTACTTACCCGGTCGGCTTCTTTCCAGGGTTGGTAACAATGATCGTTCACTGATAAAGTTCAGCAGGTAAACTTTCATTACGGTTGAAATAATTTTTGTTAACCTTACCCTGATGTGTATGAGCAAAGCAGAACAAACCCTGCCGGACTCCTAGGAGCGCTGGTGAGAGTCCTGAGAACTCCGCCCACACACAGTGATCGACAGTGCTCACTGTATCACAAGACCAGCAGTAATAATGAGAAATTTGGCCAGACCATCGCATTCCCTTGGCACTGCCCCTTGTCAGAAAGGGGTAAGGGCAGCATCAAAAAATTCATTTATGCTAAATTTTTTGTGCAAATGGCATTTAAACAGACACAGTTCCAAGGTCTGTGACCTTTTACCCCCCAAAAACCTGGCATAACGCCCTAAACCTGCCCTGGTCTCTGGCTCATGCTGGCGCTGGGCAAAGTGCAGTTAGTAGTAACACTATATACAGTATACAGCCATATAGTCTTGTTACTAGAGGCAGGGAGTAGTAATGTCCTCATGGTATAATATGCTGAAATATTTAAGACTTCAGTTCCCCTTTATAGACACAGTGATTATACTGTATACGGCTACATGTACACATATGTACGCTTACACATGCTCTGAATTATCCGGATCATCCTCTTAAGATGAAAACATCAAATAAAATGTAAAGTTTTTCTCTGCACAAGAACCCGATCTCTGTGTAATGTTCCTGGATCACACTCACATTTCCCAATGAACAAAGGGCAAGGTGTCGTTGTGCCGCGCCACACCAAAGTCTTTACACTATGGAGAGCTTTGTATGCCGAGATAGAATATGTTTTTATTGTGAAACCTCGCCAAAGAACAAAAGACATTAAAGCCTACCTGTCAGTTCACTTGGTTCTTATTAGTAGCTGCCCTGCGGCCATGTCTGCAGTGTGAGAGGATCTCGGTGCTGGGATTTTCTTTCCCCGACTTCCTATCATGTACCGCACACGCATGACCAATGGGGAACACTGTATTACCTTTACATGTTAACCCTTTCCTGTCTCCCGTTAAAGCCAGGTTTAGGATTCTTACCCAACGCTGTCGAATTAGTTGTCCAAGGGATGTTATGCCCGCCCTTCTGACAGTGGAGGGATATCGGTGCCGAAACTAAGGTCATCAACATCTCCGGCATCGGAGCACATACCAGCAAAGATGACAGTGCTTTCCATTGGTATATAATACCGCCAATGTCGGAGGACATGAAAGGTCCTCTCAGCATTATTATGTCTATATAGCCTCTACTTCCATTACTGCAAATGGTGTATCCTCCGGGGGTAAAAATTATTTTTAATAATGGAGAGAGGATTATTTCTTACTCTTTCCAAAAGAAATGTTAGCTGGGGGTGGACATTGAAGTGTAACATTCTTGATTCTTCTTTCTCAAGGCATCCTCTGTTGGGGGTCCTAATATATATATATATATATATATATATATATATATATATATATATATATACATATATATATATATATATATACAGTGGGGCAAAAAAGTATTTAGTCAGTCACCAATAGTGCAAGTTCCACCACTTAAAAAGATGAGGCGTCTGTAATTTACATCATAGGTAGACCTCAACTATGAGAGACAAAATGAGAATACAAATCCAGAAAATCACATTGTCTGATTTTGTAAGAATTTATTTGTAAATTATGGTGGAAAATAAGTATTTGGTCAGTAACAAAATTTCATCTCAATACTTTGTTATATATCCTTTGTTGGCAATGACAGAGGTCAAACGTTTTCTGTAAGTCTTCACAAGGTTGGCACACACTGTTGTTGGTATGTTGGCCCATTCCTCCATGCAGATCTCCTCTAGAGCAGTGATGTTTTGGGGCTGTCGCTTGGCAACACAGACTTTCAACTCCCTCCAAAGGTTTTCTATAGGGTTGAGATCTGGAGACTGGCTAGGCCACTCCAGGACCTTGAAATGCTTCTTACAAAGCCACTCCTTCGTTGCCCTAGCGGTGTGCTTTGGATCATTGTCATGTTGAAAGACCCAGCCACGTTTCATCTTCAATGCCCTTGCTGATGGAAGGAGGTTTGCACTCAAAATCTCACGATACATGGACCCATTCATTCTTTCATGTACCCGGATCAGTCGTCCTGGCCCCTTTGTAGAGAAACAGCCCCAAAGCATGATGTTTCCACCCCCATGCTTTACAGTAGGTATGATGTTTGATGGATGCAACTCAGTATTCTTTTTCCTCCAAACACGAAAGGTTGTGTTTCTACCAAACAGTTCCAGTTTGGTTTCATCAGACCATAGGACATTCTCCCAATACTCTTCTGGATCATCCAAATGCTCTCTAGCAAACTTCAGACGGGCCGGACATGTACTGGCTTAAGCAGTGGGACACGTCTGGCACTGCAGGATCTGAGTCCCTGGCGGCGTAGTGTATTACTGATGGTAGGCTTTGTTACATTGGTCCCAGCTCTCTGCAGTTCATTCACTAGGTCCCCCCGCATTGTTCTGGGATTTTTGCTCACCGTTCTTGTGATCATTTTGACCCCACGGGGTGAGATTTTGCATGGAGCCCCAGAGCGAGGGAGATTATCAGTGGTCTTGTATGTCTTCCATTTTCTAATTATTGCTCCCACAGTTGATTTCTTCAATCCAAGCTGGTTGCCTATTGCAGATTCAGTCTTCCCAGCCTGGTGCAGGGCTACAATTTTGTTTCTGGTGTCCTTTGACAGCTCTTTGGTCTTCACCATAGTGGAGTTTGGAGTCTGACTGTTTGAGGGTGTGCACAGGTGTCTTTTTATACTGATAACAAGTTTAAACAGGTTCCATTACTACAGGTAATGAGTGGAGGAAAGAGGAGACTCTTAAAGAAGAAGTTACAGGTCTGTGAGAGCCAGAAATCTGGATTGTTTGTAGGTAACCAAATACTTATTTTCCACCATAATTTGCAAAAAAATTCTTACAAAATCAGACAATGTGATTTTCTGGATTTGTTTTCTCATTTTGTCTCTCATAGTTGAGGTCTACCTATGATGTAAATTACAGACGCCTCTCATCTTTTTAAGTGGTGGAACTTGCACTATTGGTGACTGACTAAATACCGTATTTTTCGGACTATAAGACGCACTTTTTTTCCCCAAAATTTTTGGGGAAAAGAAGGGTGCGTCTTATAGTCTGAATGTGGCGCCTGGCATCCGCTGTAATAGAGAGGCGGAAGCCAGCAAGTGATAGACGCCATTACAGGTGCCGGGGCCTGCGACATCGCTGCGCTCCTCTGCCCTGAATGAAGCCAGCAGCAGCTCCTCCGTCCCCCCGCCGCTGGCTTCATGCAGGGCAGGGCAGCGATGTCTCAGGCCCCGGCGTCTATCCCTCCCCGGCATCCGCCTCTCTAGTACAGCGGATGCCGGGTCTGCAGTCTGTGTCAGCGGCCTCTTCTCCCCCGGGGCCGGTCCCCACCGGCCCCGTACCTGTAAAGTTGCAGGCCGGCTCCTGCGCGACGATATCGCAGGAGCCGACCTGTCCCGGTGACAGGTGATAGTTTAAAAAAAAAAAAAAGCTTTAAAAATATAAAATAAAAATATGAAATAAATAAAAGTTATAAATCACCTCCTGTCCCTAGAATATATATATAAAAGTAGAAAATCATATATAATAAACCACCGGGTTTTTTTTTCAATAAAAGGTGATCTAAGCAATAGATATTCCCCAAAATGGTATAACTAAAAAGTACTTCTGGACCCGCAAAAAAAAAACACTCTATGCATCCCCGTACAGCTGCAGGGTCACCTGTCAATGTGGCCTTGCAGCTGTTGCAAAACTACAACTCCCATATATTAAATATTTTACCAGTTTTTGCTTCAAATTTTTTTTTCCCTATTTTCCTCCTCTAAAACCTGGGTGCGTCTTATAGTCCAGTGCGTCTTATAGTCCGAAAAATACGGTACTTTTTTGCCCCACTGTATATATATATTAGATGGTCAGTGGGTTTTTGGTCAACAGGGTTCATTGAAAAGGGCATGAGTGACTCCAGCCTGCTGATGGCGCTGATACAGTAATACTGTAGCCTCGCACTATAGGGGGTTGTACATGGCTGGTATTAATCTAGCACGGCCTATAAATATGGAGGCAGCGCCGCTACCTGTGCTGGAATACTCCTCTCCGGGGATACATTGGGATCTGCGGAGATGGAAGCCTCCAGTTCCCGAGACGGCTGAGAAGTCTTGAGTAATGAGTCAAGGCGGTGCAGACCTTTATTGGAAGCCCGCGTCCCTGGCGATATACAGACACGAAGCAGGAATAGTCTGCCTTCACACCAGTAACACTTACAGCACATGGATTATTGCAGTATTACATTTTGTTACATGGATGCATGTGTGATAACCAAGCGGCAGCGAATATGGCGGCGTCCCGCAGGGATTGTCACCTAGCATTGTTACACACAGCGAGATTTCCCTGCCATGCTTTCATCTTCTAGTTTGCATTACTGAGAAACCAAGCAGATCTCGCTGTACAAAAGCTAGATGACGGTGTGAATTGTGCATAAGTCTTCATTATACCTTGAATGCATTTTCATTTGTACACATTGTAAGGCCTAAATTATTCTTTTATAGGAATTGTATTATTTATTTTCCTGCATTTGGGCACTATAGAGGGCGCTGCATAGTACGGGGAGTGGATGTAACCCCGAATAGCTGATCATTGAACTTGTATGGCCAGTGTGTGTGGTGTAATGGTCAGTATGGACTCATGTGTTTGTGAAATGATCAGGGGTTGTTCAGCCCTTGATCCATTCCTATTGAGATGTGTAGCTTAGGGGTCATCCACATGGAGTATTTTGGCGTGGATTCTGACTCTGAATCCGCACAGAAAAAATAGCCTCCCATTGACTTCATTGGATTCCGTTTTCCGCACGGAACCCATTGAAATCAATGGGAGGCTTTTTTTCCCCCCATTGATTACGATGGGTGTCGTGCGGAAAACGGAATCCATTGAAGTCAATGGGAGGCATTATTTCCACGCGGATTCTGACGTGTGTTCCGCTTCCAAATCAGCGCATGGAAACTCTGTGTGAATGCCCCCTATAGCTGGTCATAGACATGACTCATATCTGTATCTGCGTCTTTGGCCAAATTAAATGGAACTTGGTAGGAAAACATTTCATTTATGTGTCAGATCTAAGTTAAAATATATATATGTGTGTGTTTTTCTATATAACTGGATTGCCGCCTGTGCTTCCTCTCGGCTCTCGACTTTCTAAACTGTTTTTCTAATTTTGTCTTTTCCTTCTTTGCAGAGGAGATAAAGCATGAAGCGGAAAAACAAAGGTACGCCATTAGCATTTTACATATTTTATTTTCAAAGAAAATTTCCTCCCAAGATAAATAATAACCTCAGACTATACTGCTTGTCCCTGAGAGCTTCAAAGCGGTGCCGGCTTCTGTGTCTGTTTAATGAAGATTTCTAAACTAGGAAACCCTGCAATATTCTTGGGTCCTATACAGATTATGGGTGTCTATGTCAGAAGTAGTCATAGCGCTCCGTTCATCCTAGATTGTAAGCTCTTGTGAGCTGGGCCTCACTGCTATTGTTTGGTGTGTTATTTCTTTGTCACATTGTAATGTCTCATATTGTCCGTCTGTATGTCCTCTGATTTGTAAAGGGCTATGGAATAGGTTGGCGCTATATAAATATTGTTATTATTATTATTAGAGATGAGCGAACACTATTCCAAACAGCTGAACTCACATCGAAAACTATTTGTTACCAAGTCTTATCCCATTGTTGTAATACGTGATGTGAAAATACTCTAATAATAGCTTTAGCGTATAGGGATTTGCTTTTCTCTGTGTAATAAATCCAATGTTTCCATATAATCTTCATATTTTCTTACATATGTGACTGCGTTTTAATGGATATTTTCTTTATTTTCTCTCAGTCCTCCCCAAGGAGATGCAAAGACCGGTTCTAGCACCCTTCCTCCCGTCAAATCAAAGGCTACTTTTATTGAAGCCGACAAGTACTTTTTACCATTTGAGCTTGCATGCCAGTCCAAATGCCCGCGGATTGTAAGCACATCTCTGGATTGTTTGCAGGTTTGTATTTTCCTTTAATTTATTGCTATAAATACAAAATGTCAGACAATAATGCTTAACAAATCTATGGATTGCAGAAAATTGCTCTTTCAAGGGTTGTTCCAGGTCATGTTTTTTTATTCTTTTAATTATAATCGTCGCACTAATATAATAAACCTCGCACACCCAACCGTCTCTTTATGTGGAGATTCAGTGGAGAATCTCTGTTCGGATGTATGTTTGCTCGGCTACTGATTGGCTGACCTCGTGTTCAGGTCAAAGGTCAGGAAGACTTACAATCTATGGGGGAAGGGGGTAGAGACAGAAGGAGAGGGGGAGACTGTACAGATGGCAGTGAGGTGATAGTGTTATTGGAGGTTGTAGGCCCTTCTTGAAGCCTGTGATTGTCGGGGTCAGTCTTGTGTGTCGTGGTAAGGAGTTCCAGAGTATGCACGAGAGAAATCTTGGAGACGGTTGTGTGAGGAGCGGATGAGGGCAGAGCGGAGTAGGAGGTCATTGGAGGATCTGAGGTTACGTGTGGGCAGGTAGCTGGAGATTAGTTCAGAGGTATATGGAAGGGACAGGGTGTGGATCGCTTTGTATGTTAGCGTTAGTAGCTTGAATTCAATTCGCTGGGCTATAGGTAGCCAGTGGAGGGACTGGCAGAGGGGAGCAGCCAATGAAGATCGGGGGGTGAGGTGGATTAAGCGAGCAGCGCAGTTTAAGGTGGACTGGAGGGGGGCGAGGGTGTTTGCTTCAGTGTTGCCAGAGTCTCTTCACCGGATGCCCAGTCGAATTGATAGGTGAGTATGTACGTCTTTTTATTTTAAGCTTCCTTAGGCTGAGTTCAGACGAGGTTTTTTGGTCCCGAATTCAATGTGGAGGAAACCTCAGATTCCGGACCCAAAAAACGGCTAGGTGGGTCTGGATGCCAATGCAGTACACCGGCATCCAGTTCCGGCATTCCCCTCCGGTTTAGGCCCAAGTGAATGTCGCAAGGCGGATGTCCGCGGCTGAATCAGCCACAGGATCCACCTGAAGAAAGAGCATGTCTCTTCTTTTTTCCATTTGATTTCAATGGGAGGCGGTTTTTTGAGCAGGATTTTGACGTGGGTTCCATGTCAAAATCCTGACCAAAGAACCCCATCTGAACTCAGCCTAGAGGGTTTAAAAAAAAAAAAGCACTAGGCAGGGATTTGCAATGTATATTAGCTGGCCCTATGTATTATAAAGCTGCATTCTATATTTGGCTGTATATACTGTATGACTATTTTTTTTTTTTTCTAACTTTTTTCTTTTGTTTAGAAACTTATTGCATATGGACACTTGACTGGCAATGCACCAGATAGCACAACACCCGGCAAGAAGTTAATTGATAGAATTATTGAAACTATATGTGGCTGTTTCCAAGGACCCCAGACAGATGAAGATGTCCAGCTGCAGATCATAAAGGTAGTGGAGCAGATGTAAATGTTCTGGTCTCTAGCTCATACATAGTGTGTACACTGAGGGTGCAGCAACATGGAGATCTGAATGTAGCCAAAGCAGCCTTCAGCCTTCAGTGTTGCCAGTGCTTTCACTTAAGTAAGTGAAACTTCCATTTACAGGCTATGACTGGCCACGCGGTAATAGAAAAGTTGGGTAACCAGTAATGAGAAATAAGCTGAAATTACTTATTAGTAAAAGCAGCGGCGGCCCCAGCCCCGAGTGCAGCTGTGGCGGCCCCTGCCCCGAGTGCAGCTGTGGCGGCCCCTGCCCTGAGTGCAGCTATGGTGGCATTCAATACCCTGTTTGTCAGCACCCTCAGACTGCCATTACAGAAAAGAAGTTTGTAAAACGAGCAGGAAAACAGTTTTTCCATTCTCCTGGGATTCGTAGAGTGAAGTGTAGTGATGCATATTTAATAAGAATTTGTGTTTCTTTGTTCCACAGACATAATCAGTTGTGAGAATTGCAGCGCAGATCTGATCTTCTGTCATATTGTACAGACAGTCCCAAACAGCCTTCGCTTTTCTGCTTCACAGGGCTGTGGCTTTCATGAAGGCAGATCATAGTTATGGGTGGCAAAGACCAAAGAACGCAGGAGGGTGTGGGGGAGGATACATACTGTATAAATCGTACAGCTGCTGATACATTCACTGCATCTTTGGAAAGCTGAGACTTTGTCACATTAATGCCGGAGGTTATATATTTTTGAGTTCCAATGACGGAACTCTAGGCATACACGGGTTAATGTAGAATCAAGCACGTCAGGTAATACTATAATACAGTGTTAGGTATGCCAATTCCCTAAGAGAGTGCACTTTGATCAAGGGATTTGGTGATTTACTTAGGCCACTTTGGCACTTTAGTGTTTTGGTCAGTGTTTAGACTAGACAGAGGAAAGATATAATGGAAAGATTTTCACCTGTTCTGAGTTTTCAACCCATTTCTGGTTTTGGCTTACAAACACTGATACAAATCACTGGCCAATCACTGACCTGTGCATGCGGCCTTAGTGTGTCATTACATGTAGTTATCACAGGCCACAAAATGAACAGGAATAGGATCCGTTCTTAGTTTTGCCCCCTACACATACCTGTAATAATACAAGGCTGTTTGTTTGGGGCCGTGGAAAATAATGGGTCAGTGTGTTAGCTGATAAAACCACAGCGAGCGCCCTAACAATGCCCGCAGTCGTATAGCCTTACTATTACAGAAAACTGCTGTCCGTGCATTAGTAAGTAAATTCCCTTTTGCAGGGGCCAGTGCTCGGCCCTACATTTGTGCATACGGTAGATTCATTCTTCATCGTTGCCAGTATACACATGGCCAGGATTGCATCAACCGACAAAGAAACACTTGTTTGTCATTGATCACATCTTTTACAAGGACATAACAATCCTGACGTTTTACCGCATATCCTCTTGTGTACATAATAATTGCAATCTGTACGCAGAAGAACAATGGTCCTAGTCATCCTTCACACCTGTACAATATGATGAATGTACTAAATTGACTAGAATTTGCCGATCAGTACGGATTATGGCAATGGATCTGTCCGTTTACATGGACATTAGATCCTGTTGTGTTTGGTGAAGGCCTATATACCTGCAGACTGTATTGGTTACATTGCAGCTTCTTTCTTCAGTTAATTTTCCCTAATTTCTCACTTTTAGGCGCTGCTCACAGCTGTTACTTCACAGCACATAGAGATTCACGAAGGAACTGTACTACAAGCAGTAAGAACATGCTACAACATCTACCTGGCCAGCAAGAATCTTGTCAATCAAACCACAGCCAAGGCGACCCTGACGCAGATGCTCAATGTAATATTTGCACGTATGGAAAACCAAGCGGTGAGTGTATGAGCGGTCCTTGTCTGACCAAACCTGTTCTGAGTCGCAGCATTTGGTACCCAGGCCACACTGCACCGCCAGCATACTAGCTGTATTATGGATGGTTTGTGGACGTGCACATGTTATGTATAGATGGAGCATGGACTCTCACATTAATTTCCATAGGCTAGACTAGGGGACTCATGTCTGACCCTGCTGTTCTGTATGTCCAGGTAATATACATGACTCTTTTCAGACTTATTTTAGAGATGAGCAAGTAGTATTCCATCGAATACCTCGCCGCCATAGGAATGCGTGTAAGCGGCCGAACACCAAGGGGTTAAGCGCATCGAATATTCAATGCAATTAACTCCTTGAGGTTCGGCCGCTTACACGTATTCCTATGGCACGAGGTATTTGATCGAATACTACTTGTTCATCTCTACTTATTATGTATAGAGCTGGATCATATGTGACTGCTCCTGGCCACGTCACGTTATCATTGCAAGCTAGGTGAACACTTCAATTACAATCCTTATCTTTTTGACATTTTGGCGTGTCTTTTTAATGGAAGAGATTGCATATAGCAGAGGACTGCCGCTGTTAAATGTGGCACGGGTTATTTTTGCTGATACTTGTATGTAGACACTAATATGGCTGCCACTAGAGTTATCTGGCGCTATTGTAAGGAAATGTAGCCGGCACTATTATATGGACATTAATATTGCAGAGGATCTTACAAGACGTCACCCTGATCCTGCAGCTTTGCGGTGTCATTGCTCCCTGATACTGTGGGTCAGTTGTTCTGTAAGTCTTAGAGTTGCAATGAGATTTAGTTTTATTTTATCTTACAGGGTGAATTTTCTGTTAATTCCTGACCGATGAGAGCTCAGGGCGACATGTTGGAAATTTCTTTAAGAGCCTTTAGCAAAAAAAAAAAAAAAAAAAAAAAAGCAGAAACTGTGATCTAGACAAATAAGAGTGCTGAGTTTCACAACTTCACATCTTGTTGCAGAATTTCTTTTTATTCTAACATTTAAGGTGACTTATTTTAAGAAGCAGTAAAGCTGGAAATGAGGGGTAAAACCAATAAGAAGACTCCTACCTCATATGCTGTACTGTTCTTAGATCTCCAGTGCAGGGCTTCAGGACTGCTTTAACCATAGGGCCAATGGCGCACTTGCCCTGAGCTCTATGGTAACAAGGGTACCCTGCGGACAGTCCTATGATTGCTGTTCCCCTGTCATGGGCAGTGGGTCAGGGCTGTCCCAGCTCATCGACGGATGAGTTTAAGACATTGGTGAAGTAGGGAGCTGTCCGTTCCCTGCTTCACCATCCAGCTGCTGTCTCTGCTCCCAGTGTCTTGGATCAGGAGGTGCTATGTGAAGTCACTTACAAGTTCACACTATGGTGGTCGGACCCACCAGGCAATATCTGCTGTGGCAAAAAGAATCGTCTGCCTTCCATTGAGATGCCATAAAAATCACACGACTGGACATCCATGAGATTGTGATACTAGCAGTCATGTGCTCCACCTGCAGTATAAATGTCACTTTGTAAAAAAGATGGATTTTTATTTTTTACCCTTTTTCCAGCTTCAGGAAGCCAAACATATGGAGAAGGAGCGACACAAACAGCAGCATCATCTGCAGCACTCTCCACTAAGCCACCATGAGCTGGAATTGCCACAGATGAGACACGTTATGGAGCAGACGGATCAGCTGACTCGGGAGCAGGAGGGAGAAATGGGCCGTCGTCCGAGTTATGTAGAAAACAATCTCCAAGGAGAAGCAGAACAGGAAAATGGATACGACGCTCAACCTACAGATAATGAGAATCCTGATGTGGACCAGCCTGTTCACACTGATGGTATGTGGTTAGTCCATCAGACCTCATGTTTCTAGGGGAGGGGTCATGTGTGTTTTTGACTCTGAATAAACCTGTTTTTTTTAACCGGACACAAAGTCGGACATGCAGGACTTTGTGTCCAGTTAAAAAAAAAAAAAAAAAAAAACGGTTTCAGCGCGGAGAGGCATAAAACTATCACGGGCGGTCACTTTGCAAACCCATTGAAGTGAATGGGTTTGAAAACTGACTGCCGGGTTTCCGTCCCCTGTCCAATTTCTCGGGGCAGAATACGGAAACCCAGCAGGACTGCCTAAAGCGGACACGGCACAGGTGTGAACCCGCCCTTACTGAGCTGTTACTAGGGAAAGTCCGTACACATTTGTATTGTAAATATGCAGAGCTGATGCATATACCAAAGAGGGCCGATGGTGACTTCAGATGGCTGTATCTTCGATTGTACACCACCTAGAAATGGTACTGGTATCACAGGAAAGCTGAGATTCTGCCAAGATTTAGGTACTAAGCAGTTGGGAATGTTTTGTTTTTTTCTTTTTTCTTTGCTACATGAACAGCTGCATATTAAGTTTTAGGTGGTATAAAACCGGAGATCCAGCCAAAATGGTAGTTACACTTTAAAGGGAGGTCAGGCATTGATAGCTGCCTTTCAAGAGGTGACACGTGAGGTACAACATTTTTTGTGAAACTGATCTTATTTGCATTTGTAATGCTATTTAATACCCAGATGTGTTCCATTTAAAGATATACAAGTTGTAAGGCAACAGTGCTTTTCTTTACATTTATCATCTTTAGATGTCATCTACCAGTTTGTCAAGGTCTCTCTTTAGTATGCCACAATACAGCTTTCATCTTCTTGTGTCATCAGCAAATACTGACGTTATCTTGTATTAGCAAGGTCATTAATAAGACAACAACAAATGGGCTGTGGTACACCACTGATACCGTGAGTTGTGTGAAATATAGGTTTATATGATGATTTGGTGTAGGATTTCTGAGTAAATCCTGACAGGACTCTAAGGGTAAGTTCACACAGAGTTTTTTGGCTAGGATTTTGGGGCCATATCTGCCTGAAATCAATGGGAGCCGCTCAGGTCTTTTTTCCGGGAGTCGTTTCTTCCGGCTCCTGGAAAAAAGAAGCGAGATGCTCATTCTTCAGGCCGTTTCACCTCGCGAATCGGCCTGAAGACACCTCCCTCCTCCGGACAAGGCCCATTCATTGGGCCTAATCTGGAGCGGAGCGCGCGGCTGCATGCCGGAACAGTGCACCGACTTTGAGTCGTGCGTACCCGGCTTTTGGTCCGGAACCTGAGGCAGCCTTCACCTCAGGTTCCGGACCAAAAATCTCCGTGTGAACTTACTTTTAAGAGAGACAGTGAGAGTCCTGATAACTCGGCCCCCACACAGTGATTGATAGGCTTCTGTATATACACTGATACTAGAAGAGCTGTCAATCATCCTGTGTGGGCGTGGTAAGCGGGCCTCTTACTGTTTCTGCTTGGCGTCCTGTCAGGATTTACTCAATAATCCCACGCCGTATCATATAAACATTCATATAAGCCCATATATATCTGTGCTCCCCTTCTCACCCTCTTCCATATTTTGCTCTGAGATAGGGCAGCTGAAATCACCGAAGGCTTTATTCATATGGCCGTGCCGTTTTTGACAGATCTAATGGCTGGTAAATCAGATATACACATCCATTTTGGTGATAGTTTTGCACCTGTTCCGTTTTGATGGCCAAGTATCATCTGTTTTGCAAGCGTTTTAACAATTGATGACTATTGGAAGTCTTAATTTTTTGACTAAACCCGCTGATCCATTTTCAACTTATGTACGTCAGTTAAAAATGGATCAATTGATTTCTGTTGTGTCTGTGTAAATGACGTGAAAAATGTATGTCAGCAACATCCTTCTCCATGGACTCCCAGCTAACACCCTCGCCCCTCTCCAATCCACCTTAAACTGCGCTGCCTGCTTAATTCACCTCACGCCCCTGATCGGCTTCTCCCCTCTGCCAGTCCCTCCACTGGCTACCTATAGCCCAGCGAATTGAATTCAAGCTACTAACATTAACATACAAAGCCATCCACAACCTGTCCCCTCCATATATCTCTGACCTAATCTCCCGCTACCTGCCTACACGTAACCTCAGATCCTCCAATGACCTCCTACTCCGCTCTGCCCTCATCCGCTCCTCACACAACCGTCTCCAAGATTTCTCCCGTGCATCCTCCATACTCTGGAACTCCTTACCAAGACACATAGGACTGACCCTCACAATCACAGGCTTCAAGAAGGCCCTGAAGACTCACCTAATCAGGAAGGCCTACAACCTCCAATAACACTATCACCTCACCGCCATCTGTACAGTCTCCCCCTCTCCTTCTGTCTCTATCCCTCTTCCCTCATAGATTGCAAGACCTCGCGGGCAGGGCCCTCTACCCCACTGTGCCAGTCAGTCATTGTTAGTATTATATCTACCTTTATATTCTGTGTATTGTATGTAACCCCCAAACGTAAAGCACCATGGAAGTAATGGTGCTATATAAATAAACAATAATAATAATAATAATAATAATAATAGCTATGACACTTCCCCAAGTGCTCGGACTTGTGTGGAAACCCAGTCTTCATAAATGTGGGACATTGTGCTCATTTTATGCTTTTTCCCTCCATATCCTATTCTCATTATGTCAACATTACTAGACCAGTCTTCAATATTCAACATCTTTTTTTTTTTTTTTTTGTTTTGTTTTTGTTTAGGTCACTCCAAACCAGATTCGGCAGTCGGGGTAGATGGTAGTCACGAGTGTGAAGAAACCGCCCAGGATATTATTCACAGTATAATAGAAGACATGCTGAACTCTGTAGTGGGAGGTGAGATCGGACTAAAAGCTATACGGGTATAAATAGTATTGGGTATAGGATGTTGCAACCATAGGGAGAGACCAGGCCAAATGGAGCATATGGCCAGATTAGATTAGATGCCCCTTATGTTAACGTTTTCCATCAGTCCTCTATGGTGTCATTTTCTACTCTCCCATCTCTATCCAAGTGCATGTTATTCTTGTGGTTACTTTGTCATTTTTAGTACTCTGGGCATCAGGTTGTGGCAATCCTTACACACTGGGTTTCCTCCTCCTACGGTATCTGCTATAGCAGTGATGTGCTCTGTTTTTCTAAGACCTGGAAGCCTGGTTACTTCTAGCAGAGCTCCATTACAGCAGAGCATTGATCTGTTATCTATAGCTTAGCTGCATTGCCTACAGTAATCTTGAGATGGTCTGAGACACGCCTCCTGTCTCCTGATTGGTCCAGGTTGTGGCTCCTTACCTCACCCTGCTTTTTTTCTTCTTAGTTATCTTCTTGGCACTTGGCTTTTTTTTCAAGGATATTTTCTTTGTGGTTATTGAAACTATAAAGTTTCTTGTGTTCCCTGTGTCAGAGCTGCTGGGAATATGCCGTTTTTAGGGCAGCGGGTTGTAATATCGTTTGCATTTCTAATGACTTCCGGCACATTGCATTCCCAGCCCTTTTAATCCTGAATGCACTTTGGCATATTCACAGCAGACAAGTCCAGAATGGGCGAGTACCTGGCCCTGGTCTCTGTCACATTACACACGTACATGATCCGTCTCCTGCGGTTCATAGAATTGCTTCTATTATTTTCCCTTCTTGGTGAGCGCTGCCTGCTTGTTGCCGCTTGTGTCTGCCCATTGTTGCCGCTTGTCATGTACACTTTTTTGCTTATTAAGCTGCATTTGTTTTTGGATGTTATTTTTTGTATGACATAAGATTCTGTACAGCCCAGCAGTTTTTCTGCCACGTCTGTGGACATAGAGGTATTATATACATAGTTACATAGTAGATGAGGTTGGATAAAGACATCAGTCCATCAAGTCCAACCTATATCTGATAAACTGTGTTTACTCCACTTCATACACAGGTGAAGAGACTGTCCTCAATGAATGTACTGCAAGGACAACAGAAGATGGCAGCGATGGGGATACTATCCATGCCAATGGCATACCTGGCACGCCGATATCTATGGCATATACCCCTTCCCTACCAGATGACAGACTGTCCGTCTCCTCCAATGACACTCAGGCAAGGATCCATTCTCTCTCCTCCACATTTATAGTGCTGAAAAAATTGCAAAGTACCAGTATCATATACTGTAGGTTTACAGTCCTGTCTACTTATTCAGTGACATAACAAGCCAGGAAGAACATATGCTCGGATATCACCTTTTCCAACACCATAGGATATTATATAGGCTTGTACACTACTGTATATAGTAATATGGCTGCAGCGTGCATTAGACTACTACATTATATCTTCTGTTTTATAATATGGGCACATTAACATAAATACTCAAAGTGCATAGTTATTTTAGTTCCCCTTGGTAGTCTTAGAAGGAATCTGTTGGAAGTTTTGACCCTTAAAAATGGGTGCCTTGAAGATCTGTATAAACATACATTAGTGTATACTGTTTAGTAGTAGCATGACTATGAAAAATTAACTCTAAACCTGAAGAGTGGACTCTAGACCTCAAGGTGGTCCTTCACCTTGACCTTGTCATTCATCTTCACCTTGACCTCTCTGCATTAACCTGATCACAGTCTTGTCACATTATGGACACATACTCGCTATACACAGGCTAAGGGCTAGTTCACACGGGGCACGGAATGGCGTATTTTGGTCCAGAATTTGAATAGGACCAAAGTGCGCCTACCATGGCTTCCCGCTCCAGAGTGGGCCCAAATCAATGGGTCTAGTCCGGAGGGTGCTTTTGCGAGGCGGACGCTGGGGATGGATCAGCTGCGGAATCCGCCTGAAGAAAGGGCAGCTCGCTTGTTTTTTTCTGTGAGCTGGAACAATACCGCTCACGGTAAAAAGGAAGCTAGCGGTCTACATAGACCTCTATTGTGAGGGGGCGGCGGATTCTGAGGTGGATTCGGCGTCAGAATTTGCCCCCTCTTGCCCCATGGGAACAAGCCCTAAGTGTACGATCACTGTGGGCCCCTCACCACGTCCACCAGTGATCAGAAGCTCAGGGGACCAAAAGTCCCCCTAAAACTTCCTTATGAGTGGAACGCCAGTGCGCTTGTGTGACTGGTGCTTTGAGCAATACCCCAACACAGGCTCTAGTCACATCTACCTGCACTTCATTTACTCATCTTGCTGGTTTATTGACTATAGGATCCTGGTAAAATCAGTGTTCAGTGGTGATAAAGTATTACATGATGTATTCCTTTCTTCTTTATAGGAATCTGGAAATACTTCAGGACCTACTCCTGGTGCTAAATTCTCTCATATCTTACAAAAGGATGCCTTCCTAGTTTTCAGGTCGCTATGTAAATTATCTATGAAGCCGCTATCTGATGGGCCGCCAGACCCAAAGTAAGTTCTAAGTATTATTGCTGATTAGAATCTCCTCTAGGTGTAAATAACTCCTTTTCAATGGCGTGTTCTCCGCTGAAGTAAAACCTCCTTATTGCCTGTCTTACATATGTCATCAATGGTTTCTTCTTATCTGTATATACTGCAGCAGTCAGACACCACATTCACACTCTGCTAAAACCTAGAGGTTGTCTGGGAGTTTAAGAAACTTGTACAAGCATGAAATCTACTAAAACTTTTTTGTTTCAATTATACTTATGGGGAAAACGCTGGCATTTCCGTAGGTATAATAGGAAGGCTGCAATTTGCAAAATCTCTCCGTTTTTGGAAATTACTGCAAAGTGGGCATGGGATTCACTAGAGTCCCATCCACATTGCTCTGACTGTAAAACGCTGTGATTTTTTTTCCTGTGGAGTTTCCGCCACGGGCAAATCGGGGCGTTTATGGCACATGTGGCCCTGGCCTTATTCCTACAGTGATGATCACGTGATCATTGTTCCCCTCACTGGCCTCCCATGTAGTCAGCCTGGATTTCAACCTTTTGCTTTGCATATTGCAATCTATGGCCTAATAATCCGCTATAATACGGTATTACTATGCTGCTGTAACACACTGAATTTTCTCATGGTGGGACTATTAAAGGATTATCTTATCTTATTTTAATGACAACTGATCCCAAAACCCCACACATGGAAATGAATGGTTGCTTTAGTTAAATTCTTCTCTATTTTTTGATACATTTTCCCTAATGGGATTTTTTTTTGCACATTCCTAATCTTATCTTGTGCTTGGGCTGTGTGTGCACACCATTGTAAAGTCTTACACGGCCCTGTCGTGTGAATGAGCACTTAGAAAAGCTCTTTAAAGTAACATGAAGTAAGAATATTATGACAGCGTTCAGATTAATAAATGTTTTGAGTGACATAATTGGAAATGATATTTCAGTGACCTGCAGAATCCGGCCGTCGGCCTATGTTGTGACATTACATAACAGGTTTATGTTTGCCTGGTAGGGGAAGAACCCTGAGTGGACTAGCTATCATCTCTCGTATTGTCTGCATATGATGTTAGTTGTGCGGTTTTATCAGCTTATCAGGGCACTTACCGTATATACTCGAGTATAAGCCGACCCGAATACAAGCCGAGGCCCCTAATTTTACCACAGAAAACTGGGAAAACTTAGTGACTCGAGTATAAGCCGAGGAGGGCTTCTTCAGCATAAAAACTGTATACTATATACGGTACCTTTTACCCCAGAAGCATCAGAAATGGCCAGGGCTATTCTCACAATTTAATAAATGTAATGCACTATATCATTTTTTTTTTTTTTGGTGTGTGTTAACATTTTCTTTGCATTGGAAATTCCAGTGACCAAATAATTTTAAAAATTTTTATGTATTAGTAAAGTATTTGCCGTACTTTTATAATGAAACCCACCTAGTGCCACCTACTGCCCATGTGCAGACTCCCTGCTTCCCCATTTACACCTCTCAGTATTTTGCATCCGTATTTGCAGAAAGGAAGTGTAATGGAAAGTGTTTGTCAGTACTGACTGTGTGAACAAAGCCTTCCTCAGTGCTGCTATGGGTTTTGTTGCAGTTGCTAAGTTCTACAGTGGGTTACCATATACGCAACAATCCCATTGAACCCATACTGATCCTTGTCATTTTTGATAGTCCTTTTTTAATTTTCCCGATTAGAGTGCATTGGAATAATGGAGACATCCCCCTGTTTTTACCTTCCATTCGTTCTTGCAGCTCCATATCTTATCTATATATATGGATATTGGAGATATATATATATATATATATATATATATATATATATATATATATATATATATATATATATATATCCCATATCCTCCTATCCTACTAATCCTATCCTATCCTATCCTACTCTCCTACTAATATTATAAATGTGAAAGTTTGTGGGTTTGGATGTTTGTTCCTCAGTCACGCAAAAACGGCTGAATGGATTTGAAATTTGCCACATACATAGATAGGAACCCCGATTAAAACATAGGCTACTTTTATCCCAGTAAATGACATCATTACACGACCGCAGTGAAGGAATGTAAGCTCACCCAACACTAAAGAACCTGTGATGACATCATCACAGGTCCTTGAGCCATTCTAGGATAGGATCATGCTAGGCAGTGGGCGGAGCTATATAGGATGAAGCTGGACAGTGTGAAAGCTGATGAAAATGGAGTCTCATGGAAGATCAGGAGATTACAGAACATGCAGGATGTGTGTGGGCAAGAGGAGTATATAGGGTGTAGAGTTTCAGTGAGTACGACGGGGAATGTGTTGTGCCTCTGATGGGGGAGGGGGGAGAACTTTGGCACATTTCAGCAACATCCGTTCAGCCATTTGTAACACAGAAGCTGCTCAGACAGTCACATAACAAAACCCCTGTAATCACAATTGCCCGATGTAGCAGAGCTTACACAGCGCTGTAGCATACCTCTGTAGACTCTCCATATGCAAACATGTACATACAGCTGGGTATCCTACACATATGCATCGATGTAGCAGAACCGAAACTTGGGAGCAGGCTGATCAAACTTTGGCACATTTCAGCAACATCCATTCAGCCGTTTCCACCACAGAAGCTGCTCACACACTGACATAAGAACACCTCTCTAATCCAAATGGCCAGATGTAGCAGAGCTTAAGCAGCGCTGTAGCACAGCTCAGTACGCTCTCCATATGCAGAGATGTACATACAACTGAGTATGCTGCGCATATGCTGCGATGTAGCAGAGCCGAGACAGTTGGATCATCCTCAACAGCAATTGGCTAAATATAAGTGGCTCAGCGCCACCACCAACTTGCAGACAAAGTTGCGGGCATATGCTAATATATATATATATATATATATATATATATATATATATATATATATATATATATATATATATATATATACATACATACTAGCTGGTACCCGCGACTTCGTCTGCGGTGATTGTAGAAGTGTGTAAATACAGGCGCGGGTAAGGTATGGGATATAAAATGGAACTTTGTATCTTGTTTTTGCTGTAATTCTGAGAGCACATGAGACTTTTGTGTTGAATGTAATTTGTATTTCAGCTGCTATACGGTGTTGGTATAAACTGTACATAGTGTCTTTGGGACAGAGGTATTTCAGGTTAATATACTTGGATATACGACATTGTATGAGTTGTTATTTTGCGCCAGTACATGTAAGTTTTAGGCACAGGCTACCCTTGAGCAAGCAACATAAAGTCTGGCCCTGTGCATGACAGTTTAGTAACTCCATGTGCCTCTTATTAATAGCAATTAACCCCATAATGTCCCTCACATTAACCCCTGTGTAAGAGTTACTGATAGAGATGAGCGAGTACTGTTGGGATCAGCCGATCCGAGCAGCACGCTTGCATAGAAATGAATGGACGTAGCCGGCACGCAGGGGATTAAGCGCGCCGGCTACGTCCAAGCGGAAGTCCCAGGTGCATCCATTCATTTCTATGGAGCGTGCTGTTCGGATCGGCTGATCCCAACAGTACTCGCTCATCTCTAGTTACTGATATGTGAGAGACTTGGAGGTAATAATTAAGTATCTTCATTACTGAGGTCTTTTATTAGTCCCTCCATATGTCTCACATATTAGTAACCTTTATATGGGGCACACAGGGGTTAATATGAGGGACATGATGGGGTTTATTCCTATTAATGTGAGGCACATGGAGTTACTAACACTAAACTAATAACCCCAAATGGCTGACATTAATGAGAATAAGAACTAAAGGAAGGTAGCTGTGTGTTTCTTACTTTCAGTTTGCTAGCAGCTTCCTCTCCTCCTTTGGGAACTTTGCAGGGTGCAGATGGCAGGAGCTATCACTATAGCAGGCAGGCAGAGACCTGAGTGATTAAGCTCCACCCCCTGGGTTTCCTGCACCCCTCTCAAAGGGAAGTGTCCTTATTAGAGATGAGCGAACACTGTTCGGATCAGCCGATCCGAACAGCACTCTCCCATAGAAATGAATGGAAGCACCTGTGACGCTGACTTTGCCGGCGGCCGGCCGGCGTCACAGGTGCTTCCATTCATTTCTATGGGAGCGTGCTGTTCGGATCGGCTGATCCGAACATTGTTTGCTCATCTCTAGTCCTTATGCCTCAGCTCTAGCAGAGCACTGAAGAGACTCAGTCTTCATTTAACTCTTGCAGGTCCTGTGCTGCTGGCATGCCAGTGAAATATGGCAGGAGTGCCACTCTTGGCACGTGTGCCAGGGGTTGCTGACCTCTGCTGTAGGGGGTAATATGAATTTTGTGGCTTGCTATGGTCCAAAGTGTGTGAGATTGCAGAGATAGTGCTGTGAGTTTGGGTTTTGTGTGGGTCCTGGGAAAAAAACGTATGTACGCTATTGTGATGAAAAGTAGCCTATTGCGCAATCGAGTGTAGTGACTATGTTTGTGGAAAATTTCAGCCAAATCGGTGGAGCGGTTTTTGCGTGATTGACCGCCAAACATCCGAACATACAAAGTCACAAACATTTCACATTTATAATATTAATAGGAGATATATATATATATATATATATATATATATATATATATATATATATATATATATATATATTAGCTGGTACCCGCGACTTCGTCTGCGGTGATTGTAGAAGTGGGTATATACAGGCGCGGGTAAGGTTTTCATACTGTGTATAAGGTATGGGATATAAAATGTAACTGTGTATCTTGGTTTTGCTGTAATTCTGAGAACACATGAGACTTTGTGTTGAATGTAATTTGTATTTCAGCCGCTATACGGTGTTGGTATAAACTGTACATAGTGTCTTTGGGACAGAGGGATTTCAGGTTAATATACTTGGATATACGACATTGTATGAGTTGTTATTTTGCGCCAGTACATGTAAGTTTTGGGCACAGGATACCCTTGAGCAAGCAACATAAAGTCTGGCCCTGTGCATGACAGTTTAGTAACTCCATGCACCTCTTATTAATAGCAATTAACCCCATAATGTCCCTCACATTAACCCCTGTGTAAGAGTTACTGATAGAGATGAGCGAGTACTGTTGGGATCAGCCGATCCGAACAGCACGCTCGCATAGAAATGAATGGACGTAGCCGGCACGCGGGGGGTTAAGCGCGCCGGCTACGTCCAAGCGGAAGTACCAGGTGCATCCATTCATTTCTATGGAGCGTGCTGTTCGGATCGGCTGATCCCAACAGTACTCGCTCATCTCTAGTTACTGATATGTGAGAGACTTGGAGGTAATAATTAAGTATCTTCATTATTGAGGTCTTTTATTAGTCCCTCCATATGTCTCACATATTAGTAACCTTTATATGGGGCACACAGGGGTTAATATGAGGGACATGATGGGGTTTATTCCTATTAATGTGAGGCACATGGAGTTACTAACACTAAACTAATAACCCCAAATGCCTGACATTAATGAGAATAGGAACTAAAGGAAGGTAGCTGTGTGTTTCTTACTTTCAGTTTGCTAGCAGCTTCCTGTCCTCCTCCGGGAACGTTTGCAGGGTGCAGATGGCAGGAGCTATCACTATAGCAGGCAGGCAGAGACTTGAGCGATTAAGCTCCACCCCCTGGGTTTCCTGCACCCCTCTCAAAGGGGAGTGTCCTTATGCCTCAGCTCTAGCAGAGCACTGAAGAGACTCGGACTTCATTTAACTCTTGCAGGTCCTGTGCTGCTGGTGTGCCAGTGAAATATGGCAGGAGTGCCACTCTTGGCATGTCTACCAGGGGTTGCTGACCTCTGCTGTAGGGGGTAATATGAATTTTGTGGCTTGCTATGGTCCAAAGTGTGTGAGATTGCAGAGATAGTGATGTGAGTTTGGGTTTTGTGGGGGTCCTGGGAAAAACGTATGTGCGCTATTGTGACAAAAAGTAGCCTATTGCGCAATCGAGTATAGTGACTATGTTTGTGGAAAATTTCAGCCAAATCGGTGGAGCGGTTTTTGCGTGATTGACCGCCAAACATCCGAACATCCAAAGTCACAAACTCACAAACATTTCACATTTATAATATTAATAGGATATATATATATATATATATATATATATATATATATATATATATATATATATATATATATATATGTTTTGTTTACTTTCCAGCACAGGGTATTGTGGTTGATATGAATGAGATGTATTATAATAGCGTTATTTTTATTCCGATTTTTCCTGATGATCCATTGTTCGGCCAAGCTCCAGCCTGTGTAGTAAATAATAGATTTGGGCGATTGTAATGTTACAATTCACACCTGAGATTGTAAACCATTGTCATCATCCCTTAGCAACAGCAATGGCCTTTTATTGTGTGTAAATGTATGTCATCAAGCAGAGGAATTTTGATGCATCTTTTATCATTAGCCTTGAATATCCGGGCTATTATTTGTATAGATCTCCAGAGCCCATAGACTTGTGCAGGCAGCTGCAGCGCACATCACATTATTTATCCTTGTGCCTTATTTCTTCACTATAATGGTAAGCAAATGTTAGAACACAATGGGGCATATTTATTATTCTGGTCATGACTCAACTCTTATGTAAAATGTGCCAAAATGTGTCATACCATGGTTAGAAACAAAAACTTTTCTGATTCCACAAGGCAGCGTAGCTTAAATCATATTTATCACCAGAAGTCCTGCAGATAGATCAGTTAGGGTCACCTGAATCGCACAATTTTCTGCTCTTGTGAGCTAGCACAGATATAGATTTTTGGTCAGTATGAAATAACATTTTGGAACAAGGAGGAAGTTACCATTGCTCCCCAAGAGGTAAGCGGTTAAAGAGCTCACTTCGATATTAAAGGGATCCTATCATTAAAATGCAATTTTTTTTGACTAACACATAGGAATAGCCTGAAGAAAGGCTATTAGTCTCCTACCTTTGGATGTCTTCTCCGCACCATCGTCCGGTAGAAATCCCGGTTTTCTTCGGTATGCAAGTGAGTTCTCTCACTGCACTGGGGGCGTCCCCAATGCTGCGAGAGAATTCTCCAGCGACGCCTCCATCTTCTTCTGGAACGGCCTCTTCACGTGTCTTCTTCCGGCACTGGAGGTCAAACTTCCACATGCGGACGGCTTATGCGAGCATGCGCAGCACGCTCTGTACTCCATTGAACTACAGGAGCGTACTGCACATACTTGCGTAAGCGGGCACAAAAAAAAAATGGCTGCCCGCATGTGCAGTTGGCTCTGCCCAAGGCCCGATGCTCCTGTAGTTCAGTGGAGTACAGAGCGTACTGCGCATGCTCACGTAAGCGACCACAAAAAAATGGCTGGCCACATGTGGAAGTTTGACCCCCCAGTGCCGGAAGAAGACTCGTGAAGAGGCCTTTCCAGAAGAAAAAAGAGGCGGCGCTGGAGATTTCTATCGCAGCATTGGGAATGCCCCCAGTGCTGTCTGAGTGTTAGGGCCCGTCCCCAGAGAAGAGTGAAGAAAACCGGGATTTCTACCGAATGGCGGGGCGTAGCAGACATCTAAAGGTAGGAGAAGAATAGTCTTTCTTAAGGCTATTCCTACATGTTAGTCAGAAAAAATTGCATTTTAATGATAGGATCCCTTTAAGATCCATTGTGTTCTCAATGGAGAGACTGGAGTATGCGGCAGCCAGACACTTCTGTTATCATTATCTTCCCACGTACTAAAGGATCAGACATCCTTAAAATTTAACAGCCCAATCCTCCTTTTTGTTCCTTTCTCTTTACTTGCTGTTCCCATACTGAATAGCAAAAATTGAACTCTACAGAGCTCTACATCTGGTGTATTTGTTGGTAAAAGTTCCTGTGGGCCGATGTCAAACGTCTGCTGGTAATATTTGTCGGGGGGCACGCTTACATTGACCCGCTTTTGCTAATAGTTAGTGCAAATTTAGAAAAGACGCCAGATTTACCTAATGTTGGATATACCATTTGAGCCATTGTTTTGTGCCAAAATTTTGGTGTATTTGTTGCATTTTAAAAGGAGTATGTAAGCAGAATTCAGCCCTGCAGATAGATAGGTTAAGTTAGGATCATCTGAATCACCCTTGTGGACCAATACCTCTGTTACTAAGATGTCGCCTATTTGGCCAATATGCAATAACTTTTGGGAGTTGCTGTTGCTCCTAGATGGAGGACTTTGTGTCTGCGGAAAAAAAACGGACACCGGGCAGAGAGGCTGAAACCGCTCACGGGCGGTTACCTTTGAAAACCCATTGAAATGAATGGGTTTTAAAGCTGATCGCTCGCAAGCCGTTTGCTGTCCGGTTTCCCTGGGATTTACCACAGACACCCCAGGGCGGACAGCAGCGGCAGTGTGAACGCCCCCTAAGAGTTAGGCCGCAACGCCCTCATTGCACTAAAGAGCTCATTTGCATATTGATAAAATGGTTCTATGTATGTCGCTCTTTAGGAGGTTTTTGATTCTTACTTTTAAAAACACCTATACCACATGGTATACAATCCTATTAATATTATAAATGTGAAATGTTTGTGAGTTTGTGGGTTTGTGACTTTGGATGTTCGGATGTTTGGCGGTCAATCACGCAAAAACCGCTCCACCGATTTGGCTGAAATTTTCCACAAACATAGTCACTACACTCGATTGCGCAATAGGCTACTTTTTGTCACAATAGCGCACATACGTTTTTCCCAGGACCCCCACAAAACCCAAACTCACATCACTATCTCTGCAATCTCACACACTTTGGACCATAGCAAGCCACAAAATTCATATTACCCCTACAGCAGAGGTCAGCAACCCCTGGCACACGTGCCAAGAGTGGCACTCCTGCCATATTTCACTGGCACACCAGCAGCACAGGAGTTAAATGAAGTCCGAGTCTCTTCAGTGCTCTGCTTGAGCTGAGGCATAAGGACACTCCCCTTTGCGAGGGGTGCAGGAAACCCAGGGGGTGGAGCTTAATCGCTCAAGTCTCTGCCTGCCTGCTATAGTGATAGCTCCTGCCATCTGCACCCTGCAAACGTTCCCGGAGGAGGACAGGAAGCTGCTAGCAAACTGAAAGTAAGAAACACACAGCTCCCTTCCTTTAGTTCCTATTCACATTAATGTCAGCCATTTGGGGTTATTAGTTTAGTGTTAGTAACTCCATGTGCCTCACATTAATAGGAATAAACCCCATCATGTCCCTCATATTAACCCCTGTGTGCCTCATATAAAGGTTACTAATATGTGAGACATATGGAGGGACTAATAAAAGACCTCAGTAATGAAGATACTTAATTATTACCTCCAAGTCTCTCACATATCAGTAACTAGAGATGAGCGAGTACTGTTGGGATCAGCCGATCCGAACAGCACGCTCCATAGAAATGAATGGATGCACCTGGTACTTCCGCTTGGACGTAGCCGGCGCGCTTAACCCCCCGCATGCCGGCTACGTCCATTCATTTCTATGCGAGCGTGCTGTTCGGATCGGCTGATCCCAACAGTACTCGCTCATCTCTATCAGTAACTCTTACACAGGGGTTAATGTGAGGGACATGATGGGGTTAATTGCTATTAATAAGAGGCACATGGAGTTACTAAACTGTCATGCACAGGGCCAGACTTTATGTTGTTTGCTCAAGGGTATCCTGTGCCTAAAACTTACATGTACTGGCGCAAAATAACAACTCATACAATGTCGTATATCCAAGTATATTAACCTGAAATCCCTCTGTCCCAAAGACACTATGTACAGTTTATACCAACACCGTATAGCGGCTGAAATACAAATTACATTCAACACAAAAGTCTCATGTGCTCTCAGAATTACAGCAAAACCAAGATACACAGTTACATTTCATATCCCATACCTTATACACAGTATGAAAACCTTACCCGCGCCTGTATATACCCACTACTACAATCACCGCAGACGAAGTCACGGGTACCAGCTAGTTTTTACATATACACAAAGGGGGTAAAATGGCATACTGGCCCCAGTATATGTAAGAAAAAAATCTGAATGTTTTGTGAGAGATTTTATATCATAATCTTGAGCAGGGTGAAGGGTCCTTGGATACAATAGCAGCCGTCTCTGATTGTTTTTCCTGTCTAGTACATCTAAAGCCCCCTCATAGCGGAGCTGTGGGAATACGTGAAGTTTAGATAAGCGAGCAGATAATACCGCCGTACATTTAGGATACATAAAGCTTTTATCATTTGGAGCTATAGCAGGACAATTACACTGAGATAATCGCCGTGTAGGCCTTAGATCTGCCATTATAGGGACGTCTGTGTGTTAATAAATCATTTCCAAACTACTGTCAGAAACCCGTCTCCCCATACTTGGACTTCTTCACATATCCGAGTCACATCACACTTATACTCAACCCAGAATTGTACTTGGCAGAATAAATATTTCACACGATGCCGCCGCTTCTCATCTCCTTTAGGTAAAATGAAATGCCTCGCTTTGTTTTTCTCTGCTGCAAAAAGGCGTTCGGGACAAACTAACAAGCATGTAATAGTTTTCATTACAATATAATTGTCTGATATAATAACAGGTTTATACAAAGCGTCTTCTATAGCCGGGAATCTCTGGAACATAAATGTAATTGTTATTTCTGAGCTTTACCTGCTTACAGCTAGCCGGATGGCTGGAGGATTTTGCCAAAAAAAATAAAACTAAATTTATTTTATTTTTTATTTTTTTTAAAAGGGTCTGCCATTAGAAACCCAGGATATCAATCCAACCCTTCAGACAGATAGTATAGGGTCACCTGATAGGATGGGGACACCTAGTGATATCTCTGGAAATAACGTAGATATCATCTTGGTGTCATATGAACGAAGAGAATCTCCACTCTTGTATGACACCAAAAGCAAATCTACGTTTTACAATACCCGAGATATAACTATGTTTGAAGTGACCCTGCTCTACCATCATTCTCTTTGTTACACATCCCCGTATTCCATACACTGTAACATTCAGTCAAAAACCGCTCTCAATACAGAAGCAAGGAGAAAAGTGAAAAAATGGCAAATTTCACAAAAGGATCCAAAATTTGTTAATAAAGTATATTGCATTAGTTTAAGGGCTCGTTCACATCTGCGCCCGGGACTCCGTTCTGCAGGTTTCCGTTTCCTGCACAATACAGGGCAGGAGACGGAAACCTGCCGCCATCTTTCAAACTCCTTCATTTGAATGGGTTTGAGAAGTGTCCGTACGTGAGCGCCGGTGAGCGTTTTATGCTCTCCGCGGCGAAACCGTTTTTTTTAAACTGAACACAGAGTTGGACATGCAGTACTCTGTGTCTGGTTTGAAAAAAACGGTTTCACCGCGGAGAGCTCTAAACACTCACCGGCGCTCACGGCCGGATTCGGTATAACAGGTTTCCGTCTTTTGCATGCAGAAGACGGAAACCTGAGAACGGAGTGCAGACGCTGGTGTGAACCCAGCGTAATAATGACACAAATCTTTCCAGAAAATCAAAAGTTGTCCGGAAGTTTAGCCCCGCTTTTAGTGAGTTTAGCTGTGACCCTCTCCTCCTGTTTATGGTTTTCGTCAGACAACATATTATCTTATTGATTGTATTACTAAAGCTTTTGTGTCATTTTTTTAATTTTTTTTTGTGTTTAAAAATTTGGAGGGGTCTTTCTTCCCATTGAAAGCCACGAAACATCTCCAAGTTCTTACATTATTAAATGGCCCATTGAGCGGTCCACTGGTTACGTAAATCCATGGAAACTTTAATTTTTTTCCCCCCTTCTCTCCAGCATGTCAGTCAATCTCTCGTGTGCTGATTCTTCACTTTTCTCCCATTCTTTATTTGATTCTGCTATGGTACGGCGTCTGTGTGCAGAAAAGCTAGACGCAATGCAATGGATTTGTAACGGACAGCTGGATAGATGCAGAGCTATTATTTTTCTCATTTGTATAGAGAAATGTTTTTCTCCTTTCCTTGGTGTCCCTTGCTTCACATTACATTGCACATAAACTTTGGAGCAGTCCATTGGGGATAGCATAGCTCACAGGAACAGTAAATGCTATCAATAATGCAGAATAAATCGCTTCTTACAAATACCAGTTGTACCGAGGATGTAGCTGAATATTACAGGTATGGCGCACTGCAGTATAATGAGAGCGCGTCTTATACACAGTCTGTACGGTATTTTACACGCTATATTGTTGTGAATATAGATATGGCTATGAATATACAATACTATTCCCTCATAGGGCTGAGACCTAACTAAGTTTTCTTTCTTTCTAGGTCCCACGAGTTGCGCTCCAAGGTGTTATCGTTGCAGCTGCTCCTGTCAATCCTGCAGAATGCAGGTCCCGTCTTTAAGACCAATGAGATGTTTATCAATGCAATTAAGCAGTACCTCTGCGTTGCGCTGTCTAAAAATGGCGTTTCATCCGTCCCGGAAGTCTTTGAACTTTCTCTTTCTATTTTCTTGACCCTGTTATCGAACTTCAAATTACACTTAAAGATGCAGATAGAGGTAGGTTTTATGTTGTTCATGGATATTTTGTGAATAAATTGTGTGTCAAGGGTGTGTGTGTGTGTCCAGAATCTGAATATTTTTGATATAGATAACCTGTTCACAGGATCGTTACGGGATCATTTGGAGTCCGAAACCCAGTCCTACAATAATCAGCTAATGCAACCGCCTGAACCTTATACTAAGGCAGCATTCATACTGCCGCTGCTGTCCACCCCGGGGTGTCTGCTGTAAACCCTGGGGAAACCAGACAGCAGACGGCTTGCGAGCAGTCAGCTTTAAAACCCATTCATTCCCATTCAACCCTTTCCAGGCAGAGAGGCTGAAACCGCACACGAGCGGTCACCTTTTAGAACCCATTCAATTGAATGGGTTTTAAAGCCGACAACTCGCAAGCCGTCTGCTGTCCGCTTTCCCCAGGGTTTACAGTGCACATCCCAGGGTGGAAAGCAGCATGAATGCCGCCTATGTGTTTAGCTGGTAGCATGGAAACCTGAAAAATGTTTGTCCTAAAGTAGCAAATTAGGTTGGTTTTTAAGAGGTTAAAGAGGACCTTTCATGGTTTGGGGTACAGACAATTCTATATACTGCTGGAAAGCCAACAGTGCGCTGAATTCAGCACTCTGTCGGCTTTCCCGATCTGTGCCCCGGGTGAAGAGCTAGTGGTCCCGGTACCGTAGCTCTTCACAGTCAGAAGGGCGTTTCTGACACACTGTCAGGAACATCCTTCTGTACAAGCAACACCAATAGCGTTGTATTGTGTGAGCGGGGAGGAACACCCCCCTCCCTCTGCTCACAGTGCTCGTCCATAGACTACTTTCTTCCCCGCTCACACAGTACAGCGCTATTGATGTTGCTTGTACAGAAAGACGTTCCTGACAGTGTGTCAGAAACGCCCTTCTGACTGTGAAGAGCTACGGTACCGTGACCACTAACTCTTCACCCGGGGCACAGATCGGGAAAGCCGACAGTGCGCTGCTTTCCAGCAGTATATAGAACTGCCTGTGCCCCAAACATGAAAGGTCCTCTTTAAAGCTACTCTTCACAGATGTGTGCATTCTCTGCTTTCTTCAAGGGGTTTTCTAGCAATTACATGTAGATTACCTATCTTTAGACCCCCAAAGATCAGCTATTTGAAGGGACAGGTAGCGTACAGGTGAGTGCTGCGGTCTCTTCACTACAGTACCAAACACAGTGCTGTACATTGCATAGGGGCTGTGCTTTGTATCGTAGCTCAGTGCCATATACATAAATGCGATTGAGTTGCTGCTGTACCATGTGACTGAGAGGCTGCAGCACTTATGATCAGCTGACCTGTGGGGGTCCTATTTGTGCCCCAGTGACCACATATTGATGATATACTCTAAGGATAAGAGGGCGTTCACAATACTGCTATGAACGTCCATTGCTCTCATCCATCACTTTACTACCATTAATGATAGTAGAGTGATGGACACAGATCTAGCTACCTCTGTCTGCTCCTGTTCCCAATAAGCTTAATGTTTTTAAAAAAAAAAAAAAGAAAAAAAAAAGTTTTTTTCCGTCCTGTTTGTTTAACTTTTGTAACAGAAGAGAAACCTCCTTCTTGCATGCCTATTTTCACCATCAGGAAAGTAAAATACGTAATGGGAGAAAGCTTCCGCCATGTTTTTTTCTACATCAGTATCAATAGGAACGGACGCCAGATGGAGGGGGCTCAATCTGTGCCCATTACTCTTCCACTGTTAATGTCCGTTGTCTTCATCCTATGACAGGTGAAAACAACGGACATTAAATAACCTTAGTGTGAACCCATACTAGGCCATCAATATGCAAGTCCTAAAACACCTCTTTAGGATGTACGGTATACGCTCATAGAGGGCTGCTTATGTGGATGATCCATATATAATAAATGAGATGAGTTCTTCAGCGCCGGAGCTCAAGGTCTGCAGGACTGAATTCTAATATAAGATATAGTATAAGAGTGCAGAGCGCGGTCTTTTTTTTTCTTTTTTTTGTTCCCGCTCTGTTTGTGGAGTCATTTTTGCATTAAGATGATCTGATGTTGTGGATTCTTGCAGATCAGTATATGAAATCCATCCATCCGTCTTTCTATTTCTTTCAGGTTTTCTTCAAAGAAATCTTCCTTTATATTCTGGAAACATCCACTAGTTCATTCGATCACAAATGGATGGTTATTCAGACATTGACAAGAATCTGTGCAGGTATGACGCGACCAGATATACTGCCCCCACCCCTGTTGTCTGCCATAGGTAGATATGACTAGTGTGTCTCATACTGATCCGCTCCGTCCGATGTCTCCTACAGATGCTCAAAGTGTGGTGGATATTTATGTCAATTACGACTGTGACTTGAACGCAGCAAACATCTTTGAAAGATTGGTTAATGATCTCTCAAAGATTGCTCAAGGAAGAGGCAGTCAAGAACTTGGCATGACGAATGTTCAGGTATGTAATTACTGGTTAATATATAATTTTCCCTGCACTTGACGTTTTTAGGCCAAACTCTCCAATTTTAAGTATTTCTGTTAATTTCCCAGTCCTTTTCAGTTTGGATACCTGCAGTTATACAATGTATATAGAGGTCAGTCCATGCAAAACGCAGGTCTGGTACATGTTTTGCGTATTTCAGGCAAGTGCTATAGGGACAATGTGGTTTGTCATAGTTAGCCATAAACCTCATTTATTAGGTATATTCTAATGGATGTAGTTACGGTGCAAACTATGCACTTTATAGTTAAACCAGGGGATGTCCAACACCTGGACTCCCCACTGATCGGCCAATTGAAGGGGGCGCAGTGTTTGGACAAGTGCTGCGGCCTTCAAGCACAGCACATATATTGCTTAGTGGATGTGCTTGGTACTGCAGCTCAGCCCAATTTATTTGAATGGGACTGAGATGCAGCATGGCCAGGGCCATTGACTTAAAGCAAAACCTTTGTGATATATATTTATATTTTATTTATTTATTTCCAGCAAGTATTTTTTTGCGTTCTATCTGAACCGTCTTTTTAGTTGGGTCATGTGCTCTCATGGCGACCACCTGAGAATAAGATGCCTTTCTGTTCTCTTTAAAGGGGTCACCATCTCAGGCTACAGACCTTTTTGTATAATTGAAATTATATGTACCATTTGTTCACAAGAGGAACACCAAATTTCTGTAACGTCTGATTATAAGTCACTCGGTTATAATGAAGAAGATCGCAATACAACCTTCCGAACTCTACAGTTATAGCCTCTTAGATTATTTAGTAGAAGGAGAGAGAGAAAAGGAGAATTACCCTGTCCCCCAGAAGGCAGAGATGGTATTGTCTCTAGCTGCCCATGTGACACTGTCCAGAGACAGCTTTGGTTTGATAGCAACCCTTATTTTTACCTGTAGACATGTCTTATCAGACTCCTCTCTGCTGCTCCTGGTGCATGTATACCACTGAAGCTGGCGAAATAAACCTCAGGGCTTATTCACATCTGCGCCCAGTCTTCGTTTATACAGGTTTCCGTTTCCTGCCCGAAACTGGGCAGGAAACAGAAACCTGCAGGCATTTTTCAAACCCATTTTATGCTCGCCGTGGCAAAATCGTTTTCTTTTTTAACTGGACACAGAGTCGGACATGCAGGACTTTGTGTCCGGTTTTAAAAAACTGTTTCGCCGCGGAGAGCATAAAACGCTCACCGGCGCTCACGGCCGGGCTCGGTCTGACACCGAACACCTAAGTACAGAGACCGAACACTGGTGTGAACCCAGTGTTAGCTTTATTGCGCAGGCGCCCAAGGATCTGCTCGTGTGCACTGAAGTTGAGGTGGGGTGTACTACTCTGGCTTCAATAAAGAGCTACACAGGCGCCAGGAGTACCAAGAGCTGGGTTAAGTATAAGGTTTGGTTTTCCATGCGGACACAGGTATTTAGGGCACAATATACGGGCCTGTGGGTAGATAGTGCCCAGATAGCTTGGGAATTCCTATTTGCTATATACATTGACAACATTATCCTATGTATACAGCAGCATACAGAAAGCACAGCATCCCCAGATAAGGGCAAATGAGGCAGAAAAGGAAAACTATTCCAAAGCTTATGTCTTTGCCTCAAATGTATTAGAAAAAAAAAACAATAAAAATCCAGCAAAATTGTGACAGCTTTGTTGTAAGTGTCTAGAAGTGCGGGCGGCTGTTCCTCTCGGTACATGATATCAGACAGACTAATTACTGCCTCAATCAAGCCTTGAAGGAAGGTTAATGGAAGGAAGGCTGAGTCCTCCGCACATCCAAGTGACAGCACTGGGCCTGTGTTTGGTACTGACTGAATGTGTTGTTACAACTTGTAATGTCTTTCTTTTTTAAGGAATTAAGTCTGAGGAAGAAAGGCCTGGAGTGCTTGGTTTCCATCTTAAAATGCATGGTGGAGTGGAGTAAAGACTTGTATGTGAATCCTAACTCTCAGACGACGCTTGGTAAGTGGGACTATCTGGTAGAATGGTTTATAGAAAAACACAATGTGGGAAATTATTAGGCGACGGGTTGTTGCTTTATATTTAAAGAAGTTTTCCCACAAGATCGGTCTGAATATGGGTGACAGGAAAGGTGGAAAACCCTCAGCATGTGCTTGGGTGTCCTATACAAACCATAGGGCTAAAGCCAGACACTGATATAGGTCATCAATATCTGATCGGTGGGTGTCCAGTGCCTGGAATCCCAACTGATCAGCTAATTGAAGGGGGTGCAGTGATTGAACAAGTGATGTGGCCTCTTGCTTGCAACCACAGCACATACATTGATACATTGCTTGATACTGCAGCTCAGCCCAATTTATTTGAATGAGACTGAGTTGCAGTATGGTCATGTGACCGATGGATGTGGTGTTACAGGCCTGAGAAGAGGAAGTGAATCTCGCCACAGACTCTTTAAACAGCTGATCGGTGGCAGTGCTGAATGTCACTTTACCCATATAAGGGTCCATTCATACAGAGGAAGTTGGCGCTCATTCTGGCGTGGAATCTGCGCTGAAAAAAAGACTTCCATTGACTTCAGTGGGTTCTGTTTTCCACGCGGAACCCATTGATATCAATGGGAGGCTTTTTTTCCATTGATTCCATTGGATTCCACGCGGAAAACGGAACCCATTGAAGTCAATGGGAGGCTTTTTTTCAGCGCAGATTCCACGCCAGAATCCGTGCCAATTTCCTCTGTGTGAATGGACCCTAATATTGATGGTTTAAGCATAAGTCATCAGTGTCCGAGCCCTAGAAAATCTCTTTAGCCAATCCTAGTAATATCTATGTAGAAGGGGTTTTCATAAGTTCTATTTGCTTACAAGTTTATCATTACCTTTGTGCAACAGGTCAAGAGAAACCCATCGAGCAGGATACAAATGAGACCAAACACCCCGAGACCATCAATCGATACGGAAGCCTGAACTCTCTGGATTCTACCACGTCTTCGGGCATTGGCAGCTACAGCACGCAGATGTCTGGCACCGATAACCCCGAGCAGTTTGAAGTCCTAAAACAACAAAAAGAAATCATAGAGCAGGGGATAGATTTGTAAGTCGGCCCGTCTGTCTGATCATGATATCGCTGCTTTGCTTTTCCATTTTGGCCTCATTTTTGGCTTCTGAACAGAAAAAGGGAAAAAAAAAAAATCCTTCTTTAATCTAATTTGGTAGGAATGAATGAATGAACGGCAGATTTATGAGGGCTGTGTGCTTTTTTTTTTTTTTTTTTCTGGGGACATGAGATATGAGTATATACATCTTTATTATATATCAGAGGATTACTGTAGTTTATAATGAAATTGTTATGAGTGTTAGAAGCCTGCGTATGGGGCCTGAATCCACTTAGGCCCTGTTCCCACGGGGCAAGAGGGGACGGATTTTGGCACTGAATCCACGTCATAATCCGCCCCCTCACAATAGCAGTCTATGTAGACCGCTAGCTTACTTTTTACCATGAGCGGCAAAAGAAGTGAGCTGCCCTTTCTTCAGGTGGATTCCACGGCTGAGTCAGCCGCGACATCCGCCTCACAGTAGCACGCTCCGGACTAGGTTCATTCATTTGGGCCTGCTCCGGACCGGAGTACTGCGACTGTCGGAAGTTGCGGTAGGCGTATTTTGGTCCTGTTCTGACGCGGACGCGTCAAAATCAGGACCAAAATATGCCCCCTTTGCCCCGTGTGAACTAACCCGTAGCGGTTTGGTTATCTATAAAACCCAAAAAAGTTTGTAAATGATTTCAAAATATAAATATGTGGATACATTTACCTAACTGAATACTATTAAAGGGATTTTCGAGGCATTCTGATCTATGCTTAGGATAAAATTGCTAGGGGGCTGACACCCAGCACCTCTACTTATCAGCTGATCAGTAGTCACTTTAAAGCACAGAGCTGGAAGCAGGCAGCGCCATCCACAGCGTAGTGGTGGTCAGTGATTACTGCAGCTCAGGTCACATACATATCAGCTGAGTTGTATAATCACTGACCCTAATCACTACACAGTATATGGAGCTGTCTGCTACCAGCGCTGTGCACTGTATTTTAACAGTACTGCTGCTTGTGATATCAGCTAATGGTAGGGTTGCTCGGTGTCAGACCCCATCAGTCTGATATTGATGACCTTTGCTAAGAAGAGGTCATCAAAAAGGTTTGCCTGGAAAAAGTCCTTAAAGCCAAATTCACACTTCTGTAAGGAGGTATCTTCTGTTCATAGTATTTAGTGTCATAATATGCTGCACAACTGTGAACAATGGTTGTCCCACAATGAAATATAATTTGACTCTGCTACGGTTACATACTTGTTATGGCGCCCCCTGGTGTTCTTTTGATTGCCTATTAGAATTTTCTCATACGGCTTGGTGACTCTTTTGTCTTTAAAATAAAATCAGTTGTGTTTTTTTTTTTGTTTTGTTTTTTTTAAGTTTAAAGATTACCTTTAATCCCCTCCGCTAACTCTAGATCTTAGCATCTGTTATTAGCTGCTGCTCCGCTGATTCTACACAGTTGATTTTTTTTTTTTTTCTCTAGTCCTCACCATTCCCAAGCAATAAATGCTGTAAGAGCTGGTGCCTGATATGCCACTTAGCCTCTGTAATGTCAGGTGGTCAGTGTCAAGGAGGAGCAGGAAAGGGCGGAGAGATTCAGAGCTCCAATCAGAGGTGAACAATTTCAGAGCCACACCCCTTGTCTGCTCCTCCTTACCCGCCCACCTGTCAGTACAGAGCCTAAATAGTATATCGGCACCAAAACTAACTGCACTGATTGCTCAGGATTGGTGGGAGCTAGAGGAAAAATTCCACCTGTGCTGGAATCAGAAAAGAGGTCCCTATTAAATTATGCAACTTAGAGGACTTGGCAGATGTAGTGAAAGGTCCGCTTTAAGGGCAGTTCTCAATTTTCATGTGTTTGCTTAAAGAAACTAAAATATGTCAGTGATCTGGCGCAGGGGGAGGAGCTAGAGATATTTGACCACAATAAAGAACGTGCTAACCGTAGTTTGCTATAGGCGCACAAGCCCTGCATGGAATATATCAATCTATGTGGCAGGGCTAACAGAAATTTTACAATTCTTGCAACAAGGAGACTCAAATTTTTTTGATATGATAAATTTCTTGAAATAATGAATTGCGCAGCCCTGTGTATTTAGAGTTGTGAGAAGGAGCTGTTTCTAGTGCGCTGATTTTTAGGCCGGTCGTACCGATGACATACTGATCGGTCATCTATGGCAGTGCTCGGCAACCTTTGGCACTGGTGCTGTTGTGGTACTACAAGTCCCAGTATTCATGCATGCTTGCTCTGTAGCATGCTGGGAGTTGTTGTTTCACAGAAGCCAAGGATTGCCGATCCCTGATCTGTGCGATTGTTTGTCTCAGCAGCTAAACTGCGTGAATAGGGAGTCAGTCTTTAAAAGCCCTCGTCCCCGGCCATGCCATATACACAGATTTGGTCAACCACAGCCAAAATTTTCCATCCTGGCCGATCATGTGTTTTTTATGGACTCAAGTCTGCTATCGGCAATTGCGAATTATTGTTCAAATGCCTTTATGAAACTATATTCGGCCATCTTGTATCTGCTGTGCACCTTTATCCACTGTTCTGTACTAAATTTCGCAAAAGTTTGGTTTGTGAAGTCTGTTTGATGAACAAATAGAAACTATATGTCTAAACTTTTGCAAAATTTACTTCTAAAGTCCCAGTATGGAGCCCTATAGGTGATCCTCAGCATGAAAGTAAGCCGTATCTAAGCAACAAGATGCCGCAACGCAGACAAACATGGACTAAAAGCCTCCAAATGATTGCTATCTTTGATGGCGAGATTGAGGCACTTGATATAATGTCGTCTAGCGGAGTGCGGCAACATACGCTACTGCGGACGCCTCTCCAGAGCTCGCCGGCTGTCTCTTGATCATAACATTGTGTCCTCTTTGAACTATGTTCCCGGACATTTTAAGGTTCAGTAACATTGACTTACAATTTTGTCCATGTCTCATAGTGATTCGGCTCAATCTTTGAAGTTGATGTTTGTTATTTGCGGCACGCTCTGAATTCCTTGTATGGATGTAAGTTGTTTCTTCTCTTCATTGAACAGATTTAATAAGAAACCAAAAAGAGGAATCCAATATCTGCAAGAACAAGGGATGTTGGGAAATACCCCAGAAGATATTGCCCAATTCCTGCATCAAGAGGAGCGTTTAGATTCTGTAAGAATTTCCTTTTAGTTGGGATGATACATGTCTGGGAAATGGTGTAGATCCGTGATGGCAAACCTATGGCACAGGTGGCACTCAAAGCCCTCTCTGTGGGCACACATCTGGCGCAGATCATACTGTGTGGGGGCCACTATGGAGCAAATTGTACTGTGTGGAGGCCACTATGGAGCAGAGTGTACTTTGTGTGGTCCACTGTGGAGCAGATTGTACTGTGTGGGGGCCACTGTGGGGCAGATTGTACTGTGTGGGGGCCACTGTGGGGCAGATTGTACTGTGTGGAGGCCACTATGGAGCAGATTGTACTGTGTGGGGGCCACTGTGGGGCAGATTGTACTGTGTGGGGGCCACTGTGGGGCAGATTGTACTGTGTGGAGGCCACTATGGAGCAGATTGTACTGTGTGGGGGCCACTGTGGGGCAGATTGTACTGTGTGGGGGCCACTGTGGGGCAGATTGTACTGTGTGGAGGCCACTATGGAGCAGATTGTACTGTGTGGGGGCCACTGTGGGGCAGATTGTACTGTGTGGGGGCCACTGTGGGGCAGATTGTACTGTGTGGAGGCCACTGTGGGGCAGATTGTACTGTGTGGAGGCCACTGTGGGGCAGATTGTACTGTGTGGAGGCCACTGTGGGGCAGATTGTACTGTGTGGAGGCCACTATGGAGCAGATCATACTGTGTGGAAGCCACTATGGAGCAATTGTACTGTATGGGGCCACTGTGAAGCAGATTAGACTGTGTGAGGGCCACTGTGGAGCAGATTGGGGGCCCTTCATTATTTATACCTCACAGTATCGGTTATATAGCAGACATGTGATATTATTCTAGGTCATAATAACATTGCACGGTCACTATAAAATAGATCTGTGCGATGTAAATCGTGAACTTTAATTGTTCAAAATTATACCAAATGCAGTACAAAGTTGTTTCTGTAATTGAAAGCTCTGTAAAGCTCCATTCACACAACTGAATTTTGCGGGTCTGTAATTGTCCACACTTGTGGATCCGCATAGTATTAAGATTAAATTGCTGTGTTGGCACTTTGTTATAAATTATTGGGTCTTGGGTTGCAGTTTGGGCACTCGGGCTCTAAAAGGATCACCATCACTGGTGTAGATTTTTCTAGGATTGGGTTGCTGAAATAAATGACTTTTTCCATACACAAGTCTGATACAGTGTATAACAATTGGTCATGTGTGTGTAGCCTAAAGCTGAGGACACATGGCACAATCTTACATCAGGTTGTCTACAGCAAACTCACGAGTGGATAAACCGCTACAATGTAATAGCAGCACAGTGGATGGGATATATACAAGTGCACCACAGTAAACCTTTCCAGTGGCTTTCATGGAAACCAGGCTGAATTGTCCCTGGCGACAGTGCAGCAGCTTGTGTGTCCTGTGTGTTCCCAGCTTCAGGCTGCTTTCTCTTTGACATGACAGTTACTTTAGTGCTCCATTTGCAGTGAAGGCTGCTGAGCTATGCTGCAGATATTCCTAGTGCTGATGGAGGGGACTATGAGACGAACAATCTCTACAAAGTGGATTCCTGAGCTCCACGCTGAGCTGTACTATGTGGGGTACACAGCCGCATATGTTCAGTCTCCTTGCAGCGCTGCTGTAGGGGAAATAAAACGGTACAATATGTTTTCCAGTCAGTGCTCTGTGTATAGCATAGATAGGCAAGGTCATCTAAAACAAGATATTTTTTTGTAACTTTTTTTTTTTTTTTTTTTTTTTTACACTATCCAATAGATGATGGTCTTGACTAGGGACACTTCCTTATTACATGGGATGTCCCGATATGGGGTATATAAACAGGTTTTCTGACATCTTACGAATGCTGCTAAATGTAGTAGAGATTGTCTATCTTGGAACTTGTGCAGCTTTGAATTGGTTTCCTGACCTTAAACGGTGGTTTTTATTTGGTCCATATTTTGCGTTCCAGACTCAGGTTGGAGAATTCCTTGGAGACAATGATAAATTTAACAAAGAGGTCATGTACGCTTATGTGGACCAGCATGACTTTTTGGGGAAAGACTTTGTGTCTGCTCTGAGAATGTTTCTTGAAGGATTCCGCCTTCCTGGTGAAGCCCAAAAAATTGATCGCTTAATGGAGAAATTTGCTGCTCGATACCTGGAGTGCAATCAGGGGTAAGCAACGCTATTATCATGTATGGGTATTGTAGCAAGAGGGTGGGCAAAGCATACTATCCAAACTCATTGGACATGGGGCTTGAGGAGAGGCACCCTGGAGGGACAGTTGTCAAAGCAACAGCATGACATGAGAGGGACTCCTAGCATTATAGTTATCTATGATGCTAGAAGTCTCTGACTCCTAGCAATATACTGTTCTGTACCAGGTAGTATTTCTTTCTCATGTTTCCTTCCTCTGTTTTTAGCACATTCTGCATTCACTGATCCCTTCTGTGTACAGAAATCCAGCCCTGTTGTGAGAGGAAACAGAAAAGTCTCTTATTTTTCACCTCTTCCTCCACACCCTTCTCCATAGATTTCTATCACCTTACGCTGGGTTCACACCAGCATTCGGTCTCCGTTCAGAGGTTTCCATCTTCTGCAGGCAGAAGATAGAATCCTGTCAGATCGAGTCTGGCCGTGAGCGTTTTGGGCTCTCCGCGACGAAACCGATTTTGTTTTTTAATCGGGCGCAGAGTCCTGCATGTCCGACTTTGTGTCTGGTTAAAAAAAAAAAAAAAAAAAAAAAACGGTTTCGCCGCGGAGAGCACAAAACGCTCACCAGTGCTCACAGTCGGACACTTTTCAAACCCATTCATTTGAATGGGTTTGAAAAATGCCTGCAGGTTTCCGTCTTCTGCCCAGTTTTGAAAGTGGAGACCCCGGGCGCAGATGTGAACAAGCCCTAACTGATAAAAGCAAGATGGCTGCTGAGCTGAAAAGTGACAACTGATAGGGAAATGTTAAGAAATGTGTTGAAAATAGATTTACAAGTGTAATTTTCTGACTATAGATCACCTTGAATGAGAAGCTATTGCCTGCTATAATAAGAAGTGTAGTATCATGTATCTATCATACGTCTGGTCTGCTTTATGAACTGTATGGAATAAGCCCATATAGGAGGAATATGTAATAAGGATGGAACACACCATTCCTTAGCTTGTCATGGCCTTGAATGAGGCGGTGTTCACACTGCATTCTGAACAACCTTGTTGTATGCGACAGACAGGCTCACATACACGCTTTTGTCCTCTGCTGAGCTGGCGTACATCAATATACAGTACTTGTATATTTTGCTGCATCAGAAAGCAGAGCAGGATATTTTTTGTTTTTATCAATAAGATTTTTATAGAATTTTTGGAAAGCAGGTACAAAGAACACCCCAAAGACAGTCGTGTAATGAACAGGGTAAGAAGATGCAGTTAATGCGAAAAACAAAAATATATACTACACTGACCAGAGTGAAATGTGAACACAGCCTTAGCTGGGCAAAACAACCTGGCAGCTATGAAATGGGCAGAAGTACTTGGATGTCGTCCGTTAATATGATACAAGCTAGTATCATCTCTAAGACAGTCTTTATGCTGTTTCTTATCAGAGCCGCTAGTGAAGATTATGGCAGCTATGGGAATAACAGTAGCTTATGCAACCCATATGAACCTGGTTATTCTAAAAGCTTTTATTACAACACTTAGCCGCATCTTTGTGTCGCCCTTATTCTTCTGATGTTTTTATTTTTCTTAATGTTGTGTTTTTTCGATTTTTTTTCTTTTTTTCTTCTTATTTTGCAGACAAACCTTGTTTGCTAGTGCAGACACGGCTTATGTTCTGGCTTACTCAATCATTATGCTGACAACAGATCTTCATAGTCCTCAGGTATGTTACCGCTAGCTGGGTTTTGTGTGACTTTTGACATAATACTTACAATAACAAATTAGTATTCTCAATTACCGGTAGATTAATGAGATTATTCTCAACATGGCACTGTCCATACTTAAAATGTCTTCATTCTGGGGAACATTATCCAGATTATCCACAAATGAATACAGTTTCAGTACATAACAATGAAGAAGTCTAAATAACTTAAGAAATCTGTTATCGTATAAGATCCCGACAGGGAACTCAGAAATTGCACAAAACATATTCTCCCTTAATCTCCTCCTTTCCATTTTATCTGTTTGATTCCATATTGCAATGTGAAATATATATGTGCTTCTATTGGGGGGAAGGTAGCTCTGTAGCAGCAATAGTTTGGACCCAACCAGTCAGAAACGGGGACACAAAATCTGGTGCAAACAGTTTTATTTAGAAATGAACAGCAAAATAAATAAACCTTCACTTCAGGCACAAAAATAAGCAAAATAAAATACAGCCTTAACTTCAGGCAAAAAATGAGCAACAAAGCCCTGCTCGTCTGAGCACTTACTAAACAATAAGTACTAACTGGATGGGTGGCTTACTACCAACCACACGAATCAACAAAAAGAGCGCAATACAGTCTCACCAGGACAGACCCAGGCGCCTCCTCTCGCTCCCAGGATATGTCCTGAAGTGCAGGCTCTGCAGCCTTTTATGGCCCAGTAATGAAACCAGGAACAACACCTAGGGATGAAATCTATTCAAGACTCACATTGAACCACACATATGTCAGAAACCTGGGGGATATATACCGTAACTCCCGCACTATATGTATTGGGACGGATAAAATTCTCTGTGTCCTAGGAGTCGAGCCTTGTCCCTTCTTTTTGTCCCGTTTCTTGCTGTGAAACAACTGGCTGGAGGAGCAGCCCTGTCTGTAATATGAAATATCAATAAACCCCACCCCCATTCTAAGCTCCACCCATTCTATCTAAACACCAGCTAAAGATGGAATAGAGCGGCAAGTGATTAACCCCTTTGCTCACTGTTTGTGTTAGATCATGCAGAAAAGGGTGTAAACTGATAACCAGCGAGGGATACTGTATTTCTTGTATATTTTTATTAGAGAGGAGCGAGTACTGTTCGGATCAGCCGATCCGAACAGCACACTCGCATAGAAATGAATGGACGTAGCCGGCACGCGGGGGGTTAAGCGGCCAGCTGACGTCAAAGCGGAAGTACCAGGTGCTTCCATTCATGTCTATGGAGCGTGCTGTTCGGATCGGCTGATCCGAACAGTACTCGCTCATCTCTAATTTTTATCATTCCTTTCTAGCCTTATTGTACCTTTTTAAAGGGGTTTTGCAGCCTTAATGGCAAGAGTAATAGCTGCATATGGCTGAAAATTACATAAAGGCTCATATTCCCTTTTCCAATCTCCTACCTAATGCACTGACTGTTCTCTGACCCCCGGCAGTCTTTGTTTATTTGGATGCAGCAATGATGTGTGCTTCTTAAAACCTCACGGCTGCTGAGCCTTCCATACTGACATCTCCGCTTCCCTTAGTAGATGTCAGTTGACAATCATTTTGCTGTGTACAAATAAACAAAGACCAAACGGGTACCACAGAAAATTGAAAGTCACCAGAGGAAACCCTGTTATTCAATGAGTACCGAGAGGGGAATCACATTAGTTTCGTTAGGTTGAATTCACACTAATATGCTGTTGAATCCGCCAGAAAATGTGTTCCAAAACCTGCATGTCCCAAATTACAGAGAGCAAAAAAAGCATGCCTCCAGTTATTTAAAATCATATGAATATAATAAATGTTGTTATATATCTTATTAAGGAGATCTATTTCTTTCTCCACTTTTTAAGCCGTTCTCCTCCTTATCGTCAATCTAGTTTACATAAGATTTGTCTCCATATTCATCTTCACACACAGAGCTCTATGGAGCCAGGAGGGGTGGAGTATGGGGCTGCTGACACCTGATTAGTTGATTTATTGCCTCATTCTGTGCACTTAGCCTCTTATCAACAATCTAGCAGTGTTAACAGAGTGCATGAGAGCAGAATGAAGCAGCTGCAATTATTTCAGTGTCTTTACTATCCACCTCCCCTCGTCATAGAATAATATGTAGAAAGTATCTCAGCCTGAAAAGTGGAGAAGAAAACCTATTTCTTTTAATAAGATATTCTAGTAAAAATACATTTTATTTATAGGGCATCAACATATTCTGCAGCAGTTTACAGATCGTAGGGTTCAAGTACAGACAAAATTGAGACATTTACAGACTAATAAGTCAATTCACACAACAGGACTGAGGGCCCTGCTCACAGGAGCTTACAATCTATGAGGTAGAGGGGGTGACACAAGAGGTCGCAGGGGTGCCATCGGAGGTAGCATTGCTTATACAGTGGTCCCGGTATGATAAAGGTTATTTTAATCAAGCATATAAAAAAAAAAAATATCTGTACATAAAAGCTGCATGTAATCCTGTGCATGTGCCCTTAGTGTCATGGGTGGAGCAGATCTGACTTGTGAGCTCTTTAGTTCAAGTGGTTCTGTTCATTCAGCTCCCATTCAACATTTTTGGGGCCACATGCTGGTTGTAACGCAGATGACACAACTTAACAGGTTTCTGACTTTTACACTTATTGTTCAGGGAGCAGAAGTGTGCAGGGTATATAGTACTGATATAGTGCGGGGTATATAGTACTGATATAGTGTGGGGTATATAGTACTGATATAGTGTGGAGTATATAGTACTGATATAGTGCGGGGTATATAGTACTGATATAGTGCGGGGTATATAGCACTGATATAGTGCGGGGTATATAGCACTGATATAGTGTGGGGTATATAGTACTGATATAGTGCAGGGTATATAGTACTGATATAGTGCGGGGTATATAGTACTGATATAGTGCGGGGTATATAGTACTGATATAGTGCGGGGTATATAGTACTGATATAGTGTGGGGTATATAGTACTGATATAGTGCGGGGTATATAGTACTGATATAGTGCGGGGTATATAGTACTGATATAGTGCGGGGTATATAGTACTGATATAGTGCGGGGTATATAGTACTGATATAGTGCGGGGTATATAGTACTGATATAGTGCGGGGTATATAGTACTGATATAGTGCGGGGTATATAGTACTGATATAGTGCGGGGTATATAGTACTGATATAGTGCGGGGTATATAGTACTGATATAGTGCGGGGTATATAGTACTGATATAGTGCGGGGTATATAGTACTGATATAGTGCGGGGTATATAGTACTGATATAGTGCGGGGTATATAGTACTGATATAGTGCGGGGTATATAGTACTGATATAGTGCGGGGTATATAGTACTGATATAGTGCGGGGTATATAGTACTGATATAGTGCGGGGTATATAGTACTGATATAGTGCGGGGTATATAGTACTGATATAGTGCGGGGTATATAGTACTGATATAGTGCGGGGTATATAGTACTGATATAGTGCGGGGTATATAGTACTGATATAGTGCGGGGTATATAGTACTGATATAGTGCGGGGTATATAGCACTGATTTTCTGCAATGTTGTTGAAACGAATCATGGTACCTTTCCTGAAATGTGATAAATATATTTTATTATAAATGATCATTCTCAGGTGAAGAATAAAATGACTAAAGAACAGTATATCAAAATGAACCGCGGTATTAATGACAGCAAGGACCTTCCGGAAGAGTATCTGTCCGCTATCTACAATGAGATTGCAGGGAAGAAAATCTCTATGAAGGAGACCAAGGAGCTGGCAATTACTACCAAATCCTCCAAGCCAAGTGAGTGAAGAGAAAGCTGTCCTTAGGACCATGAGGTTACGGTGGTGGAGGACATTCTGATGTGCTGTAAGCATGGGCGGTCCTACAGTACTTGCAGCTTCCGGATTATACATTTTATAATGTAATATAAGGCTACCTGTACACATATGGAGGAGCCCTGCGACTGTACCATTCATCTGAATACAGCCTGCAGAGAACCATGTGCTTGCTGCGGAGACGGCCTCATGGTGCATGGGGTGCAGTTATAACCCATAGGATAATCATACCGCCATGTCTGATATCAGGCTACCTCTTGTTATCATGAATGGGATTTAGGAAACCATTTAAGCCCCAGAGTAAAAACTAAGCAGTACCGATAGAGGCTTTGTGCTTTTTAGAACCCTAGACATGAGTGGAGGTTTAAGATCACAAATATCCGATAGAGGTTTTCTGTCCCCACCAAAGACTCCCCCCACCCAAAGCATTTCACAAAGATGGTGATGGTTAGTAGTGGTGCTGGGGTACTGCAGCTGTGGTCCTGGTATATAAATAGGGACACAGCTGCTTAACTCCATTCACTTCTGTAGCTCCTGGCGCCCGGAGGTAGCTGGATCAGCCTCGGCTCCATTAACAAAGGGGACATGAGGATTCCCAATCTTGTTATTGGTGGGGTCCGACAGATACTCTGCCATAGTTGAAACATGTTAATTATGGAAACCCCCTTTCATTTGGAAGATGTAGCAATGTGTTCACATTGAAATTTCCTGTGTAGCGGTTCAGACTGGGTGTAAGACGTCTTCATTCCTCTTTTAGGTGTCGCTAGTGAGAAGCAGAGGAGGTTACTCTATAACTTAGAAATGGAGCAGATGGCAAAGACTGCCAAGGCTCTGATGGAGGCCGTAAGTCACGTCCAGGCCCCCTTCACCAGTGCCACTCACCTGGAGCATGTCCGGCCAATGTTCAAGGTGAGATTTTCTTCATTTCTCTCAAAGGTTTATCTACACTTATAAGAAATATATATTATGGAAGTTAGTAAAATATATGTATTTGCTTTTTTCTGGTATCCATGATGTAGATATTAGCTATAATATAAACCCCTGTCCATTATTTCCTCAGTTGGCATGGACGCCGTTTCTTGCAGCATTCAGTGTGGGCTTACAGGATTGTGATGACACTGAGGTCGCCTCTCTGTGTTTGGAGGGAATCCGCTGTGCAATAAGGATTGCATGTATCTTCAGTATCCAGGTAAATGGGCTCAAACTGTTCTCTGGTCGCCTTTCTGTCTGAATACAGTCAAAATAGTCAGAGCAAAAGGAAAAATATGTGCCTGTAAACACTGAAATGTGGCGACTAGAAACAATATATATATATATATATATATATATATATATATATATATATATATATATAATATTTCTATTGTATAGTATTTTATATATATTTTAGATTGCTCTTAGATGTTCTCCTTTACTTCTGAAGTAACGGGGGGGGGGGGGGGGGGGGGGGGAAGGGACCATGACTATCCTATTGGCCAGAGTGCAAAGCAGTGACGAACAGCCAGAGCATCTGTTCTGCATTATACGGATGCACTGATTTGAATGGGCATGGGTGTCGTGCCTAATTTCCCCTGTTGTGGCGCTGCAGAGAGATCAATGAGTTACTGCCAGGTTTGTCCCCATATTACAGCAGATTTCTGAAAGTCCTCCTAATTTCTGTGATCTCTTACATGCCTGACTATTAATTTTGGATAGTACAGAATTGGCCATGTGCTATATCTTCTAAGAGTCTACCAGCCCCTCCTCCCTATAGAGAAATAACATGGATATATTAATTAGGGGACGTTCACACTACCGTTTGATGTCCATTCTGATAGGGGAGGGGTGTTTTGTTTTGTTTTTTTGTTTTGTTTTTTTTAACATATCCTATCATAATGGACATTTTTTGTTCTGCTTTCTGAGCATGCGCAGAAAAAAAAAATTGACAGTGTAACGGACGGCTGTCCATTAGCATCTGATAGCCATAGACATTAATGTGACTGATTTGGTGAAAAAGGAAATTCACGGACAACAGATCAAATCCCATTGAAATCAATGGGATTTTTAACAATTTTTTGACTGATTTGTTAGTGTCCATTGTTAACGTTTTCTGACTGATGCTAACAACGGACACTAACAACAGTAGTGTGAATACCTCTTTAGGCAGGGGTCCTCAAACTTTTCAAACTGGGGGCCAGTTCACTGTCCCTCACACCATTGGAGGGCCGAAATATAGTTAAAAAAATTAAGATTATATGCTCCACAGTAGCTCCCCCATAGTATTATATGCTACACAGCAAGCCCCCCCACAGTATTATATGCTCTACAATACGCTGCCCCCACCACAGTATTATATACTCCTCAGTACGCCCTGCACACAGTATTATCTGCTCCTCAGTATGCCCTGCACACAGTATTATCTGCTCCTCAGTATGCCCTGCACACAGTATTATCTGCTCCTCAGTACACCCCCCCACTGTATTATATGCTCCTCAGTACACCCCCCCCCACTGTATTATATGCTCTACAATACGCCCCCCCCCCACCACAGTATTATATACTCCTCAGTATGCCCTGCACACAGTATTATCTGCTCCTCAGTACGCCCTGTATACAGTATTATCTGCTCCTCAGTACACCCCCCTCACAGTATTATATGCTCTACAATACACTCCCCCCCACCACAGTATTATTTGCTCCTCAGTACGCCCTGCACACAGTATTATCTGCTCCTCAGTACGCCCTGCACACAGTATTATCTGCTCCTCAGTACACCCCCCACTGTATTATATACTCCTCAGTACACCCCGCCACACACATACACAGTATTATATTCTCTTCACTATGCACCTACACACACTTATACTTACCCATGAAGATCTGCCATGCGTCCTTCTCCTTCAGACTACAGGCGTCGGGGCAGTCAGTGTAGCCTGCGGTTGCGCGGACTGTGACCTACACTGACTGCTTTTAGCTGTATTTTGCGTTTGCACATACAACTGAAAGCAGCAAAAGCTCACTAACAGGGAATCCTGTACTGAATTCCCCATTAGTGAGCGATCCGGGCGACAGCGTGCGGGCCACATGTGACGGGCCAGACAACTGTCCTCAGTGGGCCACATGTGGCCTGCGGGCCGTAGTTTGAGGACCCATGCCCTTAGGTGTCAAGAAACAGCAGGCACTTTAAGTGTAGAGTTGACTCATCTTACAAGTAGGGGCAGATTAAACCATTTCCTTAAATTTGAAAAGGGCGATATTCTTCAGCTTTATATACTGAAAATATTTTTTCATGGTATAGCAGACTACACTCCGTACAATGTAGTTATTAGAGCCAGGGTTCAGTCATTAGTTTTTCTTGTCCAAGGGTACAGCCTCTAACCTTGTAATATCCTATTCCTAGTGCTAATGTTCCTTGCTATTATCTATTGCCTTTCAATTTCCTCTTTATACTGTAATCAGAATACCATGCAAGGGCACTAACCCTTGTATCACTGCATGTTCCTTGTATGGGGAGGATGGGTGACCGGCTGCTGTTACACCACCTGGACTGAAGGAGACTGCAGAGAATCCCTCCATATAATCCTGCACAATCAAATCATTCTATAATATTAATCATTTTTATCTATAATGTCTGATATGCAGTCTCAGACTGCCATGATCATAAGACATAAGTTTTGCTCTGTGTTCTGGTGGTAGCACTTAACAATGTATTGTAGGTTATTTCTTGCTATATAGAGAAGTAGGTTTCAGTTTAAGGGGTTTTCTGGGGAATTTAGATTGTAGCTAGGGTTGAGCCGATTTTGAGATTTCAGGATCGTTTTTAAAATCCAATTTCCGATTACTTTCCATTCAAACCCGATCCCAATTCCAATCCCAATGCAAGTCAGTGGGATTTTTTTTAATAACCGGAGATCGGATTTTAAAAACGATACTACACAGTATGGAGTCTAAACATTGAATGCCTTAATTGTTAGACTCCACGCTGTGTAGTGATTAAAAAAAATCCTCTGGCTACTTAGTCCCCCCTGGTGTCCACTTACCTGCACAGATCACTGGTCCGGTCCCCGCTGTTCTCGCTCCTCTTCTCGCCTCACTGCCCCCGCCTCCCTGGTTAGTGTTACAGACCTAGGAAGAAGGCAGGGCTTGTGGCTTAGGAGAGTGTGGGTGGGTACTGGGGGGGGAGCACTCACATCTCCCCGCCTTGTACCCACCCACACTCTCCTAAACCACAAGCCCCGCCTTCTTCGTAGGGCTGTAACACTAACCTGGGAGGCGGGGGCAGCGCGGTGAGAAGAGGAGCGAGAACAGCAGGGACCGGACCAGCGATCTGTGCAGGTAAGTGTTAGCTACTAGCGATGTTAGCCATTCTCCCATTAGAATGAATGGACGCAGCCGGCGCACAGGGGGTTAAGCGGCCGGACGACGGCACAGGCTGTGTGCCGGCTGCATCCGTTCATTCCTATGGGACCTAGCTAACATTGTTAGCCTTTCCCACAATGCTTGGCTAGTAGAAAAGCATTGTGGGAAATAACCCCTGACCTTGATCCCGCCTAAAAAGATCGGGATCGGAATTCCGATCGCGATTGTGAAATTTACTCGATCACCGATCAGAATCCGATCTTTTCCGATCCCGATCGCTCAACCCTAAGTGTAGCCCTACTATTCACAATGAGTGCTGTCTTTAAAGCACTATGGAATGTGTTTAATGTCTAAATAGTTTTAGCTTAAATTACTGTTCTTTGTCTTTCTATAGGAGATTTCATGTAACCGTTATGTTCCTCTAGGCCCTATTCAGACTGACATTTGGATGGACCTTTTGAAATCAGAGGGTCCATGTGTAGTCCGGAGATAGTCCTTCAGACTGAGCCACACAAGGTTGGCGTACTCGGACACTTGCTTGTCTGAATAGGGTCTCAGTCATCTGGTTTTAGTTTTTCAGGTTCCTAAATGTACACAGGTTTTGTACTAGAATTTTGGATTTGTCCAGCTACTACTTCATGCCAGAATAAAGACCCCGTCATCCAGTTTTATGTATAAAAGACCATTTCTTTTTTCCAGCCTCTGAGTTACTCTCTCAGGTCGATTCCAATCTTAGATGTCACTTGCTATAAATGAATAACTTGATATTCCGCACTTATTATTCATACATGCATGAAGCTATATCAGTCATTATTTAAGATAAATTGTACAATTATCGTTTTGTCCATTCCATAGATAGAAGGATGGCCAGTCATCCAGAAAGCGTTGAGGAGCTATTTCTGGTATAGTTTTATTTTAGATCTCATTTTCAGTTATTACCCTCAGGCGTTTACCGGATGTGAATTAAGGATAATTAGTTTAGTATTCGATCTGGACCAGAAGCTCTGGAGAACAAGCAGCTAATAAAAGGCTATGTAATGTGCTACTAGGAGGAATCCTGTCCTCAACCATTACTTGTTCCTGCATTGTGCTGGTCAGATATCGAAATTCTACCTTTTATTATACACTAGCTTTTGCCTGCGACTTCGTCTGCGGGTTGTTGTTGTCGATGATCCGCCTATATTCAGCAAATTTCTGCTGTTGATGGTTTGCCTGCTCTGGCGTTTCGGCAGCTCTCAAACTGTCCTGCTGCTGAACTTGTTCCTCACACCGTGCCTGTGATTGTTCTGGCATCTCAGCAGCTCGCTGGGACGTCATATAATGAGTGTGTTGTTGACGCCGATGATCCCCCTCAGGTCAGCTTGAGGGGAACTCTGTTGACTTCTGACTGCCTTCATAGCTCTTGTTGTTTTTGAATTTTGCGACAAATTAGATTTTCTTTTTCCCGGCATGTTTAAAAGTAGCAAACTACAAATTTAGGTTGGTTTAGATTAAATCTGTATTCCTATCCAGTGTGTCAGCACTGCCTGAAGCAGATCAGACAATATGCAAATGCATATACTGGTACACAATGGACTTGAGGGTTAGCTGTGTGTTTATACAGAGAGATAACAGACCTGGCTTTATCAGAACCTGAGATGAGCTGCTACAAGAGCAGTGTAATATAGTATGTGAACATAAATTCATAACAGTCGTGAAGCCATGCCATTTATCAGGATTAAAAGTAGCATATGTGTTAATTGAGGTTACAATCTATCTATGTGCCAAATTTCATTGAAATCCTTTTAGCCGTTTTTGCGTGATTGACTAACAAACATACAAACACACAAACTTTCACATTTATAATAGTAGGATTTAGCTGGGACAGAGACTGAGACCCAGAAGTCTTTCATACTTTAGTAGTGGAAATTGAAGCTCTTTTGCATTCCTTATAGTGAACCTATAAAATGTCTAGTTGTTCTTAAAGGGGTTATTCAGAATAATTTTTATGTATTTATTTTTGGCCAGGAGGTGAAAATAATTAAAAAAAAAAACATATAGTAACCTATGACTTGTGCTTCAGTGTCTCCCATTGCGGTCCGATCCCTGACTTTATATACAGTACCTTAAAACTCATGAAATGTAGCAGTTTTTATCCATAATCACAGTGTTCTAATGAGCTGACACTTCCTGCTCTGTAGAGATCACTTTTATCAGTTATCTCATTATCGTCACAGGCAGAATTACATTAAAAGGTAACAATTTAGTTATCAAACTGGAGGCAGCTAACGCAGAATCTACCAGAGGCAGAACCTGCAGCTGAATCTGCAGGGGCAAGACTTGGCAGGAATTTGGCAATGATTTGGCAAAATCTGTGTTAAATTCCACCGTGTGAACGGGTCCTAGGTTTTGCACCAGGAAAGCAAAAAATACTTCTCAATAGAGCTACTGTCACCTTACTGATGTCACCTCTCAGGCTGGTACACTTTTTTTCATCTAAGTAGAAAAACTTCTCTGACTCTTATTATGGGATGTGTCTGCATAGAAAAGCATATGATTTTTTTTTCCCATGTGTGAATTGTATGCCTATATAGCAGTGTACATTGGAGCTTTCCAGCAGAGGTATACATTGGTGAATCTTTCTACCACATGTACCTCCAATACAAGGCTGAAATGAGATGTGCGCAGAGCATAAGCTTTACACTGTTGCGTGAGCTGCACCAGTAATATTATAGTGCGTATGTGTTTTTGTCATCTGACAACTTGATAGCTGCAAAAAAGAATTTATCATCTTATCTGCAGAATTTGCCTTGCTGAACACAGTACTATGCGTGACCATCCTTTATTATCGACCACTGTGTGTCACTGGTGTAGTGCAGTACAATGTTATTGCATTCATTTACAGCCTGCAGTTTTGGTCCACTTTCGTATATTCCTATTTACCCCCCTTGTAGCCGCCCACATTACAAGGATCTTATACTACTAAGACCTTCATCTCCACTTCAATTACATTATAAATTCCACAGACTCTTGTTACTCTGGATTTATTGAGTTTCAGTCTTCAGGAATCTTCAGAATGTAAAATAGTTAAAAAGAAAAAAGTAAAATGTCTCTTCTCTTGTGCCAGGTGAGTGGCGTGCCCTATGCCAGGCATGTGATGCCACTTATGAATACTGGCAGCTCAGTGCAGATAACTTCAGAGCTCAATAATTATTTCCCTTGATGGCTGTAATATTTTACCCATATTCTTTTATATTCTAGTGGAAAAAATTTGCCGTGTGAACCTATCCTGAAAGAGTACCTACATTTTCAGGAAAATTTTAAATATGTACAGGGTCTTTTTGGGCTGTATAAGCCTTCATACATGGTGTCTTATAAGTTTTTCTGTATAATAACATAGCTGCAGCAGATTTTACACTTGTCTGCGAGACTGTAGGTGTGTACAATAAGGAGCAATCTGCGCCCTCCCCTATCCATTACTGATACTACTGGCTTCTTTATATGTAATTCTGCCAGGAGTAACTGTATTATAGCAAACACAAAACTAAGAAAAGGCCAAGTGACCATAATAGAGGCGATCTATTAGGTATAGGCGGCTAAAACGCAGGGAAAAAACTGAGCTATGATCTATGAGCACAGTTAGGAAAGCTGCTTGCTGTCTGAATAATATCCCATCCATAATCACTCAAGCAGCCAGAAGTAGATACAAGTATATAGAAGTTTTTTCTTACATTGTGAGATTTGCAGACTATTCAGTCCTTTGCATTGAGTAAGCAATTATCAAACTTGGAGGGTACGTGGAGAACCATCACATTCCCTTTCCACCTTTCCATTCAAAAAAAGAGTCCTCCCCCCAACTCACTGTGAAGAAGTCTTGCTCATCTAATGTATGTATGGAAGGGATCTTGGCTAGCAACAGGGAGTGAACTGAAAATTAGCTAGAAGGGGAGACACCTAGTGGTAGGAACATTACTTGGGGTTTTTTTTTAGGCAGAAAGCCGCCACATTTTTATTTAAAGTACCAGTGGTGAACCTAGCCCTTCTGCTGCCTGAAGCAGACGATCAAAAGATGCCAACTACCTTATTCTTATACTCGGGGGTCTTTTCAGACCCTGGAGTATAATAATCAGAGACCATGGGGAGGTGAAGAAACATGATAAACAGTGTTACTTACCTCTCCGAGATTCAATGTTATTCCTATCAGGCCTCGGGCCTGTATGTTAATGTCCCAGACGTCATGTGCTCTGATTATCATACTCAGGGGTCTGAAAAGACCCCTGAGTATAATAATAGCGGTAGTGAGTTCACAACCTGGGCTCGGGCCTGTTCACGTCCGCCCCGCCATGTCCTATAGCAGAAGGAGAAGCAGGGGCGGCTATGAGCAGGCCCGGGGAGGTAGGTAAATAGGCCGCTACTTGCTGGGGATACTCCAGAAAGTAACAGCCTATTAAATAAAAAAAACTAAAAGTATTAACTTCCCTACCTTGCAATCTTGCTGCTACTGCTCCTGCACCACCTCCTCTTCACCCAGCAAACACGTCTCAATCTCAGGGTAGCCAACGTGATGACGTCGCCTGTGCTCAGACGCAGAGGTCCAAACTAGTGCAGGACAGGGCCACTAGGTTTGTTTTCAGAGCAGCCCTGTCCTGGACTAGTTTAGGTGAAAAAAATAAAAAATACAAGTAACGTGGCCGCTGCCCCCTCCGAAAGTGCAACCTATGGCGGCCGCCTCACCTCGCCTCATTAGGGGTGCAGCACAGAAAAGTACTTTACATTTTGGTCCAGAATCACATGCTCTATGAAATGAGACTAAGTTGTCTGAAAATTTAGCACATTACCCTTAAGATGTAGAGAAGGATGAGACTACGTTAAGCTCCCAAGATTTGGCATCACATAGAAGATTATTGTCCCCGGCATCATGCGTGCTTCATTGTGAAATAAGCAAAGAAATGACCTGGCATGTGGTAAATAGAAACCTGCCAGTCCTGAAGGTAACTCCGAGGCAGCGAGATAAGCGGACGCCTGGGCTAGAGCAGGCACTGCTTGCAATGGTCCATTACAGATCAGTCATTCATGCCTCTGAAAGAAAATATTATTACTGTGGATCTATCTGCGCTAGATATAATGGCTTTTATAAATGGATTCGAACATCCTAAAGGCAAGTTGCATATTGTGAATTATATGGTGGCCCTTCCATTCTCCATGCCACCTCTCTAGTTCTGTTCATACCATAGATGGCATATTATCTGTTCTGTAAACACTGTGGATATTGAGCCATCACTTATATGTATAGCTGGATGTCATTAAAGGGGTCCTCTGCTTTGGGATACCTCTAGTTGTTATTAAGTAGATCATAAATTGTTACCCAACTAGGACCCCCATCAATCAGCCGGAATATGTGGTATAACCTGGTAGCCAGGGCTGTGGAGTTGGAGTTATTCAGAACAAATAAATTATTCAATTGTATTATACACAGACAATGGAGTTGTTGTGTTGGTTTCGGCAATGGTGATTGCAGAGAAGAGCTGATGGGGATGGTCTTGCCCCCTCCCCTCACTGACATTGATGATCTAGCTTAAGGATAGGTCCTCAGTCTCTATTAACCCAAAAAACACCTGTTTAATAATCGTGTCTACTGCCAGACCATAAGCATAGAGTGATTTAGTTGTAAACCTGTTGCTATAAAGTCTGCTGTACTTATATACCATGTCTCCCTTTCAGCTGGAACGAGATGCCTATGTCCAGGCCTTAGCCAGGTTTACATTATTAACCGTCAGCTCTGGAATTACGGAGATGAAACAGAAGAACATCGATACCATCAAGACGCTCATCACCGTGGCTCATACAGATGGAAACTACTTAGGGAGCTCGTGGCATGAGGTTAGACCCTGCAATGTGATAAACGCCTCTTATTCAGTAGCCATTACACATACAGGTAGAAGCGGACTACACAGGTAGCTTCTCACATCCTGATTTTGTTTTCTCATTTGTTATTAATTGGGAAGATATATAGCAGTGTCATGTGAAAACTGCAAGCGATAGGATTAGGCTTACACGTTTTTTTAATAAAAAGTTAGTATTTGATGTGATGAGAAATAAATCCAACAATTTACTACTGCAGATACAATTAGACACTAGTGTAAACTTAATGAACTTCTGGCGCAGTGTGGGGCATATAACTTGGGGTAGAATTGTCAAAGTGGGCATGACTTAAATGCACCACAATGCGTCACAATAGTGTTGAAAAACTTGAACAAAGTAACACTAGGTTCACACTAGCGTTCTGGTTTCCATTCTTCTTATCCTGGGGACCCAAAAGACTGAAACCCCGTCTTTCGGTTTGACTTTTCTCTTTTGCCGATTTAAGCAGAATCTGGGACAGAGAGGATTGAATGTAAGTGTGAACCGTAACGTAAGCCAAAGAAAGAATAGACAGTCTGAAGATATTCAGCATCAGTCACTGTAATAAATCTGGCATATCTTCAGGCTGCCTGTTTGTCTAGTTTGCAATGTATAGCTATTAATAAATATGGGCTATTGTCTTATTCATCCATCATCCATTCAGAACAGGGGACAAAAATCTTGGTCAGTGGGTCTCTCAGCATTTGCATCCCCGCCGAACCAAAAAAAAAACAAAAAAAAAAACATCCAGGTCCAACATGTTTCCCCTTCTCCACACAGATTTTGAAGTGCATCAGCCAGCTTGAACTTGCCCAGTTAATAGGCACCGGAGTGAAGCCGCGTTATATCTCTGGGACTGTGAGGAATAGAGAAGGATCATTCACTGGAACCAAAGACCAGGCCTCAGATGAGTTTGTCAGTCTTGGCCTAGGTGAGTGTTTCTCCAAGTGGGTTGTTGTAGGTTGAGCTGAACTTTTACTCTCATTTATTTAATCATTTTCTTCTCTATTTCTAAGTTGGAGGAAACGTAGACTGGAAGCAGATGGCAAGTATACAGGAGTCTATAGGGGAGACCAGCTCTCAAAGCGTTGTGGTGGCCGTGGACAGGTAAGTCTTTCATCTCTCTCATTGTGTAACATTTCCCAATAATACTAGGTTTACATGGGGATTTTTGCTCAAAAATACAAGTAAATGCTCTTGTCGTTTTATTTTTATTTTTTTCAAAAAATTTCTGTGTGAACTTTGGCTGACTGATTTAACCAGTTTGAAGGTATATTGGTAGGTAGGTTTATTAACTAGTATTGGAGCTAGTTCATACGGGGTTTCACGTAAACACATTCCGTCGCGGCTGCCAAGACGGGATGCCAGTGCAGTGCACTGGCATCTCGTCGCGGCTTTCTGCTTCGGATTAGGCCGAAATGAATGGGTCTAGTCCGGAGGGTGGTGTCGCAAGGCGTATGTCCGCAGCTGAATCAGCCGCAGAATCTGCCTGAGGAAAGGGCAGCTCGCTTCTTTTTTTCGCTAGCGGGAACAAACCGCTCATGGAAAAAGGAAATGACCGGCTCCCATTGATTTCAATGGGAGGCGGTTTTTTGAGTAGAGTTTTGATGTGGAATCCATGTCAAAATTCTAAGCATTTTGCCCCATGTGAACTAGCCCTTAAAGGGCTTAAACTATTGATAACTCATCCTCCGTATAGTTAAGCCATAAAGAGATCAGTGGTCTCTTACACCCGACACCCTCACCGGTCAGATTTGGAGAGGATCACAGCTTTCATACAAACTATGAGCTTCTTCACTGCTTACATTGTAAAGCGGTTGTGCTTGATAATGCAGCTCAGCCCTACGTATTTGAATGGGGCTGAGCTTCAAACATGTGACCAAATGACATGATGGCATATGGCCTGGCAAGTAGATGCATCACTCACTGAAGTGCCACTTCCACTTCAGATATACAATCCAGTATTGATCGAAGGATAGTTCATCAGTATTTAGTTTATCAATATTTTAACAAGGACAAGCTTTCCCCATCCAATATTCAATGGGTGTTTAAAACAACCTGCCGGTGTCCATTTTTAGCTTCCCCGCTTTGTATCCTTATTTTTTGAATGGACACAAAGTCCTCCATGTTCGACTTTGGTCTCCATCCAAAAGAGTGGACACACGGCAGAGAGGCTGAAAATAGAGAACTGCGGATTGTTTTAAAAGCCCATTGAAGTGAATGGGTTTTTAACCGGACCATTTGCAAACCGCCAATCTGTTTTTCTGATCCTAAGGTGGATTCACAACGAACGGATAGCAGCACAAGTGTGAACACTCCCTTATCTAGTTTCTTAAAATCGTTTTAAAGGGAGTCTGCCCCTAGGACCCAGCATATCAACCCATCCCCTGCAGTTACATAGATTAGCAATCTCCTATAGGACATTGCAGGATTTTTATATAAGGTATAAGCTTTGTTTGTGTTGCTTTGCCAGTAATAAACAGGTAAGAACTGAATCCATAAGCCTGCTGATAAAGGACATCTGGGTCTAGCTAGTCCTGAACGGTAAATCAGAAGCCGCTCCCATTATTCTGCATGCTTTTTTCCATTACCCCCTGAAGTATGGAGACTTATTACAGCTTTTACTGCAATATTTATCACAAATGAATCTTTCATCAACTTGGGATTTTCCAGTCGGCTGAGCTCATGCCAGCAGGAACATTTTGTAAGCGTGTCAGTAAAAGGCCAGAGAGCGCACAATGTACGAAAACTCTGCGAGGGCTAGCGTCACAAAACAACACTTCTCGTTCCCTGACCTTTCTAGCTCGGCCTGTCAGAGAGCGTCTCACAGCGGAGTAACCGTGGCCGGGCCTGTAACGGCAGAGACGATTATCTGCCTGACATGGCAGCAGGAGAGGGGGTCAGGCTTTTCTGCCTATTAATGTTTCATTTTCCAAGTGATTTCAGTTTAATAGAAAATCAGTGCTCATAATAGGCCCCCTGGTAACACAGGGGTGGATCCGCAAGGTTTAGAAAGGTTGTGTGTTTAGGGGATTATTCGTCTGGAAGAGGCAGTCATTCATAAAAGGGTGACTTCAATGTTAAAGGAATACTAAACACTAAAATTGCACAAAAAAGATTTTTAAAAAATGTTTCCCAGCCCTTGCTTCACTTCTTTTTCTCCTTTGATCCCATTTTCTTACATTTCAATTACATATTACAATTAAAACAACGTAAAGTAGTATCTGTGTCCCTGGTGCCATGTTTAACCCTCTACTTTCTGTCCTGTGTCTGGCTGTAAGACAACTGGCTGTGCCCTGTCTGCAGTAAGACAAAAAGATGGCTAAGGGCGGGTTCACATCTGCGCCCTGGTCCCCGCTTTCAGTTTCCGTCTTCTGCTGACAGGAGACATAAACCCATCAGAATGGGTTTGAAAACTGACTGCCAGTTTCTGTCTTCTGTCCAGTTTCTTGGGCAGAAGACGGAGACTGAAAGCGGAGACCCGGGGCGCAAGATGTGAACCCGCCCTAACTTCTATCGCCTTGGTCGGTCTCCAGCCTAAATGGAAGAGATCTGCAGAAGTTTAACCCCTGTGTTATCTGCAGGCTTTCTACAAAACTGTTTGTTCAGTATCATGTTGAAAATGCTTCAACCTGATAACTGCATGGACAGTGTTCTATCCTGTTTGCTTTTATCATTGATTTCTTCAGTGTTCCTTTAAAACAGAACTTCAATTCTAAGGGTGTGTTCACACAATGTAAAATTGAGTGTGATCTGGCACGTATACGGCGTGTCAGACTTTGAGCGCTCAAAAAGATCCCATTGATTTCAATGGGAGTTACGAGCGTATACACCGCGTTATTTTGCGGCCGCCAAATTACGGGCGCAAAATAACACGGTGTATAAGCTCGTAACTCCTATTGAAATCAATGGGATCTTTTTGAGCGCTCAAACTCTGACACGCCGTAACGTGCCAGATTACGCTACACGTTACATAGTGTGAACGCACCCTTAAACCGCTTTTCATAAATGAATAGCACAGGTGACTATAAGAAACTTTCTTATATATCTTATTTAGGAATAATGTTTCCTTCTCCATTTATTAGACAGAGTTGGTTTTTACGTAGATGTCAATGGAAGGGGGCGGGGGCTTCTGTGAGAAGCCTCCTCCTCCTCTTCCCCTCTCCATAGACTTCTATGGGTGAGCTAACTATGAAGATGATTCTATAATAAACAGTCTGACACTGAGGACGAGGAGAGTCGTCTACTAAGTGGAGATGGGAAAAGATTTCATTAATACGATATATTAGAAAGTGATTATTTTCGCCTGTAATATTCATTTATATAAAGTCGTTGTAGAATTGCAGGTACGCTTTAAGCTTCTTTATAACGGGGAAATTGTTTGTCAGCCATTCCTCTATGAAATCGAAAGCAATTCAATTTATCATTTGGGACGTCTGGTAGGAGTTCCAAACCCCCATGACAAAACTGCTGGTCAAATTCGGAGTATGGAGAAGGCACATGGCTATATAATGTGCTGAATGGCTTTCATAGTATTGTGTATGGCACAGGAGGGCAATTCTTAGTCCTCGCTAGTAAGACTACAAGCACACCAATGTGTTCATGTGCCCAGTCCATGGTAAGGTGGCATAGGTGGCACATGGATGACACCTGTGTGCTATCCGTGCCGCCACAGACGGTATAATAGGATCTGTATGGAGTTTCACCCCAGACTCCCTGCCACCTACACGACCCCTTGGCGTGTGTATGGGATCATAGATGCAAACGGATCAGTGTTCTAGCCATGAAACACATGGCTAACACACTGCCAAAGCACATGGTTGTGTGGCTAGAGCTTAAGGTAGTGATACTGATAGTGGAGATAATCTGGGGAATTGCAGATGTTGCAGTTCCATAAAGGGTTGGGATGAAACGTGTGGCACAGCCATGTTCTAATCTCCCTAGCCGAAACACTGGGAATGGCTCCGTGGTGCAGCTTTACTTTAAAACAGGTCATAGGTTAAGATGACAAAAATGACCCTTTTTTTTTTGCTGCATATTGAATGACATGCACTGTTATAAAATCTAATACATTTCTTTGCAGAATATTCACTGGATCTACAAGACTGGATGGAAACGCTATAGGTAAATATTCCATGGCAGCAATCTTTGGTGATCTTTATTCCAATTTTTCACCCCGGTCCCGTCTCTTGCTTTCACCATTACATCATTTCATAGTTAGATTTGTTGTATAGCATTAAATTGAACCCATTCTGTGCTTGCAGTGGATTTTGTGCGCTGGCTTTGTGCAGTTTCAATGGATGAACTGGTGTCCCCCACACACCCACGTATGTTTAGCTTACAGAAAATTGTTGAGATTTCTTACTACAACATGGGTCGTATCAGACTCCAGTGGTCCAGGATATGGGAGGTCATTGGAGATCACTTTAATAAGGTAAGATTATTGGTCATTGTTACACAACTATGCAGTTATTTAAAGGGATATTTTGGTAATTGAGTGAGCAAGAATGCCCCTTTAACGTTGACCCTTCACCAATCTGGACACATCTGTTTAATAAAATCTTGTATTCTCTATGAAAGCAACTCTTGAGCCTCTTTTTTATACCAGAATTGTCTTATTTCTCAGTTTTTCATTCTAGAACTTTTATGGATAAACTGAGAACTGGTTGTTGCCATTGTCGTTGTCAAAAGGGTGTCTTAAAACATTGTCAAATACATATATAGCACCAACATACTCTGCAGTATTTTACAAACATTGTCAGTCACTGTCAGGGCTCACAATCTAAATTCCCTATCAGCATGTCTTTGTGTGGGTTTCCTCTGCTTTCCTCCCACACTCCAAACACAGAGAGAACATATAAATAGATGTTGCCCTTGATCGAATTCGAACCCAGGACTCCAGCGCTGCAAGGCAACAGTGCTTTTAAGGGGTAGTATGGGGTTTCTGCACCTAATCTGGTCACGAAAGGTCCTCTTTATAACAGGACGTGCATTGACTCCATATGTGCACAGCATAAAGAGCATTTTCTTGGAATAGTTGCTTTTGTGCTGGTGACTTTAAGGCTGGCATGCTTTTTGTAGTCCATGAGTCCAGCTCAGCTGTTTTTGAACACATTTGACTCGAGTATAAGAAAGCTGACAATGAGAATGAAGTTTCCAGAAGGATGTAATGCTCTGCAGCACCTTGAAGTAATACACAGTGTTTCCTGATGCAGCCTCTAGACTGCGCTGTGTTATTACAGTGCAGCGCCCTCTGGTGGCACATTAACAACACTTCGCCTGCTGTCAGTTTGTATCTGCTCTACCTGTAGCACAGTCCCAGACTACAGACCACGTTGCTTTAATAACATCTATCATGTCTTCTCTTTCTTAGGTTGGTTGCAACCCCAATGAGGATGTCGCCATCTTTGCAGTAGATTCTTTAAGACAGCTTTCTATGAAATTTTTAGAAAAGGGGGAACTTGCAAATTTCCGCTTCCAGAAGGATTTCTTAAGGCCTTTTGAGCACATTATGAAGAGAAATAGGTGAGCGCACAATGACTTATTTAGTAGTGTTGTCCTTACGCCGGTTCCCCGATGGTGAGCTGATCCTGGTGCTGCAGACGGTCGTGATCAGCTTTTGTCTAAAGGGAAAGCAGCCAAAAGTTCATTTCCTGTGCAATGATGTGTCGGGAGCCTCTGGGAGCCATTGCTTCTCCACTAATAATAAGTCTCATATGGGGAACCCATCACATCCATATGGTCTAATATGACATGTGAATTGTCATTGTAATAAGCTTTTAGACGTGTGTTGTAGTCTGATCCACCATTCGCCATTGGTCTCTTTTATGGTATATGATACAGATATACTTAGATTGGAGGACAAAGCCGCATTGGTAGAAAAATTAACACTGATGCCATACAGTCCAATAAGTTCTCATATATACGGATTTCATATCCATATTATAGACCACATGCCCATTCTTTACCAGGAATATACAACAATATACTGTAAACCTCCATACTCAGTACATAGTCTGCAGGTTTATATAATTACCTGGATAAAATAATAGAGCTGGTGCGCTACAAGCTGCTGAATCTAAGTTACCTGCAGCGCCACCATGAGGTCAGAATAGTGTTGTGTTTTCAGTTATTTATTTTTAATTGTATGTCTTTTAATAGTCACGCAGATATTTATGTACCTATATCCCATGGCGGAGGCAGCGCACTCACGTTGTTTGTGTTCTCTTTTATTAAGGTCACCAACCATTCGGGACATGGTTGTCCGCTGTATTGCACAGATGGTAAATTCCCAAGCTGCTAACATTCGCTCAGGCTGGAAAAACATATTCTCAGTTTTTCACTTGGCTGCGTCAGACCAGGATGAGAGCATAGTAGAGCTCGCCTTTCAGACCACTGGGCACATAGTCAGTGAGTATTTGTTTGGTCTAAATAGATCACAAGTAGTTCATGGTTTTTTCACATTTGTTACAGTCACATAATTTTTAGAATATAAGTTGTGGTGAGTAAAGCTTTAAAAGATGTGTACACTCATGGAGGTTTTTTTTAAGGTGCTATCCTATTTCTAAGATGGATGAGCTATCCCTTAGGATATTAGACCCATGTAGATGACAGTGGGAGAGTAGGGCATTGCTGCAGTACCTACACTCGCCACTACAGTATGTATGGCAAGTGAGCATTGTGGCTCTGTACCCATGATCTGTGGGCCCTGGGTGTCAGACCCCTGCATATCTAATATTGGTGGCGGTCATCAATATTAGAAACTGGAAAACCCCTTTAAGCCTGAAACGCATAAACACAACTTTTTTTGTTGCAGATTTTGTTGCGTTTTTTTGAGCCAAAGCCAAGAATGTTTAGAAAAGGAATGGGAACTATATAGGAATTTCTTAGGGCTAGTTCACATGCGGTAAAGTGGTCAGAATTTTAACGCGGAACCCGCGTCAAAATCCTGCTAAAAAAAAACGCCTCCAATTGAAATCAATGGGAGCCGGGAACAAACCGCTCGTGGAAAAAAGAGAGCTGCCTCGCGACACCACCCTTCGGGCTAGGCCCATTCATTTGGGCCTAATCCGGAGTGGAAAGCCATGTCTGTCGGAAGCCGCGACGGTTGCGGCTAGCCACAGCAGGCACATTTTGGTCCGGATTCTGACGTCGCTTCCCGCGTCCAAATCCGAACCAAAAAAAACTCATATGTGAGCTAGCCCTTTTACTTCTACCTTCTGCTCGTTCTACTCCTGGCTTTAGCTAAAATAACCACAACAAAATCTGCAACAAAAAAAAGCTGTGTTTCCGTAACGTGGGGCTTTAGCCTAACATAGGTTTACCTGAATTTGAAGGTAAATACTTTTGTGATAGCCTTTTAATAATAATGTCTTCTGCAGTTTGCTATGTTTTACACTACCCAGCCAGCTACAGATGTGTGAATAAGGCCCAATGTATGTTTGGGTTCAGAATTTCGGGTGGGTGCACATAACGATGAAATACCACTGAAAATGATCAGTAGTGTCTGACATATCTCTGAGCTTGGACCACCACCATATATTTGTCAGACAATCTTCACTTTTCTTATTTAGCATTCTCCAGTTCTATCCATTTCATATCACATTGGTGTCAGTCCAGCAATCCCTCTGATCAGCTGGCACATGAACCAACACATAGAGCAGAGCCAGAAGCAGCGCTCTGTTTTCTGTGTAGTGCTCGTACCAGATTTCTACAGGTTACGCTAGGTTCACAGAAGCATCGCCTCCCTGGTGCTAATGTGAATGTAGCCTTAGCTTCTTTCATGTGAATGGGGGCTGAACTTCATTGACTCTGCTTAGCCCATACACAGAACATGGAGCTGTGTGTTAGGGGCTGTGCCTGCAGCTGCTGATTTGGGGTGCTGGGTGTTTTATCGCCTCTGATCTAACATTTTATCCTACCAGTCCGGTTATGTATTAAGTACGGATCTTCTATTCTGTCCCTGCAGCTCTCGTCTTCGAAAAACACTTTCCTGCCACCATTGACTCTTTTCAAGATGCAGTGAAATGTCTGTCGGAGTTTGCGTGTAATGCAGCATTCCCTGACACTAGCATGGAAGCCATACGTCTCATCCGCCATTGTGCTAAATACGTTTCCGACAGGCCACAGGTATGGATTCTAAGGACATGACAATGAAATATTGCGTTACAAATTGCGTAGAAATAAAACATTGATGTGTGAGGTGAAATAGGTTCAACATAAACATATTCACAGATATAATGTATGTCTGTACACCATTGTCGTAAGGCGGAGATTTGCTGTATTTTTAGGTAGGGTTTTATCAGTTCTGTTTTTTATGGAAATTGCTCAAATTAAAGCATATTAGACTAAGATGTGGCCATTAGTGGCAATTCATATGTAAATCAGTCTGTCACTATTAATAAACCGTATTAGGAGTGAAATGAAACAAGAGAGAATGTCCATGTCATGTACGAGCCTGGTGAGGAATGCACAAATGAGCCAGCAACAGCAATTATCCCCTAAATTATAATGGCGTACAGTACTCCATTTATAGCAGCGTGCTCAGGACACCCACATAGTGTCCTATCTCAGGAGTCACATTTCCATGTACCCCTACTGTAAATAGACACGCCATGAACAAACACCTTGAGTATATGTATTTTTTTTTGGCTCTTACCAATTGCTGCATCCACTGGGTGCCCAGTACTTTACCACCTAGACCAGTGATGGCAAAACTTTTAGAGACCGAGTGCCCAAACTGCAACCCAAAACCAACTAATTTTTCAGAAAGTGCCAACACATCAATTTAACCTTAATACTGTGCAGATCCACAATTGTGAACAGTTACGGACCTGCAAAATATGGTCGTGCGAATGGGGCTTTACTGATCTTTCAGTTATACAAACAACTTTGTACTGCATTTGGTACTTTTGAACAATTAATGTTCACTATTTACTGTACATCATATAGATCTGTTATCTAGTGACCGTGCAATGTTATTATGACCTGTAATAATATCACGTCTGCTATTAAACAGATATTCTGTGTCATAAATAGTGAAGGGCCCCCACATAGTCCAATCTGCGCCACAGTGACCCCCACACAGTCCAATCTGCGCCCCAGTGACCCACACACAGTCCAATCTGCGCCACAGTGACCCCCACACAGTCCAATCTGCTCCACAGTGGTCCACACACAGTCCAATCTGCTCCACAGTAGCCCACACACAGTACAATTTGCTCCATAGTGGCCCCTACACAATATAATCTGTTTCACAGATGAGTGTCCACAGAGAGGGCTCTGAGTGCCACCTCTAGCACCCGTGCCATAGGGTCACCATCACAGACCTAGACTCATGCCATACACTGCTTGGAGTATTCACAGCATAAGTTAATAGGTATAGAGTTTGTAAATAGAACCTCCTTGGTGGAAAAGAGAAATTTGCTCTAGAGCCACCTTTTGAAGGCAGCATCCTATAGATTATTGCTAGGTTTTTGTGAAGGGAATAAAACCAAACCAGAATATCTCCTCCAAAAGGAAGAAGGTCCCATCTGCACACAGCTACGTCAAGGCTTTTGCTTCTCATCATTGAGAGGCAATAAGGTGGCGCTAGAGCAAATTCCTCTTTTCCACCAAGGAGATCTATTTGCATATAGCCATACCCAGAATTCTTAGGGTACGCATGGTCTAGTAAGTCCCTCTACGTTTCTGAGTGACGTCTCTGTAATGTCATGGTACACCTTCTGACCCAGTATAAGTTGATGAATGAAAACACCCAGTATTAGACTCTTACCTTATGGGTAGCATGTATTTCAGGGACTTCTCTCACTGCATTCTGCATTACCCCGCTGACGTTTCACTTGGGAGAATTTCCCAATTGAGACCTCAGGCACAGACATTTACAATTTTACTGGAAGAGCGTGGTCCACTTTCCTGTTCCATATTGTAAAGAAATAAATGTCAGTATAATAGGGGTCTAGGGGCATATTTCACATAGGCCCGGGGTCTTTGCAGTGCATGTGATAAACATAAAGGGAAACTACTATACGGAAGAAGTCTTATTTTACAGGAGTCAAGTCATTGACACATTGCTGATACATTGTGATATTTTACAGGCGTTCAAGGAGTACACAAGTGATGACATGAATGTAGCACCTGAAGACCGAGTGTGGGTGCGAGGATGGTTCCCCATTCTGTTTGAGCTGTCCTGCATCATCAACAGATGCAAATTAGATGTAAGAACCAGGTAACAATCAGTATTTGCAATTCCAGTTCTAAAGGTATTTATTCTGTTCTGTTATTTGTGTTTATACTGTGATATTAAAGGGGTTTTCTGGGACTTGCATAATGATGACTTATCCTTAGCATAGGTCATCAGTATATGATTGTGAGGTTCTGACATTTGGGACCCCCACAGATCAGCTGGGTGATCAGACAGCAGCGCTTTCGTGCATTGTGTCCTCCTCCCTTTGCCAGTGACGTCACATTCATTGGTCACCTGGTATAGCAAAGGCTTAAACTGATATTCGGTGTACAGCACTGGGTTTTGTCATTCAGTGAAGCGGCCACAGGACTCACCTAAACACTGCCGCTTCTTCAGCTATCTGATCTGTGAGGGTCCCAGGTGTCAGACCTTTGTCATGAAGCCTGACAGAGTCAGAAGGGAACTGGTTGACATTATAATCCCTCAGTGGTGCAGTTTCAGGTTTTGGGCTGGTAACTTACAGAAAACCTGTCACATTGGCTATGTATTCAGTGGTCAGTATGTTATAGAGCGGGGGAGCTGAGCACATTGATATAAAGTTACTTAGGACACAGTGGATGGTCCTAATCAGTGATTGACTTCTATCTATATATGCATATATACATATCTATATGTAGAGGTCCAATGTAGTAAAATGCACTCTAACAAGTCCCTTTCTTTTATCCTGACAGAGGACCAGAAATATCTTATATATATATATATATATATATATATATATATATATATATATATATATAAATTTTTTTTTTTTTTTTTTTATATTTTTCCTCTTGACACTGTTGGAAATGATTTTCTTTTTTTTCTCTGCAGGGGCTTGACCGTCATGTTTGAAGTAATGAAGACATATGGACATACCTTTGAGAAGCACTGGTGGCAGGATTTATTCCGGATTGTTTTCAGGATCTTTGATAACATGAAGCTGCCAGAGCAGCAGACTGAGGTGAGATTGTCTGCGTGTCTTGTATATCTAGACTGCAGATTCCTCTCATCTGATCTGACAGATCGGTGCGGTGCAGGGAGGGAGTAGCTGGCAGACATACAGCTTTCTCACTGATTGGATCTCTCCCTGACTTTGGACTATAAGACACAGGCATTTTTAGAAAGGTTGTTCCTTGCTAAAAAAGTGTATCTTAAAGTCAAAAAATACAGTAATTTCTGTACATTATGACCCTGTGCTGGGAGCGTCAGACTGTTACAGGGACACATCCTATTGACAAGGAGAATGATAATACTTGGTTATCAATCTGTTCATACATTTCCAGGAGGAATAACATTATACCCATTTATTTTTGTCTTACAAACATTGAACAGGTATCGGCAAAGGGAAGAAAATACTGTAGCCTTGTGACTAGATAGATAGATAGATAGATAGATAGAGATAGATAAATGGATGGATGGATGGATAGATAGACAGACAGACAGACAGACAGACCTATCTATCTAGATTTCTCTATCTATATAAATCTATATATATCTGATACAATAGTTCTAATCTTATGTTCCCAGAAAGCAGAATGGATGACCACAACATGCAATCACGCCCTCTATGCAATATGTGATGTCTTCACCCAGTACTTTGAAGTGCTCAGCGATGTCTTGCTGGATGACATTTTCTCTCAGCTGTACTGGTGTGTACAGCAAGGTAAGCTCTTAGCTCAGATCATCTCCTGCAGATGGTGATCTCACACAGTGTGAACTACAGCAATAATAATGTGAATAATATGTGCACCCTGTGATCTGCCATATTCTCATGTGCAGACTAGCCTTTATCTTGGGGACTGCCTAGAAAATGTTACATGACTTAAAATCAATCTTCTGTTAGATTTTGTTACCATTACGTAAAAGTAGAGTTCCCTTAAAGCAACCCCATCATGTAATATGATTTGGAGCAGGGTTTAGGAATTACAGGTCAGGTAAATCCTGACCGGACTCCAAGAAGAGAGTCCTAATGACCTTGCCTGCTTGCACAATGGACGTGTGAACAGAGCCTTATTAGAGATTCCGACAACAGCATTTTCCATTCTGTTGCAAGTGCTCAGCAGGTTCAGTGTTGTCATGAAGACCTTGTAGGAACTGAAGACCCCATATATCTATCTCTCTCTCTCCCTCTCTCCATATATATATATATATATATATATATATATATATATACACAATTTAACTGTCATTAATAGTAGACATTGTGGATGTGTATTCTGTCTTGCATGCCAGTTTTCTGGTGTGAAAAAGAAAATCCCAATTTTTTTTTTAATTTTTTTTTGCAAGTTGGGTTTTTGCCCCATTTCTGACTATTACCACTTCTTTGCCACCCCCATCACTTTCCTTGAATGGCGCATGGTGTGGATTGGGCCACCGGTCCCTCCAGGTTAATGATCATTTATGCCAGGTGACTGCAGGCGTACGGCCCAGCGTAGGATCCATCTGACTTATGAGGCGCACACACTCCACTGGTGCCGTCTTCATACATCTGCCCCACTCATGTCAATACTGATTTTAAGCAGCTACCACTACCTGTTACCCTATGATCTGAAGCAGACCCTTCTGCCTGTGTACCAGTGATAAACCTCAATACACTTCTTTCTTGTGCAGACTAGGGAAGGTTTGTTCATTACACGGTTTGGTGCCAATTGTTCCACCTTTTCTCCCCTCTTTTGTGTTATGCAGATGCTTTAGCACAACATTTAGGAAATTTGTATCAGTATATGCACTTCACTAATAGCTCACGAGGATCAATATAGTATGTGATATATATAACATTTTGTTATGAAACGTTTGCCATATCCCATTGCAACTAATCAGGACCTTATTGAATAGCTGCCGTTAATGTGTACACATAGATTGTTTAGCATGCAGTGTGCCGTCTCGTGAGATACAGGAACTTATAAAACAGACTGCGGAGAGTATTTATTTAATAACGCCAGTGTTAATCTATTCCTATACTGGTGCTATATGCACCGGAATTATTAACTCTCTAAGAACTCAATCTCAGGAGGCTCCACGTGCCAGAATTTAAAGATCTGTCAGTCACAGACTGTCATAGATTCTTGTCTGGCGTGAGTTATAGTGAATTTGACATGCCAAGGCGTCCCGGCTCACTTTATCCCCTGCCCTGCTTCACCAACTTTTCATATAAAGTGGCAAGCTGGACACAGAAAGAGGAAAGTGCCGCATCTTTGGTGCAAAAACGGGCTGTGAGTCAAAGTTTTCTGGCATTGAGTGAATAGTGAATCCCCCCTGTATCTGGGTGAGGATGTTCAGTACACTCTATAAATGTAATGGTTAAACACCTTCTGTTTTCTCAGCGATGTAACTGTGATATTTTCTATGGCAGACAATGAACAGCTCGCTCGTTCTGGAACTAATTGCTTAGAAAATGTTGTTATTCTAAACGGAGAAAAATTCACCCTGGAAATCTGGGACAAAACCGGAAACTGTATGCTCGATATCTTCAAGACCACCATTCCACATGCGTAAGTGCTTTAACCTCTGCAGGAAGATCTGTCTAACTGGTTGTTACAGTCACTCCTATAGCATATGCACCTATAGAACCGCCCAATACACGAGCATAAGGGTCTGGGTAAATAAATGATCACACGTTGTCAACATGTCCCAAGCTATAGCATACTTCTGCTGGGAGGCTACTGTGATGGATGCCACTGTATAGGAACACAGTGAGATATATTGTCCATAGAGTTCTCTTGTACAAAAATAAATAAAATAACGTACCCCATACTGTATTATTGTAGGCCTCTACGTAGGACAGCACAGCAGACTACACATTACAGTAAAAACAAGGTTATGCAGATACCAGCACATGCTTAAAGGGCACTCTCTTGGCATCTGGTGTGCAAATTATAGCCTATGGGTATATTTACTGTATACGGCAAATATAGTTCAGAAATGAAATGTGAACACCGCCTCAACTGCATGGATTGTGCGTTGCTGCTCTTGTCTAAGTCTTCTTGTCTCCATTTGCACAGGTTGTTAACATGGAAACCAGCGGCCGGAGAGATTGATATAAGTGCCCAGTCTGAAAAGCAGCTGGTAAGTTTTGCATTGCATGTGCTTAGGGCTTCCACCACTATACCTTTTTACTGTATGCAACAAGAAACCACAGATAAAAGTCTCTTCTATTTAGGATGATATTAATATTGGAATATTTTTTTCTTCAGGCTCATAAAGCCTAAACCTGTTCAATATGCATAAGATAGCTGTCAGCAGGCTCAGAGCTATTTCTCCTGACCTCTCTACTTGGCACAGCATCTATGGTTATTCATTAGGGAGACAAATCTCTGCCTGTCACTTCTGACTGTGTCCTAGGTCCTTTTTTCTATTCATCTTATCTGGACCTTGCTTGCCTGACATTTCATTTGAGTAGACTTGAGCCTCCACTAGAGATGAGCGAGTACTGTTGGGATCAGCCGATCCAAACAGCACTCTCGCATAGAAATGAATGGACGTAGCCGGCACGTAGGGGGTTAAGCGGCCGGCCAGCGTCAAAGGGGAAGTACCAGGTGCATCCATTCATTTCTATGGAGTGTGCTGTTCGGATCGGCTGTACTGAGCTGTGCCTGGAAAACAGTAAAGGGGATGGCACTCTGAGTACTGCAGCCCCTTCAGCCAGATAACCGGTGGTGGTGCCAGGAGCTGGACCCCACAATTTTATATTGTAGTCCCAGAAATCCCCATAAAAGTAGACTTCCATTTTTTAAATGTCATTTATAGACTCAACATACTTTGCTGATTTATTATTTTTTTTTTAATGCTTGTCACCTGTGTCCACCACTAGAGGGAGCTAAGGAGTGTGCTGTGTACTGTTATACATTGAAAATAAAAAAAATAAAAATTGTGTGCAGTAAGATCCTTTCTTGAAGTTGTTTCCACATAGATAGTTCCAGACTGATCTATTCTAGCTTAACAAGTCTCTGGCAGGGTGGCGGGGGTCTCTTCATTTTATGTGGGATATGCTTCACGAAAATGTTTAAAAACCTTTAACCAAGTGAAATGTGTGTACTTGTCAGGATTCTATATCTCAGAAGTCTGTCGATATACACGACTCCATCCAGCCTCGGACAGCAGATGGCAGACGGATTCCCCAGCCTGGACTAACAAATGTAGCCAATGAGGACTTGTACTTGATAAGATCTGGAGCAAGTAAGTAGAACTGACTGGAGAAATCGGCTTATAGCCCCAGATCCCACTCCCGATCTTACTTGGGAAAGCTACGGCCAACCAGGTATTTCCCTTCCAGGGACAGGTATAGGGGAAATTTAGTATTACATGGCGACCGTCCAAATGAAGGACCAACCATGTAATACATTGTAGACTAAAACATGGCAGACCCGGAGCAGCATTCTGTTTTGGTTTATAGAGGACGGGGTACCAATGACATAGAAACAGCTTGTATTTTACTTTGTGTGACGGCCCCTATAATAGTTTGTTGCAGTCCTGAGCACTGCACTAACTCAAGTAATCTGAGATGAATAACTTAGATGAATCTTCCTGCGACAAGGTTATTACTTTTATGTCTGCTCCTTACTGGCGGCTAATGTCATTGGCTTCTACCTGTCCACGAGGCAGAGCCGCCTGTCAATAACCAGCTTCTGAAGGTAGAAGATAACAAGTGGCTTTGAACTGGAAAAGGTTTTTTTTTTTTTTTTACTTCTTCGAGATGAATAATTTTCCATAATTTTACAGATTTTTTTTCTGCTTTCTTGTAGAATTTCCAGAACAGAAGCTTTTTTCCGCTTTGTTAATTAAATGTGTGGTACAGCTCGAACTCATTCAGACCATCGACAATATCGTGTTCTTCCCAGCGACCAGTAAGAAGGAGGATGCGGAGAATCTAGCTGCGGCTCAGGTGTGTGCTGCTCTGTCGTGGGAAATATAATACCGTAGGGAAGGTCCGCAGGCTTCAGGCTGATGTGCAGTTTGTAACTGTATTTAACTCTATATATTCGGGATGTTATGTATCCCGCTGGTCTGCTTACTGGGAATCTATTGAGCTGTACGCTTGATTCTAAAGAACCAAGAGGAATCTGTGCAATACATGCGTGATATGGATACCGTAGTCTATTTATTAAATCCATGAGTATAGACTTCTATCTAGATCTATCACTAGATCTCTTTTTCCTTGTAGAATAGGTTCACATAACCCCAATGAAGATGTCTAGGAACCTCTGGGATTCATCACATTGATCCTGTGTAGTATAAAGTGTATACATTGAGCCATATGCACAGACTTGCAGCAGCAACCCTGGAACATGTGCAATGTCACTTGGATATAGTGATGGAAAATAGTCATGTTATTTATACTAATGTTATTCCTACTGGTTACATGCCGAGTACACCATGTAAAAAGTTTGTTGCTTTCACTGAAAGTCAGTAGAGACCTCAGCCCCGGTCCGACCATATATATGTCACATACTGTCATATAACAATATATGTCATCTTGCAGTGTGCCCGATGCCAAGCTGTCTTATACATATGACCCTTATACTGTCTTCCCTTGACCCTTCTTCATATTCATTGGGGGTTATGTGATCTTATTCTACAAGTAAAAAGAGATCTCATTATAGATCTAGATGCAGCTCTATAATCATGGATCTGATATAGAGATAATGGGGTTCCTAGTTTAGGGTAGAGGCAAGCATGGCTATAACTAACAACCTCTGGTTTAAGTGGTGTCTTATTTAGGTTAGGGAGCAGAAACAATATCAAGATGTCCGTTTATGAAGAATATAATATTAATATTAAGCTGGACATAGATACATTGACCAATTCCAGATAAACCTAACAAATTCTGTTGGCTCAGACTGTCTGTGCTCCTGTGGCCACTTTCCGATCCTGCATGAATACATCTGAACATACAGGAATGATATCTTTAAGCCTCCTGGGAGCCATGTGATGTTCCAGGAGCACTGAGAAAACCTTTCTTGTTCTGGCTAGAGAATGCCAAGCATAAGGCTATAACGTTGTGTCATCCACAGAGGGACGCTGTTCACTTTGATGTCCATGTTGACACTCAGGATCAAGGCATGTATCGCTTCCTCACATCTCAGCAACTCTTCAAGCTCCTGGATTGTCTCCTTGAATCTCACAGATTTGCAAAAGCTTTTAACTCCAATAATGAGCAAAGGACTGCTCTGTGGAAGGCAGGTCAGTAACACCGGTGACCAGATCAATTACACATTGTACCCATTGTAATATGTAGAAATATTAATACTCTGCAGGGGAGGTTTATTACTCTTCTACACATTTACAAACCAAATGCCACTTGTAGCAATAATTATTGCAAATGCAGTTTTTATTCCACCCATGCCACTTTCCAAAAAGAGGGCATGTTAAGGGCATCCTATGGGCAAGTCCATCAGGCAAAGCCTCAGGCAGTGCAGCGATGTTCAGGACTGGCGTCTTAAAACACTGGTGTTGAACAGTCCGCTTCCCTCACATTGTCTCTAGAAGTACAGCTCTATGTTGCACTCTGAATTTTATATGGGTTATGCAGTGATTAAATGCTATATATCTTGTTTAGATGTCACAAAACAACACAGCGAAAGCTACATTAACTTTGTGTTTTCTATAAGGTTTCAAGGGCAAATCAAAGCCAAACCTCCTGAAACAGGAGACCAGCAGCCTTGCCTGTGGTTTGCGGATCCTGTTCCGCATGTACATGGATGAGAGCCGCAAGAGCGCTTGGGATGAGGTGCAGCAACGATTACTCAAGTAAGTGTTTAGGCCGGTCTGTCTATTTATAATTCTTATCATTTATTTTTATAGTATATACTCGAGTATAAGCCGACCCGAATATAAGCCGAGGCCCCTAATTTTACCACAAAAAATTGGGAAAACATATTGACTCGAGTATAAGCCGAGGGGGGAAAATGCAGCAGCTGCTGGAAAATTTCAAAAATTAAAATTGTCAGAGTATTTGGGTGCAGTAGGTGATGGGGAAGGGGAGGGGGTGTTTTTGTTGTCTGTCTGTCCCTTCCCTGAGCTTGAGGACTGTTTTTTTTTTTTTTTTTCCCCCCACTTGGAATTCAGCCTGGCTGTATATAGGGTATCTGCAGTGCTCCTATTAACCCCTTCCCGACGGAACAGGAGCAGTGCAGATCCCCTATATTCAGTAGACCGGGCACTCTCAGACACAGGGATACTTTTGTGTTTCAGTCATTTTCTACTTTTATATGTATTCTAGGGAAAGGAGGGATTTAGAACTTTTATTTTTTTTTTTTTTTTAAAGCTTCTTTTTTTCCCCACTATTTTATGAGAGATTGCATACATTACCATTGCGGCTGGCTCCCCCCCAAAAAAAAAAAAAAAAAAAAAAATATATATATATATATATATATATATATATATATATATATATATATATATATATATATATATATATTTTTTTTTTTTTTTTTTTTTGCCTGACTCGAGTATAAGTCGAGGGGGGCTTTTTCAGCACAAAAACTGTGCTGAAAAATTCTGCCTATACTCGAGTATATACGGTATCTATCTATCTATCTATCTAATATCTGTCTATCTCTCTTTCTATTTATCCATCCATCTATCTGTGTATCATGTGCATTACAATATATATTTCTTTTTACAGTGTGTGCAGTGAAGCTTTGAGTTATTTTTTAACCCTCACATCTGAGAGTCACCGAGAAGCCTGGACTAATCTTTTGCTACTGTTCCTAACAAAAGTCCTAAAGATCAGCGATGAACGGGTATGTTTTAGTGACACACACACACACACACACACACACACACACACACACACACACTAATCTACCATCTTCTGTCTGCCCAGAACCGACTCTTTAGAATAATGATTTCCTTTCTCCTTCTTGCAGTTTAAAGCCCACGCTTCCTTCTACTATCCCCTTCTCTGCGAAACCATCCAGTTTGACTTGATCCCTGAACTGCGCGCTATCCTCAGAAGATTTTTCCATCGAATTGGGCTTGTTTTTAAAATCTCTCTACCCCCAGATCTGGACCAGGACAGATCAGGACAAAGTGCAGAGGCTACTGATTTTAAGTCCACGGAGGAGGACCCCCAGAGGCCTGCCTCCCAAGATAACCTTTAAATCTGAATGGTTTTCTATTGCGGTTTTAATGGTACAGCTGCTTAAGAGGACGTTGTCACTTCATTACACTCCAGACTGTCTTGTGGTGAACACCGTCTCTGTACAGGTTTTTTTTTTTTTTTGTCCAGCACATACCTGGATTGTCTCTTTCCAGACCCCTTATTGCTGTACAATACAGCAGGTCCAGGGCTGTACAACTTGTACTCAACCTATAAAATTTACTTGAGGACTCCGAGGCGTACAAGTTGCTTCTTCTGCTGCGTACGTGATTAAAAGGCAAATTTCAGCTTTCCTCCCTGTCACTTGTATGTGGAAGGATTAACCCTTTTACGGCCGTGAAGGTTCAAGGAATCTGACGTTGCTATTTTTATGTTGCACTCTGAACTTTCAAAACATCTATGGGGGTAAAATGTACAGATGTGCAGGTCTGTAATATAAACCATGAAAAAAAAAACAAAAAAACACTATTATTGCCGATCTTCCTGCAATATTTGATTGAATTTTTTTTTTCCTCATTTTCTCACTGATTTGCTGCAGATCCCATTATTTTATCATTTATGGAATGCACTAGGTTTTTTTGAGATTAAAAAAAAAAATGAATATTTTTTTAGTTTTTCTGTAATACTCTCTTTTAGCCCTGGCGTTACTGCTGCTGACTTTTTCAAAGCAGAAGCTGACAAGTGTCGTCATTTGGAATTACCTGTAAAATAATAGTTGGGCTTTGAATAAAATGAAAGAGCAATTCCTCCAGTGACCTGGAACTTGAATCATTGTAGCAAGTCTAGGTAGTGTCTGCTGTTCTAATTATGTTCCTTTGTTTGATGTAGATTTCACTCTGTACAGAAATTAATGTTAAATATATAAAAGTAACAAATTTTGGCTTGGTTTGGCCTGTGGGAAAATTAAGGGTTTTTTTTTTTTGGTTTTTTTTTTGTTCCGGGAACTATATCACTACTGTGAATTGTGCTTCAATGGTAACAAAACAAGAAACAGATTAAAGTGTCGAGCATTCCTTATTGCAGTGGATGTAGAGTTATTCAACAAAATGTATATGGTACAGACCTGTAAAGTTTTCTATGTAAAATTCTGTACAACTTTCTGTACTATATTGGTTCTCATCTGGCATAATCTAATCAGGTTATAGGTCAATAAAGTTTTTGAATTCTTTCATCATTGCAAACCAAGCTGGACTCTTGGTGCATGTCTTATGTATCATCGGTGCGGTAACACTACATTACATCCCAGGGTTTGGCTTAGGCTACGATTACCTCTGTGACTAGAGTCCATCCGGTATTGCAGACGAAAAACTCTTACGAGCCCAGCTTTTTCAATCGGTAATGTCAGTGAAATTGTAAAATATTCCCATTACAGTTAATGGGGTCACTCGGGATCTGTTGTCTGTCTCTGGACCACTGCAGATGTGAACACACCCATACTATGCTCCCATGTTTCACAGGTGCACAGTAATCTGCCTGGTCATCACAAGCTGTGCACCATGTGAAGACATGGCTGTCCATCACATGTACGTCACTCTCTTACACCAGTTTTATACATCCGTCCACTTTTTGTCCTGCTGGGCAGGGACGGAGCAGAGTCTCTGCAATAACATGGCAGTATAACTAGGTAGACTTCTCCTTCTCGTCATTTTACGGTAAGGCTTTGCATCCACTCAAGATTTACTGGTTTCTAAGCAGGTGAATACAGTGGGGGTTGCACATATCTTCACTACTCTGGATCTTGAATGGACTATCTGCAGGGCAAATAAGAAGGGACTATACGGTCAGCTGCCACAGATGTACACACCAGTCAGTGTAACAGACTCATAGACTTGCATAGAAATAAGGGGCTTCTGTCTAGTTAAAATCGGCAGGTCAGTTTGCAGATCATACGGTCAGCAGTGGGATCAAGTGAAGGACGCGCCTGGGGAGTGACTGCACCATATAGTGCACATTCCAGGGCTTAAGGGAGCCTTTACATGGAGTAAACGCACATGTATTTTTGCAAAATACACGTGTAAAAATACATGAGTAAAAATAAGACTCCCATTGACTTCAATGACATTTTACAGGCGTATTTTTACATGTGTAAAAAAATATCATTGAAGTCAATGGGAGTCTTATTTTTACACGTGTATTTTGCAAAAATACACGCACGTTTACTCCGTGTGAAGGCTCCCTAAGAATTAAAAAAAAAATCTCTGGTGTAACTTAACTACAAACAAGCTCAAGGATAAAGTATATTCCTAGAAAGGAAGGTAATGGATATATTTTCGTAGATACACATCTGTGCACAATAGGTGGTTGGCTGTCTACTGTCTGGATATGGCGTTGCAGTGTAGATCCTATATTGATAGCTGATCACCTTGATCTACCATTATCTACATTCAGCTTACTTAGTGGTGCCCATACATCCTTAATTGGCTAAACAATGGCTATTCCCCTCGACACCCTCACACACTCACAATACATAGTTAGTTTGGCCGTGTTTCTATGGATAGAATGGTGTAAACTGCTGACAGACACCCCTTCCCTGAGAACAAAAGGATCAGGTACTAAAGGTCAACATGCCTAATCTCTCCTCACCCCCATATACTCATTAGATCAGACCGTCCCACCAATACCAGCTTGTTGGCCAACTAATCTCTAATGTGAAAAGAAACCTCAAATGCGATAATTCAATTAATACAGTATTAAATACATGGCAGACATAAGGATAGCCTCAGTAGATACAAATGTTACAGTTTCTCCGAAAATAAGCCCTACCCTGAAAATAAGCCCTACCTTGAATTTGCAGGGTTTTTGGAGTAGGCTTGAAATATATTTATTATGTAACAGAGCCCTTATCTAAGGTCATATAACTTATTTAAAATGGACCTGTTTAGTGAATAAAACGGCTTTTTCTGCCATATTGCACCACTTCACATAACGTTCTTTCATCCTATTCAACTTGTTTTGCGAGGAAAACTCAGCTTTGCCTTCTGCTAGATCTTTGTAGGGTTCAACAAAAATGATCCTAACACCTTCATGAGAATCTATATCTGGTTTGAGAAAGCTGCCAAGTTATTTTTATAGCACAGAACTGAATAGAATTGATATAAATTCTCATTTGTTACGGCTCTAGAGAAATCTCCACAAGTCCTGTCAGGCTCAGAGAAGGTTGAATGCATTACATGCGATACCAGGGATAAAACCCCTGTGCGGATGAACAAAGGATTGATGGCAGACACATTTATTATGTAAGTGCTTCATGTTCCTTCAGATTTTTACAAAGTTTTATCAAAAACCTGCTACCTAAAACACAGAACCTGGACCGTGCATGAAGTGCGCTAAACAGTCCTAAGGAACATTGTAATGTGGCAATACAGATATGACGGTGATGTCATACTGCGGTATAAACACATTGACCCTCATTTACTAATCGCTATACAGTGCAAACTTAGGTAGTCTGAAAGTACAGCAGACTCGGTCATTGATGATGGATGTTAAATCATCTCATTAGACTGTCTAGTCCGTGTTTTATTTGGGTAAGATTGAGACAGAATTTAACACAATTTTGATATATTGTGGTTCATTCAAGCCGCCCCCCCCCCCCCCCCCGAGTCTAGCAAGTTGAAAAATGTTATCATAGACTAGATGCACAACATATACACCTGTAAACACAATAGTAAATTTGGGCCACAGTGATATCACAATATATGTAGATAAATGTAGTGATGTCACCATATACACACAGTGATGTCACAGTGCAGGAATGGTGAATGCAGTGATGTCACACTACAGGGAGAGTAAATATGTGTGCAGTTACAATTCATAGATAATGAACAGTGATGTCAGAATCTATACACTGTCTACCAATAAGTATTTGGACACCCAGTAAAGTTTTGCGGAGGTGGAGTTATGGTCTGGGCGTGTTTCTCCCGGACTGGGACCCTTGGTCCCAACGTATGGTAAACTCAACGCCGATGCCTATTGCACTATTTTTAACGGTGTACTTCCTACATTATGGCGGTTCTATGGGCTGGACCAATGTTACTTCCAGGATGGCAATGTCGACTATCATGTAGCGAGGTCTACCATGGCTTGGTACAGTGACAATCAGGTTAATGCACTGGACTCGCCTCCCCAGAGCCCAGACTTGAAGCCTATTGAGCACCTCTGGGTTGTGTTGGATCGCCGAACGATGGGATGCGGCAGCCGTCCAAAATTGGTGAAAGAACTTACCTGTCTTCTCCAAGCCGAATGGAATAAAATACCACTAGCCATCATACTAGGACTTGTGGAAAGCATGCCCGGTAGGGTTGAGGCTGTAATCGTCGCTTGGACCACAGGTGTCCAAATACTTATTAGTAGACAGTGTATAGATAAATTTACTGATGTCACCATATAATAACGATGGACACAGTGATGTCACATTATATAGTTAATAAATACAGTGATGTATACAGAATAAGCATTCCAGATGACACAGGGACAAAATCTGAAACATATATGTATAAGCCACAGCTGTAACCCTGCTCCTGCCTTCTTTGACCCCACACTGTCCTTCTGTACCCCATACAGTATAATGCCCCCTTGTAGTAAAATGTCTCATTTGTGGCCATTACACGTTGTATTACCCCTTACTTGTGATCCCCCACACAGTAAAATGGAAAGTAAAAATACCTGGTCCCATTGCCCCAGAGTCCACTCCAGTCTCTCAGCTACTTGAAGACATGGTATAGTGATGTCACTACATCGCACCTGCCTGTGTCCAAGACAGTGCAGATAGCGTTAAAACTGGGAATTGTACCTGCCACCTGGGACAACAGGACAACACCCAAAATTTGGGACTAACAAACTGAACCCGAGATGTTAGGTAGGTAAGGTACAATAATAATAAAACATTGAAGTCCCACACAGGGGTAGTGAACACAATGAAGGTATAAACATTCAGTCATGTCACAGTACAGGGGTCAGAGTATAGGGTCAATAAGCAGCAATGTCACAGGACAGGTATAAACAGACAGTGGTCAGAATGCAGAGAAGTTCTGTACGTTACAGTCTATTGAGCTTTGTCTCCTCTGTGCAGTCCCCTTGGTCTTATCAGTATGTCTGTCCTGCCTTCATATAGTAGTTGCTGAGAGCGGTGGCTGAATCACAATCTCCAATGCCAGGATCTATGCTGAGTTGTCTAAAAATTAGACTAGTCAGGATATCTGTAGTTTTATTTCACGCAGAGTATAGATATTTAGTGTTGGCTCATTATAGCTATGACATATATGTTTGTAAGACGTAGGGGGCATGACTGCAGGTTCAGGTATATTGGAAATGTATGGGAGCTATAGGCACATACACAGCATTGTTAATCAGGGCTATTTACAGTGTTACTTTTTAAAAAAAATTTTGAATCAATAAGAAAAAATTGGTTGCAAAGTTGTATCTAGCATGTGACTATATAAAAGGATTGGAGTGGTGTCTCAAACAGGGAGCTGCAGCCAATATAAAGATATATTATCACAGTTATTAACACAGAATTTTGGACCTCAAGTTCTAAACAACTTTTCATAGATGAATAGTACAGGCTAATATAAGAAACTCAGCAATATATCTTATTAAAGAAATAGGTTTTCTCCTCCTCTTTTTAGGCAATTACTTTCTACATATTAGTCTAAGGAGAGGGGATAGAAGCGACACCTTGTATGATTGCTGCACCTACTTTGTACATTCCTAACACTGCTAGGTTTGTAAATTAGAGGCTAGGAGTACACAGAACGAGGTAATGAATTGAATAATTGGCCAGCAGAGGCGGAGATGGATATAATGTAAATAAGCAGTCAATCATTTCTGGGCTCATAAGATTGATGATCAACCATTGCTTAGGTCATCAATACAACATTTGTGGGGATCAGACCACTTTTTTTGCACAGACACAAAGTCGGACATGCAGGACTTTTTGTCCATGCAAAAAAACCTGTTTCACCGTGGAAAGGCTGCATATGGACACCAGCGTTATGCTTTAAGAACCCATTGAAATGAATGAATTTTTAAACTGACCGTATGCAAGCCGTCCCTCATCTGTTTTTGTGCAATTTTGGCGGGCAGACAGCAGGCGCCAGTGTTAACATGCCCCAAGTATGTCGTCCTCCATCATGGAGCCACAAAAAGACTTGTATTATCCCCTACTCTTGTCTGTGGCCAAGAATTAGTCATAAAGAGAGCCAAATGGAGCAGGAATGCCCAGGAGAGGGGAAGTTAGGGGAGTATGTCTTTGTTATTTTTAATCACCTCCCCTAAGCCTCAAGTTATTATACTCTGAGGTCTGAGAAGACCCCAGAGTATAATATTAGGACCAAAACAAAGCCGGGGCCCAACCTCATGAATATTCGCCAAATTTCATAGGTTTCACCTTGAGTGGCTCTAACTGGACCCTGGGGAGCAGTGGCGTAACTAGGAATGGCAGGGCCCCGTGGCGAACTTTTGACATGGTGTCCCCCCACCAACACCGAAGACCTCGACCGACCCCCTCCTATGCATTCCTACGCGCTCTATTATGCCCCATAGTGGCCCCGTCACACAGTATTATCCCCCATAGTGGACCCTGCACAGAGTATTATCCCCCATAGTGGCCACTGCACACAGTATTATGTCCCTTAGTAGCCCCTGCACACAGTATTATGTCCCTTAGTGGCCCCTGCACACAGTATTATGTCCCTTAGTGGCCCCTGCACACAGTATTATGTCCCTTAGTGGCCCCTGCACACAGTATTATCCCCCATAGTGGCCACTGCACACAGTATTATGTCCCTTAGTAGCCCCTGCACACAGTATTATGTCCCTTAGTGGCCCCTGCACACAGTATTATGTCCCTTAGTGGCCCCTGCACACAGTATTATACCCCATAGTGGCCCCTGCACACAGTATTATGTCCCTTAGTGGCCCCAGCACACAGTATTATCCCCAATAGTGGCCCCTGCACACAATATTATCCCCCATAGTGGCCCCTGCACACAGTATTATGTCCCTTAGTGGCCCCTGCACACAGTATTATACCCCATAGTGGCCCCTGCACACAGTATTATGTCCCTTAGTGGCCCCAGCACACAGTATTATCCCCAATAGTGGCCCCTGCACACCGTATTATCCCCCATAGTGGCCCCTGCACACAGTATTATCCCCCATAGTGGCCCCTGCACACAGTATTATCCCCCATAGTGGCCACTGCACAGAGTATTATGTCCCTTAGTGGCCCCAGCACACAGTATTATCCCCCATAGTGGCCCCTGCACACAGTATTATGTCCCTTAGTAGCCCCTTCACACAGTATTATCCCCAATAGTGGCCCCTGCACACAGTATTATCCCCCATAGTGGCCCCTTCACACAGTATTATCCCCAATAATGGCCCCTGCACACAGTATTATCCCCCATAGTGGCCCCTTCACACAGTATTATCCCCCATAGTGGCCCCTGCACACAGTATTATGTCCCACTCTTTTCAGACCCACAGAGTATAATAATCGGAGACCCGGGGGAATAAAAACATAAAAAACTACTGTTACTTACCTGTCTCCCTGCTCCCACGCTTGTCGGCCTCCGCTGCTGTCCTTCTTCAATGACGTTGGACGTCACATGACCAGGGACGCAGGCCGGGTTCATGTGACGTCAGAGACGTCAGACGACTAGGATGGAGGCCTGGCCAGGATCATGGAGAGATAAGTAACAGTGTTTTTTATGTTTCATACCTCTCCCGGTCTGCCAATCATTATACTCGAGGGCCCGAAAAGACCCCCCAAGTATAATGATAGCAGCGGTAGTGGCTGTCACCGGGCCCCCTAATGTCCCTGGCCCTGTGACAGCTGCCTCTGCTGCTATGGTGATAGTTACGCCACTGCTGGGGAGCATTTTATACTATGTGGGGCCACTGTGGATCATAATATACTAATATAATAGCTGTATCCCTTTTAAGTATTTGAAATACTGCTGCAGCACCCGTAACCCTCACTATCAAGAACTCACTGTAGGGTGGGAGTAGGGGGCCTCAGACAAAGTTTGCACCGGGGCTCACAAGACTTTACTTACACCACTGGGCCTCAGCCTAAATTTGATATTGCTGGGATTGTACCTATCCATAGAATATAGGTAACATCACTTTGGCTGCGCAGTGAACACCGTAAAAACAAAATCCATAAGAAAATGGCACAAATGTAGTTTTTTCTAATTCCTCCCCGTTCTGATTTTTTCCAGCTTCCTGTTTCTTGATACAGAATATTAAATGGTATCATTATGAGGTACAATGTGTTCTGCCAAAAATAATACCTCATATACCACTGTGAATAAAAAAATAAAAAAGTTATGGCTTATGGAAGGTGGGAGTTAAAAAAACGGAAATGCAAAAATGAAAACTGGCTGCAGCGAGAAGTGGATGAAAATTGTGTCAGTTTTTGACATTCACTGTTATAAAAGAAGTACAATGGGATTCATTGGATCTACTTATAGTAACATTTTATCATCTGACATCGTGGACCTTTAATAACTATTAATATCTATTAGAATTTTATGGTTCTAGGATTTCTGTGTAGGCCTGTGAGCCCAGACATTTATAGTTTAGGACAAGCGTGACCTCCCCAGCGGTTCTAAGAAATGAGCGAATAATACTTACTCTATTCACTTGATAAGATTGTTTTTTCCTTTTATAAAAATTCCTTCCTTTGTAGAACCCTTTCACTTGTACTCTGTCGCCATCTACAGTACTCTAGGAAAATCACGGATCAGAAAATCTCATCTCGTCAAGGCTTGTTTTATACACTACAGTGCTATTATGTGGGCTGAAATGATATAGCCTATATCGGACTGGCCCGCTGGGGAACCGGGGAATTCCCCAGTGGGCCCCAAGCCTGACTATTAGTTTCCATTTAACCTATCCAAATGCACTTGTTGTCAGGGACTCGATCGGGATCTTCAGGGGCCCGATCAGGCTCCTGACCGTCCCAAAATGGGCCCCTGTACCAATCACTCCGAGTGTGTGAGACCATTAGCAGGCACGTGGTCTTCTGCTCCCTGCGCTGTACGCTGCCATCATGTAGCAGGACCTGTGCTGCCCCTCCCCCACACAGATCGGAGTGTGCAGGGGGAAGTCTGCCGGCTGCTGCAAATGAAGCAGAGCTTTCACTACTGCCAGACAGGACAGAGCTGCACATGAGCCTCCATACCCAGTGCACCCAGCAATTCAGCCAAATGTAAGTACATTTATTGGGTAAAATACGTATATTTAATGTGTGCATATTTGTGTAAAGTGTTTTATTGTTTATCTTCCCCAGCCTCCTTGCTGAAACCTGTAGTTCCTGAACAACCTCTTTAAGGCCGGGGCCCCAGGGGAAAAATCTTGGCATTTTACAGTCAGTGAAAAGTAGATGGAATTCAGAGTCAAGTCACAGCTGGAAGAAGTGGTCATGGTGGTCTATAGGGAAGAGACGGGAAATGTGGGAAGACTTCTCCTGTGAGTATTATTGCCCAAAATATTACTGCATTGTATTCACTGTAATGTTACCACTAGCACCCCCCCTCCCCCACTGCCTGAGGTGGATGATCAAAAGATGGCCTCTTTTGATCGTCCGCCTCGGGCAGCAGATAGGCTAGGTTCACCACTGGTGTAGACTATAGAACATCTGCTTATTGACGAAATAATGAGCATGACGTGAATGTGAAAATGTGTAGAATGCTGATCAGTGCTGATTATTTTCCCTTCTACGTGTTGATGGCATTTTGAAAGCCCCATCCACATGTATTACTATATATGTACTGTATATTGCCATAAGGTACCAATTCCACATATACAGTACATATGGACCAGGCCTAAGATATCACACTATTATAGAAGGAAGAAGCCGTACAGTGAGAAATGTACTGAAGTACACAAAACATAAAGCAGAGTGACGTGTGTAACTGCGCCCAACTATCATGTGCTATTTATAATATACGCTAATACAGTGCAGTTTAGTTGTGTTGTAGATATGAAAAGTTGTGTCCGACTGTAACTGCTCTATTCACTTTATTTGTGAGTCAGAAAGAAGCTAACGAATAAAATGGGACTCTCGTTACACAACCCTCACTCACATCATCTACATTCTGGTTTTAGTTTGTAAATTAAATATTTTCACACACAAATTTTTCACAAACAAAAATAGAATAAATAATGCAGACACAATAAAGAAAGTTAATGTGAAGTTTATTCTATATATTTTATTCTATCTATTTTTATATGTGCTGGTTACCTCCCATCACTCACGAAGAGCTTACAGCAACACTCAGGGCAGGAAAAAACCCCAGTGGAGGAAACCTGCAGGGAAACCATGGCCACTGTACTGCCCCTCCTCTGGGCATACTAAGGGAGGCGACCGCTAGAGCATGTATCAGTGTATATGTCTATACATGTGTGTGATGATTGTGTGTATGTGCAGTGTATAGTGATGTAACGTGTGTGTTTATGTGTGTGTGACCATGGAGGATACTTCTCTCCTTGGTTTAGGTCTTCATCCATCCTGTGCTGTTCTTCTCTGTGGACGTCTGGCCGATGTCTTCATCCATCGTGTCTTCTTAGTTGTTGTTCTTCTTGTTGTTCTGGCTGCTGTACATCTAAGTAGAAATGATAGAAGGAAAACTTAAGTAACACATATATTATAGAATAGAAGCAGAGCAATGTTACCAAGATCTTCTACATCAACTTCTTATTGAAAAGGTATTTCAGGTCCTACAATATGCTATAACAATCCCATAGATGTGGTTCCCGACCTCCAGTATGAAGAATAAAGGGGTAGGGGTCTCTGCAACATTGCCACAGAACCTCATTCAACTGTTAAGGTTTGGCTTCTAAGATTTGTATGTTAGGAGCCATTCACATCACATTTTTTCTTTCAGATGTTCATTTAAATCCAAAAAAAAAAGTCAAAATGTGCTGTTCAACATCCCTATAGACTTCTGTTTGTAAAACAAATGTCAAAAGTGTACACTTCTGCCTCAATTCTACCTCTAGTACGTCATATTCTGTTGTATTTAATGGACAGAGAGGTGCGGCATATCACACTTTCCATCATCCTTCCAAATGAACAACGGATAGAAATATATACTGTGCGGACCTCTCAGACCCTAGAGCAGTGATGGCGAACCTATGGCACGCGTGCCAGAGAGGGCACGCAGAGCCCTCTATGCTGGCACGGTTGCGGTCGCCCGGATCGCTCAGTAACGGGGAATCCGGTACAGGATTCCCCGTTAGCGAGCGATCGCTGCTTTCAGCTGGATGTGCAAATGCACATCCAGCTGAAAGCTTTCAGTGTAGGCCGCGCGGTACGCACGGCCTACATTGACTATACAGAGTGTGACCTCTGCACCGGCGCGGACATGATGACGTAAGTCATCAGCGCCCGTAGTGTATAGGAGAGAGAGAGGACGCCTGGCGGCCCTTCAGGTTAGTGTATATGTGTATTGTCTGGGGAGGGGGCTGCTCTGGACCATTTTGTGCTGTTAGGGAGGGGGAACTACTGTGGAATATTTTATGCTGTGTGGGGAAGGGGCTACTGTGAACCATCTCATGCTGTGTGGGGAGGGGGCTACTGTGGAATATTTCATGCTGTCTGGGCAGGGGGCTACTGAGGACCATCTCATGCTGTGTGGGGAGGGGGCTACTGTGGAATATTTCATGCTGTGTGGGGAGGGGGCTACTGTGGACCATTTCATGCTGTGTGGGGAGGGGGCTACTGTGGACCACTTCATGCTGTGTGGGGAGGGGGCTACTGTGGACCATTTCATGCTGTGTGGGGAGGGGGCTACTGTGGACCATTTCATGCTGTGTGGGGAGGGGGCTACTGTGGAGTATACTGTGGAGGTATAATCCCATGGGGGGGCCATCGCGGGGCAGATTGTACTGTCTGTGGGGGCCACTGCAGGGCAGATTGTAGTGTGTGTGGGGGCCACTGCGGGGCAGATTGTCCTGTGTCTGTGGGGGCCACTGCAGGGCAGATTGTATTGTCTTTTTTTTTTTTTTTTTTATGTAGATTGTGAGCCCCACATAGAGCTCACAATGTACATTTTTCCCTATCAGTATGTCTTTGGAATATGGGATGGAAATCCATGCAAACACCGGGAGAACATACAAACTCCTTGCAGATGGTTTTATGCCCTTGGTGGGATTCGAACACCAGGATTCCAGCGCTGCAAAGCTGCAGTGCTAACCACTGAGCCACCGTGTGGCCCCCTGGCAGATTGTACTGTCTGTGGGGGCCACTGCAGGGCAGATTGTACTGTGTGTGGGGGCCACTGCGGGACAGATTGTACTGTGTGTGGGGGGGCCACTGCAGGGCAGATTGTACTGTGTGTGGGGGGGCCACTGCAGGGCAGATTGTACTGTGTGTGGGGGGGCCACTGCAGGGCAGATTGTACTGTGTGTGTGGGGCCACTGGGGGCAGATTGTACTGTGTACAGACCTTTCAGTACAAGCTCTGTAAAGCTCCATTCACACGACTGTAATTTGTGGGTCCGCAATTGTGGATCCAAAGAGTTTTAAGGTTAAATTGCCGTGTTGGCACTCCGCAATAATTTATTGGGTTTTGGGTTACAGTTTGGGCACTCGGTCTCAAAAAGGTTCGCCATCACTGCCCTAGAGTATAATATGTGGAGGCCCAGGGGAGGTGAATGAAAAGAACAATCAGCTATTTCTCACTTCTCCAGCCGCCTCCTGGCATCATTTTTTGGTCTCTTTTGGATGATATTATGCACCTCCAGGTCACCACTGAGGCCTGTGATTGGCCCTCATCGGTCACATGGTGTGTGACGTCAGAATGCCCCATGTCACCACTGAGGCCAAAACACAAGTCTCATCTGAGACCCAGGGGCACGTAATGTCATCCAGCGACCGGATGAGGCCCGAATAAGATGCAAATGGACTGTTTGTTATTTTCATTCACCCCCTTGGTCTTATTATATTTTGGGGTCTGAGGTGACCCAAGAGTATAATAATAGCACTTTTGGAAACCATGTGGGGGAGGGGTGAACCTCATGAATATTTGTCAAAAGAAATCTTTTGAGATTTGTCCATGTCTACACACCAGTATTCATGGCTCTGTTCAATCAAACTGATCTGTTTTTTAATGTAAAATCGGATGAATATTTGTATTTCTATCCATTTTTACTATTTAAAAATCATATCTGTTGAACAGATCTGCTTACCGGACAACAGAAACGTCACGCGAATGGCCCCTTACTTGAAGTTCTCTTTCACACAATGGATACACTTACCTGAGATGATTGTAGCTGATGTTCCGGGTTCCTCCTCTGCGTCTGTCTGATGATGAGTGTCCTTCTCCTCTTCTTCCTTGCTGGTATCTAGAATGGGGTTACAAAGAGAGCAGGTTGGAAGGGTGGTCCATGGGCCTCTTATGCTGAATTCTGTAAAATCCCTCCTGAACCAGCGTATAGCCCTGCTGTGATGGTCTTCTCTCTGTCTCTTCCATGCCCAGTGGTCGGGGTCTTCTACCATGATCTAGAATTTAACATAATCTAGAATTATTATAATCACCACAAGCTTTAGATCAAAGTTTACATCTTTCTGTTTTATGCTACACACCAAATCGCAGGTTTCCTTGTCTACCCAAGCTCTGAAGTCCATCTTGATGAGCATTAGGTCACGAAGGTGAAGCAGCTGGATCCTCTTCATCTTCAATGTTCGTCCAGGGGTCCAGGCGTAGATCTCCCGTCGAAATTCCAGATCTTCTTCAAACTGGTTGGCTAAAAACCTGGAATAAATAAAAAGTAGGACAAAGAACTGATAGAACATGTAAAAAGAAGATAATGAGGAGAAGAAGGTGGTGATATTACTAATGTTAAAGGGGTTCCCAGGCAATTAAAATAATTTTATAAACAGCTCAGTTTTGTAACAAATAACACAAGACGTACTTACCTTATCGATCCCCTCCTGCTCCAGTTGCAATGCTGCTAGGGACCCCACTGGTCTCTGCTGTGCTGCAGCAATGATGTCCTAACACAGGAAGATGTGACCACTGCAGCCAGTCACTGGCCAGAGATAGGGTGTGGTGACATGTTCTGGTGTCAGGATGTTCTTGCTAATATACTGCTGTTATGTAGTAGTGTATGAATGGCATGCTATGTTATTACTAGTATACAGTGCTGTGGTACATTACATTAACAGCACGCCAATCTATGGTTGTACAATTGATGGCTGTTATAAGCCTATAAAGGGAATATGACGACTGTGTTCTCCTAAACACATAGGTACAGATACAGGTACACATAGGTACCTAAACACATGTTTAGGTACAGATTGGGTTAATAATAATAATAATAGAAACTTACAGAGAAGGAAAGAAATACTGGCGATATTCCTCTACACGTAGCTTGGCTCTTCTGAAGTAGATCAGGACCATCGCCAGGAGATACTAATGGGAGAAAAGGAGAGTTAGTAGTTTGTCATAGATTTCCTAATACATAATAGTATACAGTACAGATATATGAGCTCAGTATATTCTTGTGTATACTGATATCTAGTTACAACCTGACTGCCGCATAGATTACGGTTATATTTCTTTGTATAGCATCTACTACTGATATCAGGTCTCAGGAATATTTTCTATTCTTTCCCTCTATATAATAATACCTTGTCCGAGGTCTTAAGACATCTGTCCCTGTCTAGATAAAGCTTGATGTCCTCGTCGTCTATCAAAGTAACAAAAATAAGATAATAGGTTAATGTATTTCATCAATACCTTCTGATATGTTCAGAACACCTTTATATCTACAGCAAAGGAACAAACTGCTTTAGTGGCCCCTCCACACAGAGTAATGATCCATAGTGGCCTCCATACACATTATAATGAACCATAGTGGTCCCTTCACACAGTATATTGTCCCATAGTGCTCCCCTATATGGTATAATGTCTCATAGTGGCCTCTCCACACGGTATAATGTCCCATAGTGACCCCTCCTCACAGTATAATGTCCCATAGTGGCCCTCCCCAACATAGTATAATGTCCCATAGCGGCCTCTCCATTCAGTATAATGTCCCATAGTGACCTCACCACACACTATAATGTCCCATACTGGCCCCCTCACATGGTATAATGTCCCATAGTTGCCTCGCCCACATAGTATAATGTCCCATAGCGGCCCTTCCACGTGGTATAATGTACTATAGTAGCCCTTCCATACAGTATAATGTTAAATAGTGGCCCCTTCACATAGTATAATATCCCATATTGGCCCCCTCCACACAGTATAGAACCCCCTTGTGGCCCCAACAAATTTTCCAAAAATTTCAGGTTCAACTGAACTGGAAATTTTTGGGGTTCGCCACGAGCTGGAAGGAGTATCTTACCCAGGAGTTTGAAGAAAGCAGTCTGTTCTCTCTGCAAGCCGTCATCCATCTTCCTCTTCTTGGATTCCTCCTCGGGGTCAGGCCGTGAACTGTGAGATATTAATTCCCATGTGACCCATTAGGGTTTATCCAAGTTGCATAATATGGTAAAAAAGGACATGTATGGGACAATAGTGGGCCACAACATGGCTATGAATGAATATTATGGCATATAGAGGTTTTTACTATTTATTCTTATGATATCTGAGAGATTGTATATAGAACCATGTATGATACTGATGACCTATTCTAAGGATAGGCCTCCATTGACAGATCTTTGTAATACAGTGATTAACACTATTGTACTTACGTCTCCTCTTCATACTGGGCAATAAGTTCTCTCTTCCTCTTCCGCATCATCTTCTCTTCCTCCAGGGAATGTGAAGAGAAAGAAAATTGTACACAAATACTTGGTAATATGACTTAGCAAGACCTTACAGAGAAGTTTAAGCATAATTGTAGGAAAATCTAACACCGCAACACCGGTCAGTTCACCAATATGGAGGTAGTAGCTTGGTGAGGGGGATGGGACCTACAAGGTCCTGTGGTAGCTTAACATTGATTATTCAGATGACAGACTCCCTTTAAAGATGTCTCATAAAAATATAAGCTTTTATTAGTGACAGACATGAAATGTTAACCAAAAGGATCTGCATTTTTGGAAACAATATCAGCTAATGTCTGTTATCTCAGCTCAGCTCCATGTACTGGATAGGGAGTAACAGTGTGTCTAATAAAAGAGACTTTTCCTAATTCCATACAATCTCTGTAAGTTATTATATCAGGAATGACTGGAATGATCCTCCATGTTTCTCTATATCATCAATAAGCGTCCAATATTCCCCACATTACACCATGAGCACCCAATTCACTTATGTTTTCCCTGTAGTCTCCCAGGCTTACCCATGTACATCCAGGCCATCTACTATATCTCACACAGTGCAAATCATTTCTATTATCTAGTTACAGGGGTCCCCTCACTGTCACATTCCAGGGGACATAAATCCGGATTTCACAATATAGTGATGATATCTTACCTCTGGTGACTCGCTATTAGCGGTTCTCTTCTTAATCCGCAGGTATCGATCAGGTCTCTGTAGTGAAAAAAACTGTCGCTTTCTGGCAAGTGGGAGCAATAGGGTCTAATCTCTAAAAGAGCAATCGCTGACTGGCACCAACTGACGTTTCTTTTCCAGGTTTGTAGCCACATGCTGTCATTCTATTGCGGCACATGCCAGGATAAGTCATGCGGCACATGCCAGTGCCAGTTATACTGCAGTAAAATATATTACATGTATTCTGTATCATGAGATCTTGCTGATTAATAGAAATTTAGAAAAAAAAACTCAGCATTGAAAGTCACATATAAAAAACAGATCAAAAACATTAACATTAAAGTCATGTCAGGAGAGAAATGTAAAGAACTTATTACACATGGCCGATAGTGTGTGCATCTCCATTCTTATCATACAGTAAGGCTTCATGCATACAACCAGGCGCACAGTCAATGTGCTAGCCGTGTTTTTCATGACCCATTCATTTCTATGGTGCCATAGGCGCGACAGAGTATTTCCACAGCCTAGTGTATGGGGTCGCAGGTCGTGAGCAAAACTCAGGATCGGCCTTATTCCTGTACTTTTTGTGGACTGTGATCACTGGTCCCAATGAATGGAGCTGTGGAAGTATTGGTGGCGCAACATGCACCGTCGTGTTTAAGTTGCCTAAAGCGCTGTTCACATTTCCAGCACATTGGGTGCGCCGACTAATACTGGTTGACGCAACGATGTATAATTGATCCTTCAATTTGTTCTTTTGGAGACTTTCATTTAGTATTTGGGAGGCTTCACACACCAAAGTATTTATGACTCTATTTTTTCATTATTAGATTATATTTATTTTTTTATTCTTTTATTTTTTCATTATTATTATTATTATTTTTTTTTTTCAGTTTTTGTCCGGTACCTTTATTCATCTAGCCTCCCTATATAGATTCATTATATAGCTCTATACTAAGTGTTTTTCCTCTAACTAATAAACTATTTATGGAGTTTCTTAATCATATAAAATTATATTATCTATATAGTTATGTTGTCAAATTCATAGTCTTAAGCTTCCCATACAATTAGTCCTGCGCATAAGATTAATGAAACATCTTTTGGAGAGATTGGCTGGTCTTCTAATGTGTATGGCATTACACCCACAAGGAATCAACTGCTTTCTCTCCGCTCCTGATTCTTCTCTCTGCCATTTCTGCTGGAGGGTTACTGTGCGGGAAGTGCTTTGGTGACAGTGGATTCAAAAGGAACAGCGGCTAATCTGGAACCGTCTTGATCGATATTTTCACAGTTGCTTCCACCATTTTCGACCAATCTGTGAGCTCAAGTGCCATCCGACTGCAGAGCATCACATTTCATATGAACCAGCACTAGTTGTACCAATCTAGCCACTTGCTATTATCTAGCCACCTGGGGTACATCAGTGTCAATATAGGGATGTGAGTAGGGAGTGATCAAAAAGCACATAGTAGATCAAGCCATATATTCATGTTAACCAATGCAATCCTACCCAACCAAGACACCGTCATGGTATCCCAATGGCATGGGTTGTCATAAAACTGAGGAGAGAAATGACAGAAAAGCCTCATAAAGGGTGGTCACTGATAGGGTCATATAGATGCCCAAATAGAGTAATCTCGACTAATTCCACTAAAAGTCAACGTTCAGTTTCAAGAGTTTGACCACCTGTGTAGGTTGAGTAAGAGCTTTAGATTATACAGCATTGAGCTCTAAGGCAGATATATTGGAGAGCTCTGATATCAGATAGAACAAGTTGGAAAACAAAGTTAAAGGGAACCTCAACAATAAATTGTTAGCAAACAGAGCACATTTATGTTTGTTCCTTCCCACTATAAAACCTTTAACATTATGGCTGCTACTAGTGGCTCCATTACCAACATGAGTGAAGCAGAGAACAGTAGGCATCCATGCCTGGTCCCTCTAGCTAAGGGAATAGTAAAATGTGGTCCAAAGGCCCATCTTCTCAGAATGTACCTCCATAGCATTGCATATGCTCCCAGTTTAAAGTTACCCTCCATCTGCCCACCAGTTTAATGTCCCCCCCTTCATCTGCCTTCAGTTTAATTGCTCCCTACATCTGCCCCCAGTTCCATCCTTTTGCTCACACATACTCTCTTCTCTCGTCCTTATCTTCCATCAGTCTCCATTCCCGGCAGCTTGCTCTTTCTGTGTAACACCTAAGCTATGAGTAAGAGACGTTAACAATGTCTGTCCTGAAACGCGTCAGATTTTTCTGCCATGTATCCGTGAATGGTGATGTATATCCATGTTTTTAATTTTTATATGGAGTAAAAGTTAAGTTTTATAAAACAGTGGATTGCTGGAATTTTTCAAAGTTTCGTCTTATATTCACCTACCACAGTCGGGTGTTTTTCCGTGCAACCACATCTTTAGATCCATGCTGTGTAACCTTTTCGTTTATATCCAGCATATGAGTGTGTTTATAAATCGTCTGCTACCTATTGGATTATTTTAATATGTAACAGACAATATTTTACTCATCTCTCCTGTTCAGGCTCACTCCACTTTAGCCAACAGGAGGAGCCATGCACCATATCCAGATCCAGAACATCAGGAAGTTGTTCAGTGTCCATACATAGTGTATGGTGCCCTCTGGAGGTCAGAGCAGAGCCAAGATGGGTGAGTGTATATATGTTATTAAAGCTGCTCTATCATTGGGAAAAGTCATTTTTAACTAATCACATCCTTGTGTAGGCTTTAGAAAGGCTATTCCACACCTACCTTTTGTATGTAAATTGCCTCAGTTGTGTTTGAATGATTCAGTTTCTATTCATATGCTAATTAGCTTATCTGTGCACAGGAAGTTGTCAGCCAGCTCTCCTCTCCCTGCTGTGTGCTGTGTATGAGCGCAGGAAGGAGGAGTCAGCAGCAGCAGCAGCCTGTGCTGTATATACAGACGATGCTGTATGCTGTACATACAGTGCACAAAGACACAAAGAGACTTCCGGGGTGCACTGAGAACCTCTTTAGCATATGAATAAAAACGGACTTATTCAAAATCCACTGAGGCAATCTACATACTAAAGGTAGGTGGGGAATAGCCTTTCTAAAGGCTATGCAAGGATGTGCTTAGTTAAATATGACTTTTCCCAATGATAGAGCCCCTTTAACTATTGATATAATCTAACAAGTAATGGCCTTAAAAGGTTCAAGGGGAAAATGTATTGTGTGGGGGCCTTAAAAGGGGACAATGTACCTTGTGGGTGAAATAAATGTGGACAATGTACTGTGTTATTACCATAGACGGACGCATTGTACCACGTGGGTGCCATAAAAGAGGACAATGTATTGTGTGCAAGGCAATAGACTGTGTAAGAGCTAATAAAGGGGGAATTTTTTTTTACCTTTTTTTGGTAAAAAGGGTACATGGCCTAAAATTTTGATTATGGGCCCCCAAATATAGTTTTGCTTGAGGTCCCCAAAATGACAAAGTTGTTCCTTGAGCTAGGTGTGCACAAGGTTACAGAGCTGTTCTCTGTGCACTTCATCTTGCACATACAGTATATGGATACATTTGTGTTGGTTCGGGAAGGTTCTAGGTTCATGTTCTGCACATTTGATAATCAAATTATTTATTAATTCTAAAAAATACACCAAAAAGAAAGGAAACTGCAGCAAAAGCCATCACTTATATTACATAGACAATGTGTCACAGTACAGTTTTTGTTACCATAGAGGTTCCTTGATAAAAATTTATTCAAATGCCGTTTCCCACCATGAGCCGTCTGTATTTTAATAAAAACATGTCATAAAAAATACACCACACACCAGCAAATGGTGTTGGGGGTGACTTTTTTTCTATTGTCTGGCTAAGCAAAACATCTTTAGAAATTGATGGCATAAAAGACTAGTAAAAGGAAAAAAGTAAGTATGTTTATAAAAATTTTGCACTGAAAGCCACTTAATGCCCCCGCTTCCTTATGACACCATAACTCTGCATATTTGGGTCTCCTTATGTCCTAATACCCTGGTCTGATGACCTGCTGCAGCCATCTCTCACTGATCACAACATTGGAATCTTTTTTCTTCTACTGTTTGAGTCTGATGAAGGCCGAATGTAACGGCCGAAACGTTATTCTACGTTTGATCACATGTGTGAATAAAACACTGGAATTGTGTATACCTCACTCTTAAGTATGAATTCTTTTCCATAACTGTTATACTGGACCAGGACCCTATCTTCACACCATATTGGAGTGCGATCTACACCTTGCATCATTTACAAGAAACAACAGTACAACAAACCCCAACAGATAAAATTGGGAGGGAGGGATGGGAAGAACAGAGGTCAGAGACCATGTAAGATACAGTGGGTGTCCCAGTGCAACCACACGGGCATCAAAGGCCTCCATAATGTGACTGAGAGTTGTGGTCAAGAACTTTAGGCTATGGACATATTTCATGTGTGCAACTAACTCAGACCCCATGGGAGGAAGTATGTGGGTCTAATGGGACTCCCTGCACAAAGAGGGCATCAGTGAGAAGTTTAACTTCCATCCAAAAAGAACACAGTTCTCAAAGAGGTCTCGCAACACCAACCTGAAGGGAGAATGATGGGATTGAAGTTGTGGAGCAAAGCAGGTGTATCTTATATTAAGTTTCTCAAAATGTGACACAAAATGAGGACTCAGCCAATCGGGACCATATGACTTCCCACTGCCTGGGTGAGATCTGCCTATTCAAAGCCTCAGGTCACTTAACCATATACTTGTGAGGCTGGGGGGAATCCCCCATCTGGGGAAGATAGGAGCCTGTAGATACCGGAGATGAGGCCCCTGGTAGAGATGCCAGCCTGGCACAGTCTTTCAAAGGCCGTGGGGAGCGAGACAAATGTGGATGAAAATTGAACTTGGACAAAATGAATTATTTGCTAATAATGGAACCACTCAGTAGTGGGTAAGTGTAGGACTGAAGTAAAGTAGTCAAAAAGCCTGAGCTGTAGGGTCAAAGGATTGACCAAATCTGCAATATGGAACAGACCCAGTCTGCTCCACAGGCACACCATTGCTGGAGTCAGTTCCCCCAGGAGAAGTGGATTATACAGGAATGACATCCAATAGTTTTTTTGACTCCAAAGTGGAAATGGTTTTAAACTTCAAACTCCAGAATATAATCAGGAAAGACCCAGGGAGATGCAAGAACATAATAAACAGTCATACTCACCTCTCCTGGATTCTATGACAGCTTCAGGTGCTCCACATTCTTCTCAGGCCTCTTCCATCCATCTGAGTGATGTCATCAGCTCCAGGGGACTGCAGAGGAATGTGATTGGACAAAGTGGTCACATGGGGTTTTCCATCATGATGCGCTGTGGGATGTGACGTTATTCAAGAAGAAAAGGCTGAAGAGGACAGGGACCTGCATTGGACACCATGACTCAGCCTAGGAGACAGTTTGACAATTTGTTATATTTTTGTACCTATTTGGCCAATTTTTTTGTTTTTTGGAAACTTCGTAACAAGCTTGGTTCATTATGAACCAATTTGCTCATCCCTACTCCTGAACAGGTTTTCAATATCCTACTTAAAGAGGCAATTGTATCTTGCAAACCCTTAAGGTCTGGTTCTGTAACCATTTCCAGCCTGATGAACAACACCAACTCTTCTTCTGAGGTCCTCAGTAATCTCCTTTCTTTGTTCCATGATACACTTCCACATACATGTGTTTTGATAATTAGACTTTGATAGATCCCTGTTCTTTAAAACGGGTCGCCAACTCACTCCTGATTTCATGACTAACTCAAATTTTATCTTCAAATTACCTGTTAATCCTAAAACATCACATACTTTTGCCACTCACAGATACAGGATAGTTGATCACTTTCTACTATAAATAAATGACCAGATCTAATATTTTGACTCATTTGTTTGATTTGGTTCTCTTAACTGCGTTTAGGACTTGTGTGAAAATATAATACAGTTAAAGTTAAGTCAAATTTATGCACAAGATATAGAAAATAGAAAGTTTCCCTTTGCAAATTCAGTTGCAGGTTTTTTGTTAAAGCCATCATCACAAAAACCATCCAAAATGTGGTGGGTCTTCCATTGCTTTCAACTTTGCACTGAAAAGGTTAATAGGCTATAATGTGGTCCAGCTGTAGAGACTTCAAAGACACTTTGCTGTGGTTTATAACTATTTATCGAAAAGCCTTTGAAGAAACACAAGAAAGCTAATAAACTGTTTGACCTCACTGAAGCACCAAGTCTTTGGTGGCATCTATGTGGGGAGGAAGTCTCCCTCTCCTCCTGAGTTTACCTTGGCAACTCTTTGCAGGTAGCATATACACAGAATGTCTCTGAATCTTATCAAACTTTATCAATGGCATGCTACAGAAGTACTTGAACGGCAATTGTAGTATTTGGGTTTACAATGACAACATAGCATACATGGCACACAATTCAGCAATATTGGGGTTAAACTAGAGACTATACGTATACTTAACTTTCTGCTAACAAATATACTCAAAGTCTCTCCTTCATTACTTAGCATAACAATAGGTCTACCTTTGGGCTACTCCAGCTGAGTACTGTACGTAAGATTTTTGCATGTGCTCTTTAGTATTTTGTGTTACTTTGTATATCCTTTTTCTGTACTCCATCTGAGTAAAACACAATGCTGACATTTGGGAAGGGGGGGTGGCAAATTTTAAAATGCCACCAATCTGATATTGATGACTTACCTTGATTTTCTAACATCATCATAGCGCTGGGAAAATACCTTTAGGCACTGTACAGTTTTATTATTTAATCTGATCGTACTGGAGGTCTGTAGAGATTGTAATGCTGGGTAAACTGGGCATGGAATTGTTGTTTGAGTCTCTTAGAAGATTTGGCTCAATACTGTGACTTATCCGGGAAACTGACCCTTCCCGACTGACATTTCCTATATGATGTAGGTTTACATAGTTACGGGTCCTTTCCAAACATGCCTCTTTCTACCTACTATATATTCCAGTTACAAGATACCAGTGGAGAATAGTCATAAACACATTTGCACAAAATCGCATTATCAAATGTACCAAAGGCAATTTTACATACATATACTATAGATTGTTCTTCAAGCCTTTCGCCTAAGAAAATCTAATCGTCTTAGTATAGATTATATGTCTAGGGCTAGATCCCTGTTGGTCTGTTTACTTGAAATTAGTTTAACAAATGTGGTTCTGTCTCTTACACTTACAAGGTTGAACGGTGATGAAAACATCAAAAATCAAATTTAGAAAGACCTGAATGATGGGTAGAAGTGATATTAATGCACATATACTAAGACAAACATGGATATATTGGATGTATTGGAATCCAGCACTTAAATGGAGGATGAAGAGGTAGAAGACCTGCCCAAACTGTTTGATTCCAAGAAGTTTCTATTGCATAGCTGGTCCCTTTTTTTTCTTTTGTCACAACTTTTATCCTTTCCTTTGTTCTGCCAATATAGGAATGTTGCAGCCCAATGTCCTCATACCTCTGCATTATCTACATGTTCTGCGGGGCAGCCTTAGAGCAGGTTTAATCCACCATGCTGCCCCTGTTGGACATGGAACCCATAGCCATACTTACTGGACACTAGGAATGTTTAACTTCTAATTGCCTCACAAATAGAAATGTGGTTGTAACCACTGGAAAATCCCTTTAGAGATAAACATCTAAAATGTGATCCCTTCGCTATTTACATCGCAAAGTATCTGTTTTTATAGAGACTATGAGATGGAGGGTGATGTAAATATTGATGGTGCCCCACACAGTATAATGTGCTCCCCAGAGCCCCCACACAGTATAATGCTCCACAGTGACCCCACACAGCATATTATGCTCCTCACAATGGCCCCACACAGGCTTCTATTGGTACACACATCACATAACACCTGGCTGGTTTCCATTAACGGTGCTGTCCACAATACAGTAGATGAGTGATGATCTCTGAGATGTGTAGTGGCTGTGCCCAAAAGCTATCATCTCACCCGGTCAGTTGTACCCCTACAACTGTGTTCATTCCACTAGTAGAGAAAGTACTGCATTAAATAGAAGATAGTGGAGAAAGGTATCTTTGTATGTATGTATCATACATATAAAAAAAAACACGAAAACTTGGTAATCTTCAGTAGTTGATACCTTTTTAATGGCTAACTCATAATGATGACAAATGGCTAACGTTTCGAAGCGCAAGGCTCCTTTGTCAAAGCAAATTTAAAAACATTTTTGAAGGATGCATATATATATATATATATATATATATATATATATATATATATATATATATATATACACAGAGCAGGCACAAAGGGTGTTAGATTTCAGGATCCTCCTGAAATCTAACACCCTTTGTGCCTGCTCTGTGTATATATATATATATATATATATGCATCCTTCAAAAATGTTTTTAAATTTGCTTTGACAAAGGAGCCTTGCGCTTCGAAACGTTAGCCATTTGTCATCATTATGAGTTAGCCATTAAAAAGGTATCAACTACTGAAGATTACCAAGTTTTCGTGTTTTTTTTTATATTTCCAACCCACTGGCTAACACGGTACAACAACGAACATTTCCCTGTATCATACATAGTTTTTCTTTCTCTTAATTTTTTGTAGTCCAATAGAGATTTCTTGCAGTCTGTATTACCTGTAATGAATTCATCTCTCAGGGACCCAGATGCAGGTTTTCTTCCTCCCCCTGACCGAAGCATACCGCCCAGCCACAGCCACTTTGCACAATTGGTGATTACCTTTCTTCTTTAATTTCCACTTGCGCCCCGTGAGTATCTGGGTCTTATAGGGTAATATGAAATGAGCTTTCTAAATTTTATATATTTATCAACCCCGAATGGGTCGCCACTAGCCACTTAACATATACAGAAATATATATATATATATATATATATATATATATATATATATATATATAAATCAAATCAAAAAAGCTTTATTGGCACGTCTGAATAGATATTTGGCATTGCCAAAGCTAGTAAAGTGGGGAGTTGGATTCGGGTGGGTGAGTGGTGGGTATGGGGGGGGGGGGTGGTTTGGGGTATAACAGTCCATGTAGTCTCGTCTTCCTCTTAGTTGGTGACCGCTGTATGGGGAGGTGGGGTGGGGTGGGTGGTTTGGGGTATAACAGTCCGTGGAGTCTCATCTTCCTCTTCGTTGGTGACCGCTATATGGGGAGGTTGGGTGGGTGGTTTGGGGTATAACAGTCCGTGGAGTCTCATCTTCCTCTTCGTTGGTGACCGCTATATGGGGAGGTGGGGGTGGGGCGGGTGTATTGGGATAAATATAACAGTCCGTGGAGTCTCATCTTCCTCTTATTTGGTGACAGCTGGACACGTATTGGGCAGCGATCTCCACAGTGGCCTCTTCTTCTCCCAATAGGATGTAGAGTTTCCTCTTCTCGTCTGCAGATATGAAGTCTGGGATGTGGGCAGAGAGTCTTTGGTAGTAGACGGCCCTCACAGCTGAGTATTTGGTGCAGTGTAGCAGGAAGTGGGTCTTGTCTTCTAGGGCCCCCTGCTGGCACAGTCTGTTCTCCCGTGGCTTGTATGTCTGCCTGTATCGCCCCGTCTCTATCTCCAGGTTGTGGGCGCTCAGTCTGTACCGGCTCAGGGTCTGTCTGTGTTTGGGGTGGCGTATTTTCTCCAGGTAGGTAGCCATGGTATAGTCCCTTTGTAGGGATTGGTACACGGTGAGTTTCTTGGAGTTATTTATTTTGTTTCTCCATTCATCAATTCTTCTCTCTGTTTGCCTCTGTGGTCGCCTTTATTTCGGCCTTGGTTATCATCTGTTGGTGTTTTTGGTTTGGTGGTTGGTTGTTTGGTTGGAGAGTGTCTGGTTTGCTCAGGTGGCTTAGCCATGCTTGGTGGTGGTAGGAGTCAGGCTTGCTCCCCTGGATGTGTGCCTGGAAAGCTAGCGCCCTCTTCTGTATGGTGAGCCATAGGGGGAGTCTGCCTAGCTCTGCCCTGCAGGCCATGTTGGAGGTGTTGCGATGGACATGGAGCAGGTATTTGCAGAACTCCAGGTGGAAGTTCTCTGTTGGGCTGGAATCCCACTTTGACTGGTCTGGGTAGGTGGCTGGGCCCCAAACCTCGCTGCCATAGAGAAGGATCGGGGAGATGACTGCGTCAAATATCTTCAGCCAGACCCTCACCGGTGGTTTGAGGTGGTACAGTTGTCTTCTGATGGCGTAGAAGGTTCTGCAGGCTTTTGCTTTCAGGGTTTCTATTGCTGCTTTGAAGCTTCCTGATTGGCTGAGCTCCAGCCCCAGGTAGGTGTAGCTGTTGGTTTTCTCCAGCGTGGAGCCGTTCAGTGTGAATTGTGGGGTGGAGGCTTTATTGTGGCCCTTCTTCTGGAATACCATGACTTTGGTCTTCTTCTGGTTGATGGGTAGGGACCATGTGGTGCTGAATTTTTCCAGCACTGACAGGCTTTCTTGGAGGTCTTTCTCGGTGGGGACCAGGAGTAGGAGGTCGTCGGCGTATAGCAGGAACTTCACCTCCCGGTCATTCAGGATGAGGCCTGGGGTTGGTGAGGCCTCCAGGGCTGTAGCCAGTTCATTGATATAGATGTTGAAGAGCGTTGGGCTCAGGCTACAGCCTTGTCTGACCCCTCGGGCCTGTTGGAAATATGCTGTCCTTTTTCCATTCACCTTCACACTGCACTGGTTTCCGGTGTAGGAGCTCTTGATGACGTCGTACATTCTTCCTCCTATTCCACTCTCTAGGAGTTTTAGGAGTAGGCCTGGGTGCCATACTGAGTCGAACGCCTTCTTAAAATCTACAAAGCAGGCGAATATCTTGCCTCTTCTGGTGTTGTGGACGTGCGTCTTGATGAGGCTGTGCAGGGTGTAGATATGGTCCGTGGTGCGGTGGTTTGGCATGAACCCTGCTTGGCTCTGGCTTAGGCCTCGTGTTGTGTGAGGAAGGTGAGGATTCTGTTATTGATGATGCTGTTGAACAGTTTCCCCAGCGTGCTGCTGACGCAGATCTCTCTGTAGTTGTTGGGGTCATAATGGTCCCCATTCTTGTAGATGGGGGTTATGAGGCCTTTGTTCCAGTCTTCGGGGAAGTGTCCAGCATTGAGCACGAGGGTGAATAGCTTTGCCACTGCCGCGTGTATTGCTGGAGGGCTGTATTTGATCATCTCTGGTAGGATGCCGTCAGGGCCACTGGCCTTTTTGCCTTTCAGCAGGGCAATTCTTTCCTGTATATCTTTTATGGTGATTGGAGAGTCCAGAGGGTTCTGGAAGTCTTTGATGACTTTCTCCATGTCCCTCAGTTTGGTGATTATCTGTTGCTGTTCTGGAGTTAGGTCTTCTTCTGGGATGTTTTTGTAGAGACCTCTGAAGTAGTTGAGCCAGATGTTGCCATTTTGGATGTGGAGGGAGTTTTTCTTGGGTTTTGTGCCCATATGGTGCCAGGTCTCCCAGAATGAGCTGTCCTGCAGGGAGTCCTCTAGTTGCTCTATTTTGTGGGAGAGGTACCTCTGTTTCTTCTCTCTGAGGGTGCCTTTGTATTGCTTGCATAGATTGTTGTAGGCTTTCCTCACCTCCCTGTTGTTGGGATCCCTGTGTTTTTGGTTGGAGGCTGTTCTTAGGGTATGGCGTAGTGCTCTGCAGTCGCTGTCAAACCATTTGTGGGACTGTATATATATATATATATATATATATATATATATATATATATATATATATCAGTAGGTGACAAGCAAATACGGTTGCAAAGCATAATACAATACCATAAAATAAAAAGGAATAAAAGTTAGAAATACCAAAGAAATCTCTGAAGTCTGTCTCCTAGGCTCCAGGGCACATACTTAATCAATAAGAGATCCTCAACCTTCTCACATGGCTTCCAGCTGCAGCCCTCCATTTGCCCCAATACTGTACTAAATTTCCATACTGCAGTCCACTGTGTATTACCACATGCACAGTACTTCCAGACCTGTAGTATCTGAACAGGAACCAGAATATTACTTTATCATTTTCAATGTCTTCCTATAGCAAAAAGGCTGAAAAGAAGGGAAAGTGCAAAAACTAACATTAGTGTCCTGAATAATGATGATAAGCTTGCATTGTCTTCAGTCATTTTCATCCTTTGTAGTATAACTGTTATTTCACTTTTTGGCCATTGTGTACGGAGGAGTTTACTGGCTATTTATATGGTAGACTTTATTAACCTATTGTACTTTCTTTTAGCAGAAAAAAAGGCTCGAAAGTTCTCCCTAGCAGTGATCTAACAGCGTTGTTAAAAAGATCCATCCCATATTCACCCTGACTTGCCAGTATATACAGATATAGCAAATGCCAAAGGTAGCCTGTCACTTCATATAACTGTATTTCATGTTTTATACCACTTACAAAAGAGCGTCTGGTGTTATTTGGAAGCCGACAGTCTCTAGTTCTATCGGGAACAGAGAAATCTCTAGTTAAGAATCTGAATAGTCTCTGTCCGCTCATTAATATTCACTGCGCTGTGACGTCACCTGAGTACAGAGAATATCAATGAGAAGATCCTCTATAAATTATGATATATTTTAGTTTATTCCATATCAATTGCTTATTTTATTTAACTAGTAACACTCTGATATCTAATCTTATAATATGGAGTCTGGATATATGTGACTGCACTTTTATAAAGGCCACGTCCCTAAAAATGGCCACTCCTGCTTCTGTCGCAACTTGCACTCGCAAATGACCCTGTGCAGGGCTCTTTCAGGTTGACTTCTATGTAGTCTGGAAAGTGGTTTGTATAAACTGCCGTATATGCTTTAGTAATACCTGATACTTTATAATGGGGGTTATTTTGATCTTGCTGTGGGGCTTCCTTTCTATATAGAAGATATTACATAGGTAGGCCTGATGTATACTACCATATTACTGTATGGAGCCATAATACTGCACCCATAGAAGTGTATAGGACTTTTCAGTACCCTCGTATGCCTCTGACCTATCTGTTGTATTCTGTTCAGACTACAATGATGAAATGCTGTGTTTTGGAGATATTCTCCTCTAGAAGCATTGTGGAGAAGACATTGCCATATGCTGTAATAAAAACCGCACTAACTTTCTCCAAGTATTGTCTCTGCATTTGAGCTCCTGTTTATTGACACCCTGCGACCCCTGTGCTTTATGGATTTCCACAAACAATGTTGTTGGATAATGAGTTACCGGTAAATTCCATATTTGCTGCTGGAGTATTATTTTACCTTGCTGTAACGAATCATGTCACTGGCAGTACGACAGTCTTGTCAGTAGGGGGCAGTGTGTCTACAAAAATACATTATGAAACAAAGGACGCATACAAAAAGCAAAGGCAGACCTCAGTGAATTCACATGGCATTTTACTGAAACCTGATAATGGTAGCTTACCAGGAGCCTACTTAATATCTTTCAGCTATTATGTCATCTCTATATCTTATCTGACAGTTTTCAAAATCAGCATTTTATGTACAAGTAGCGCAGTGCCTTAAAGGTCAGACGCTGTTACAAGAATGCACCATGCTGCTATACTTTATGATCTGGACATTTCACACACAATATCCATTATATGCCACTGGTAACAGTGCTGTATTGTATTTATCAACTACCGTAACGTGACCTTGACAAGAGGGGCCCAACCTGAAAAAGAAATCACACGTTTGTAGTTTACTTTGTAACATATTATTTTATTATTGTTATTATTACTATAGTATAAGGCATAATAATATCAATGTTGGTCATAATATTGCAGAAATATCAAAGGCGCAACGCATGTAGTTGGCTGCAGTAGGTAATGGGCCCCTATATCTATCATGTGTCACTTATAATAGGGCCCCCATATCTACCATGTGTCACTTATGATATAATAGGACCCCTATATCTACCATGTGTCACATAATATAATAGGTCCTCATATCTACCATGTGTCAGACATAATATAATAGGGCCCCCATATCTACCATGTGTCACATATAATAGGGCCCCCATATCTACCATGTTTCACTTATAATAGGGCCCCCATATCTACCATGTGTCAGTTATAATATAATAGGGCCCCCATATCTACCATGTGTCGCTTATGATATAATAGGACCCCCATATCTACCATGTGTCACATGATATAATAGGGCTCCCATATATACCATGAACCATTTATAATATAATAAGGCCCCCATATCTACCATGAGCCGCTTAAAATATAATAGGGCCCCTATATCTACCATGTGTCACATATAATAGGGCCCCTATATCCAGCATATGTTACTTTTAATACAATAGGGCCCCCTTATGTACCATGTGTCACTTACAAAATTAGTGGGTTCTTATAAGGAAGGGGCTGGATCCCTTGGCCCCGTCAGGCATCAGGATTCAGAGATGACTAAGGGGCTAAGCTCATGAATCTTGTATCTCCCAATTATTGGTGTAATGTTAGAGAGATATAAGGGAGCTGCTCAGTAATGAATTATTAGAAAGCATGGGGTTCACACAATGCTCTAAGAGTTCAACTGGGGTCTAAAGTTCCAAGAAGGTCCTCTTAAACTCCAGTGTAAAGTATATGGTAATAAGAGGGCAAATTAGAATACGTCCCTGTGACCAGGGGTGTAACTTGAACCTCCTGAGCCCAAATGCAGAATATGTAATAGGGCCCCCACTTACCATGTGCTATCTATAACACTGGTGTCTTTTTATGTTGTACAGAGGCTTTTGGGCCCCCTTAAGCTCCAGGACCTGACAGCGATTCCTACCTTTGCACCCGCTATACCTGTTCTCCTGCCTGTGACATATATATTCCAACATATTCTGCAACGCTTAACAAATTCTCATCGCTCACTGTCCCATATACGGCTCATAATCTAAACTCACTATCAGTATGTCTGTCGAGTGTGGTAGGAAACTGGAGTACCTGGAAGAAACCCACGCAAACAAAGGGATGACATACAAACTCCTTGCAGATATTCTCAGTTTGATATGTTGAATACATTTTATATTGCACTACTATATGATTTCAATGTGTTTTTCAAGGCGGAATCCGTCTAAGGATGGGTCATGTCACTTTTTTTCCCTCTAGCTGAAAAAATCTGAATCTGGAAAAAACCTGCTACTGATTCCTAATTAAATGAATGGGAGGCGTTTTTTGAGGCGGAATATACCCTTAGATAGCACAATATGTGCTCCAATATTTTGGCTACATTTTGGTGTCCTAGCACACCATATAACAAAAGACTCTATGAGGACTGTTAGAACGATTTATCCTAAACCTGACAGTGAATAAATCACGTGGCTACATCGACATGACGGCAATAAGAAAAACATCCATACAACACATCATAAAATTCTATTTACTTTTCTAGCTTTTCTTCGGCATAGATGCCGGCATTTCCTTGTGTTCCAGGTCCGTTCTCAGTAGAGTAGAGGTCGTGTTCTCAGTCACATTTGTGTTTTATTAGGTTTTAATGACACACATTTTCCACTGTTTAAATCAGGTTTTATGTCACAAACCTGGAAAGTACCTTCAGAGCAGCTTCAAATGTAACCGTATCAGTTTTTTAACGGCAAACTGAAATTTCCCACCCACAAAGTGATATGCCTGAGCATGCACGGGTCCCGCATTAATAACACTTGGATCAGGAACAACATTAAAAATCTTGTCACCGTGAATTAAAATGTTCTGTTCAGCATTTGGGACGGGAGTAAATGTCATTCTCTGCTTACTGGCAATAGTGGACTTCATATTAAATCTGTCTCTACCGCAAATCCATTGGTATTCTATGCAGAGCAGAGGGTGGAAGTACGACTTATTGGTGAAGGTTCATGGGATGCTTCAATATCTTAAAAAGAAGGGATGACTATATCCCACATATAATGCGGCATATTATTACATGGCCTATAGAGGGTGTCATGATAAGTGGGCACCCCATTATAATGCCTACATACTCTGGTAGCCAAGACAAGAAACTAGAGATGGGCGAACCTCTCATGATTTGTTTTGGGTTCAGGACCAAGAATTGGGTCCACTTAGCTCTTTAAGGGTAAGTTCATACCGGGGTTTTTGGGCCAGATTTTGAGACGGAGGCTTCCTCAGAATCCAGTCCAAAAGAAAGGCTACAACTGGATGCGGGTGCAGTGCAATGGCATTCCACTCCGGATTAGGTCCAAATGAAAAGGCCTAATCGGGAGGGGAGTGTGGATTAGCCGCAGAATCCGCGGCAAGAATGGTCATATTGCTTCTTTTATCCACTACTAGGTAGTGGAAAAAAGAAGTGAGCGGCTCCCATTGACGTCAATGGGAGCCGGTTTTGGCAGCGGATCTTGAGGCGGTTTCCACGTCAAAATCCGCTGCCAAAAAACTCTGTGTGTACTTACCCTAAGGCAAATACAGTTAAAAATAAATAAAAAAAAGTTATACCAAAGTGAAAGTGACCTTATTATACTCTGGGGTCTCTTCAGATCAGAGTGTATAATATGTAGAGGCCCAGGAGAAGTGTAAAAATAAAAAAACATTCATACTCACCTCTCGTTACCTCTTTTGGGCCTCTTTGCAATGACCGGCACTCTCTCTCCACCGCCTTGGTGACTTCGAGCACTGGTCTCACCTCTGAGGCCTGTGATTGGGCCTCAGTGGTGACATGGACAAGCCCAACATCATATTGTCTTGCCACTTGGCATGGTGGCCCAATCATAGGCCTTAGCAGTAACCCTGGGCGCATGACCTCACAGGAGAGCACCAGACGCTGTGAGGAGGCCCAAAGGAGGTAATGAAAGGTATGAATGCTTTATTTTTCCTCAGCTTCCACCTATTGAAGTCTAAAGTCCCAAGAGTATAATGCAGTGGCCATTTTTATTTGTCCGAAGCGAATCACCATTTTCTTAGGTTTCGATAAAAACAATTTGGAATATTCCAGTCAAATCCCATTCGTAACTAAGCAATTCAGCAACCTCTAGGAGAAAGCACAGCACACAGTCTTTAGCGGTGCACATTATCAGCCTGATTTATTGGACAATTCACATATCTTGTGTAAGGCATATAACATGTAATGTTCCATAGGTTGTAAGCATAGTCACCGTCCACCACGTGCGAGATAATTGAACAAGACAGTCTCCAGCCTCCACCTAACTCCATTTCTCCTACAACCAGATTATTCTTGACAAAGGTCATCATCGGACCAAAACGTTACATATTGATCTGGATACTGTCTTGTAGAATTATCTCCCATATGGTGGAAGACATCCATGCTTACATCCTATGGAACATAGTAATATATATGTCTTACACAATATATGTGAATTGTTCAATAAATCGGACCAGTAATTTGCCTTATTAAAGAGTATGTCTTGTGGTTTCTTATCTTGGTTGCATTGGTTTGGAGAACCCGACCACACTAGCGCCACATCTCCAGTACCATTGCTATTTTACTACATACTTTAGTAGGGCATATAGTAAGATGTCGGGGTGGTATGGCACTGAAAAATGTAAGATCTGCTCCAGTCAAGTACCAAAGACATTTGTATATGCTTTGCATTTAGCTAACCAACCAAGGCCTGTTGCCAATTAAACAATCACGGTAATAGGAAGCAACACAATGCTCACTTATTCTGGTAGTTATGAAGCTACTCGACTTCATCATTAATTGAAACCATATTAAGCGTGACTATTACCGAATTATGATATTACAGTCATTGTCTCATGGAAGAAACTACTATTTAGACTTGAAGCTGATTCTTACAGGTCAACCATTAGATAGCAGTGGTCATTAGCTGATATTACAAGTGAAATGTAGCATTACATGCTAGCCCATATAACTACTTGTTGGCTATCACATAAATCAGCTGAACCAAGACCCACTGAGATCTGGTTCACATCTGCGTTCGGTATCTGCTTGGGGAGCCCCCGAACGGAATACCAAACGCATTACAAAGCGGTGAGGAATGAAAGCACAGGGACCCCATAGACTATAATGGGGTCCATGTGTTTTCTGCATGGTGTCCGCATGAATTATGTGGAGAGGAAAGTAATTCTTGAAGTACTTTCCTCTCCACATGACTCGTGGGGACACCACCCCGAAAACACTCAGACCTCATGGGGTCCGTGTGCTTTTAATGCTCATCTCTTTTTAATTTGTTCCCCAAGAGGACTCCCCAAAAGGAATACCGAACATAGATATGAACCAGGCCTAAATGTTAACTAATATATTGGGGTTTTGAGTGGAGGAACTGCTCCGTGACATCTGTATGACCTAATAGGACATCATGGTCAGGCCCAAAAGTTTTTTCCATATTGATGACCCATCTACAAGGGTAGGTCATATGTATGTGAAGTACTGGAGTCTGACACCCAGACCATACATAGATCAACTGCTTCAACAACCTCCGGGGAGTAGAAGGGGAGTGTGAGTAACTGCTCCTATTAATAGGGCTGCAGCCCCATCCACTACATAGCGGTGGCTCCAGATAATTTGAAGTCTGCTCTTATTACTAGAATTGGCACATCTGCATGTACTCCATATCCAAAGCTGTAACCTCTGGTGCTCAGTGGCTGCTGGAATCCATTCATCCATTTAGGGCCAGAAAAACTCTTGAAGCTTTTAATATGGAAGTCTATTTAAAATGCATATCCTTTCTATGGCATGTGTTTCCATCAGGTTTTTTTTTTTGCCATCCTTTTTTTTTTTTAATAACAAAAGCATTAGCCGTGTAGTAAAACCTTCATGTGAACCCCGAGCCTTAAGGAGGCGACCTCCATGACCAGTCCTAGCCATATTCTTCAGTACTTACTATAATTCAATTTCTTTGATTTTCTCTCATGAACCCGGTAACTTTTTATTATCCACCTTTCAGAATCATTCATGTGTTATTGTGAACATAGACTGTGTCTCCAAAAAGCAGCCTCAGTCTGACTTTCCCTCAGTCCGTCATTAGATCTTTCCACAGATGACAGATGATGTTACTGCAGCCTACAGCTGGAGACCTATTAGCCAAAGCAAGACCTCAGGTGATTTTTTATCCACGATGGAAATGGAACCTAAAAGAAAGGGAAGGTAGTGTGCAAATGCTGGAAAACTAATAAAATATTAATAATAACTTTAAAAAAAAGCAAAGGTTGGTCAATTTACAGAACATTGCAAAGTGTGCTAAGAGGAAAGAAGAAGAAATGCAAAAAAGAAAATTAATCACTGAAGAATTTAGTTTGTGTTGAATGTTTTATCTCGGATTTTAATATATGAACTTTGTTACAATGTATGTTCCGTAGAAGCGAATTTAATATCAGCTGGCTAGACTGGGGTGCAGAATCTGAGAAATCTCCCTCTTCTTCATTCTTAAAGCTGGTTACATATGACCGTGTGCTATCTAGTGGCCATGAGTGAACAACATGGGTGGCCCATGGAAAACACACAATGTCTCCCATAGTTACATAGTAGATGATATTGGATGAAGACATCAGTCCATCAAGTCCAACCTATAACCCTACAATCCCCTACAGTGTTGATCCAGGGGAAGGCAAAAATGTCCATGAGACTTATGCCAATTGCCCCATTTCAGGGGAAAAAATTCCTTCCCGACTCCAATCTGGCAGCCAGTATAAAAACCCTGGATCAACATGTCCTTAAAATCTACAGTCCATAACCCATAATATTGTTCTCTTTGTGTAAGACATCCAGGCCCTCTATGAACTTGTTTAATGAATCCACCATCACCACTTCCTGGGGCAGAGACTTCCAGAGCCTCGCTGTTCTTACTGTGAAGAATCCCCTTCTATATAGCTGGTAAACTTTCTCTCCTCCAGACGTAGAGGATGTCCCCTTGTCACTGTCACTGGTCTAGGAGTAAAAAGATCCTTAGAAAGTTCTTTGTATTGGCCGCCCCTTCACCAACCATGCTTCCACGGGTCCTTTATTTCAATGACCTAGGACAAGAATAGGACCTGTTTCATATTTTGACCTGATTCATATTTTGCGGCCCGGACTGAGTAACATATTGATGAGTCACATTGTACTGTAATTCATGGCCATGTGTACAGGTAAAAATGAATGAGTGTGCTAACTAGGAAATACCCGGATAACACACTGACCATTCATATGATCATGTGCTAACCAGGGCTAACTCTGCAAAGAGGTATTGACTTTCCTAGGCTGGATTCCTAGGTCCCCAGAAAAGTTACTGATCAGTAGAAGTAGCATTGTAGAAGCAGTACTGTAATTAGGAATGGAGCCAAGGGTCATCAACAGGAGAGCGGTCAGAATGTGACAGGCCAGACTATGATATGGGAATGTAACCAGAAGTGGAGCCAAAGGTCAATGCCAGTAGCAGAACAACAGATACCAAGTAAACAATCCCAAGGTCAGAGTCAGGGGTCAAAACCAGAGTTACAATGCAGAAGAACAGAAGCCAAGAAAAGCTTAATACCTTAATCTACCAACAATGGAGATAAGAGAGAGGTCCATATAAATGGGTGATGTCAGAAGGAAGCATCGGTTGTTTTGGTAATAATATGTTACCATAGCCGGGAACATAAAAGGTGAGCTCAGCAGAGCTGTAGCTTGCAGGACAGTAGAAAAGCCGCAGCCCATAGTGCTGGAACTATCGCCGTAGCAGCAGAGGCAGCTGCCACAGTGCCCGGGACATTAGGGGTCTGGTGACAGCCACTAACGCTGCTATCATTATACTCGGGGGTCTTTTCGGACATTTTCGTAAGAAACATAAAAAACACTGTTACTTACTGCTCCACAATCCGGGCACCCTTCAGCCTAGTCGTCTGATGTCTCTTGACCCCGGCCTGCGTCCCGGGTCATGTGACATCTGACGTAATTGAAGATGGACTACTTCAGAGTCCGACAGCGTAGGAGCCGGGAGATAGGTGAGCAACAGAGTTTTTTTTATGTTTTTCTCCCCCTGGGTCTCCGATTATTATACTCTGGCCAACATATTTCCAGTCCTGGCTAAATTGTATAGAGAATTGTATTTGTAACAATCCTCTTCAGGTATGATGTCATCTTTCAACAACTCCCTTTCCACATACCTATAGGGAAATGTGCATGACATAGAGGGAGGTTTTCGGCTCAGGACTCTCTGTGAGTCAAAGAAGAGTGGCTGCCATACCTAATATATCAGTGTGTTACATGGAGAGCCATTTATTATAACAATATGTATGTATTACTATGTATCACTTATAGTGGCCACATCTTTTCATATTTCTATAAGCAGTTTGCCAGGGGTCTCAGGTGGCAAACCTCTAATGACACTGTGTAATTTTGTAATTTGGGCAGTTATAGAGAGGGAGTAATCCTGATTGACCTCCCCCTTCTTTGCAACCCAATTGCAGGGGGCTGAGGGGACTCATGGTAGCCGGTTCACCAAGTCCGCCATCTTGGTACTCCCAGGGAGGGTACAATAAGAAGATACCACAGTCACAAAACACAAGAAATAAGTATTGCAGTATATTGTACAATCAATGAAGCAAAGCCTTAAGAATAAAAAAAAAAAAAAAAAAAAAAAAAATGTCCGAATTAGTAAATATCATGTTATTTATTCCACAAGATCTCACATGGTGAATGGCATAAAAAATCAAATTGCTATTTGCTGCTCACTTTGCCTCCACCCTAAATAAAATTATATGTACATGCAATTGGCATGAGCCTCATGGGGTTTTTTTGCCTTCCCCTGGATCAACACGGTAGGGATTGTAGGGTTATAGGTTGGACTTGATGGACTAATGTCTTTATCCAACCTCATGAACTATGCAACTATGTAACTATGTATGTAAAATGCTACCAATAAAAACTACAGCTTGTCCTGTAAAACTAAACTCTCACACGGCTTAAATAAAAAATAGGTCTTAGAATTTGTTGACTTAAAAAAGAAGAATACCATAAATAACTTTTTCAAAGTTTATCATGGTACAATAAATGGTGCCGTTACAAAATACACCTAATTCTGCAAAAAACAAGCCTAATACAGGCAGTGGAGAAAAAAAGGTGTGGAGATGAAAAAACATCAACCAAAAAACAAAACCTGGCTGAGATGGGAAGGAGTTAAAGTGTTTCTACAGTGATATGTATGGAAAATTCATTGTTTAATCTCCCATAAGTATGTATTTCTTTGCTAGTTTTAATACAGTAGGAATATTCTGACAAATGAGACAATCCATTCATCCAGTTGTCTGGAATAAGACAATTTACTGTTTTTACTCCACCACAAGGACAGTGCCGAGCGGTGTTGACTAAACCATTATATTGGCAGAACACTCTGTCTGGGACGGACATGTTTTTGCACATTTGTGTTTTAATTCCCTCTTGACTTTTAAAGAAAACACGAAAATTACGTTGAACAAAGAAGAAAATGAAGTCTTTGTGATCAATTGGTTTCACTGTAGAAACACAACAGAGGATTCACAAAGAAAATGCCTGCACAAAAGAAGTGGTTTTAGGTTTCTCTTAATAATAATCTTTTTTGCAAACCCTAAATATTAAATGTGCAGCCAACATGACTAAGAGCTGCATAGGAGGAAGCACAATGGAGGAATGGCTGCCGGATTGTCTCATCCAAGCCGATTATTAAGATTCCTCCGAGACATTGATTAATATTGATGATAAAGTTTTGACCATAAGCAAATAATGGAGGGAAATACGCAAGAAATCTTCTGTTCAGTGGGATAATCAATGGTCCTTGCAAGGTTCGGCCTCATTGCCATATAAGATGGTGGAACAACTCTCGGGGGTAATATGTGAATGTTACTCTCCATTTGTTTTATACTTCCCTTTATCCGTTTTGTTTAGATGAGAGAACTTTATTGTCGTACTGCACTGCTGTTGTATCCATCTGATATATATGATCATCTATAGGACCTCCATTTTTGGATGCTCTGTGGTATTGTAGCTTGTGCCAGTTGGCATTGTGAACTGGTCTTAATATTGTGTACGCTGGTATTGGATGTGACGGGATCATTTTGGCCTCTTAATAATTTTGGTGTACCATGAGAGATCCCATGCACAAGAAATAAAATCTATGCCACTGATGGACTGTCGTAGATTTCTGATATAACTCTTGCCAGTTTTTTGGCATGCGTTTTAGTAAATCTGTCAGGCTGAGACATCCCTATCTTTGCCTGCCTTGATCCCTACCTTGCTCCTCTCACTATTATCAAAAGTGGTGAGCAGGTCGGAAAACGAACAAAGTAGTGTACTTTAAACACATTTTTGGAGCAAATTGCCATGTGAAAAAAATGTGCCCCTTCTGCACCAGAAAACTAGTTTTCCCAGTTTAGTAAATTCCTCCAATTGTTTTTGTATTTCCTTGAGTTTATAACTTTCAAGTATTTGTGTCTTCTATGGAAACATTATAAGCTGAGGAATGAAGTTATCTTATTGAGCAAATACCAACTGGTAACATTTTTTAGTTAGGGAACTACGGTATGTGTTGTTTTTGCGGGTGTCCTTACATACATAACCATATCATGGCTCTGTTCTACCTAGTGTTGTAACTAGGAATGGCGGGGCCTCGTACCGAACTTTTGACATGGGCCCCTCACTCAACCGCTCCCTCTTACATTCCTGCATGAACTACTATGCCCCATAGTGGTTCCTGCACAGATTATGATGCCCCATAGTGGCCCCTGCACACAGTATTATGCCCCATAGTGGCCCCTGCACAGAGTATGATGCCCCATAGTGGCCCCTGCACACAGTATGATGCCCCATAGTGGCCCCTGCACACAGTATGATTCCCCATAGTGGTTCCTGTGTACAGTATTATGCCCCATAGTGGCCCTTGCACATAGTATTATGCCCCATAGTGACCCCTGCACACAGTATGATGCCCCATAGTGGTTCCTGCGTACAGTATGATGCCCCATAGTGGCCCCTGTACACAGTATGATTCCCCATAGTGGTTCCTGCGTACAGTATTATGCCCCATAGTGGCCCTTGCACATAGTATTATGCCCCATAGTGGCCCCTGCACACAGTATGATGCCCCATAGTGGTTCCTGCGTACAGTATTATGCCCCATAGTGGCCCTTGCACATAGTATTATGCCCCATAGTGGCCCCTGCACACAGTATTATGCCACATTGTGGACCACCCATGAATAATTATTATACTCTGGGGTCTTTTAAGACCTGTAATATGCTGCAATATGACACCCATAAAAGTCTGCTGGGCCCTACCTTGGATTCACAAAGATTCACAAAGACTCCATATGTCTCTTGATTTTAACAAATTGCAGTATTTTCATCCAATTATCATACCACCAAGCTGTTCTCCCATAGAAGTATGACCTCTCTTGGCCTAGATACATTTATTACTAAAGTCCATCACAACCAATCACATCATAGCTGTTGCCTTTCTAAATTTTCTATAAGAAAATGAAATCCTTGTTTACTTAGGTTGCTATATGAAGTATTACCTCTTTCCTGTGAATTTGTTTTCATAAATGCCCCATATCGACACTATTGTATAGCGTTTCAGCCAACCAAAATTTTTCTTGGAGACTGCTCCATCTTTACCATGCCCAATCTATGTGGTTACCAGTTAACCACATTCCCGAGAGAACGTCTACATTCTTATGAAGCTCAGGTCTTGTAGAGTTAGCAAATGAGGACTTTCTTATAGAAATTTGGCCAGCAAGGAAGAGAAAAACATATTTGTTATAAAATGACAACTCAACTGGGGGTCATTGGTCAGACAAAGGCCGTTGTTATAAAAGAATATGTGTGCCCATATTACAGCCAAATGTCCCAACCTGAAATGACAGCATTAGATCCCTATGATGATGTCAGTCCAGGTCAATTGACCCAACAAGGCATTTGGCTGTAATATACTCATGTAAAAACTGGCCGTTATATAAGCAGCTCATGGTCTTCTTATAAATATATGATCTTAGGGCCATCAGTCAAACGTAGAACCAGAAAAAGACCCCATTGTATATCTAGTCTGCCCATATATTATTACCATTTTATCATAGGGTAGTCAGGTATTTATCCCAGGTATTAGGAAGAGCAATGACAGCGAAGTCTAAGAGCACCAGCCATTACACCAGCCTACCCAAAACAGTGAAAAAGGAAGTCGACTCCCAGTTCATCTTGAAGTAATGGTCGATAAAGCACAGCAATACTTGCAGGTCACAGTTTCGGTGGGCACCTTAATGAGGTAGTTGTTGGATACATCATGACGGCATAGCAGCACACAGAAGTTACTCAGAGTTGGAGTTGACGGCCTGCAAAAACTCACAGTACCATACCCGTTTACATAGGGGTCATGCTCATCTGCTACTCTAAGCTGCCACTGCTGCTCACTCTTCTGGTTTTTGGAAAACTCCAGGTTATTCTACAATAACCCTACATAGATGGGAAAATGCATTGATGGCACCAAAGTCCCCAGACCAGACTCCTAGAAGACACAGGAAAACTCCTAATATAGTCAGTTTTCTCATGTTACAGTAAAGCATCAGACCACAGCACTTCTAGGCACCACTTGCTGCACAGCCAATGGACGCAAACACCTCATTATTAGGGTTGAGCCGATCTTGAAATTTCAGGATCGTTCTTAAAATCCGATTTCCAATCATTTTCCATTCGAACCCGATCCCAATTCTGATCCCAATGCAAGTCAATGGGATTTTTTTAATAATCGAAGATTGGATTTGAAAAATTATCCTATTCACTACACAGCATGTAGTCTAAAAATTTTTACATTTTTGGACTCCACGCTGTGTAGTGATTAAAACAAAATCCCCCCTGGTGTCCCCTTACCTGCACAGATCCACTGCCGCTCCCAATTCTTTTTGTTCTGGTCCGGCCCGGTCTTGGTCTCTCCTTTGCAGGCCTTCAGAGCGCAGCCACCTCCCTAGGTTAGTGTTAGAGATGATGGGAGTAGGCGGGGCTTGCTGTGGCTTAGGAAAGTGTAAGCGGGGAGACGTGAGTGCATCACTCATATCTCCCCTCCCAGTACCCGCCCACACTCTCCTAAGCCACAAGCCCCACCTTCTCCCAGCATCTCTATAATACTGTACTAGTCTAGGAAGGTGGTGGTGGGGGGGCAGGGCGCTCTGAAGGCATGTGAAGGAGAGAGGACCGGACCAGAAGAGGGCAGCGGCAGCACTTCTGTGCAGGTAAGTTGAGCGAAATTCGCGAGTAGATAGATACTACTGTACTTTGACTTGTCTAGTAGATAGACAAGTCAATGTACAGTAGTATCTATCTACTCGCGAACTTGCCTCGTCGTCCTCACAGCAGCGCAGCACACAGTGATTTACCGCAGCTTGCCACTCTTCTGCTTCGTCCCTGTTTTAGCGTATATTCAGCTGAGTGTACGGTAAAACAGGGATGAAGCAGAAGAGTGGCAGGCTGCGGTAAATCCATAGGAATGAATGGACGCAGCCGGCATGCAGGGGGTTAAGCGGCCGTCCGCTTCCACTCATTCCTATGGGTGCTAAGCTTTTCCCACAATGATTGGCCAGTAGCCAAGCATTGTGGGTAATAACCTCCGATCTCGATCCTGCCCGAAAAGATCGGGATCGGAATTCCAATCGCCATCATGAAATTTACTCGATCGCCGATTGGAATCCGAAGATTTCCGATCCCGATCGCTGAACCCTACTCTTTATACCACCTCTTATCTAGAAAATACTAGAACAAGTAGTGGCGCAATGACTCAGCAATACCAGTGAGGCTAGGTTCACATCTCCTATGGAGACTTTGCTGCAGAATCTGGCAAAAATTTTCGGAGAGAAAAGTCTTGCACGGCAGATACCCGACAGACACAAGGCAGACCCCATTATAGTTAACCGCTGTTTTAGCAGATGGGCTCGCCATCAATTGGGTCCACTGTCTCAGTGGTCAGGTGCAAACTGCCCTAGGACGCTGGGCCAGAAGGCAGCAGGAGCTCCGGGGACAGGTGAGTATGGATTTTTTTATTTTTCATCTTCCCTGGCAGAAATCATTCCCTTTAATGCTATAACAGTGGAAAGTGGTAGCTTCCAACACCTTACATAAGTATGGGACCTAATAAGGGGCCCATGATTGTTTTTGTCTAGGGGACCAGACACCTCTCTGTCCATCCCTGCTAAGTGCTCATATACATGGCAAAGTGGTACATGAAGTTCTTATGTTGGCACATGGAGCGATATGACTTGTCCATGAAGAATTATTTCACCCCTAGGTTTCATGGACACGACCAAGTGTGGAGCCCTTGTGTTTTCTGATATACTGTTCTGATATACTGTTCAGATGTTTATAGATCAGGTTCTATAAGATATCCGAACTGAACAGAGGATCAGAACACATGGGGGCTGCACATCGGGGCTGTGTGCATGAAACCTTAGATGTAAAGCCTCTAATGAAACATACCGCTATATGACTCTGCATGGGCGTCATAATATGGCCATGCTCAGAAGGCCTTAGTCTAAATAAGTTCTTTTACACAATCACACACATATTGGTGTGTGTAATCAGAAATGGCTTCATTTCAGCATGTGACATGGATATTAAGCCCATACATAATGATCTCTCATCCCCTTCCCCGGACTGATATACGGTAGCAGACTATTAACATGTATTGACATCTAAATCTCATCCGGTCTTTAATACTGGAAATGATGTCAGTTCTGCCTTGTCTGAATGAGACTTTAATAACGCCCACGATGTATGGAGCAGAATTGTGCAGATGTGCATGCAGCATCAACTATGACAGAGATGTTGTCAATGCTGCGCACGGATCAGTACACGATTAAGATATCAGGAGCGATCACTGGAGCTTACTGACAGATGGCTCAATTGTTTGCACCTGTTTATCCTGCATTACAAACGTCTGGAATGAATTATTCTGCTTTGTGTTAGACACATTTCACCTTTCCACACATGACGTACCCTTGCAACATCTTTTCTAAAATCACATAAGCCTGAGCTCTCTTTAACATGAGGTCAGGGAGGGAAAGTCTTCTGCCAAATACTGAACATGCCTCATGTTTTCCCTTCCGGCTTTCACTTGTCATAAAAATGATTGTTATTATTAATCAGAGCTTTCCTTCCCGATGGCTGCCAGGTGCATATCCTGCTGGGTTACATGCATGGCTTTATCTAAAGTGCTATTTTGGAAGTTGCAGACGTGAGATCTGTGCATCTGCAAATTGTATTACCGCTCATCTGTGCATGACATCACAACATTACAGACGAGTAGCCTGTGCCACAGAGCGCAGAGGCCATATGGATCCTTATAAAGAGCCACACATCCTCCCTATAACTCCGGCACAGGCTCTGTCCCCATAAATCAGGTACCATGCCTTGCTGGAATGTCACAGACACTTTTTGGTGTAAACAGGAACAGTTTATTTCTCATGTAGACTCTTTGCAGTTACGTTTATTTAAGCATGTATAGTCTCTAAAGGAGATCCAGGACCAGTATGCACCCAGGATGGAGGAAGACTGGATGGCTGACTCTTGTGCTAACCTTTTGTGCAGCTATGGATTTTAGGAAGGCCACAACATGCCCCACCTAGACATTGTTGCACCAGTCTCTTGCACACTACGCCCTGGCACCTCCAGTTACTACCTATTTCTTGATTCACCTTAGAGGTTGTCCCATTAAAGACACTTATTCCTTAGGCTTCATGCACACAACCATGTAGCATGTGCTACTAGCTGACCTGTTATATATGATAGTAGCCCCATACACACGTCCATGTATTATCATGGGCCCAAGTATGGCCCATGGCAAAATTCAGGACAGGTTCTATACCTGTCCATTTTGTGGGTCCATGGAGGCATGAGCAGCAGAAAGATATCAACCATATGCTGTCCTTGCTGTTGAACCAGAAACCCAGCACATGTACACAGTTCTGTGCATGTAGCCTTATCCACAGGATAGGGGATAAGTGTCACATTGATGGTAGTCCAGCGATTAGGAGATCAAAAGTCCCTCTGCATCCACCCTGTAAATGAAGCACCATTCACTTCTATGGGACTACCGAGGCTTATGAAGATTGAAGGCCTGACAGCTCCATACCAGTTAGAGGAACGCTGGACACACACATGCACCAATGCTTCAAGGACTTTCAGTCCTCCTTTCTCCTGATCACTGTGGGACCCAATGGTTGGAAACCCAGCAAAATGACTCTTATACCCCATCCTATGAAGAGAGGGTAACTGAAGGGAACAGCGCTGCGGGAAAAAATGTGATGGGTTGCATTTTTCCTGCAGCACTTTTTTGCTGTGGCCCACATGGGGCTTAGCCTAAAACAAAGTTAAAAACTAATACTTGGACATGGAGCCTGTGGAAAACTAAAGTAGGAAAAGTTCAAAACACCCCAAATTCCCCATATGATAATGCAAATTACTGTTAATTTTTTTTTTTTTTTAATAAAGTAGAAAAAAAAAACCCTATATAAATTTGGTATTGTATCATTCTCAACCACATAATAAAGTTAAAGGGATCTTACGATTTGACTCCCTTTTTTTGTAACTAACACGTAGGAATAGCCTTAAGAAAGGCTATTCTTCTCTTACCTTTAGGTGTCTTCTTCGCCCCGCCGTTTGGTAGATATTCCGTTTTCCGACTTTATGCAAATTAGTTCTCTCGCAGCACTGGGGGCATCTCCAATGCTGCGAGAGAACTCTCTAGAGCCGCTCCATCTTCTTCAGGAACCGGCCTCTACGTGTCGTCTTCCGGCCTGGCTTCCAATCTTCTACGAATGCAGAGTCGGCTCTGCCAGCAGGCCCCCGGCAGAGCCAACTGCACCTGCACGCGGCCATTTTTTTGTGGCCGCTTACTGCAAGAGCTCATGTAAGCGGCCAAAAAATGGCAGCGTGCAGGTGCAGTCAGCTCTGACCGAGGCCCACTGACAGAGCCAACTGCGCATGCGTAGAAGATTGAAAGCCAGGCCGGAAGACGACACGTAGATGCCGGTTCCTGAAGAAGATGGAGGCGGTGCTGGAGAGAGTTGGATGCCCCCAGTACTGTTTGAGCGCTGGGGCCCGCCTCTAGTGCTGCGAGAGAACTAATTTGCCTAAAGACAGAAAATCAAATATCTACCGAATGGCGGCGCGGAGAAGACATCTAAAGGTAGGAGAAGAATAGCCTTTCTTAAAGCTATTCCTACGTGTTAGTAAGAAAAAAAGGGATTCTAATGATAGGATCCCTTTAATGTGTTATTTTGTTGCACATTAATCTCACAAAAAAACAAACCCTCATACAGCAATTTCGACAGAAAAATAAAAAAAAGTTATGGCTCTTGGAAGATAGGAAGAAAAAGCTAAAATGAAAAAAATAGAAAGTCACTCAATGGATTAATAAATAAGAGGAACAGAAGTAACTAGAAGTGAAGGGGAGGTTTCAATAGAAAGTTGTATAAATTTAGTTTAGCACCAATGTCCAACGTCTAATATGTATGGGGTATCCTTTACCCCTCTTTATGTTATATTATTTGGTTTGGCTGACTGAGGTTAAAGGGCCGATCGCTGATGGATTTGTATTTAGAGAAAGGGCAAAGAGCAAAACCTCAGAACAAGGAGCCATATATACAATGCTTATAAATGATCTGAAATATTCTGTCTCAAAGCCTCCGTCTATAAATTACTGGTGGAGGTTTCCTGAAGCCCTGATGGTAGAATAACAATGGTAAACTGCATCATAACTATTAGCCCTTCTTAATGTCGGCCATGATATATAGCATTTCTAAGGGTCCTGAAGTTGGCTGAGCAGCAGAGTGACTCCTGGCAGACTAGGTCAGGTCAGCAACTACTCACTGGACAAATGCAATTTCCAAGCACTGTCGAGAGATATGCCAAGGTCAGCAATGGGTCAGGAAGTAAAGGAGATGGTGAACACATATCAAGTGCAGGATGGAGAGGCCAGGCTAGGTCAGAACCATACACTCAGACAAGAATATCTCAGACACTCCTAATTGTATCTTAAGGATAACTTCTAACAGTGAGTAATGTATGTCCTCCTGTCAGGCTACTGTTCTTTCACCCCACCATATCTGATGCTGATGCACTCACCACCAATAGTGTCGAACATTGTTTTTTTGTATATAGAGTAGTGGGACACTGTCATGCAAAATGAGACAAAACGAGACATTACAGATTAAAAATTTAGTTTACACTATAGGAGTCAGGGACCTGCTCGAAAAAGCTTACAATCTATGAAGTAGAGGCAGTGATGGAACTACCACCATAGTGGCTGCTGCGGGGGCCACAATCTTCCCTTTCAGCTCTCCAGGGCCACTTTATTCAGACCCCGGAGTATAATGATCAGAAACCCAGGAAGGTGATCAAACATAAAAAATAGTGTTACTCACCTTCCCTTGGCTCCGGCCCTTTTTTTTGGATGTCTTCAATGATGTCACAGACTGCTCAGGCCTGTAATTGGACCTCATTGGTCATATGGGTCACACCACTGTGTCTTATGACCTAATTATAAGCCTCAGCGGGCTCAGAGACCAGAAGACCAACACCGGAGCCCAGGAGAGGTGAGTTACATTGTTTTTTATGTTTAATTATGTTCTCTGGGCTTCAGATTATGAAGGTCTGAAGATACCCCCGAGTATAATAATAGTTTGTAGGTGGTGAACCCTAAAAATTTCAGGTTCTTCCAAATCAGAAGTTTGTGCAATATTTGCAACAAACAATGTAGTGGCCACTATGGGACATTTTACTGTGTGAATGGGCCATTATGGGCTATTATACTGTGCGAATGGGCCACTATAGAATATTATACTGTGTGAATGGACCACTATGGGATATTATATTGTATGGAGGCCGCTATAGAAATTATACTGTATATAGAAGTCACTGTGGGACATTGTACTGTGTGTAAATGGGTTGGTGTTATTCTGTGGGGAGGGGGGGGCAGGGTGCTTTGTCTTGTGGGGGTGGGGGTCCCAAGTCAAAAGTTTGCTTAGGGGCCTGGTATCTTCTAGTTACACTTCTGCATAGAGGGGTTGAAACAAGAGGTAGCAGGGGTGGCACAGGAGGTAGTATTGCTTATACAGTGGACCAACCATTTTTTATGTCAAAGTTTACTATAATTATACAAATAAATAAAGTTGTGTGAGCCGTCACCAGCCATGTCCTTTTATGAGCAGATCCAAAGTGCCTGGACATACAGGGTTACAGTCTAATAAAGACATCATGTCCTATCATATCCCATGGGATAATGTTGGGTGTGGTGTGAACAAAGGAGGGTTCCTTTTAGAGAATGTATCTTTAGAAGTATTTAGAATAAGAATTGTGATAGGTCAGTCTGAAGAGATATGTCTTTAGAATGTGCTTGAAGCTTTTGAAGTTGTGAGTTAATCTGAATGTCCGGGGTAGAGCATTCTAGAGAAGTGGTGCAACTCGGGAGAAATCTTAGAGACAGTGGGGCCACACGGTGGCTCAGTGGTTAGCACCGCAGCCTTGCAGAGCTGGAGCCCTGGTGTTCAAATCCCGCCAAGGGCAAAAAACCATCTGCAAGGAGTTTGTATGTTCTCCCTGTGTTTGCATGGATTTCTATACCATATTCCAAAGACATACTGATAGGGAAAAAAAAGTACATTGTGAGCTCTATGTGGGGCTCACAATCTACAAAAAAAAAAGAAATCTTAGAGATGGCAGTGGGAGGTTCTCAAGTTTATATTGTAATCTATAGTGAATAGGCAGCCAATATAGTGACACAAACTGGAGACATCGCTGTAGCACCTAGACTGATAAAGGGGAGAGTTTAGTAAGGGGAAGACAGATTAGAAGGGTGTTACAATAGTCAAGGCGAGATTGAATCAGAGCAACAATAAGGTTTTTTTTTAGTTTTCATGGTAAGAAATGAACAGATTCTACAGAAGATTTTTTGAGGTGCAGGTGACATGAGCGTGCAAGTGATTGAATATGGAGGGGTTAAAGGAAAGATCGAAGTCAAACATACAGTCCTATGAAAAAGTTTGGGCACCCCTATTAATCTTAATCATTTTTAGTTCTAAATATTTTGGTGTTTGCAACAGCCATTTCAGTTTGATATATCTAATAACTGATGGACACAGTAATATTTCAGGATTGAAATGAGGTTTATTGTACTAACAGAAAATGCGCAATATGCATTAAACCAAAATTTGACCGGTGCAAAAATATGGGCACCTCAACAGAAAAGTGACATTAATATTTAGTACATCCTCCTTTTGCAAAGATAACAGCCTCTAGTCGCTTCCTGTAGCTTTTAATCAGTTCCTGGATCCTGGATGAAGGTATTTTGGACCATTTCTTTCTACAAAACAATTCAAGTTCAGTTAAGTTTGATGGTCGCCGAACATGGACAGCCCGCTCTCAAATGATCTGAAAACAAAGATTGTTCAACATAGTTGTTCAGGGGAAGGATACAAAACGTTGTCTCAGAGATTTAACCTGTCAGTTTCCACTGTGAGGAACATAGTAAGGAAATGGAAGACCACAGGGACAGTTCTTGTTAAGCCCAGAAGTGGCAGGCCAAGAAAAATATCAGAAAGGCAGAGAAGAAGAATGGTGAGAACAGTCAAGGACAATCCACAGACCACCTACAAAGAGCTGCAGCATCATCTTGCTGCAGATGGTGTCACTGTGCATCGGTAACAATACAGCGCACTTTGCACAAGGAGAAGCTGTATGGGAGAGTGATGAGAAAGAAGCCGTTTCTGCACGTACGCCACAAATAGAGTTGCCTGAGGTATGAAAACGCACATTTGGACAAGGCAGCTTCATTTTGGAAACAAAAATTGAGTTGTTTGGTTATAAAAAAAGGCGTTATGCATGGCGTCCAAAAAGAAACAGCATTCCAAGAAAAACACATGCTACCCACTGTAAAATTTGGTGGAGGTTCCATCATGCTTTGGGGCTGTGTGGCCAATGCCGGCATCGGGAATCTTGTTAAAGTTGAGGGTCGCATGGATTCCACTCAGTATCAGCAGATTCTTGAGAATAATGTTCAAGAATCAGTGACGAAGTTGAAGTTACGCCGGGGATGGATATTTCAGCAAGACAATGATCCAAAACACCGCTCCAAATCCTCAGGCATTCATGCAGAGGAACAATTACAATGTTCTGGAATGGCCATCCCAGTCCCCAGACCTGAATATCATTGAACATCTGTGGGATGATTTGAAGCGGGCTGTCCATGCTCGGCGACCATCTAACTTAACTGAACTTGAATTGTTTGTCCAAAATACCTTTATCCAGGATCCAGGAACTGATTAAAAGCTACAGGAAGCGACTAGAGGCTGTTATCTTTGCAAAAGGAGGATCTACTAAATATTAATGTCACTTTTCTGTTGAGGTGCCCATACTTTTGCACCGGTCAAATTTTGGTTTAATGCATATTGCACATTTTCTGTTAGTACAATAAACCTCATTTCAATCCTGAAATATTACTGTGTCCATCAGTTATTAGATATATCAAACTGAAATGGCTGTTGCAAATACCAAAATATTTAGAACTAAAAATGATTAATATTAATAGGGGTGCCCAAACTTTTTCATAGGACTGTATCCCCGAGGCAACTGGTGTGCTGCTTCAGTGTTCTGGTAAGACTGGAGGCTGAAATGGCAATATCAAGGTTAGGTCAGTTAGTTGCTGGTGAAAACAGAAGTAGTTCAGTCTTTGAGAGATTAATTTTCAGAGAAAGGGAAGACATAATATTAGCGACAATAGCGAGACAGTTATTGGTGTTTTGTAGTAATGCAGGGGTGATGTCACAATAGGAAGTATATACTGTAGTTCGACGTCATCAGCACAAAGATGGTACTGAAAGCCAAATCTGGCTACTTACATCTTGGAAGTAAGTATGGAATGGTAACGATCAAAGAGTAATTTAGGGTTATTGGAGAGAGAAGAGATGTGAATGGTAAAATAAACTTGCTTGGCAAGGTGAAGGGCAGAGCTATAGGTTGTGACCATAAACTTGATGTGGAGGAAGTCTATGAGTGTATAGGGTTTTCTCAGCAGACATGCAGCACACTTAGAGCGATGCTGAAGAAAACGTGTCCGTGGTGTGTACCAGGGTGCCGCTGTCTGTGTCAGAAGGTTCCGGTAGAGAAAGAAGCTGTCCCATCCAGTGCACTTTTATAGGTTGAGGCAGGAGTGTCAAGAGAAGCAGGACAGTGAAGACTGTAGAGTGCCTGAGAGGTGCCGGGTGCTAATGGTGCGTAGATTCCTATATGTATAAGAGACAAAGAGTTTTGGTCAGAAATTGGGAGAGAGGATTTAATAAATTCATAAGCGGAATCAGAGGAAGACCAGATCAAGGATATGTATGGGAGAAGAGGAAAGTTGTGGAAGAAAAAAGAAGTTTTGGCTGGAAGACGCAAAGAACAGGCAGAAATTTCCAACCAAAGGAATGACAGGTATTCAGGTGAATGGCCACCTATTCAACACAGGCATGGTTTGTCCACAAAAACAGGAATAGCTCTACATTTATTCCAGATTCATAGAGTGGAATTTCGAGCACTGACCCCTCCTGAGAGGTTGGTATTTGATCGCCCTTTTCTCCTCCATGTCTTGCTCATCTGATCTCTGGAAAAGCAGCTACAATGATATAGTAATACTTAGGTTGAAGTATAAGAACTTCCTATGTATTTCTCATTCCTTTTGTAGCCACTCTTGGTTTTAGTTCCAAAAACGTCAGCAAAATTTGCAAGAAAAAAAAAGCTGCGTTTTCGCAACGTTGGGCCTCAGTCCTATAAAGTGTAAATTTAGACAAGTAGTCTGAAAATGCATCAGATTTGTCAATATATTTTGATATTTTGGCACATTATGACCAACACCCACATATCTAGTATGTCAATTTTTTTTAGCCCAAACGAGATGTGCCAAGACGCACCACATTATGTCAAAGATTTGCCACGTTTACTCCAGTGTCTGGTCATAGCCACAATAGTGAAGCTGTGCCTATGTTTGTGAAAAGGGGCAATTCCTGTTAGCTAAATGGCAGTATTTTATTTATTCCATTTTGTGTCAAATCTTGTCTGGCTAATCCTAAAAGATGATGAATATTTCACATTGATAAACATAATATTTCCATTGATTTATCATTTCATCCCGATTTCAATACTGCATTGAAATAACAAGACTTTTGATGACCATAGACGTCTTCTGAGGTCTCAGTAAACTGTACAAAAACACTCCAAGGAATTTTCATGCTGGTTCTGTAAAATAAATAGTGGAGAAATAGGTGCTCATTTTTTGCTGTTGCTTGCAGTACAAATGGCGTATATATGTTATGTGCTATATTCTGCATTGTAATAGCCTTCCATCCTGTACAGAAGATAAATATGCTTACTCGGGCTGCGGGCTGTTCTTGTTTGCTTTGTGGTTTGCACATTGGCACATCTGATGACCAGGCCAAATCTGTTTCAAGAACATGAATAATCTGTTTGTCTGAGACACACTGAGGAAGAAGTGTACGTTAATACCTGTTTATTAGTAGATCCTTATGAAGTATTTGAGTAAAATAAAATAAGAAAATCCAAATGTGCTAGATATAGCGCATGGTCGGGCTCCTGCGGCTTAAGTTATATCAGACACTTACTTATGTTTTCTAAATTTCGGGTTGGAAAGACTAACACTTAAATAGAGATGTCCATACAGAGATAACCTCGCCTGCCTCCCCGTAGCCCTGTGCTGCCCTTCTACACTATAATTCCCTTGGCAGTTCATAGATGCTGATACAGCTTCGAGGGGCACTTAGATAAATCTGTCTTATTCATATGTAATGTATCTTTATTACATGTATACAGAACATATCCAAGTCCTCCACTGGTTTTAGATATAGTAGACCAGTGCCAAGAAAAGCTCTTCCCTAAATCAAGAACATGCAGAATCTCATCTTACTGCTGCCTCTTTACAGTTTCTAGCTTAATAGCTTCTTATACATACACACCATATGAACACCATTAATGTAGGCAAAACACGTGCCCTAGGCAGCCGCTTACACTGCCTTCCACGTATCAACCCATTTGTAGGTTGGAAGTAACAGCAGGTGTATACACTCATAAAGGGAGTCTGTCACCAGAACCTAGCATATCAATCTAATCCCACAGGTACAGTGGCGTAACTACCGCCATAGCAGCGGAGGCACCTGCCACAGGGCCCGGGACATTAGGGGCCAGGTGACAGCCGCTACCGCTGCTATCATTATACTCGGGGGTCTTTTTGTACCCCCGAATATAATGATTGGCGGACCAGGAGAGGTAAGAAACATAAAAAAACATGTTACTTACCTCTCCACGATCCTGCCAGGCCTCCTTCCCGGCCTGCATCCCGTGTCATGTGACGTCCGACGTCATTGAACAAGGACAGCAGAGCAGAAGGCAGCAGAGAAGACAGCATAGGAGCCGGGGGATGTGATGTTGTTATAAGTATGTTCTATATGTTCTGTTCTGCTTACTTATTCTGCTTTGTCTGCCTAGCAACAGTGAGGTAGTAATGGAGGAGGAGCTGAGCTTAGGGGGAGGAGTTGTTAGACAGGGAGCCATGATGGAGCATGGAATAAAGTGTTCTGATCTACAAGAGTAACCATCTCATAGTGGACTTATTCCAGAAGACCTGCATCCTCACTACAACACTACAGGGGACAGGTAAGTAACAGTAGTTTTTTTATGCTTTTATTCCCCTGGGTCTCCGATTATTATACTCTGGGGTCTGAAAAGACCCCAGAGTATAATATTTGTTTATGGGTGTCCACAGTGGGACATAGTACTGTGTGCAGGGGCCACTAAGGGACATACTACTGTATGGAGGGGCCACTATTGAGGATAATACTGTGTGTAGGGGCCACTAAGGGACATAATACTGTGTGCAGGGGCCACTATGGGGGATTATAGAACACGCAGAAATGGGGGGGGGGGACATGTCAAAAGTTCGCCCCGCCATTCCTAGTTACGCCACTGCACAGATAGATAGGTTAGTGCGGGATTGAGTTGACAGCAATATATTGGTAGTGTAGGCACTGACTCTGGTGACCCTAACCTATCTATCTGTGGGGCTAGGCTTATATGCTAAGTTCTGGTGAGAGACTCCCTATGAGACAACCATACATGTTACCACTTTTATAGAGGATCCTAAAACAAGACTGGCTAAGCACCATACCACACATGACATAGGGTTTGCCAGTTCACCCCCAACCTTATATGTTATAGCTATATGTACATTGCCCCTATATCCCAAAGCGGCCCCTGCAGCTTATATTATGCCCCACAGTGGCACAATAGACTGGTTGCAGGGGGGCCGCTGTGGGGCATAATACAGATGGGCCCACAGTGGACCCTTCAAGCTCTATTATGCCCCACAGTTGCACAACCATGAACTATTATTATACTCAAGAGCCCCAGGGGAGGTGAGAGAACATAATAAACACTGTTACTCACCTCTCTGGGATCCGATGTTAATCCTACCAGGCTTCGGGCCTGTATGGTAATGTGTCAGACGTCACATGGTCTGGGATATACCATTTAGGTCCAAAGCCTGTGCTAGCAGCAACATACAGGCCAAAAGCCTGTGGTAGCAGTAACAGCCTGTTGCCATACAGGCCCAAAGCCTGTGTTAGCAGTAACAGGCTATTACTACTAGCACAGGCTTCGGGCCTATATGGTACTGCTAGCACAGGCTTTGGGCCTAAATGGTAATATCTCAGACCACGTGACTTCTGGGATATTACCATATAGGCCTGAAGCCTGCTAGGATTAACATCGGATCCCGGAGAGGTAAGTAACACTGTTTATTATGTTCCCTCACGTCCCCTGGGGCTCCAATTATTATACTCGAGGTCTGAAAAGACCCCAGAGTATAATAATAGCGGTAGTGGATCATGGCCTGGGTCCGGGCCTATTCACTACCGCCCGCCGCGGCCTATAGTACAAGAGGAAGCGGAGGTGGCAGTGAAATAGGCAGGTAGCGGCCTATTATAAAACAAAAAAAAAGTTATTTTACTTACTGACCTCGCGCTGCTCCCGCTGCAGCCGCCTTCTCTTCTCCTGGCAGTAAGATGTTTGCGTCTCAGTGTAGGCAGCGCGATGATGCCACCTGCGCTGAGACACAGATGTCTAGACCAGTGCAATAGAGCGGCAGCTCTCCTGAGTTAGTATAGAGAAAAAAGAGTTAAAAAAAAAAATAAAAAATCGCCCGTGCTGCCGCCCTCCCCCCCTCCCGGAGCGCCGCCCAAGGCGGTCACCTCGCCTCTTTAGAGGTGTGGTGCTGGCGGTAACAACAGGTGAATGCACCGTTAAGATATCCATACATGTCACAATTTCTAGGGTAAATCCCATAACAATAAATTGCTGCATCAATCAGTGTATACCTGTAGATGTTTGTAGGAGAATATCGAGGTGTCTTCATACTTAGTACACTGCAGGGCCCTTTTACATGGGCATTCCTGCCCATAACACCCTATGATTGACAATAAAGCAAGTTATCAGAACTTCCATTTACATGCAGCAATCTTACATCTATTGGCATTACATAAGTTGTTCACACTGGTGATATGCTGGTTCATAGCTGAGAGTGCTTAAATGGGGTGATGATGTGGAATGGCCGATCCTTGTCCCTGTTTAAGGCCCTGAAGTGTCATAACTTAAGTCTTATCTTTGTATTAGCTGTAGGAATTATACATCTCCCTTTTATCTCTTGTAGCCTCTCAAGTTGACAAACCATGGTAAGACCAGGAAAGAAGCCTCAAGGGAGTCTACTAAGAACAAAGCAGTTGGCTTGCTAGTTAGTGTCTACCTTTTGATCCATAGTTGCATTCATCACTGTGCGGTCTGTCTGACTTAGGTCCTGAGATGGTGCCTCTAGTCTGAGCCACGGAGCAATGACACTGGAAGATCTACTTCTAAAGAACAGCCCATAGTCAAATCTTTAAGTATTTTTATTGTACGGCTGCCTAAGCATTGTAAGAACATTCTTCAATTTCAATGCTGGACTAGAGGCATTGGGTGGTTGTGGTCTGTAAGTCTTTGTACGTTATCTTATTAGTCTACTTCTTGGTAGACTCAGTGGTCTTCTCTGAAATCTGCAGAGAAACCCATTAGAATAATATTATTTGCAATAATGAAGAGGTAAATTATAAAAGAGACATGAATTAATATGGCATGAACTCCATGTGTAGAGCATGTATTTATACTTTGACATCTGGGTGCAACTATTCCCCGATCCTCCACTCTATGTATAGTCTAACAATGGATAAAGACTCATGTCCATCAAGTCCAACCTATAACCCTACAGTGTCAATCCAGACAAAGGCAAAAAACTCTATGAGGCTGATGCCAACTGCCCCATGTCTGGGGAAAAAAAATTGTTTCTAACTCAAAATCCAGCAGTCAGAATAAAACTCTGGATCAACTTGTCTTTACTAAAAATCTAAAACCATAACATGTTATATTTTTCCATTCAAGAAAGACGTCCAGGCCGATAAACTAGCACAATGAATCCACCATCACAACATCCTGTGACAATGAGTTTCATAGTCTCACTGCTATGCTTACAGTAAAGGATCCCTGTGTATGGTGCTGGTGAAACGTTCTCTCTTCTAGGCTTCCCCTTGTCACTGTCACTGACCTAGGAGTAAAACATTCATTAGATTAGTCTTTCTACTGTCCCTTTGTGCTTGTATTTGTACATTGTGATTATATTTCCCCATTGCTGTCTTTTTTCTAAACTGAATAACCCCATCACCTTTACCCAGAATTAGTCACAGAGTCCCATATAGAGACAAGTGAACCAATTCGTAGCGAGTCCGATTCTACCTGAATTTAGGCGGATGCCGATTGCCCCATGTGAGGAAATAAAATCCTCCAAATGTGGCAATTAATATAATACCCTAGATCAACTTGTCTTCACCAAAAGTGTAATACCCATAACTTTCCTTTCTAGAAAGGTGTTCAGGCCCCTCCAAACACATCAACATCTTATGGCAGTGAGTTCCATAACCTCCCTGCTCTTACAGTAAAGCATTCCTGTCTATGATGTTGGTGAAATGTTCTTTCCTCTAGGCATTGAGGATGCCCACTTGTGGCTATCATATCTAGTAGTAAAAAGACCATTAAAAAGGTCTTTGTACTGTCACTTCAAATACATTGTCATTAGATCTGAACTGAGTAACTTCAAGTTTGTACAAATACATGAAGGGACAGCACAAAGAACTTTCTAAGGATCTTTTTACTCCTAGGCCAGTGACAGTGACAAGGGGATGTCCTCTACGTCTGGAGGAGAGAAAGTTTCACAAGAAACATAGAAGGGGATTCTTCACAGTAAGAATAGCGAGGCTATGGAAGCCTCTGCCCCAGGAAGTGGGTAAAAAATATGCAAATCTATTCTCCAGGATGTAATTAGGAGAACAGTGCCTCTGTATGCTGACCTCTAGAGACAGCCCCTTTAACATAATGCATGACTCAGTTAATAAGCCTACTGAAATGATGTGGGGTTTATTGCCAAATTAATATTTCTATTCCAAAAGGAACAGATTCCCAGCTATGGACAGCGCTGTTTCGGTCTTTTGGACCTCCTCAGCATAGCGCAGGGATACTAATTTGGCAGAGTGAGAGACTATAGACCATGGTCAGGGGATAATCGTACACATTAGGGAGAGTGTGTGCCTACATAGGCGTACGGAGATTTACAAGTCATTCCTGCTCCGCTAGGAATTGGTGATGGTGGATTCATTAAACAAGGTCAAAGAGGGCCTGGATGCCTTTCTTGAAGAGAGCAATATTACAGGCTATGGGTTCTAGATTTTGAGGTCACATTGATCCAGGATTTTTTACTGATTGCCAGATTGGGGTTGGGAAGGAATTTGGCAATTGGCATAAGCCTCCTGTTTCTTTTTTTTTTTGCCTTCCTCTGGATCAACACTTTAGAGCAGTGGTTTTCAACCTTTCTAATGCCGTGACTCTGCAATACAGTTCCTCATGTTGTGGTGACCCAATTCAGTTTGGAATGTGCGTCCATAACGGCGTGCGTTCCAGCTGAATAGTGTTGCTGCAGACAGTAGCGCAGCTAAAGAGTGGCTAAAGCCATTAGAAATATGTATTTTCTGATGGCTTTAGGCATACCTCCCAACTTTTATGCTCCCACACAGTATAATCCTCCTACAGTCACCCGTACATTATATGTCCCCTCGCCATCTCTGCTCCAGTTTCATATAAACCCTTCATCTGCCCCCAGATTCATGTCCCCCCTCCATCTCTGCCCCCAGTGTCATGCCGTGCCCCCCTTCATCTACCCACAGTTTCATATCCCCCCATCTCTTCCCCAAGTTTCATGTCCCCATCTGTTCCCCAGTTTCATGTTCTCCCATCTCTGCCCAGAGCTTCATGTCCCTCCATTTCTGCCCCAGTGTCATGCCATCCCCTTCATCTGCCCAAAGTTTTATGTCCCTCCATCTCTGCCCCCAGTGTCATGCCGTCCCCCCCCTTCATCTGCCCAGAGTTTTATGTCCCTCCATCTCTGCCCCCAGTGTCATGCCGTCCCCCCTTCATCTGCCCAAAGTTTCATGTCCCTCCATCTCTGCCCCCAGTGTCATGTCGTTCCCCTCCCTTCATCTGCCCCAGTGTCATGCTGCCCCCCTTCACCTGCCCCTTCATTATGTTCCACCTTAATGTTTAAAACAAATAAAAACTCTTAGGGCTCGTTCACACGGTGTAACGTGCCGCGTGATGTGGCACGTGTACGCCGCGTGACCCTTTGCGTGCCGTACACGCTCCCATTCATTTCAATGGGAGCGGGGATCGTATGCGCCGCGCTAGTTTGCGGCCGTGCATTTATTCACAGCCGCAAACTAGTGCGGCGCATACGATCCCCGCTCCCATTGAAATGAATGGGAGCGTGTACGGCACGCAAAGGGTCACGTGGCGTACACGTGCCACATCACGCGGCACGTTACACTGTGTGAACGAGCCCTTATACTCATCTTCCAATGCTCCCCTGCCGCTCTCTCCACAGTCTCGCTTACTCATATAGTTGTAGCCGCGATGTGACGTCATCACATCGTGGCTAGACATGTAGAAGCCGCAGCGCAGCATTAAAGCAGGAGCTGTGACAGCTCCTGCTTTAATCGCCTGTGTGTTCAACTCATCGGCGTCCTCCGGGCGCCGATAAGTTGAAACCGGGACATACCTCCCACCGACCAGGACGGTTGGGAGGTATGCTTTAGGTGACCCCTGTGTTTGGCCACTGGGGTCGCGACTCACAGGTTGAAAACCGCTGCTTTAGAGGATTGTAGGGTTATAGGATTTTAAGGACTGATGTATTCATCTAAACTCATCTGTCTGTGTCCTCCAATCTATCCATTCCTCTTAATGTTTTTGTCACCCTTCTCTGCACTCTCTGAAGTTCACCTCTTCCCTTCTTGTACACTAGGGTCCAGCGTAATAGCAATGTTCGGTTGTCAGCTTACGACAATTTACAGGAGGAGTAACACATTATCTGTGAGCCTCATTATTAATTTTTTTTTATTACGGATTGGATGCAATTATGTAAAATAAAATAATAATAATAATAATAATAATAATTATTATTATTATTATTATTATATTCATATGTAAATCTACTCAATAGAAAATAATTGTAATAATGTATATTGCCTAGTTCTAAAAGCCGACACCTTACAATAAATGGTTTGAATACATTTTGGGTTACAGCAAAACGCTAATAAATAAGGCCCTGAATCCCAATCTTTAGTATCTTGTATTTATGAAACAAACTGTATGGAAAATGGAGGCAATAAATCCCAATTATTTACCTTGTTAACGGTTAACAAATCCGGGATTGTACGTGTTATTAGACTCAGTGTTTTCTTCTCGCTCCATCTTTTTATCAGATTTATCTGCCTTTAAAATGCTCCTTCCTCCCAAGTATGTGAGCTTGCGGGGCCTTTCTGAGAGGCTATTGTTCTGAATTTAGAAATGGTAGAATGGTCTCATGAAAGATTAATGACTTCCTGTGGGCCTCTTGTACCTGTAATTACCCAAGTATGTACTAGGAAAGGAGGAAGGATGTCAAAGAGTCTAGGCCAGGTATTTTTTGGCGAGGAATGAACCAAGAAGTCCCATTTCGGCTTTGAATGCCAGTAACACATCTGTAGTGAGCTAATATATCACACTTTATTTTTCATCAGTAGTAATGTTATCACTGCTGGGTTACATTGTGAATACATGGCTTTTTATTAGAATTTACAGCAATGACTCACCTTGTGCATGTGACATGATGCTGACATACGGATCACTGGGACACAAGTTCCCACCGCTGAGTCTGACATCCAACTCCTTCTGATTTCCATGCAAAATACCCTTTTTATTGTTGTTTCGGATTGATTTTGTACAGTGTGCCCTACTGTCGACTGCAAAGGGAGCTCCAAAGTCTGAATGAAACCTTAGATGATGTGTGTGCTTAAGACTCATCATCTATCATTTAGCAGGGATACCATGTAGAGACTATTAGGAGAGATCTCTGCTATCTCTTAAAGGCGTTACATAGCAGGCTCCACATTAGTTGTTGCAGGTATACATAAAATGTCAGCCGGGGATATAGTAGCGTTACACTTGTGTTATGCAATTTCCATGCTCATGCTTAACTACTGCCAATATGTATAGAGACAGACAGACAGACAGTGACTATTAACTATGTGCTAGACCTTCTGGAGAACACATTATCACAAAGTAGCAAATAAAACTGGATGTGTTCCTTTGGAATGCTTTGTTTTAATTAGCATGAAAGGTCAGCAAAGAAGCAACGTTATCCCCTTACACCATTACCTAGCTACTGTGTATCATGGGGAGGAACAAACGTCTGTTCTCAAGACAGCACCTAGGAATGCTACAGCAATGCAAAATGGATATATAGTACTACACTCTATGGGTTATTTTAAAGCATGTCTAAACTTTTAGATTTTGTTGCCATCATTTGTATCATTAAAAATTTTTTGTAATATATTTTATTAATGAATTTGGACTCCTTTCTAGAGATGAGCGAACAGTGAAATGTTCTAACCCCATTGTAGTCTATGGGGAAAAATACTCATTAAGGGGGCAACCACCATTCTACTCAGGAGGGTCACCAACTTCACTATGACACCTCAGCAAATGATGACAACACCTCGGGAATGCAACTGGGACAGTAGGGGAAGCATGTCTGGGGGCATCTAACATGCCAAAGTCCCTGTATTACCCCACTATCACAGCCTAACAACTACACACTTTACACACTCAATACAACCTCTCAGAGAGTGGAAAAATAGTTGGAAACATTCTTTCCTCCCCAATTGTGTGGACAGAAATACAAATTTTAAGCTAAAGAAACATTACCAAGCACCCCTTTAAATCACGTTGCCTGTGACAAACACAGATGGAATAGGAAATGGGAAATCCAACAGTACTCGCATTGTGTGTGTGTGTGTGTGTGTATGTGTGTGAGTGTGTGTGTGTGTGGGGAGGACAACCTAACGTAGAAGATACTCATGCTGAGCTGGCCTCATGACCATATGGCCACAAGTTCAACCAGGTTAATCAGGGCTGGAAACATTCATCAGATCTTACAGAAAGGAATCACCCTCGGTTTGGAAAGAAGTCATCTAAATGTTACACCTTTAATTGAGTAGAGCCGTTCACCAGCAGTGTTTTTGGCCCTTGGAGTGAGTAGAGCCTTGCACTAGCAGTGTTTTTGGCCCTTGGTGTGAGTAGAGCCTTGCACCAGCAGTGTTTTTGGCCCTTGGAGTGAGTAGAGCCTTGCACCAGCAGTGTTTTTGACCCTTGGGGTTAGTTGTGCCTTTCACCAGCAGTGTTTTTGGCCCTTGGAGTGAGTAGAGCCTTGCACCAGCAGAGTTTTAGGCCCTTTCTGTGAGTGGAGCCTTGCACCAGCAGAGTTTTGCACCTTTGTGTGAGTGGAGCCTTGCACCAGCTTAGTGAGCATCCCTCACCTCGGAGGCAGTGCGCTGTCTGTCCCCAAAGCTGATGAACTTCAGCACTGCCTGCTGACGTCTACCCACTCCAGTGCTGCAACATTTTCAATTTATCAGCGGCGGAGGAGGAGGAGAAGGAGGAGGGTGTAGTTTCAGAGCCCCTGCCAGGAATGTTAGGCGGGGAGACGAGGTACACGGCCCATTTACCCAGTGTGCTGTCAGTGAAATGTAGCGTCCCTGCTCCCAGAATGTAGCCTGTATCATGTCTTAGGCCAAGCGGCAGCTGCAGGGTCCTGCAGAGGATTGGCCACAACCCCGTAATGTGACCCGAGAGGAAGCCCTGAAACTGGAGTGATTTAGGCATGCCTGTCACCTCATGCTGTACGCCCCCTCCAATGCCAAGCTGTTTGACCGGGTCCCTATCAGATATGTTGTATTGATTATTATGCGTGTCGATGGACGCATCGGTTTCCCGGGTGGTTTTGTGGATACTTGAGACGACGGGCTTAAGGGTCGGTTTCTGGCCGACCTCCATGGTGAGATGCCCGGCAGTGGGCTTAAAGGTCAGTCCCCGATCGACCTGCATGGAGGCATGCCCGGCTGCAGTGGTGCTCCATGGTCGGGCTGAATCCGGCTCCAGCAGACATGTATTTTCATTTTCATTTTCAGTCTTGCCATCAGCCGGCTGTTTCTGAGGCTGAGGATTACCCTGAGACTGAAGGCGGCGGTACTTCCACGTTGGGGACCGGGTCGGCAGCGGGCGCAAAGTCGGGCAGGGCTCACCCCTCCCAGGCATGCTGGAGGGCAGCAGGCGCCGGCAGTGGACTGTGCACCCTGGAACCGGGAGCCAGTGTGTGCCAGCGGAGGCCCCGGTGACAAAAAGTGAGAACCGGGACAAGGCGGTGGCCGGAGCCAGGCCAGAGTTCCAGGAGGCTGGACACATTGCTGGAGGAACTGGGTTCCATTTCCAAGAGTCTGAAGGTGACCGACGAAGATTATCGGAGCTCTCAGATCCGAGAGCATCCTCAGAAGTTGGTCACACACTTCTACATAAAGGAGCTGAAGCTGGCTGAAATGAAGGCCACAGAGAAAGAAGGCGTGTGTGCAAAAGATCATGGCCTGGAGGTAATGGGATTAGTCCGTGTTCCTCTGTATACTTTACGGGATGGATTTGGAGGTCTTCTAGCCTTTTTGCCTAGCACCTTTATTGGAAACTCAAAAAGCAAGCTTCTCAATGGGCTGCGCACCTTGCGGCTACTTCGGGAAGATCAGATTCAAGATTCCATTTGGGCCAGTCAGAATTCTTTTTAGTTTTAGTTGATCTTTCATTTGAAGTGGTCGTCCAGAATTAAAGAATCATGGCTTCTCTCTCAGCCCTGTTTTTGCGTTGTTTACTGTGTTGTATCTTAATTCCATTAAAGTGAATATGGCTGCAATGCCAGAAACAACATGTAGGGCTCTGTTTTTGGAGATAAGCCAACTTACTGTATTTTTCTAATTCTGGAAAACCCCTTTAACCCGTCTGTTAGAGTAAGGTCCTCGAAGAATGTATAGTATAAAATACCAAATGCCAGACACTGGTTTCTTACTTAGGATGTTCAGTTTGTAGTCTCTGTACTTAATATTGTGTGCTGAATAGCCAAAGAAAGTTATGAGTTGGCCAAAAATTCTTACAAATAATGGTTTATTTCAAAAGATGTTAATATAAAAGTGGCTTTCTCCAAGAAACAGCGCCATTCTTATCCAGAGACAGTGTCTGGTATTGCAGCTTAGTTCTTCGAAAAATCTCCACACCATCGAGGAACGTAAGCGTATATAGGCTGCTAATTGCAGTGTAGCCAAATCAGTTTTTTTTTTTTGGTGGGGGGTACACACTGTTGAAACCTGGATTAAGCGTATGTAGCCTGCCAAATAATGTGTATCCCACTTAGTTTTGGGTGGGTTATACACCGGTGAAACCTGGATTAATCCTGCCAATAGCCTGCCAAATGTTTATCCCACTTATTTTTGGGTGGGTACACACCGGTGAAACCTGGATTAAGCGTTTATAGGGTATATAGGCTGACAATTTCAGTGGATCCCACTTAGTTTAGGGATCCATCAGATCTTACTGAAAGGTATCACCCTTGGTTTGGAAAGAACCCATCTAAACGTTGCACCTTCAATTGAGTTGAGCCTTGGCTGGCTTAGTCTTTGGCCCTTTTTTTTGTAGTGGAGTCTCAAACCAGCTTAGTCTTTGGCCCTTTTATGTTGTGGAGCCTCAAACCAGCAGAGCTGTGGGTAATCAGGGTGGATTGAGCCTCTAACTAGCAGAATTTGGGGAAATCAGGGTGGATTGAGCTTCTAACCAGCAGAGTTTGGGGAAATCAGGATGGATTCAGCCTCTAACCAGCAGAGTTTGGGAAAATCAGGGTGGATTGAGCCTAGAAGGATGAGAATTGTGCAACGCAGATGGTGGAGGAGTATGAGGAGGAATTGTAGAGGTTGAGCGCAGACATGACAATTCATGTTGGGGTGCTTGACACTGGTGGGCACGAAAATGATGGGTCTATCCAGTGGCTGTTCATTTTGGTGAAAGTCAGCTGGTCGGCACTCTCAGCTGACAACCGGCTGTGCTTATCCGTGATGAAACCACCGGCTTCGCTGAAGACCCTTTCAGACAGCACATTGGCGGCAGGACAGGACAGCACCTCCAAGGTGTATAGGTCAAGTTCAAGCCACAGGTCCAACTTCGACACCCAATACATGTAGGGCGCAAAGGGATCGGAGAGGACAGGGCTGTGGTCGGACAGATATTCCCGCAACATGTGCCTATACTTTTCCCACCTGGTGACACTAGGCCCCTCAGTGGCGGGAGTTTGGCGAGGGGGTGCTATTAACGTGTCTCAGAGCTTAGACAGCGTGCCCCTTGTGGGTGTGGACCAGACGGCACTTGTTCGCCTCATGGAGGAACTGTCCTCTCTGCCGCCGCCGACACTTGATGGAAACATCTCCATCATATTCTGCACCAATTGTTTGTGGCAATCATTAATGAAATTGGCCCTCCCCTCTATCGGAATAAAAGATGAGATGTTATTTTTATACCGGGGGTCAAGGATTGCAAATATCCAGTATTGGTTGCTCTCCATTATTTTGACTATGCGCTTGTCACTTGAAAAGCACCCCAACATGAAGTCAGCCATATGTGTCAGAGTGCTACTTGGCATGACTTCCCTGCCCCCACCAGAAAAGTCACTCTCCATTTCCTCCTCTTCCTCCTCCTCCTCCCTTTCGCCCCATCCACGCTGCAAAAATGGGATGCATTGAACTTCCCCGGTAGCTTCCTGTGTCACAATCATATAATCTGCCACGTCTTCATCCTCCTCCTCCTCCGTCATTAAACACTGTGAAGCGGACAGGTGTGTGGACCTACTCTCCTTCTGTGACGGTTCTGCTGCTATCCCTGACTCCTCAGTGTGATCTGCATTATCCCTGATGGCAATGAGGGATTCTCACATCACACACATGACATAGGCACGCCTAGTCGTTCAATTTTTACCTCTTCAAATAAAGACAAGACACCATGATCGGATTAAATCGGCCACAGCAGCCGTGTTTAATGTATGAACAAATGTATTCCTTTTATTTCCAAACCATTTTCATAACCATATATGAATATATATAACCATATCCATTACCACATATTACTAATAATAACTCTATATAACCTCAACCCAAACAACTTTTAAAGATCCCTTCTCAACCAACGAAGGAGGTCCTCGAAGCCCCAACAATTTTCTATAACATTGACCCATAATGTATTCCTTAGCACCGTTACTACCGTATTTTCCGGACTATAAGCCGCACATAAAAACCTACGATTTCCTCAGAAATCGTAAGTGCGGCTTATAGTCTGGTGCGGCTTATATATGGATGGAAGCGGCGGCAAAGACTGCGTGCCGCTTCCATACATACATAAAAGGCACCGTAAGGGTGCATTCACACTACCGAACGCCGGCGTGTATCACAGCCGTACACACCGGCGTTACAGCAGGGCTGCCGGACACTTCCTATTCATTTCTATGGGAGCAGGCATGCGAGCGCTCCCCATAGAAATGAATGGACAGTCACTTCCCATTCATTTCTATGGGAGCCGGCATGCGAGCGCTCCCTATAGAAATGAATGGAAAAAAGCAGTCCATTCATTTCTATGGGGAGCACTCGCATGTCGGCTCCCATAGAAATGAATAGGAAGTGTCCGGCAGCCCTGCTGTCACGCCGGCCTGAAACAGAACGTGAAACTTACCCAGCGGTGCAGGGCGGGCGGGCGGGCATTCAGGCCTCCTCTGCCTCCGATGTTCCGTCCTTCTCCTCCGGCGCTCGCTGATAATGGCCGGGGCGCATGCGCAATATCATAATGCTTCTACTGCGCATGTGCCCTGGCCATTATCAGCTTGCGAGCGCCGGAGGAGGACGGAACATCGGAGGAAGAGGAGGCCTGAATGCCCGCCCACCCTACACTGCTCGGTAAGTTTCACATTCTGTTTCAGGCTTTTATTTTAAAACGGGGGGGGGGGGGGGGGGGGTAGTTTAACCTAACGTTTACGGTTGGGCTCTATCAGCATGATTTTGCTGATAGAGCCCCTCCTCGCCTGCCGAGCGCTTCCAATAGAAGCGGCTGGCACGCGGGGGGTTAAGCGGCCGCTGGCAAAGTCTGCCTGCCGCCGCTTTCAATAAGATATAATGCGCACCGGACTGCGGCTTATAGTCTGGGGCGCCTTATATATGAACCGAGACGGACTATAAGGCGCTCATGGGCAATGCGGCTTATAGTCCAGTGCGCCTTATAGTCCGTAAAATACGGTAATTACCCCCAGCCGTTTTAACTGGCTCGAGGGCACTGAGCTGTTAAAGCTCTCTGGTGCTCATCCTCCAATCCACAACCCAAAAAGCAAATCCTTCCTTTATTTACCAATATTCTAGGGAGTCCAGCCCCTCCCACGGGGCCCCCCCCATTCTATCCAGTCTCCATAAGCCACCCAGCTTCGAGGACCCCCCCGCCAACAGCTACCGTGACAATAATAACTTAATAAATTCTAGGGAGGGTGGGTGGGGGCTTGTTTACTGCTCACTATCTCACACTGTCTGACGGGAATCTTCCCGCCCTTACTTTATATACCTCCCTCCCCCCCTTTCCTTTCCCTGACGTCATCCTTCACTCCTCCTCCTAACGGCTACTGGCGTTAACCCCATCATCCCCTGTGTCTTCTCTCCAGTCAGCCATGTCATGAGGCCTCTTCTGTTAACCCCTTCCCGCCGATGGCACTTTTTGACTTCCTGACCAAGCTCGATTTTTCAAAACTGACATGTGTCACTTTATGTGGCAATAACTTTGGAACACTTTAACTTACCAAAGTGATTTTAAGATTGTTTTTTCGTAACACATTGTACTTCATGTTAGTGGTAAATTTTGGTTGATATGTTTTGTGTTTAATTATAAAAAATTGGAAATTTGGTGGAAATTTTGAAAAATATGCATTTTATAAAGTTTGAAATGATGTGCATTACATACAGATAGTCAGACCGCCAAAATTATATCCTAAATATCAAGTCCCAGATCTCTGCTTTATGTCGGCATCAAACTTTAGTCACCCTTTTAATTTTTACGGACATTATAAGATTTACAAGTGAAACAACAATATTCAAAATTTTCAAGAAATTTCCAAAACCCATTTTTTAAAGGGCCTAATCCAGTTATGAAAGCGTTTTGAAAGACCCTTGTATTAAAGCCCCCCATAAATCACCCCATTTTCAAAACTGCACCCCTTAAATAAGCCAAAACAACATATACCTAGTAATTTAACCCTATAAATGCTTAACAGGAATTAATACAAAATGGAGGTGAAATTTTCAAATTTGAATTTATTTTACTAATATTTTCGTTTAGCCCTAGAATTTGCACATTCACAAGGGGTTAAAGGAGAAAACGCATCCCACAATTTGTTAGGCAAGTTCTCCCGACTACCATAGTACCCCACTTGTGGGTGTAAACTAATATATGGACGCACAGCGAGCCGCAGGAGGGAAGGCGCGCCAAAGAGCTTTTAGAGGGCAGATCTGGCTGTGATCAGTTCCAGGAACCATGTCGCATTTACAAAGCCCTTGAGGAGTCAAAACAGTGGAAACCTCTAGAAAGTGCCCCCATTTTGAAAACCGCACCCCTCAAAGAATTTATCAAGTGATGTAGTGAGCATTAGTAACCCCGAAGTGAATATGTAAGCTGTGCGGAGTAAATTGGGTACACCAAATCCCATTCTATTTTCCCACTAGGTCCTATGACACGGACGGGGAAGAGGGGCATTCTGGGGGATCAGCGCTGGTGTCTTCTCGCTCTAAATATGGGGTGTCCCCTGAAAACGCTCGCACCGCTTACACATTTCCTTCTAGTCGCAGCCACTTATGTCCTAATGATTTGGCGACTTTTGGGGGTTTTGTCTTCACATTGTACAAGGTAGATTTTTATTTTTATTTTCTTGCAATGTGGCCATATGAGGGCTTGGTGTTTGCAGTATTAGATGTACTTTTCAATGCCACCATTTTGGGGCCTGTAACTTATTGACTACATTTTATTAACTCTTTCTGGGTGGGATGTAAAAGGAAACATCAATTCTGGCATTGCTTTTTAGCATTTTTTTTTTTCCCGTGCAGCGTACAGCATAAGTAACATGTTACCTTTATTCTGCGGGTCGGTACGGTTACGGCGATACCTCATTTATATGATTTTTTAATTAGTTGCTATTTGTGCAGAATACAATTCAATTCAGGGAAAAAATCTATTGTTTTTGCATCGCCATCTTCTGAAAGGCATAACGTTTTTATTTTTCACTAGACAGAGCTGGTTGAGGGCTTATTTTTTGCGGGAAGACCTCTGCTTTTTATTGGTACTATTTTGGTTTTCATCTGACCATTGGATTACTTTTTATTGAACATTTTGTAAGGGAAAGGTGGTGAATAATCATTATTTTGTGCGGTTTTCTATGGTTTTTTTTTACGACATTCGCCGTTCGGGTTAAATAATGTTTTAATTTTATTGTTCAGGTTATTACGGACGCGGCGATACCAAATATGTAATGTTTTTTTCTATTTTTCTTTATTTTACATAATAAAACATTTTATATGGGGAAAAAGGGATTTTTGGGGCTTTATTTATTTATAATTTATTTTAAACTTATTTAAACTTTTTTATTGTGACTTTTTTTTCACTTTTTTTTTCTGTCCCCTTGGGGGATTGAAGCAGTGATCGGCTGATCACTGCTTCAATAGAGATACGCTGCAATACACGTGTTACACGTGTATTGCATTGTATAGGAAGCTGTCAGCCTGTGTGGATGCACAGGCTGACAGCTTCATTTACGGCAGGATCGACCAGGCGCGAGGACGGGGTAAGTGAAGGGGCAGACCCAGGGTCACTGATCAGACCCCGGGCTGCCCCCTACAAACACCAGCACCCCCTGAAACCGGCGCGGGGGGTGCCGATCGCCTCCATATGACACTGTAACCTCGGAGGTGCCAGTGGTCATGTTGATCACCGGCATCTCAGGGGTTAACACCCGCGATCGGACCCGGTTCCGACCGCGGGTGTTACGGGGCATTGTCAGCCGTGTATTACGGCTGACACCCGCTGTGCATGGTGCGCACACAGTTTCTGTGTGCGCACCATTCATCCGCAGTAATAGTACGGCGGTTTGCGGGAAGCCCTTCCCTGCAGCGCCGTACTATTACGGCGAATGTCGGGAAGGGGTTAAAGGCATAGCCTTTTTCACAGACCGGCCTTACTTGACATAGGCACGCCTAGTCGTTCAATTTTTACCTCTTCAAATAAAGACAAGACACCATGATCGGATTAAATCGGCCACAGCAGCCGTGTTTAATGTATGAACAAATGTATTCCTTTTATTTCCAAACCATTTTCATAACCATATATGAATATATATAACCATATCCATTACCACATATTACTAATAATAACTCTATATAACCTCAACCCAAACAACTTTTAAAGATCCCTTCTCAACCAACGAAGGAGGTCCTCGAAGCCCCAACAATTTTCTATAACATTGACCCATAATGTATTCCTTAGCACCGTTACTAATTACCCCCAGCCGTTTTAACTGGCTCGAGGGCACTGAGCTGTTAAAGCTCTCTGGTGCTCATCCTCCAATCCACAACCCAAAAAGCAAATCCTTCCTTTATTTACCAATATTCTAGGGAGTCCAGTCCCTCCCACGGGCCCCCCCCCATTCTATCCAGTCTCCATAAGCCACCCAGCTTCGAGGACCCCCCCGCCACCACACTCAACGGTGAACCCCTTGCCGGTGAGTGTCCCTCCACATACGCAGCGCCGTTTCAATCCCTGCCTGTAAACCCAAACCCCATATATCGATTCCCACTGCGTTAAGATGGATGCCATCCGAACGCCAAAAAGACCCTTCACCAGACTCCAAATCCGTGTGCCGAACTACCACTCCTCCATTCTTGGCCATGAAACTCCCAATAGCCCTGTTTACTTTAATTCTAGCCTTATTTAGCTTAACCACTGATCTAGCCCCTTTCCACACTTTTCTCGGCACAATGTCCGACCAAATTGTAACCATATTCGGGAACAACGCCCATAATCTCAAAAAGTCGAACTTTATGTCAGTAATCAGTTGACGAAATGGCCTAACACCTAAATCATTTCCCCCCAAGTGAACTAATAAAATGTCGGGGGCCCTATCTAAACGTGCAAATTTATGGAATTCTGGCAAAAACCTGCTCCAAACCATACCTTTAAGCCCCAACCATCTGATAGTAGCCACATCCCTCGAAAAACCCAACTGTCTTCCGTCTGGTCTCACAGCCGCCCGAAGAGCTCCCCAAAATACAAAAGAGTGACCCATCAGCCAAATCAAGCACGATTCCGCACCTAAAAAACAAAACAAATACAATAGACACAAACAAACCAAGTAATTATACCACATCCATATCCATTCTAACATAAGATCTGAAACGGCGCGACTCCCACCTCCCAATACGCTTAATTATCTCGTCCCCCAAACCCCTCCTAGCAGCCTCAGTGGCAGCCCCAATACGAAAAGAATGGCCACTAAAACCTGACACATCCTTTCCCAGAACGCACAAGCATTTCTTAAAAACCGCTAAAAATTGAAACCTGGAAAGAAATGAACCATCCTTATGAATAAAAAGCGGACCAAAAGAAGTGTGCCTATCCCTCAAAAATTGACGAACACATAATACTGGGCACATGACACAACCCTCCACTGCATATAAACGAACTACACGACCCTTGCCTAACTGGTCAGTTTTAGATTTTCTTAAGACGATATCAACCCTATCCGCGAATAAATCCACATCTTCAAACCGTAATCCCCCCGGAACCAACTTGGATCCGCTCACTAATTCCCCCAAACGAAACGCCCCAAAGAATGCCAAAGAAAAAGCCGCTTTAAATAAAGACACCTCAACCTCAGAATGACAGACGATATTTAACACCCTACCCACATCCTTCAGCAAGGCAAAAGAAACAGGTTTTCTATTATCCTTTGCAGAGTCCACTCTGTGCCAACCCTTCAATGCTTGTTTTACTAAAAATCCCTTGGTAAAATCCTGCCAACCTCTACTTTTAAAACCAAATGCCAATCCAGCTAAACATTTACTCAATCTAGAAAAAGACCAACCCAACTCATTACAATGTCCCACAAACAACAGCATTGCCATATCAAAATCGTCTTCAGAACAATCCAAAAAACGAGTCCAATCTTCCCATTGCTTCCATGCCGCCAAATACCCATTACCCTTTACTACAGACGACCCAATGAGCACTCCTACTGCCCGACTGGCAGACCCCACAACTCTGTCGGCCACAAACGTCCTTCTTCTTCCGCCTCCGGCGCCAATCTCCGAAACCGCTCCCACTGCGAACGAGAGAGTGCGTCAGCGATATCATTATGAACACCTGGAACATGCACTGCCACTATACAGGCGTTCAAAGAAAGACATTCCAGAACCAACCTCTGTAAGACCCTAATAACTGGCGGAGAGGATGCAGACAAACCATTAATCGCCTGAACCACACCCAGATTATCACAATGAAATCTTATTCGTTTATTCCGAAAAAACGACCCCCAAACCAAAACGGATACTAAAATAGGGAACAATTCCAAAAGTGCTAAATTACGGACTAAACCCGCCTCTTTCCAATCCTCCAGCCACCCCCCTGTACACCAACTGCCCTGAAAATAAGCCCCAAAGCCTACACTACCAGCTGCGTCCGTGTATAATTCGCAATCCACCGCCTCCACCACGTTCCCTAACATTAAAGACCTACCATTATAATGATCTAAAAATGAATCCCACACCCTCAAATCCCCCCGCAACTCCCATCCCAGTCGGATATAATGCGACGGCACGGATACTCCTGCCGTAGCCGCAGCCAAGCGGCGGGAAAAAAACCGCCCCATTGGCATTATCCTACAAGCAAAATTTAATTTGCCTAAAAGAGACTGCAATTGACGCAATTGCAACTTCTTTAGCCGACTTGCTTGTTTAACCAACCGTTTTAAATCCCGCAACTTATCTTCCGGTAACCTACATTCCATTTTTTCAGAGTCAATGACTAAACCCAAAAAACTAATTACCGTCGAAGGGCCTTCCGTTTTATCTGCCGCGAGGGGGACCCCAAACTGTCGTGCTATCATTTCCATGGAATGCAAAAGCAATGAACATACCGTCGATCCCGGAGGCCCTATACACAGGAAGTCATCTAAGTAATGAATTATAGAAGAACATCCTGAAACATCCCTAACCACCCATTCCAAAAAGGTACTAAAAGCCTCAAAATATGAACAGGATAGAGAGCAGCCCATAGGTAAACACCTATCCATATAAAATTTTCCTTCCCACACACAACCCAATAATCTCTGACTATCTGGATGTACTGGTAACAACCTAAAAGCTGACTCTATGTCTGTTTTTGCTAATAACGCACCTTTTCCAAATTTTTGAACCCAAGAAATGGCAACATCAAAAGAAGTGTAACTTACCGAACATAAATTTGGATCGATCCCCGAATTAACTGAATCACCATCTGGAAACGACAGGTGGTGGATCATTCTAAATTTCCCCGCCTCTTTTTTTGGAACGACCCCTAGCGGCGATACAATTAAATCAGCCACTGGAGGGTCTTGAAATGGACCCGCCATGCGACCCAATTCAACCTCTTTTTTAAGTTTTTCAGTCACTATATGACTGATGTTCCCTAGCCGATTTTAAATTCCGCCCCCCCAAACGCTCCCCAACAACTAAACTCGGAATAATAAAACCAAATCTAAAGCCATTTTCTAACAATTCCGCCATGTTCCTATCGGGGTATCTATTTAGAAACCCCACCATCTTTTCCAGTTGAACTGGAGTCACCCCCTTTTCCAGAGGAGTCCCCACCCTTTTGTTTGGACTTGAAACAGCGACTGGCTCCATGAGACCCACTGCAAAAGGAGCACTCATGTTTAAATTTACATTTTGCCCCGAATTTGCAATTACCTTCGTTAAAGGCAAAACACAGTCCCCTCTGCGATGCAACTGATCTACCCGAGGACTCAGAGCCCCCGGGCCCCCCTGGAAAGGACTGGCCTGCCTTTGCTTGCGCCATAGTACGCAACCAAAGGCTTATATCCTTATGGTCCCAGCGAATACTGGACTGAATCGCCTTCCTCTGCCTAAATTGTTCATCGTACCGGAGCCATGCCTGGCCCCCGTACACTCTATATGCTTCTCCAATGGCGTCTAAATAGCAAAAAAGGGCGGAGCAATTCTCCGGCGCCTTTTCTCCAATAACGCTTGCCAAAATGGCAAAAGCCTGTAACCAATTGGAGAATGTTCTAGGGATGAGGCGATAATGCCTCTTCTCTTCATCCTCTTTTTTATCATCTTTTTGGCCTTGTCTAAATTAAACCGTTCTAAAGGAAGAAGGGAGAATATCTCTACGTATTCTCCCTTCCAAATTTTTTCCCGTACCTCTTGTTTTAAGTGTGCCCCTAATGGCCCCTCAAAGCAAACATACACCTCTCCCTTTGCAGCATCATCCATCCGCGGAGTGTCACTAGACTCCTCCCCTTGTGTTTGGACAGAAACAGAGACCCCGGTACCAGAAGCTGAACCTGCAACCGACCCACTATCTGGACTCACCACCCCCCATGCTGACACCGGCGAACTTAAACCACCCACAGATCTACCTAAACCCCTAACCATATCACCCAAAGCTCCCATAAAATTATCAAGCCCCCTGCCAAATCCTTCAGGGACTCCCCCTATTTGACTCCCCCCTGAAGAAGCTAACAGGACCCCCGGTGTGTGAAAATGTGTCCCACCTGGTTGCCTGGGTGCTGTGGTCCCAGCAACGGTCAACCTCCTGATCCCCTGGTGGCTGGTCATCCCTGGTCTCCATGGCAACGGCACTGTCGGATGAACCTTCTCCATGGTCTTCTTCCGTAGCCTGCCTCCCAGGCCTCCTGGCACTGGAGCCGTGACGACTCGCCTGCTCCCTCCTTGGCAGTTGCTGCTGTCTCTCCTCCTCTGCTGACGCCAGCTCCGCTAGTCTGGCCGAAAGAGCTGCGCTGCTATGGGCCTGCTGACCTCCGCGACGAGCTCCTCCCACAGCCGTCGGCCTGGTTACGGCCGCATCTCCTGCGTCCAACGTAGTCCTTGTAAAAGGGGGAAGGACGTTCCTCCTTTGTTGTAGGCCCCGACGCGAGCTAGGATTCCTCCCGGCTCTGGATGGTCGAGCAGCAGCAGACCGCCCACCTCCAGTAACTGGAGGGTCCCGAGAGGGGCTCCTCATGCGTCGCCGGGCCCTAGGGGTCTCATCTGGGCTAAGGCGCTCCGGAGGCCTAACCCTCCGTGGCCGTTGCAAAGGAGGGGAAGGGCGGCTGGCCGCATCCCCAGACCCCGGATTGCGCAAGCGATCATCAAGCCACTGCCGGCCTCTCATATCTACCTCCCTCCGCAGCTGGCGTAACATTGCCTCAATGTCCATTATAGCTGAATACAGTGGGGGCTTGTTTACTGCTCACTACCTCACACTGTCTGACGGGAATCTTCCCGCCCTTACTTTATATACCTCCCTCCCCCCCCCCTTTCCCTGACGTCATCCTTCACTCCTCCTCCTAACGGCTACTGGCGTTAACCCCATCATCCCCTGTGTCTTCTCTCCAGTCAGCCATGTCATGAGGCCTCTTCTGTTAAAGGCATAGCCTTTTTCACAGACCGGCCTTACTAGAACGGGATTGTTACGCTTGTCACAGCTGACCCTCTTGGTGGACTCCTCAAACACCCGTAAGATTTCACATAGGTCTCCCATCCATGGTCACTCAGGGTTGGGAAACTGAGGAAGCTGACTTTGTGGCACCCTAGGGTTTTGGAGATGGTACTCCATCAAAGGTCTCTGCTGCTCAAGCACTCTGCTCAACATATGATATGTTGAGTTCCAGCATGTGGGGATGTCGCACAACAGCCGGTGTTCGGGCAGATGTAGGTGTTGCTGGAGTGTTTTGAGTCTAGCAGCAGCTACTGTAGACTTGTGAAAGTGGGCACAAAAGCGCCGCACTTTGACCAGTAGCTGTTGCACATTTGGGTATGTCTTTAAAAAACGTTGCACCACTAGGTTAAAGACATGGGCCAAGCATGGAACATGTTGGAGGCTGGCAAGCTCCAGAACTGCTACCAGGTTCCTGCCGTTATCACACACGACCATGCCTGGGCCCAGGTACCCACGCCAGTGCTGCAACGTTTCCAGCTTGTAGCTGGGGTCAATTTAATGGCGGCGGCGGAGGAGGAGGAGGAGGGTGTTGTTTCAGAGCCCCTGCCAGGAATGATAGGCGGGGAGACGAGGTACACCGGCCCAGTTTGTGACTCAGTCCCAGCCTCAACTACATTCACGGCACAGCGGGAGAAGTAGTGACGGCTAGGGATGGCATAGTGAGGTGCCGCACTTGCCATCAGGTCCCGGAAGGCCGGAGTTTCCACAAACCGGTGCGCCAACATCTCCTGGGCCAGGAGTTTGGAGATGTGCGCGTTCAATCCTCACTGCTTTTGACTGTGAGTATGGGGGAGATGGGCGTAATACAGAGATAGTGAAGCTGGGGGTGGTCCCTTCGAGCACTTATATATATGAAAATAATAAAGGTAGAATGTGTCTTTGACAGTGGCATTGTATTGTATTAAAACACAAAACTAAACACTGTCTTGGTGTCATACGAAAAGGAATCCCTTCTTTCACATGACACCAGAAGCATGGTTCTATGTTAATTCCTGAGATATAAGACTTTGAAGTGACTCACCCACCTGCCTCAGCTTCTCTGGATTACACCCAAACTTCCTCATACTCACAGTCAGAAGCAGTGATCATTTCTGCTGCCTATAACAGAAGAAAGAAGAGGAAGAAAGAAATCTGGTAATGAAATATATTACAAAGTTTTTAATGACACATATGCTGTGAGTTTGATAGTTTAGGCAAACTTTAAAGGGGATGCCCACTTTCAGATCAATATCAAGCAACAAATTTTGTTATTTGTACAATAAAAAGTTATACAAATTTCCAATAAGTTTTCTGTATCAATTTCTTATGGTTTTCTAGATCTCTGGTTGCTAGTGGATACAAAACATTTATCTGACTATGTATCTAATACTAAAACTACAGCGGCAAGACATAAATAATTAGAGTTAGAAATACATTACTGCTATAATTAGAAACTTGGGGTTCTTGGTATACATAACCAAGAACCCCTTCACTAATCAGACATACTTCTCTTGGGACTAGATTAGGCCTACAATGTGAATACAGGGCAAGTAAGATCTAAAACCCTGCTCTATTCTAAGGCTGCCTTCACACGGAGTAACACCGGGCTTGTAAAAATCCTCATTCACAGCCGTACATGCGAGCACATGGTGTGGAATTTCAGCGCTGAAAAAAAGCCTCCCATTGACTTCAATGGGAGGCTTTTTTTCAGCGCTGAAATTCCACACCAAATTCCTCACCATTTTCCTCCATGTTACAAAAAAGAAAAGAAACAGAGACACCGAGCGCTCTAAGTGTAGTATCACTTTTAGAAGGATATCAAGCCTTATATTAAAAGATAAAAACGACCAATATATCCTCTCACCTGGAGGGGTTGTGATATAGTCACAACACCTGTATCCGCATTGTAAGATGAGCCAGGTAAGAGTGGCAGCGGTTCCGTTCTGGAAACACCGGATACCCGGGAAAAATGGATGGGATGGAGAAGGTCAGCGATCCCTGACCTTCTCCATCCCATCCATTTTCCTCCATGTGAATGGACTCTAATTAGAGCTAAGGCTTCATGTACCAAACCACAGCTAAAAAACAATGCAGAAAAAAAATCTGTTTTTGCTGTTTTCTTTGTGGTGTTTATTTCCCTATTAAATCTATAGGGAAAATGCTTTGTTGCTTCAGGTAAAATTGACATGCTGTGTTTTTTATAACACACTTTTTCCGTATCACATTTTCCTCTCAATATATAGATGGGATTAGCCAGAATCTCATACACTTTGCTAGTATTGTAAAACGCAGTGTTTTCTTACACTGTGTTTCCACAATGTGGGACCTAAGGCTATGTTCACATCTATGCTGAAATCTCCATTGGAACTATTTTCTTCTGCTGGTTTCACTGGACACCCAACAGATCCCATTATAGTCAATGGGATTGGCTGGGCTCCGTGCGTAACTGCTGCCCCAACAGACCCAAACAACAGAGATGCAACGTTAGTGTGAACCTAAAATTATTAGCCTAAGGGTGCCTTCACACAGCGTAGCGCTCTGCTCCTTTAGACACGTATACACGTGTCCGAGCGCGGCGCTTCAAAACAGAGCCCATTGATTTCAATGGGTGCCGATATATGCGCGCTACCCATTGAAATCAATCGGAGGCTTTTTTACCTATTGATTTCAATGGGTAGCACGCGTATATCGGCACCCATTAAAATCAATGGGCTCTGTTATGAAGCGCCGCGCTCGGACACGTGTATACGTGTTTAAAGGAGCGGCGCGCTACGCTGTGTGAATGCACGCTAAGATAGTGTTAAGCAGGTGGGAGACTGATGTAGGATCTAAGAAACATATTCTATTCGAAGTGCAAATGGAAGGAGCGCACGTTCAACGTGGAGGGAGGCCGCCCCCCATGCACTATGCAGAAGACGCAGATTCCGACACTAAAACAAACAGGTGCAAGCTGCCATAGCAGTATTACAATATCCATCCATCCATTTAACTATCTAGTTGACAATACATTTTCTCTCCGTTGTCTGACTTTCAGATGATTATAACCTTCACAACATCCTCAAAGGCAGCTGTCTATCTATGTCATATCTAATCCGTCCTTTTGGTAAAAAGCAACAAAGGCAGTACTTTTATCTCAAAGGATGAAGAAATGTGATCCCTTATTATACATATGTGCAACTTTTCTGCTCAACTCGATGTCGATGAAGCCATTGGGTATTGTACACAGGCCTGTATGTCGGATGCGCTTAATTCATGATGAGCCTGAACCTTGCCATGAGTTAGGCGCATCCTCTTGGAGTGCTTGTGCCTGCTTGCTGGTATTGATTTTGCCATCTTTAATGCCAGAAAAGTAGCATAAAAGATGATGAATGTGGTGCATAGAATGGCCCTGCACATGCCCACGACTAAGGGACCATTCATATAGCGTAAATGAAAAGGAATGAAGGCGGACATCCACTTTAGATTCCTCTTCATTGATGCTCCGGCTCCTCCAAGGTAGAGCTTCTGCTCTCTGTTGTGGGTTAGGCTTAAATAAATGGGCCTGATCTCTTTATTGCTTAATTTCTCAATGTCCTGCTTCGATCTCTGCAGCCCATTGAAAAAAGTGGGTGGTAGATTCATGGCAGAAACTGGCGCAGAATACGTCTCAAAATCAGCTCCAAATTCTTCCTTTAACATGTCTACCTTGCCCTCACCAAAATGGAGCCGTGAATTGCTTTTGATGAATACGTCTGTATATGTGTTGACTAAAGTAATAATGTATGTACTGCAGTAAAATGTATACAGTATAGAGAAATACGTATTACATTGTGCATGGAGCTGCCGCTAGGATGTGACTCTGTGCTTGGTAAGTCAATCCAGCCTATACCGTCAGGACAGACATAAGAAGCCCTTTTGCTCTTTATTTTTGGATTTGTATTTTGTTTATTTTTGCCTTCCCTTGGGTAATAGAAAGGTGTTTGACATGACCCACCACGTCCATCTTTCCGAGTGTATGGTTACATTGTTTTTTTCACAATTTATGTTTTTTCTGGCTGTCCTCCCATTGAGCGAGGTTCACAATACACAGCTGGATGATTTAGAAGCTTTCAGAGCTTTGTCTCCCTGAGCAGACAGGTGGCATTTCAGTTCAATCTTATCATTGCTTAGAGGGGAGGTTACGGAAGGTCATATAAACTAATTACAAAAGCCCTCTCTACCCACAGGTGTCACTGGCTGCTCCGTGATATGGAGCTGCGTCTACACTAATGGCTACAGATCAGCCCAATGTATCACGTGCTACTCATTATTAACATATTATTATTATTATATCTTAGTATATTAATATTTAACTATAAATTCAGTTTTTTTTTGGTAATAAATGAAAAAAGAAACACAGGATCAGATTAAAGCCAGTTGAACACGACCATGTGCTAACTGGCTGCCGTGAATGAACGGCACGTGCGGCACTTGGGGGACACACGGATGCCACTCATGCGCCACCCATGCCCCAGCCATGTTTTCGCAGCTCCCTTTGTTCAATGAGTAGGAGCCGCGGAAGCAGGGTCGCAAAATCGGACAGGAATAGTTCTATATTTTGCCCGCTGGATTGTGTCATTCACAGTCATGTGTATGAACCCATACCACAGGTGCCAATAGCAATACATTACCCTGAAGGAGGATAAAAGAGTGTCCTTTTGGCCTTCAGCTGGCTGGAATATGTTAGTATAGTATGTTGTAATATCTACTAAGAAGGAGTGTATTTCAATGTATATGGATCCTATGGGTAAAGAATACAATTGTAGGAAGGGGCAACAAAGTGGCTCAGTGGTTAGCACTTCAGCCTTGCAGCACTGGAGTCCTGGGTTCAAATCCTGCCAGGAACAACATCTGCAAGGAGTTTGTATGTTCTCCCCATGTTTGTGTGGGTTTCCTCCCATAGTACAAAGACATACTGATAGGAAAAAAAGAATACAATTGTATCCGTTTAATGTGTATGCTGTGGTATGTAGATAGATTACGGACTGTGAATATGATGTAAAAAAAGCCTAAAGTGCCCATATGTACAACTGATTGCTGAATTACATCTGAATAAAGGCGTATTCAGACTAGTTCAAGTTATTTCCTATCCACAGGAACAGAAGTAACTTGCTGATCCCTGCAGCACACAGGTTATCTGTCGTCCCATTCCCATACATGCCGCCAGTTCTTTCATTCTTTAATGGACTGCAACAGATAGCTGAGTCCTATAGAAGTATATGGAGCAGTCATGCATTGACTAGTTGCTCCATTTTTCTGAGGTACAACGGTTGGGGTCTCAGTGTTCATACACCCATGATTAACAAATTAATCCCTATCCTGTAGCTAGAGGGTAACTTAAAAGAATCGGAATATCCATTTAGGCTAAAACCTCACATAGAAAAACACAATATCATGTTTTTTTGTTTTTTTTTCCCACAGGGAAACCTCTGTGGACTGTTTGTGAGAAGCTCTGTGCGAAAAACCTCAATGCGTTTATGCCGCTTTTTTCCCAGAGAGCCATTTCACTGCAGCCTGCTATATGGGGCCTTAGACTTGTTGTTTTCTATTATTATTATTATTATTATTATTATTATTATTAGAGATGAGCGAACACTGTTCGGATCAGCTGTTCCGAACAGCACGCTCCCATAGAAATGATTCCATTGATTTCTATGGGATCGTGCTGTTTGGAACGGCTGATCTGAACAGTGTTCGCTCATCTCTAATTATTATTATTATTATGGTTGTGGATAGCTTTGTATGTCATTGTTCACTGGGTAATGGGTAACTAGTGAAGGGATTGGCAGAGGGGAGCAGCCGATGAAGAACGGGGGGCGAGATGTATTAAGCAAGCAGCACAGTTTGGACTAGCATCTTTATGGTTTCAGGGTTGAGAAACGAGCAGATGCAATGGATGTTCTTGAATTGGAGGCGGCAGGAGGTATTGGGGGTCTGGATGTGTGACTTGAAGAATAGGTCAGAGTCCAAAGTTACTCCAAAGCAACAAACCTGCCATAACTTAATCTATCTTACTGACATGTTATCAAACTATATTACCTAGGCAAGGTCTCCATCACTACAAATGTATTGGATCCAAATAGATTATGCTTTAATGGTCACAGGGAAATGTATATTAAAATGTAAACAATTAGAGATGAGCGAGTACTATTTGAATAAATGGACGCAGGCGGCACGCAGCCTGGGCCGGCGCCCGGCCGCTTAACCCCCTGCGCGCCAGCTGCTCCCATTCATTCCTATGGCAGCGTGCTATTCGAAGTGGCAGTTTCGAATAGTACTCGCTCTCTATATACAATATCATCTAAAAAAGCATATTCACAATTCAGCCTCAGCTTTTATTATCATTGACCAGAATATAAAGAAAATAGTATAATAATTCAGAATAAAATTGAACAAAATATAAAAATACGTAAAACCTATTATAAATTCCAAGATACATGAACAATAAAACCATGCATCATGGTGGTCCTCACTATGCTATGAACTATTTTTGGGACAACCCTTGTAAGCTTCTGTTTTTTAGCATTTTTAGATTGTTGTTTTGTCTTTGCATGTCCAATGTTCTTAACTCTCTATTAAATTAAAGTACTAAATGTATGAAAACCCAATAGACATACAAAGGCGGGTACACCTGTAAAGAATAAACTCGCTCCCTGACTTCTCACAATTTGTTCCAAATTAAGTTTAATTATTTCGCTTCTTGAGTTTACAGTCCTGAAGATATCCATTGACTGCTCAGGTGATCTCTTTGTGTCTGTGCCCCATTTTATTACATTGATGTCTTTCAGCAGAAGACTTAACATCTTGACCTTAACATTTAATGTATTAATCCTAATTTTATCCTTCTGCCTTGACTTTCTTCTGTATTAAATCAGTCCAGGTTAAGTCTGAGTTGCCCGTCTCCCCACCCTGTATGAATAGGTGCACTGTGTGATTCCCTCCGCGCTGACCACCCACTTTTATGAGAATCTGCACTGAATTAAAAAATCTGTCATTGTGGAGAGATGCCGGGCAGCGTCGATAGGGCATGGCATTGATCACAAACAATACACGCTCTTTGTCTACTATCTCCTGAGCTAACCTAACATAACTTAAACTTGTGGTCAATGCTATCTTTATTCCCTCCAGAAGGAATGCTATTTGGCCGGCATTATTAAGAAATTTTCTGCACAATGTTTAGTGACTGTGCAATAAGCCGCGATTCTATTAAAAAGCCATCTGTGTAATTAATAGCACATTTGTTCTCAGCCGCGGCTCAATTTGTCCATTAGTGGTAAAAAAGTTCAAGACTAAGGGTAATGCGGTTCAGTTGTATTTTACAAGGATTTTCCAGGAAGTTGAAACACATGATAATTTATCAAAATGGAAACTTTCATTCATATGTCTTAGAAAGATTAGAAAGGGCCGTGCCTATTTTTACGTGCTCCATTGTTCCAAAATGGCTTTTACATAGGCGAGAGCCTTGATGATCTCCACCTTTTATTGTTGGGTACAAAATGAAAAGAAAAATGTGTCAATGTCTCGTAAAAGCCCAATATAATGATGGATCTGTTTCTAAAGGGCCACATCAAAACCTCCCTGAATGACTTTTATTTTTAGTCTTGACGTTTCAAGGTATCGCTTAGTATTTTCGTCTCAATACGTCTACTTGAAAGTATTCCCATGGCCTCGGGCTGCTCGCGTTAACACAAAAGACTTTGCCTATATAAAACGTAAAGAAGTGTTTGACTGTAAGGTGTGCAGAGAAATACAAGAGTCCGCCGGCGAGTTTATGTATTGTTTTATTACGCTGTGGAGTAAACAGTTAAAAGGCTTCGGAAAGTAATTGGCACTTTATATTTTGCATTTTCCAGCCGAAGGGGTCAAAGTTATACAAAATATATTGGGGTGTAAATCAGGGCATTTCGACATTGTAGAGGGTTTTCCTGGCTCAAGATGTTATAAGCCAGAGACTAGAGCTACTGGAAAGAACAACTCCAACTCTGCAAGATTTGGTGCAACTGTATACTAGGATGTAAGGAAATGTGAGGTCACCTGCAGTTTGCTCAGTGTCAACAGATCTATACAGGGAGTTTTAGCTGTTGGACCTGAATTGATCAGCCAAACTCTAGTTGCCCCATGTTTAGGAAAGAAGCTGTCCTGAAGTGGGTGACCTCAATATCTTTTGATATCTATGTAATTCCAGCAGGTAACGGGCCCTATTTACTTACTGATCTTGCTCCTGCTCATGGCCGCCAGTGCTTCTTCTTCGAAGCCTTTGATCAGGAACCTGGGATTGGTAAGTAAGGCCGCGGGTCAGCAGACCCCACAAACATTATCATTATCATCTTTTTAGACCCCCCGAGTATAATGAATGGATGGCTAGGAGAGGTGAGAGAACAAAAAGAACACTGTTACCCACCTCTCCTGGCTCCAGCAGGCTTTGTGCCCACTTGGTGATGTCACTTGAGCTGGGTCCTGTGGGTTTATGTGTCGTGACGCAAGACCCGGCTCAAATGTCGCCTCTTCCATCATTGAAGATGGCCAACATCACTTGGAATTGCGCCAAAGCTAGGGAGAGGTAAGTAACAGTGTTTTTTTTTTTAATGTTTGTCACCTCCCCATGGCCTCTGATTATTATACTCTTAATAGTCGCAGCATGCTATCATCTATTATTGATGGTTATTCTTATACGCTGTGCTGAGTTTTATAATATAGGAAATTGACCATACATCTATTACTATTTAGACTATTTGGTTTGACAAAATATAGATTTGAGCTGACATCTGATTTAATACGTATAATAGAACTGTGTCTAGGTTACAATAGTATAGTATGTACTGTATATATGTCTATACTGAGACATAATATTACATTTGAGTAATATGTAATATTATTACATTTGATTTGAGTTTCATATCCACAGGATATCCCTTTCTTTACTATTGGGGGAGGGGGCCAGGCATCTTAGGTGCCTTTTACATTTTGCACCCTTGTTGTAATCTCTCTGTCTATAATATTAGATCCTAATTAGAGATGAGCGAGTAGTGAAATATTCGAGATTCGATATTCGTTTTGAGTAGAGCCTCAATATTCGAGTATTCGACTGAATATCGAATCGCATTATAGTCTATGGGGAAAAAATGCTAGTTTCAGGGGAAACCACAATTTGACTAAGGAGAGTCACCAAATCCACGAGTAGCAGGAGGAGAGTGTTTAGGAGGAGCGAAGTGCAGTTAAAGTGCACGGACCCCATAGACTATAACGGGGTCCGTGTGCTTGCAGTGCACTGCTCGCACAAATGATTTGTGCGGACAGTGCGTGGCAAGCACATGGACCCCATTATAGTCTATGGAGTCCGTGCGCTTTAACTGCACAACGCTTGCAATTGCGCTAATATTCCGTTTGGGGGGGGGGGGTCCTCCTGCAGACTCCTTCCAGACGGGAGGCAAGCGCTAATGTGAACCAGCCCTAAAAGCAAAGTGGAAGGAGTAGGACACGGTGCGGGGAGAATGATAGACCCGCAGGATAGTATTGCAGCATCCCTCCTGCAGAACCAGCGTTGATTGTCCGAATGCTGTACACTGTATAGCATTTGGCCAATCAACGCTGGTTCTGAATTGAATATTTGCTACGAATAGGAGTAGTATTCGATCGAGTGCGAGTATTTCGAATACCGTAGTATACCTACTTGATGGAATACTACTCGCTCATCTCAAATCCTAATAAATTGTTGTGATACAATTTTGAAACTAAGGGTTGTCTCCATAGCATTCTTTTGGTTATATAGATGAAACTATGGCTTACTTGCAGAGATACACTCATACAATCCTAGAATTACTACTTGAAGACAACCATAAGGATGATGTGAGTCGGCATTTGACACCTCTGGTATATAATATTTGCTATCACCCTGTACAGAAATCCATACATCAGCATTAAACTATATTGCGGTGATCTACTTTGATTGAAAATAAACCAATTTTGAGGCCAAAAATTTGTTACAGAAATTAAATGATTAATCCAATTTGCATACACAGAGTTTACTTGTTCTATACTGTATATAGTTTATACCTGGCTCTCAGAAATCTTGGTTGAACAAAACGGCCAATTTACATATCTGTGAAAAATCTGATCTGCCAAGTTGGATTTTGGTTACTCAAGGCATTATTGTCTTTGCCATTGGTTTGGTTATTGTCAGGGGCTGTAGCTGGGAAGTGGTTCACATGAGATGATAGATCGGCATTGGCCCTAACTTAACCACAGATCATGGCGGAGACAAATTTATGATTTCTCAGTTTATGACTTCACAAACCAACCAGGAACCGAAGTCATCCAGTATGCAGACCCTTGAGAATCCCAGATGTATGGCTAGACATATTACTTCTTCTTTCAATGAGGAGTCTATATTTTATCTCTTTTATTTTATTATGGCCTTGATGAAAGAAGGAGGGCATTGGGGCAAGTGAATGGTGGTTATTTGTGGTTGTTGTATTTGTGTATAATAGCGAACAGATGTAGACGTCTTTATAATGAAGGCCATCTGAAATTATGCAAAACTGAAATAATGATGTGTCAGGAAGTCTTTTGTAGCAATTAATCTTGTCTTGTTGCATGCCAATATTGCTCTATCAAGACCAATGATGTACTTCCAGAAATATGACAATCAGCAAGGATATGATCATATAGCATGAACCCTGGGGACTATGGCTTTTACTCTAGAACAATGTATCAAACGTTGAATCTATCCAGACAATTCCCAAGAACTAAAAAAAATTGCATTCACAACGGTAGGATGTTGAAAGATTGTACTCTCTTCAGCCTCAGATGTTCATGCTTTCTATCCCACGACAACAACTTATACATAGACATAATTCATATTTGAATGCTTGGATTAAAATATTTTAATAAAAAAGCCAAATCTGATAACCAAAAACCGCCTAGGTAACCCGTAGAGATGAGTGAACTTTTTAGTATTTGTTCTGTTCAGGTTTGGCGAGTTCAATTCAGTCCAAACTGGTTTGCTATGAAAGAGGGGCCTTAAAATTTGTGTATGACACATTGAGGGCTCCTATGGCTCTAACTAATCTTTAGTTCTGAAACACAAACACAGACTTATTAATATTTAATTGACAACGGATATGGCTATGAGTAAATAGATGGTAGCCAGAAAACTTGTTGTTGACCACCTTGGGCAGTAAGTTCAGAACATGAAAAGTATAGTTTATTTTTGTCTTCTTTACACAATGGGATAATACACACAGTAATATGACAGTACAGGGATAATACACACAGTGATGTCACAGTACAAGGATAATACACAAAGTGATGTCACAGTACAGGATAATACACACAGTGATGTCACAGTACAGGAATAATGCACACAGTGATGTCACAGTACAGGAATAATACACTCAGTGATGTCACAGTACAGGGATAATACACCCAGTGATGTCACAGTACAGGGATAATACACACAGTGATGTCACAGTACATGGATAATACACACAGTGATGTCACAGTACAGGAATAATACACTCAGTGATGTCACAGTACAGGGATAATACACACAGTGATGTCACAGTACAGGAATAATACACTCAGTGATGTCACAGTACAGGGATAATACACACAGTGATGTCACAGTACAGGGATAATACACTCAGTGATGTCACAGTACAGGAATAATGCACACAGTGATGTCACAGTACAGGAATAATGCACACAGTGATGTCACAGTACAGAGATAATACACTCAGTGATGTCACAGTACAGGGATAATACACACAGTGATGTCACAGTACAGGAATAATACACTCAGTGATGTCACAATACAGGGATAATACACACAGTGATGTCACAGTACAGAGATAATACACACAGTGATGTCACAGTACAGGGATAATACACTCAGTGATGTCACAGTACAGGAATAATGCACACAGTGATGTCACAGTACAGGAATAATACACTCAGTGATGTCACAGTACAGGAATAATACACCCAGTGATGTCACAGTACAGGGATAATACACACAGTGATGTCACAGTACATGGATAATACACACAGTGATGTCACAGTACAGGAATAATACACTCAGTGATGTCACAGTACAGGGATAATACACACAGTGATGTCACAGTACAGGAATAAACTCAGTGATGTCACAGTACAGGGATAATACACACAGTGATGTCACAGTACAGGGATAATACACTCAGTGATGTCACAGTACAGGAATAATGCACACAGTGATGTCACAGTACAGGAATAATGCACACAGTGATGTCACAGTACAGAGATAATACACTCAGTGATGTCACAGTACAGGGATAATACACACAGTGATGTCACAGTACAGGAATAATACACTCAGTGATGTCACAATACAGGGATAATACACACAGTGATGTCACAGTACAGAGATAATACACACAGTGATGTCACAGTACAGGGATAATACACTCAGTGATGTCACAGTACAGGAATAATGCACACAGTGATGTCACAGTACAGGAATAATACACTCAGTGATGTCACAGTACAGGAATAATACACCCAGTGATGTCACAGTACAGGGATAATACACACAGTGATGTCACAGTACATGGATAATACACACAGTGATGTCACAGTACAGGAATAATACACTCAGTGATGTCACAGTACAGGGATAATACACACAGTGATGTCACAGTACAGGAATAATACACTCAGTGATGTCACAGTACAGGGATAATACACACAGTGATGTCACAGTACAGGGATAATACACTCAGTGATGTCACAGTACAGGAATAATGCACACAGTGATGTCACAGTACAGGAATAATGCACACAGTGATGTCACAGTACAGAGATAATACACTCAGTGATGTCACAGTACAGGAATAATACACTCAGTGATGTCACAGTACAGGAATAATGCACACACTCATGTCAGAGTGCAGGGATAATGCACTCAGTGATGTCACATTATAGGATTAATGCACATAGTGATGTCGCAGTACCGAAATAATGTACAGAATGATGTCATAATAGGATAATGAACAGTGTCACAGTACAATCTTCTGGATGTCTGAATAATAACTAATCCCCCTCAACACTCACCGGACACTGACACCAGACATGGAGTCCTGGTGGTGGACGTTACTTCTGCTTGGGGTTTTATAGGACCGTCTCCCACATGACACCATGCATGAGCAATGTTATTGGTTATACCCCCCTCTTTGCTGATACTAGGGGTGGTACCAATTGTGATGTGGCTGTTTATAGGCAGAGGGAGTATCTTCTAGGAAACTAGGTGCTACAAGTCTCAATAAGCGTTCGTAAAAGGCTATGGGCTCTATTACAAAACCTGATCTTGTGCAGTATACATTGGAAAAAAACAAGAAACAAAGAGTGCAGGCAAAGGCAAAACTAACATCCTGTATCACAGAGGTACCTAGAGCCTCCAATATATGGAATCAGGGACATATATATACCTACCCAGGGGTATTCACCTATACACAAACCATACGAGTATACATGTAAAGGAACCTATCAGTCTAATGACTTCATCATTCCCACTCAGCGTGGGGTGAGTTAATCAACTCTGTTACAGGACTGGGCATGTTCACATGCTCGATTCAAGACTGTCTATAGATAACCCTGTCTACGAAACCTTTGTTCAAGGTCATCAGCTTGGATCATGAACTCAGAGTCCAGGGAACAATTAACTAGTAATTAATAACCAGTAATCCAGTAGTGAGAACATTTGGAAGACTTATATTACCATTTTTAGATTACTTTAATGGTCATGACAATGCAAAGACGTTGCAAATCCAATAACTGGCCTAAATACCAGATACTAGACATGCAACCAATTTGTACCTTTGAAAAGGGACAAGATAAGCTCTGTTGATATCCAAGGCATTGGCTTTAGAATGTTCCTCAACCGCTTTTGGTCCTTGACGTTCAGGGATTGTTGGATGGGAATCATCAGTTCAATTGTCCATTTTCATACCTTTCCCCATTGATCCTTTTTTAATATATAAATTGGTGCCTTAGGCAATTTCCTTATCCGCAACCCTCTTATTTTCCTTGGTTTAGCACAAATTGCTATGTGAGTGTAGTATGAGAACAGCTTGTCCAAAAGGGGATGATTGAGGTGGTAGTTGAAAGGAGCCTGACTTTGTGACTCCCGGAGAAATAGTTACATTGGATTTCACCAGTATCATAGATGGGGATAATTTATTGTAAGAACATGCAGTAAGGCTATGGAACTCACTGCAATGGGATATTACGTTGGTAAATTCATAGTGCAAGTTTAAAGGCCTGAGGGAAAGAAGAATGGATTGGTTCAAAGTGTTGCAATGAACGCCTGGTGGATATGTAGCCAAAAGTTGTTACGATCAGAGTAAAGAAGTATAGTAACTAGAGATGAGCGAACAGTAAAATGTTCGAGATTCGATATTCGTTTCGAGTAGCCCCTCAATACTTGAATCGAATATCGAATCCTATTATAGTCTATGGGGGGAAAATGCTCGTTTCAGGGGTAGGCAACGTTCGATCAAATTATACTTACCAAGTCCACGAGTGAGGGTCGGGCTGGATCCTCCGAGAAGTCTTCTCCGTGCAGCGTCCCCGCGGCATCTTCCGGCTCTTCAGTCGGCTCTGCCCAGGCCCGATGCCTGGCAGAGTGAATGAAGAGCTGGAAGACGCCGCGGGGAAGCTGCACGGAGAAGACTTCTAAAGGAAGGAGAAGAACCAGCGTTGATTGGCCGACTGTATAGCATTCGGCCAATCAATGCTGGTTCTGCATCGAACTTTTCTATTCGAATAGCGAGTTGATCGAGTACGAGTATTTCGAATACCATAGTATTCGATCGAATACCTACTCGATCGAATACTACTCGCTCATCTCTAATAGTAACCAACATGTAACACAACGGGGACACAACCAGAAGAAGTCAAACTAGCTGAGCAAGTGATGAAGTCAGACACAAAGAAAATGATGAGTAGCTGGAAACAGAATGAGTAGTAATGTACAGGGCCTTATCCCCTAAAAACAGCACTAGAGGGACGGCAATGGCAATTCTGAACCTGGCAGTCACCCACATTGCACATGGTGGTTCCTCAATTCTGACATGATGAAGAAGTATGTACAGTATTTCTTGAACACACTTTAAAGAATATTCTGGAATAACAAACTTGAATTTTTTCAATACTTCTCTAAATTGTGCCAACATTTGTGGTTTGAAACCAGCTCTGGATATGAAGGGAAGAAACATCTGTGCTAAAATAAATGAAGATCTCAGCCATGCTTACTGATGGGGACACATCACATGTCACATTTAGGCTTCGCTTTGTTCATCACAGAAGTCTAGCTGAACCAATGTAGGTTCTGATGTAGACAAAGCAGGCATTGTTACCTACGAGAGGAATACTACGTATCTACATGTGTGTCAGATGGCTGGTGGATAAGTTTGAGTAATCAGTTCCTGTATCGACAAATGTCATAATGATGTTCTTCTCCTTGACTATAAGAAGACATCCTGACAGCTAAAGAGGCTCATTAGATGGCCTGCGAGGAGCAATAGCTAGAAGGGCAGGTCATATTCAGTAAGGGGCCTGATGATATCATGAACATTATCTCATTTTTGACATGTCATCAACCTGTCAGATTACTCTCAAGGTGTCAAACAAGAAAACCTTTCAGATGGGTACCAAGGAAAATGGAGTATAGTTCAGTGGGAACATCTTGGATCCATTGGTAACAATTGTGTCTGAAATAGGATTTACTGCACCTTGTATTTCAGAGGCTTAGGAAGAAAGATGCCGTTCCCTGTCCTTGCAGAATACTCGGGCCAAAGCAGCATGGCTTGCTGATACCCCTGGCATGTTAGCATCTCTCCTTGTAACTCCCCTGCTCTTCACCCCTAATTTTAAGACATTTAGTCTTGAGTTCAATGTATATCCCAATGATACAGATCTAAATATTTATCAGCAGGTGAGGTCTGTTCACATCTAAGTTGGAGACACGGCTGCAGATTGGAAGATTCTGTTCTGAGTCTCTAGCACTGATCTTGTTATATTTACATAACTAATTTTCCTGCCAAGAATGAACCTGACACATCCCATTATACATCATTGTGGTCTGCTGGCCACCACTGGTGTCTGCTGGACAGCAAACCTGGCAAAGCATTTTAACTTCCATTAAGAATGGAAAATAATATGTGAACACACACTTAGACACACAATTTTTTGGTGCACTTCACTAGGGTTCATTAACCTCCTTTTCTTAAATACTGTCCCGTTCAGTGATTATATTTACTATATTAGATTGTGGGTGGTGGGCAACATGGATGCCGAGTCCCTGGCAATGTGTGTGGACCTCAAAGTGTAACGCCGCACCGGATTTGTAAAAAGGTGGATTCAGATGTAATTTATGGGGCTACCTTATGCGTCTCAGGGTAGTGTGTCGTGAGCAGTAGAGAAACAAGTGTCAAGTGAAGATGTGACAAACCACCCCAGACTACTCTGCAAGTGGAGCTGAGTCGGATCAGAGTCACACTAGTGCTTGAAATTCTTGTGGAATAGTGATTGGGCACCATACCTGGTGACCTGCTTGGATTCAGTGGGATTTGATGGAGGTAGATATTTACAAGGTGTATCCCTGACATCTTGCAAGCATTTATTTATTTTTTTTCTTATGGTAGAGTTGGAAGGGACCTCAATGGCCATCGGGTCCAACCCCCTGCGAGTGCAGGTTTTCCTAAATCATCCCAGCTATATGTTTATCCAGATTCCGCTTGAAAATTTCCATTGATGGAGCGCCCACCACCTCCCGTGGCAGCCTATTCCACTCTCTCACTACCCTGACTGTCAGAAAGTTTTTCCTAATGTCTAATCTGTATCTCTTTCCCTTTAGTTTCATCCCATTGCTTCTTGTACTTCCTTGTGCTAATGAGAATAGGGGAGATCCCTCTGCACTGTGACTACCTTTCAGATATTTGTAGACTGCTATTAAATCTCCCCTCAGCCTTCTCTTCTGCAAACTAAACAATCCCAATTCTTTTAGCCGCTCCTCATAGGACATGGTTTGCAGACCTTCCACCATTTTGGTTGCTCTTCTCTGGACTTGCTCCAATATATCGATGTCTTTCTTGAATTGAGGCGCCCAGAACTGTACACAGTATTCCAGGTGTGGTCTGACCAGGGAAGAGTACAGCGGAATAATGACCTCTCTTGATCTAGATTCAATGCTTGTCTTAATACATCCCAGAATTTTATTCGCCTTTTTTGCAGCAGCACCGCACTGTTGGCTCATGTTGAATTTGTGATCTACTATTATGCCCAAGTCCTTTTCCCCTATGCTATCACTTAGTTCTATTCCTCCCATACTATATATGTTTTTTACATTTCTGTTACCCAGATGTAGAACTTTGCATTTGTCCCTGTTAAATACCATTTTGTTGGCCTCAGCCCATTGTTCCAGTGTGTCTAAGTCCTTTTGAATACACTCTCTCTCCTCTCTAGTGTTGGCTATTCCTCCTATCTTCGTATCATCTGCAAATTTTATGAGTTCCCCAATAATTCCATCGTCCAGATCATTTATAAAGATATTAAAAAGTACTGGGCCCAGAACAGAGCCCTGCGGCACCCCCGCTTTTGACTTTCTTCCAGTTCGATGTGTAGCCATTTAGTATTACTCGTTGTGCCCGATCATTAAGCCAGTTGTGAATCCACCGAACTGATTTTTTGTCAAAGCCATACTTAATCATTTTTTCAATAAGAAGGTTATGTGATACTTTATCAAATGCCTTACTGAAGTCAAGATATACTATGTCCACGGCATTCCCTTGGTCCAACCATTCAGTACACATAGTGCTTCTTGGAGGACTTGACATTAATGGAAGCTCGCCCACCCAGAGTCGCCCTCCAGCTCTTATAGTGGGTTTCTGTTGTAGTCTGTAAACACTGAAACTGATATGCTGTGTCCTCAGTGAAAGACTGTCCGTAACCAATATGCACATTCTATAAACAGGAGAGACTGCAGATAGGGGGCAGTAACACATGACTACATTTAGGGTCAGTTTTTAGTTTGTAGTCATGGAGACACATCAGTCTGCATACGAGCAGCATGCAGTACACCACAATAAAACATGTTTCTAACCAAGTCTCACAAGGTTCCTTTATTGTGCATTTATATACATTGGAGCAATAAAGTCATGGCTCGAAAAGTGCAGATAGCAAGGAAATAAATACCACGTGGGGCTTCCTTTTACAGCTGACACCTGATCTGGTTAGAAAGACTTGAAGATCTGAAGGATGTATCCAGGAGTAATGGTAAATGTTATGCCTGCTCCCTGTTTTCTTTGAGAGAATTTTCTATGCAGTCCTTGTGACCTTGTCACTGGGTCACTTACTATCATTTTGCATTTTCACTAGACCATTGTGTGGAGGTGGGGGATCATTTAAGTAACCCGAAAGAAATACCCGAAAAAAATACTATTACTATGACCGCTCTATGAATAACTCATCTACTTGGAGTTTTGGGTCATATAAATGGAAAAAAAAGCAGATTAGTTTATAATTAGAGATGAGCGAACAGTGAAATGTTCGAAGTTCAATTCGAGTAGCTGCTCAATACTCGACTGTTCGATCGAACATCAAACCTCATTATAGTCTATGGGGAAAAATACTCGTTTAGGGGGAAAGCCAATGTTCACTATGTCACCTCAGCGAATGATGACAACACCTCGGGAATGCAACTGGGAAAGCAGGGGAAGCATATCTGGGGGCATCTAACACACCAAAGTCCTTGTATTACCCCATTATCACAGCCTATCAAATAGACACTTTCCAAACTCAGTAGAACCCCTATGAAAGTGGAAAAATACCTGGAAACCTTTTTTCCTCCCCAATTGGATGGACAGAAACCCAAATTTTACTCTAATGAAACCTTAACAAGCACCCCTTTAAATCACATTGCCCATGACAACCACAGATGGAATAGGCAATGGGAAATCCAACAGTATCTACCCTGAACTGTCATTGTGGTTGTGTGTGTGTGTGTGATCTAGTAAGACCTTCCAAAATTCACTTTTCTGACCCTTAACGTGAGCCCTTCCAAATTTAGAGGCCCATAAGCTGAGTTACCAGCAGAGATTGAGGCCCTTTAGGGTGACTTCAGCCTCTTACCAGCAGAGTTTTAGGCCCTTTAACTTAGTTGAGCCTTGCACCAGCAGTGTTTTTGGCCCTTGGGGTTAGTTGAGCCTTGCACCAGCAGAGTTTGGTGAAATCAGGGTGGATTCAGCCTCTATCCAGCAAACGACAGGATCACTTATAAGTAAAAATATATAAATTTTATTGTAATTTGCTTAAACGGGTTTTATTAAGGATTTTTCAATAAAAATACAACACAAATAAACAAAAGATAAGTCGAGCATCAATGAAAAAGCATATAAATCAGTAGGCGAGGAGGCCAAAAAAGACCTCTCATCACATAAACCAAAAATAGCTCAACGAGGAGAAGAAAAGGGAATAAGGAGGAGACAAGAAACAAATAAACAAACACAAGACAAAGACGGCGAGACCACAAACAGAACCAGAACGGGAAGTGGAGGAAAGGGAAAGCAAGAAAGAAAGAAGGGAAGAAAACAGACGGCCATGTCACACTCAAGCGAAAGCAGTAGAAAAAGCAGAGGACTCCTGGAACAGAATCCAAGGGCGCCATCGAAGTTCAAACTTGGAATAAGCGGGAGAATCCTCCGCCACCAAGGACTCCATCCTCTGTATAAGCAGAAACTCCTGGAGGAACTCAAGCAGGGAGGGCGGAGTGGAGCTACGCCAGCGTCTTGGAATAACAGCCCTGGCGGCCGTAAGAAAATGTCTCAGGAGGTCCTCCTTAATCACCGACAGCTTGCCAGGGATGACTGACAGAAGCGCCAGCTGAGGAGAAACAGTCACAGAGCGCCCACTGACCGTGGAATACAATGAAAACACCGCGTCCCAGAAAGGCCGCAGAACGTCACAATCCCACCAAATGTGTAGCATAGTACCCCTAGCGGAGCCACAGCGCCAACATAAGTCCGAAACCGCAGGAAAAATCCTATGAAGAAGCACTGGACACCTATACCTCGTTTTTATATGTTACAATAAAATTTATATATTTTTACTTATAAGTGATCCTGTCGTTTGACATTATTTATGGTTGTTGATAGTGGATTTACTTTCTTTTGTAGCCTTTATTGCATTGTGTTTTGTGCTCTATCCAGCAAAGTTTGTTGAAATCAGGGTGGATTCAGCCTCTAATCAGCAGTTTGGGGGTAGACACCGTGACAACCTGGATGAAGCGTCTATAGCCTGAGAATTAGAATGTAAAAATGTAAAAAAAGCGAATAATTTGGAATAATTAAGTGAAACCCGGCTTTGTACGAATCAGTTCTCCCATCAGGCACTGAGTAGGACCGCCCACTGGACTATTAAGCTCAGAATAAGCAGAGGTTAAATGAATAAAATCCAAATTAAACTGGAACTTTTCTCCCAACATTATATATCAGTCTGCTGCTGCTCCTGCTCTATAACATACTGCCCGCAGAATGCACTGCATACAATGAGACAGGTTTGCTTTAATAACAGCGGACGCTCTTGAATTACACTTGTTCACTTGTGTCTTGTGATTCCTGCAGCAGTTTATGTATTGTGCGCTGAGCCGAAACTTCATGTGGTTAGAAAAATGAGAAGTGTTCAAAGTGGAAGGTAAACCAGATAAAACAGCGTTAAAGAAAACAGGGATTATACTGGAAAAACAAGTAACTAAGTGTGGATAACATCCTTCACAATGGTCTGTACGCAGAACTGAAACTGCTTATGGACACAGATAGTGACGGCTCATACAGCTTTATGTTTGTGTGATGACAGTGACCTCTATTACAAAATTGTCTGACCACCGATGCCGCCCCTGCTACCTCTTGTGTCACCCTCCTCTACCTCATAGATTGTAAGCTCTTGTGAGCAGGGCCCTCAGTCCCATTGTGTGAAATAACTATTTCTGTGTAATGTATCTTTTTGTTTGTACTTGAACCCTACAAATTGTACAGCGCTGCGGAATATGTTGGCGCTTTATAAATAAAATGTGTTATTATTATTACAGATGGGAGCTAAAATCAGTATCTGTCTCCTATCTATCTATCTATCTATCTATCTATCTATCTATCTATCTATCCATCCATCCATCTCTATCCATTCTTCCTGTGTTGTGTGTGTGTGTGTGTGTGTGTGTGTGTGTGTGTGTGTGTGGGTGGGGGGGGTATCACTCTATTCATCTATTGTATATCTTTATATCTATCATCTACCTATCTCATATTTATCCATCTCTCTCTCTTTTACGCACACGCTTCTGCTTTATGTGTTTGTTTATCTAGGTATCCATCTATCTCATATCTATCTTTCTATTTCCTATCTATCTGTCTATCTATCTAATTATCTATCTATCTATTTATCTATCTATCTATCTATCATCTATCTGTCTGTCTATCTATCTGTCTGTCTATCTATCTATCTGATTATCTATCTATCTATCTATCTTCTATCTATCTATCTATCTATCTATCTATCTATCTATCTATCATCTATCTATCTCCTATCTATCTATCTATCTATCTATCTATCTATCTATCTATCATCTATCTATCTTCTATCTATCTATCTATCTATCTATCTATCTATCATCTATCTGTCTGTCTATCTATCTATCCTCTATCTATCTATCTATCTATCTATCTAATTATCTATCTATCTATCTATCTATCTATCTATCTCCTATCTATCTATCTATCTATCTATCTATCTATCTCCTATCTATCTATCTATCTATCTATCTATCTATCTATCTATCTATCATCTATCTATCTTCTATCTATCTCCTATCTATCTATCTATCTATCTATCTATCTATCTATCTATCTATCTATCTATCATCTATCTATCTTCTATCTATCTCCTATCTATCTATCTATCTATCTATCTATCTATCTATCATCTATCTATCTTCTATCTATCTATCTATCTATCTATCTATCTATCTCCTATCTATCTATCTATCTATCTATCTATCATCTATCTATCTCCTATCTATCTATCTATCTATCTATCTATCTATCATCTATCTATCTCCTATCTATCTGTCTATCTATCTATCTATCTATCTATCTATCTCCTATCTATCTATCTATCTATCTATCTATCTATCTATCTCCTATCTATCTATCTATCTATCTATCTATCTATCTATCTATCATCTATCTATCTTCTATCTATCTCCTATCTATCTATCTATCTATCTATCTATCTATCTATCATCTATCTATTATCTATCTATCATCTATCTATCTCCTATCTATCTCCTATCTATCTATCTATCTATCTATCTATCTATCTATCTATCTATCTATCTATCTATCTATATCTCATTCTATCTATCTATCTATCTATCTATCTATCTATCTATCTATCTATCTATCTATCTATCTCCTATCTATCTATCTATCTATCTATCTATCTATATCTCATTCTATCTATCTATCTATCTATCTATCTATCTATCTCCTATCTATCTATCTATCTATCTATCTATCTATCTATCTATCTGTCTGTCTGTCTGTCTGTCTGTCTGTCTGTCTGTCTATCTATCTATCTATCTATCTATCTATCTATCTATCTCCTATCTATCTATCTATCTATCTATCTATCTATCTAGCTATCCATCCATCTTTCTCATTCAATGTACAAATAAAATAGGTGCAAGTACAAAATTTGTTATCCAAATTTAATAATTGTTAAAAGTGGCACGGCAATGAAATTGCTGAAAGACTTTGCATTGATTCAGCCGTGTCATTGTAATTTGCATGAAAGTGACAAGCAGCATCACGGTTTGTATATTCCAACTATTCCCCAGATAAAGCTGCATCTTCAGTCTCCAGTACTAGTTCACACTGTGCAGGCTGCACTTTACTTTCAGGTTCTTTTTCTGAAATGCATCTGTTGTATTTCTATGGGTCCTCACTGATGTGGCCGCTCTCTGTGCTCTCCAGAAATGTGAAATAGTTTCCTTAGTAAAGTTGTACTATAGAATATCGGCTTTTTTTTGCTAGAATATGGATCCTTAGCATGAAATAGTGAACATCATGAGTAAGTAGAGCTGCACTGCTTATAGGTTGTAGGCTCTGGCTGAGCTATTCATATGAATGTACTGGCAGCCTGTTATAGAGCAGGAGGAGCTGAACGGACTGATTTAGTATAACTTATAAATTGATAATTAGAATCCCTGCTCTTTCTATGCTCAGGAGTCCAGTGGGCAGTCTCACTTAATGATCACCATATGTATCTGCAGACAGAACTAGCTGTCACTCACTTATTAGATCCGCCCACTGGACTCCTAGGCATAGAAAATGCAGACATTCAGTCAATAAGTTACAAGATCTACTAAATCTTTTCCCACAAAGTGATATATCAATTTTCACAGCTCCTCTTGCTTGATAACATGTTGCAGATGTGTCCTGACAAGGTCTATTGTCTAAAGTGCACAACCCCTTAATGGACATAGAGTAATCCACATAATTTACCGATTTATAATCTGCACTGAGACAAATGTTTTGCTTTAAAACCTATGTAAATCTCTATTTGTTTTTCAGGCCAGTTCAACCATAGGAAAATGCTAAGCAAATTTAGAATACCACTAGGACTCTGAGAAACTGGACGTGCTGTTTGCTTTGTGCCGGGTAGAGCCGATGTCTGGGATTCAGTTCTAATGGCAGACAAGATTTAACATTTTTCAATCTATTATTTTTTCTTATCTAAAAGGATTCTACCACCTCCCCTCCCTCCCCACACATATTTGTCTGTACCTCCCCCCATTACAGAGTATGTTACAGTAATAAGCAACATACCTTTGTTATGTATAATCACTGTTGTAGATTCTTATGTTAATGAGGCAGTTGGTGCACTGGGGGCGGGCCTTCAGCTCCTGGAGCACTGATCTTGCTACTAAAGTAGGATAGGTTATATCAGTGGAAGGATCAACTCCTTTGGATGGTGCAGGCAGGAGATGGGAGGGGTCTGAGAAACAAGAGCAGTGCTCTAAGGAGCAGAAGCCCCGCCCCCAGTGCTCCAACTGCCTCAATCGCATAAGGCTTTAAAGTAGTTTTTATCAAAGTGACATAAGTAAGAAAGTTATTTTGTTATATCACTAGAATGTGCTCTGTAATATGGTGCTAGCGGTTGAATATGCTTGCGGGAGGTGGTAGACTCCATTTAATTTTCTATCCATTAATAATATATGTATCAACCCTGAAGCAAAATCTGTTACATACAATCACAAATATAATTGTCTATTTAGAGCTAGGCATCAGTGAGCTGGTTTGTTACAAATTTTCTAAGACTTTTTGGAGTTTGCCACTCAGAAATCATCAACTATACTCACCTCTTCTCACTTTTCTGGGGCTCTGCTGTGGCATACAGTCTTCTTTCCTGGGCATCCCCAACATCCCCGGGCTCCTTTGTGATGTCAGCAGCTCCAGGTTACCAGTGATTGGGCCTTAGCGGTCACATGGAGGGGTTCAACATCATGACACTTTGGGGTGTCTGTTGGTATTCTTAACAAGGGAAATGTATGTACTTAATCATTTAGTGAGGATTATGTATATACAGTATGTTAGAAGGGTTGTCTAGGAATTGGACACATTTCTGAGGTGCCATGGGCAGGTATAACATATATTTTTTTAAAAAAAGCATACTTACCTGTCCCCAGTGCTTTGGTGTCCACCAGTTTGTTCAATTACTTGCCGTGCCTCGGTCCTGGGAAGCACCATGTGATCACTGAGGCCACTGATTGGTTGCTGCAGAGGGGACCAGTGACATATGAGTGATGGCATTGGTCTCTCTCATGCAACTACAGAGACCTCAACAGTCATAAGAGGAGCAGTGCTTTAGGTGACCAAGGCACAGCGTGTGATCAAATGGACTGTGGTGGCAGATACTGGAGAACCAAGGAGAGGTGAGTATGCTTTTTTTTATATGTTACACCTACCCCAGGTCCCTCTGGATTTTGGTCAATTCCTGGACAACCCCTTTAATCTACAGATCAACAAAATATGTTCAACCTAATCATAGACGTGATAATTGCTGACCAAAGTGGGTAATTTCCCCAGAATTCTCTATACACTAGCCATCAGTTGGTCACATCCTTTGATTACGGAGACTAGTTACGTGATAGGATATGATAGTATGGCTGATAGTATGGAGTTTATGAGACATTATATGGCTAATGGTTAATTTATCTGTAGAAAAATGTCAAATATTACATATATGAACTGATGCTGACAAAATCTGGGAACACCGCACAACAAAACTGAAGCCAGAAGCGAGCCAAGCAGATGGGAACAGGGAATTTTATTAGGATCAAATTTATTTGGACTGAATCAAATCCAACAGACAATTCGATGGAATTAGATTCGAGATGAAGTTTGGGAAATTCGCTCATCTCTATGGCTAAAATCCACTGTTAATTCTGAATTTGATGATGGACATTTTGGGTTTGAGGTGGTAGTTTGTTTAGCCCAGGTGGAAGGCTCCATTTATTTCTTAGAATCTACAAGAATAACATAGTAAAAAGTAAATCAGGAAATGGGGAAAGTTCTTAAGACCTAAACTTTATATATCCATTTAACATAATCTAGCGGTACCTCTCATAAAAGTAGTCATAACTCCGCCATGTCACAAGTGATTGAATGACTACAAGAGAACATTTATTTTACTTATGAAAACAGTTTAAGATCTCAGGGTCAGTCTTTTAAGAATCACAGGCTGTGGCTGCTGAGTAAATATGTCAAGACGAAAGTCCCTGAATTTTGACATTAAGACAACACTTCAAGTATTTGTCACTTAGGAACAAGGTGAAGTCAGGCCTGCCAATCAAAACACGATCCATGGTTTCCTGGTGCTCCGAGGTAAAAATAACAAGCGCCTGTAGAAATGGTTCTCATTACTCCGCTGCCGCATTGGATGCTATCTGCTAGGGCAGACAATCCGACATGTATGACCATATTAAGATGACTTCTCCAACAGCTTTCACTGTGTAATCCAAAGTATTTTTATCTTCTACCCCAGCGATCCAAAGGAATACTTTTACTTTCGGGAAGTCCCGTTAGAGATGTCTGAAATGGCTCATTCTCTTTGTATCATTCCTTTCACATTGCAGAAGAACAGGTGCTGCAGCGTTCCTCTGGTGACACTTGGGACACAGTTAAGTGGGTATGGCGGTGTCAGCAAGTAGAGGTTATTCACTGTGTCGTGAAAAGTTATACTATTTTCTGATATTCATTTCTGGATCTATTTCTTGGGAATTTCAAAATCTCTGCTTGTTCTCATTAAATAGGATTTTTTACTTTTTACTTCCAACGGATAAATATCTCTCTCTGATGATCATGGAAGTGCATAGATCGCGCAAGATAGGTCAGCAGATAAGTGGAGGTTCGACGCCCAGACCCTCACACCGATCAGCAGTTCTGGACATGTTCCAGTGTTGGAAGAGGATCTACTTTTGTTCACGTACTAGGCACAGAGCTGCAGAACCCTGGCACCACGGCTATATGGACAAAGTGGTAACTCTGGTCCAATTACCTGGGCAGAACCACTTCCGGCCTCATTCTGTGCAGTAGATTTGGGTGTTGGGATTACAACTGAATCAGCTAATTAGTGGGGTCTCGAGTGTCAGACCCCACCGAGTGGATATTGATGACCTATCCTGAGGATTTACTCTATGGATAGGTCATCAGTATAAAACACCACCTGGGATTAGAAAACACCTTAAAATCTACTACTTCTCTATTATTATCTATCAACTTGAACTCCCCCTTTTATAGATCTGTGGCTTTACAAGTATATGCTCATCAATGCTTTATACCAAAAGTCTTGAAAGCTATGGCACTAAACAACTTGAAAGTTGGAGCCATCAATCAAAGGGCTTTCAATATAATATTGGTTGGGGTCCAACTCCAACCACTGGTGAACAGCTGTTTTGCTGAGTGTTGTGTCCTCTCCATGTTTACATTGGTCCATCTATCTCTTCTACTTGCTATCATTGATGCCGGATATTACAGCTTCTTCCTATTCAAGTGAATATAATGAAGCTTAAATACCCCACACCACTGCTAGAAAGTAGACAGCATGCCACCAGTGTAAACTCAGAAGAGTCTTCCAAATATGGCTAAGGTCCATAGCTCTTCAAACAACTAATCGGTGGGGGTGCTCAAAGATCAGACCCCCACCAATCTGATATCCAAGATGTTCATTGTCACCTCCTTTGGTGTAAACTACAACATACTGTAGCTGGTGGCTGATCAGGATGTAACAGCATATCGTATCATTCTTCCAGGATGGCATCTTTAAGGCACCAGAGGATCTATACTTATGTTCCTCCAGAATCCAGTCTTCTTATTCTTACAATGTAAAACTTTACAGGACACATCATTTCCCTATTGGAATATCTTTTATTTTAGTTTTAACCTCTATTGTCATTTTTCACTTTCACTCCATGTAACACATTGATTAAATGCTTGAAAACAAAGGCGAATTCTAATTCCTGGTATTTAGACCAAGCGTCTACATATGAGAAATCCTTCCTTTAATCATAGGATTTGCCACCCTGTAGCTGAAACACACGAAGCATAATAAACCATGAATTTTTATCCCATGCTCTTTCACATTACAAATTGCCTGGTTCAGTTAATTATGGCTATGACCTCAGCACCCTGCTATTTACCACAAAAGAAAATGCATTTTTACATAAATTTCCACTGGATTGGGAAATTTTGTGAATGCTGCTTGCAGCCATTATACAGAAGAGCTGATTTACTCTCATTGTATTAGAGCTTGTGGCTATTTATATTGCACTCAGCAATTTCAGAGATCTTGCACAGAATGAACCGTCCTCTGCTTATTCATTCCCATCGATAAACTTTGTGAGGATTACATCATGAATAGACTAAGAATAAAATGGCGGCAACTCTCAGGGTACTGTCTGAGGCAATGCAATAGAGCTGGTAATATAGAATGTACAGGGTCAATTTTACTAGTAATTATTTCGTGGCACTTGTACAGGTATTATAAGTCACTGTCCCAAGTAGGATTCTCAATCTAAATACCATCTGTATGTGTTTGGAAAGTGGAAGGAAACCATAGTACCTGAAATAAACCCACACAAACAAGGGGAGAACATACAAACCCCAGGCATGTCCTTGGCTGGATTCAAACCTAGAACTCCAGTGCAACAAAGTTATCATGTTGTGTGCAGGGTTGAGCGATCGGGTTTGGAAAAGGTCGGATCCCGATCGGCAATCGAGCAAATTTCACGATCGCGATCGGCTGGAAAATGATCAGAAATCGAATTTTAAAATCGATCCTGAAATCTCAAGACCGGCTCAACCCTTGTTATGTGTTATTGCTCTTATAATATCTTTGCTAGTTGTTTGCTAGTGGTTTGTAAGCAGGTCATGTCCCAACCAAAGACATAGTCTTAACGCAGTATTTTTCCAAGGCTGTTTCCAATTCCCATAAGTGCAATCTTCTACACCTCTGGGGCAATACAATGGCCTAAAATATTATTATTATTATTATTATTATTATTATTATTATTCAGCAGTAGAGATACTACATGACTATGTCTCCTGTCATAAATGTTATCCTCAAATATATATCTCTATGTCTAAGCGATAGCAGTAGAATATCCTTCATGTAATACTTTGTGTACTGCTTGGACTTTCCTGGCATTATTATCAAATGTAAGATTCTGGAGGAACCACCTACTATTTTTCATTTTAGAAATTGTTTTCTTTTTCCAATATTGGTTACTGTCTTTTTGTGTGTCTAATGTCAGAAACACGCCAGGTTGATCCCATAGGAAGTCATTTAAAGGAGTTGTCCCATCTCAAGGATCCTATCTATACTGGTAGCTTATGTAAAATGAAGACTTTTCCTAAATATATTGCTTTAGAAATGCTGTTTTGTTGCCTGCTATGTGAACTTATGCCTCCCATTCTTTACACAGCATTGCTATAACCATGGACCTGTGTACTGGGACAAGTGATGTCACTTACTCAGTGTCGGCAGGACAATCAGTTCAGCTAATTGCAGTTTACTGATAAAACAGAGTCTGTTATCTCTCTATGTAAACACACAGATAACACTGAGTGCCTTCTGTACAAGCATCTGCATATTATCTGATCTGCATAATTATTGTGGTTCTGCAGTGTTCAGTGAGGGATGGGGGAGAAATACAGTAAGTGACAAGAACAGACCGCACACAAACTGCTGAAACAAGGAGATGGGAAAACCCCTTTAAGCCATGTTTTTGGAGTGTTGAAGGAACCTGAAACAACAGGAGAAAATGATAAGCGGCACATTCACCTCTGTGTCTTTGTCTTTATTATTTTGGTTCATTGCAGGACCAAAAGAATAGAAAAACGGTCAATCTAAGGTGGACAACAACAGATCCTGAAGGACCCCCTTCATTATATAATGGGGTCTGTTAAGTATTTGTTATATGCAATTGATATCACTGTACATAAATGTTATGTTTGCAGGACTTTTTCATCCAGAATGTCTAATGGAATTTAATGAAGTGATATTTTCAGGCCTCAATAAAGTGCTATTACATTTTAGCTGATTTGTGGACATGGGCCAATAACAACAGTTATTGGCCCATATACAGCTTGTATCATTATTCATAACTAAGTCATCAATGAATGAATACATTTTTTGTTTAATATTGTAAATTTTTTGTCTGATCAGAAATGCAACAAGAAAGATATATAGAATGGCACTGCTGGGTGTATGGATAAAAGTCCTGGTGAGTTGGAGGTAAATATGAGGATTGAACCTTATTTGTAACGAACCGTAGGGGTGCTCAACGACCAGAGAAAAGCAATTATGAAAATAGAAAAATGTAGAAAAAGTTGGAAGGGCACTCACCCACACCGAGGCTCATCTTCATAAAAGACTTCTTTTATTAAGGTAGCACATCTTTAAAAACAATTCGTGCAGGGAGGGAAAAACAGCATAGAATGGCAAGTAGGCAACAGCCGTTTCGCGCAGCTCTGTGCGCTTTCTCAAGCCTTAGAATGCAAACTTTGCATTCTAAGGCTTGAGAAAGCGCACAGAGCTGCGCAAAACGGCTGTTGCCTACTTGCCATTCTATGCTGTTTTTCCCTCCCTGCACGAATTGTTTTTAAAGATGTGCTACCTTAATAAAAGAAGTCTTTTATGAAGATAAGCCTCGGTGTAGGTGAGTGCCCTTCCAACTTTTTCTACATTTTTCTCTTATCAGAAATGCCCCCTGTCCATGGTACTGAAACATAAACAAAATGCAATTTATTTATTTTTTAATTTTAGTTTGAATATGACAGCTTATTACACTTTATTTGTTATATTATAAAATTTCTTAACTAGGGATTACATACGGTAATATAATATTAATGGAATAGTCTGAAAATTATCTAATGAAGTTTATACTTTATGTATAGATACATTTTTTCTTAACCACTTCAATACCGGGACAATTTGTCTGGTCCTGGACCTGATACATTTTCGGGGTTTTTGTATGTGCAGTTCTGAGGGCTATGACATTTTTACCATTTGGGTTATTCAACTAATTTTTGTGTCTTTTTTCGGTGACACATAGGGCTTTATTTTTACGTTGTTTCTATTTTGGCACGTTTTTTTTTTTTTCTTCATTTTTTCATACCTGGGAAAACAAACAAAAAAGGAGGGAAAATGTGTCCCTATAAGGGCATAATAATTTCTTTGGTGGTGGAGGCTGATTTCCCCTGTAATTCTTTAGTTAACGTGGGTTAACGCTAAGTTTTTTGGACCAGATTTTGATGCGGAATCTGCCTCAGAATCCTCCTCCAAAAAATGACTCCCATTGACTTCGATGGGAGCCGTTCACTTCTTTTTTCCGCTAGCAGTTTTTTCCCACTCGCAGAAAAAAGAAACGAGCTGCCCTATCTTGACGCGGATTCCGCAGCTTAATCCGTTGCAGCGTGAGACTCCCTCCCGACTAGGCCAATTCATTTAGGCCTAATCCAGTGAAATGCTGCGTGTTTTATACAACAGACACCCAGCGCTAATGCCCGCGATCGGTGCCTGCACTGATCACGGGCATTAAATTCCCAACGCCTCGGTTAAAGCTGACTGAAGTACCATTTTATCGGAGGCGCATGGGCGCTGCCATTTTTCTATGGATCGCTGGTGCCTGGAGCTAGCTCTGTGGCTGGCATCCAGTTGTCATGACACCCGGGAGCCTTGTGAAGGCTCTCAGGCCTGTCATGCAATATGTTCTATTGCAGACTACTTTATGTAGCCTGCAATAGGACTGACGGTTTTATGCAATGCATTGCATTGCATTCTCTGCTAGAGAAACTGGAGACTGCATCCTCCCCTCCTAAGTCCACAACGGTTGTGGCTGCGCGGCTGCCAGAAAGTAGGTTATGGAGCAATACATTTTTCTGTGGAGTGGCACCGCTGGGCACACACATGCCAGCGGACGTGAGGGAAAAGATTATAAAAGGGGAATTTTTGGACATATAGTCGCTGATATCTCAGGTCCAACCTATAGTGGATAAAGAGCGGGTATACGGGAGAGGAGAGGATAAAAAGCCCAGAGTGGCAAAAACTTTTTACAGACCTTTGGCACATTGTCATGTATACTTTGCCAGACTAGATTGGAGAAGGCACCTGAGCTGTTTGTGTATCAGAATATCATTCTCTCAGCATAAAATGTGTATGGTGATTCAGCATGGTGGAGGTATGATGAGGAATTTCGGCGGTGCTTGGCTCTGTGTCAAGAGGTGGGATGGGCCTCTAAAGCTATTGATGTATGGATTCAAATAATGATGAACCCCAAGCTGGTAAGGACTCTCTTTCAGCCAGCAGCCGCTGCAGGAGTATGGTCGCCCGCAGCAGCGGCTCACAAGACAGGCACATGTTGGATGTATAATGAAGGGTACTGTAGATTCTATGTCTCCTGTCAATTTAAACATGAATGCACCATCTGTGGGGGGCCCATGCAGCCTTGCAATGCGCAAGAAGGTTTAAGTCCCCAAAGCGGGTGCAGTGTAAGCCAGAGGACACCCGTGATCGTAAAAAGGATGCAGCCTTGGCTCGACAGGTACCCCAGGAGGCGAGAGGTAGACATGCTTATTAATGGTTTCATTGTCGGTTTCTACATACCCCATTTTCCAAGTTCATCTGTTACCCTAGCAGACAATCTACTTTCAATTGCAAAAAATATGAGCACAGCACGGGCAAAAATTGAGAAAGAGGTGGCCTTGGGCTGCATGGCGGGCCCCTTTACCGAACCTCCATTTAAAAACCTGAGAGTGTCACCACTGGGCCTGGTCCCCAAGAAAGGGAAAGGAAAATTCAGACTTATCCATCACCTATCCTTCCCACCTGGCGAATCAGTCAACAATGGTATCCCAAAGGAGGAAACAGCAGTGGCCTATGCGTCCTCTGATAAGGTGGTGTCCCTGGTAGTGAGTGCAGGACGCGGCCCTCTAGAATCCACCTTCCGGCTCCTAACTGACTATTAAAGGATTATCATATCTTATTAGTGATCAGATGACATGGGCTTCAAAATCCCTAGGGAGTATAATAAATTGATGAAAAAAATAAAAATAAAAAATTGATGAAAGTTCAAATCATCCCTCCACTTTCCATAGAAAACATATAAAAGTACTTACCGTATATACTCGAGTATAAGCCGAATTTTTCAGCCCAGTTTTTGTGCTGAAAAAGCCCCCCTCGGCTTATACTCGAGTCAGCATAAAAGGAAAAAAAAAAAAAAATATATATATATATATATATATATATATATATTTTAGGAGGGGGGGGGGTCTATGACCAGCCACAATATTAATGTATAGAATCTCCCATAAAATAGTGCAAAAGAAAAAAAAAGAAGATTTAAAAAAAAAAAAATATATATATATAAGTTCTAAATCATTCCTTTCCCTAGAATACATACAAAAGTAGAAAATGACTGAGAAACACAAACACATTAGGTATCCCTGTGTCTGAAAGTGCCCGGTCTACTGAATATAGGGGATCTGCAGTGCTCCTGTTCCATCGGGAAGGGGTTAATAGGAGCACTGCAGTTTCCCTATACTCAGCAGACTGAATTCCAAGTGGAGGGAAGAAAAACCCAGTCCTCAAGCTCAGGGAAGGGGCAGACAGAATGACAACCAAAACACCCCCTCCCCTTCCCCAGCACCCAGCAACTACTGCACCCAAAAACTCCGACCATTTTAATTTTTGAAATTTTCCAGTAGCTGCTGCATCCCCCCCCCCCCCTCGGCTTATACTCGAGTCAATAAGTTTACCCAGTTTTTTGTGGTAAAATTAGGGGGGTCGGCTTATATTCGGGTCGGCTTATACTTGAGTATATACGGTAAATACTGTGAAACTCATACACATTAAGTATCCCTGTGTCCGAAAACGCCCGCTCTACAAATCTATAAAAATATTTTTCCCGTACAGGATTAAAAGGTAAATAAATCCACATTGATTTGGTATCCCCAGAATCGCACTGAAACATAGAAAACAGATGACATGTCATTTTGTCTGCACATTGAATACCATAAAAACGAAGCCCGTAAGAAAGTCGTGCATTTGTGCAACTTTTCTTCAAATCCCCCCCGTTCTGAATTTTTTTTCCAGCTTCCCAGTACATTGTATAGAATAATTAATGGTAGCATCGTGAAAAAAAAATTGTCCCATAAACATTAAGAGAGTGGAAAAATAAAGAAAACGAAAGTTGAAAAATGCCCACGGCAGGAAAGGGTTAAAACAAAAAAAAAGTTATAAAAATTTAGTATTGCTGGAATCATACTTACTCATAGAATGACATGTCATTTTGGCTGCATAGTGAATGGCTGTAAGAAAGTCGCACAAACGCAAAATGAAAGGGTTAATAAATGGCGAATACAATATACACTACTATTAGAACTACTACTACACCTATTATTGCTGTTTCTATTACTTCTAATATTACTATTATAAGTAGCAAGTTGTACAAGTCCTATAAGTATTATCTGGGGAGGGGGGAGCAGCCCCCCACTGTTTGCCCTTTGTTGTGACTTCTCAGCGTACAGTCGGCTCTGAACAGATTTATTTGTTTATCCTTCAAACCATTTACAGTTCAAGACAAAGTTTATTTTCTTCAAAAGAGAAGCCAAATCGCCTCTACAGCCACGGATGCCAAAGACATTTGTGCCGCTTTGATTTATCTAGTGCAGTTGCTGCTGGCGTTCCATGAAAACATATATAGTTAATTTTCTGGATAATTTGTACAAAAGATCAAGTTTACTTCTAGCCATGTAGAGCAAAATGCATTCTAATGGGCAAACAAATGTGTCCTGCTAGTACTTAGTAACCCTTACAATCTCTGTCTAGACAGCCAGCATTTAAAGGGGTTATCCAGGGACCTTTTTTTTCACTTTACAGCCCTCGGGGTACTAGTTCACCTGAGCCTTTGGTTTTTGGGGTGGCTACGACTCAGAACCAGCACCTGAGTTGAACCACTTCTCTCTGCTTTCCTGTTTTCACTAGTATTGCTTGTATTATTAGGGCTTGTATTGGACGAGGTCATTGTAATAATAAAGCCAGCTGCCATGGTATCCGTAATACCAATGAACGCAGGAGAAGAGGAAGAAGATGGATTGATCTAGGTGCTCTAAGACTGGCCCTCAGAAGTCATGTGGGGCCCGCTAATAACATGACAGTTGTGTCAAAGAATTTCGTACAGTAGCTTTAGTTAGTATTTAAAGTGGACCTTTCATGTCCTCAGGCACATGCGGTTTTATATACCGCCAGAAAGCCGGCAGTGCGTTGAATTCAGCACACTTTTGGCTTTCCTGTTATGTGCCCCAGGCTGGAGATATCGGTGCCATTACCAATCTCTGCCCACTATAAGAAGGGTATTCCTGACAGTATATGCTGGGCTGTGAGGAACGCCCCCCTGACAGTACTCGTCCATAGCCCTGTACTATCACAGGGGGCGTTCCTTACCACACAGCGGTGACACTAAGCTGTGAAGAACGTACTCCCCCCCAGTACTAGTCTATGGATGAGTACAGTCAGTGGGGGAGTTCCTCACAGCGGTAAGAAACGTCCTCTCTGATAATACAGAGCTATGGACGAGTGCTTTGAAGGTGGGGGTGGGGAGCAGGCCATTATATGGATGACTATTGTTTTTTTTATTCATTTTTCCCTATGAATATGTCTAGAATGGGAGGAAATCCATGCAAACATGGGGAGAACATACAACTCCTTGCAGATGTTGCTCCTGGCAGGATTCGAACCCAGGACTCCAGCGCTGCAAGACTACAGTGCTAACCACTGTTGCCCCCCTACTGAGCCACCGTGTTGCCCCCCTACTGAGCCACCGTGTTGCCCCCCTACTGAGCCACCGTGTTGCACCCTTACTGAGCCACCGTGTTGCCCCCCTACTGAGTCACCGTGTTGCCCCCCTACTGAGCCACCATGTTGCCCTCCTACTGAGCCACCATGTTGCTCCTTGGATGGCCATTAGTTTGAGTGACCACCATAGCTGTAGTGATTTTAAAAAGACTTTTTTTACCTGAAAGTAATAACTTTATATTGATAATTCAATTTTAAAAAAATGATATATTCATACACATTGATGCAAAAAGGAGAAGGGAAACGTTCCTAAAGGGAAATTTCCGATGAAGGAAAACCTGCAGCAAATCAGTGGGTTTGTAGATGAAGATTGCTTTTAACCCATGCCAAAGTTTTTACTTCTTTGCTAATCTTTCATCGTTTCTATATTTTCCCAATCACAATCTTATTTATAATTTACTTTGCTTTCTTGTAGCGAAAATATTCTTTAGCAATTTACAGACATTGTCCATCACTGTCCCATATAGGGCTCACAATCAGTATGTCTTTTGGGTATGGGAGAAAACCAGAGTACCCAGAGGAAACCCACACAGACATGAGAGAACATAATGTTATATTACTTTATACTTTATAGAGCCAACTAATTTATCAGTAATTGTGTCTTAAGATCTGTAGAGGTCACATGTGATATCTTGTATCCTTAGGTCATAATGCATCTCTTACTTAGAGCGATATTCTTCCTCCTCACATAAAAGAATACCTTATATTAACACTTCAATGTGTTTCAGCCACTTGCTGTGCACATCACAATCTCAGCCCACATTCGCAGTCATCGCCTAAAGTAAGAATTTACTTTTGTGCAAATTGGAATTTCTTTCTCTGCTGCCAACTCCGGAGTTGTTGGAAAGATGATAGGGGACAGATTATCTTTTAACAAGTTTTGTTCTGTCTTGGATTTTCTGCAGGGAACCAAAGAAGCAGATGTAACTATTAGTTGACAAGGGGGAAAATGCTGTATAAGGATGCTGTATCATTGGTATTGAACTTGATAGCTAATAATAAAATTCTATCCATCTCTCTAGTTCTATTTCTTTATCTATCTATATATGTTGTGGGGAAGGTCGCTCGGTAGCAGCAATGGTGCGGACCCAACCAGCCAGAGACAGGCACATGATGTCTGGTGCAAAGAGGTTTATTTGAGAAACAGCAAAAATATATAAATCTTCACATCAGGCATAGAATAAACAAAATAAAATACAGCCACAACTTCAGGCAAAACCTCAAACAAAACCCTGCTCGTCCGAGCAAAACTTAAACAGTAAAAACTAACTATACGTGTGACGTACTACCAACCACACAAACAAAACAAAGTAGCACAGTACAATCTCACCAGACTCTCAGTATCAGGTCCAGAATCCACACCTGGGGCTGAAACCTATTCAAGACCCGCACTAGACCACACATAGGTCAGAACTCTTTGGCTGACATACCGGGACTCCAGCACTCTGCCTGTCACTTTCTCACAATGTATTAACAAATATTGTCAAACATATATAAATAGAAATATATAACCTTAATTAATAAGGAATAGTTCAGAGCAACCAACCAATTCCAATGAAAATAAAAAAAGATAATCTGACTGGTCGCTATAGTCAAAGGACAAAGGGTGGTTATGTTAAGCAGCAACTGAGGAACAAAATGCATGGGTTAAAATTATGTTCTGCCTTTACATTTTTTAATATAGGTTGTGAGCACTGTATAGGGATCACAATGTACATTTTTTTCCTATCAGTATGTCTTTGAAGTATGGGAGGAAATCCACACAAACATGAGGAGAACATACAAACTCCTTGCAGATGTTGTCCTTGGGAGGATTTGAACCCAGGACTCCAGTGCTGCAAGGCTAACCACTGAGCCACCATGCTGTCCCTGCCTTTACGTTTCTTTGTACAGATAATTTGCTATTGTGACCATGATACATATTTGGCAGACTGGAAAAAGTTAATCTTTCTACCCCCCCCCTCAAAAAAACCCCCCAAAACTAGTTAATCCAGAGGCACAGCAAGCTGTTTCGATGAACAAAGGGTTACGAAGACCAAACTGTAGGAAGAGTGACTGAGCCTGCATGTCACCCAGTCCTCAGCTCGGTAGATGGACGTGCATAGTGCTATACACTTTGAACACCAGGTGGCGCCATGCTATTTAAGTAAATATCATAGTAAAAACTCATGACTTGATCATTATTAACAGCATGGAAATGAACTTTTTAAAATTCTATACACATAATATATACAGTATAATCCATAAATATACTGATAGGGAATGTAGATTGTGATTGACAATGTCTGTAAAGCAATGTGGAATATGATGGTGCTATATAAGTAAGCAAAATAATAATAATCCCCTTCTCCGGATATTTAGGTTGATACCCTATAGCCCTGTTTGCTGATGTTGCTGGAACCTTTAACTTCAGTGACCCCATAGTCTGTCCGCTATTTACACTACTCTTTTATGGTGTATATTTTATTTGCTCATGAGGTCGAGCACCGTGGTCTATCGGCTATAGAAGGAGTTAACCATTATAATTTCGTAGCTGCCTGGGTAAATAATTTGCCTTTACCTTTTGCATTTTCATACATTATTCTGAAGAGGCCAGCACTGAACAATGAGAAACAGATGTCCTGAGACATCTACATGAGGCCTGTGTTCAGTTAGCATGCAAATTGTCATGTCAGAACTTCCCTACTGAACCGTAGGAGGAAAACAAGAGCCCTGCGCCTGTGAAAACAGATAATGTGCTTGATTAAAGTTGGGGGTTCAATCGCCTATTTAATGGCTTTGCCTTTTTATCTGAACTCCATTATTGGGAGCGATTTTTATGACATCAATATATTGAAAATTTGGGCAGAACTACTTGACGGAGAGCAGCGCTTGACAAGGGGCCTTTGTTTGATCAATGTGATCAAAGGATCAGTCAAAACACAAATAAACAGATCTGACACTAAGCAAATCGGATGATTTATGTGTGATTTGTGCAAACATTTTATTCGGATGGGGCAGGGAATCTGCATATGTTCTCTTGATAAGGTATTTATTTTTTCAGAAAGCTGACGTGTAATGGCTCTTCCACCTTTTTAATGACATGTTTTTCTTTGAATCCCAGCAGAATTGTTTCCATGTAAAAGTAACAAAGTATTAAGAAGACATTTGTATTTTACGGACTTCAGAAGGGGAGGAAAAACAAATTTGAACAAGTGGTTTCCAAAGATTAAAGTCCGCAATCGTACTTGATGAAAGGATCTATGCTTCACTTCCATTTTTCACTAATGCCTCTGTTTTTATTGCTGTGATAATATTCCATTGAAGACATGATTGGAGTAAAAATAATAGAGTGTCGGAGAATAAGCCGGCGTAGACAACAGAGCCCCCCTGCTGATCTGGCTGGTCATGGTTCTATAGAATAGCTTTATTAAAATATGGGACTATAAAAGTTATTATTGACAGAGGGAATATTCACATTGTGATTGTTTATGATGACTACTATGTAATGAATATTTTGTGTTCCTTACCCTTGGTTCACATCTGCGTTTGGTACTCCATACAGGGAGTCCGCATGGGGACCCCCTAAATGGGCTACCGAATGCATTTGCAAGCGGTGTGCAGTGAAAGCACACAGACCCCATAGACTCTAATGTGGTCCGTGTGCTTGCCACGAGAGCTCTGCACGAGTCATGTGGACAGAAAAGTAGATTGTGACCTACTTTCCTGTCCACATGTTCCCTGCGGAGATCTCGTGGCAAGCGCACAGACCCGATTATAGTCTATGGGGTCTGTGTGCTTTCACTGCACACCGCTTGCAAATGAGTTTGGTAGTCCACATGTGTAAACAAGGCCTTACAAATACTAGAATCACCTCAATATGTTATAGAGAACTGGTTTGTATGAAGTACGTTCCAAAAGATAAAAGTCATACAAGTCTTTTCTTAGACCTCTGGATTGTGTTATTCCTCTGTTACTCCTCTTCGACAACTGAGAGTTACCGTTTCCATTGTGAATTTGGTAAGTCCTAGCACTGTCCAGAGACAAACCATTAATAATGCGCCCCCTAGGTAAATAAGGGCAACTCATGTCTGACAGAACAGGAGCCACTCCTATGCAATGGGGGGAATTTATTAACCCATCTACACCAGTCTTGTGGCATAGATGGGGGTAATTATGGTGAGCCTTTTTTACATAAACCCATCCTGGACCAAAGAAGTGCTACTTGCCTTGTTCATCACTTATTGTGAAAGATCATGGAAGAGAGGGGGTGAAGTATGTGGGGGTGTATTGAACAACATAAAGGCATATCTCAAATGAGAGAGATCCTCTATGTTCTCCAAAAGCCCTTAGTATGGCACATACACAGGACTTACCTTCATGAAATTCTGTGACCATCCAAGAGTAGTTGTGGCCCAGAATAGAAATGGCTACAAGGCAACAGGCACAACAGTCTCTCATAACTGAGTCTCCATTCCTGAGCCCGTAGTTATAACAATAATATTACACACAAAGTCTATCAGCGACGTCTTCTAACAATTGTCTTTAAAGTAGAATATTGAAGCATAGGCTTTACCAGGTGAACAGAGCTGATGGCGCTCAGGAAGAAGAATGGAGGTAACATCTCCAAGACCTGAAGTCCTTAAGTGGCATACAAGCACTCCTAGTTATAGAGTAGACGTGCCACTATGTAAGACCCAGAGTAAAGACCATGGCTACACAGGGTCATACCATGGAACAAACCAGTGGCGTAACTAGGAATGGCGGGGCCCCGTGGCGAACGTTTGACATGCCCCCCCCCGACCGACACCGACACCGAAGACCTTGACCAACCCCCTCCTGCGCATTCCTGCACGTTCTATTATGCCCCATAGTGGCCCCTGCACACAGTATTATGTCCCCAATAGTGGCCACTGCACACAGTATTATCCCCCATAGTGGCCCCTGCACACAGTATTATGTCCCCAATAGTGACCACTGCATACAGTATTATGTCCCATAGTGGCCCCTGCACACAATATTATCTCCCATAGTGGCCCCTGCACACAGTATTATCCCCCATAGTGGCCCCTGCACACAGTATTATGCCCCTTTGTGGACACCCATAAACAATTATTATACTCTGGGGTCTTTTCAGACCCCAGAGTATAATAATAGGAGACCCAGGGGAATAAAAACATAAAAAACTACTGTTTTTTACCTGTCCCCTGGCTCCTACGCTGTCTTCTCTGCTGCCGTCCTTCTTCTATGACGTCGGACGTCACATGACCCGGGACGCAGGCCGGGTTCATGTGACGTCAGAGATGTCAGAAAGGACGCCAGGAAGGAGGTCTGGCAGGATCGTGGAGAGGTAAGTAACAGTATTTTTTATGTTTCTTACCTCTCCTGGTCCGCCAATCATTATACTCGGGGTTTCGAAAAGACCCCCGAGTATAATGATAGCAGCAGTAGCGGCTGTCACCGGGCCCCTAATGTCCCGGGCCCTGTGGCAGCTGCCTCTGCTGCTATGGTGGTAGTTACGCCACTGGAACAAACACAGATGACTCCTGTACTTGGTACAACACTCAACAGTCTGAAAGTTTCTGCTTCACCAAAATGCCTATGGAGAGAAGTGACACAGTATACAATGTGACATACTAGCAAGCCAGGAACATCCATTCTGTAAATATGGACACTGCACAGTACCACTTCTCTAGTCCTATATACTGGGTGTAATTCTCAGTATCTGCCCTTATTCTGTATATATAGACACTGCACAGTACCACTTCTCTTGTCCTGTATACTGGGTGTAATTACCAGTATCTGCTCCTATTCTCTATATATGGACACTGCACAGTACCACTTCTCTAGTCCTGTATACTGGGTGTAATTACCAGTATCTCCCCTTATTCTGTATATATAGACACTGCACAGTACCACTTCTCTAGTCCTGTATACTGGGTGTAATTACCAGTATCTGCTCCTATTCTCTATATATGGACACTGCACAGTACCACTTCTCTAGTCCTGTATACTGGGTGTAATTACCAGTATCTCCCCTTATTCTGTATATATAGACACTGCACAGTACCACTTCTCTAGTCCTGTATACTGGGTGTAATTACCAGTGTCTCCCCTTATTCTGTATATATAGACACTGCACAGTACCACTTCTCTTGTCCTGTATACTGGGTGTAATTACCAGTATCTGCTCCTATTCTCTATATATAGACACTGCACAGTACCACTTCTCTAGTCCTATATACTGGGTGTAATTCTCAGTATCTGCCCTTATTTTCTATATATGGACACTGCACAGTACCACTTCTCTTGTCCTGTATACTGGGTGTAATTACCAGTATCTGCTCCTATTCTCTATATATGGACACTGCACAGTACCACTTCTCTTGTCCTGTATACTGGGTGTAATTACCAGTATCTGCTCCTATTCTCTATATATCCACACTGCACAGTACCACTTCTCTAGTCCTATATACTGGGTGTAATTACCAGTATCTCCCCTTATTCTGTATATATAGACACTGCACAGTACCACTTCTCTAGTCCTGTATACTGGGTGTAATTACCAGTATCTCCCCTTATTCTGTATATATAGACACTGCACAGTACCACTTCTATTGTCCTGTGTTCTAGGCTTCCTTATAAAATACTAAATGTGCTACTAACAAGTCACAGATCTTTCACCACCTTACATCAGAACCCCTTTAAAGTATTTTCCAAAACCTTGAAATATATTCATTTGAGGCTTATATGTCAGCATGTAACCAATTATAAGTCTCAGACACAAAGAACGTTATGGATGTTTTACAAGCCACACTATTGTACATGACCTCAGAAGATACAGTCAAGTTTACAAAGGAGAAGTCAACAAGGTCTACTCCATCTGTATTCAATATCTAGGAGTTTTACAAAAACAGATTTAGTAAAATGTCCTACATACATACAATAATACATACATACATACATACATACATACATACATATAATACTGTCAGAACGTTTTGACACTTGGTGAGCTTATTGAGCGTTCTACTATAATTCACATTTATGGCTCTTCTACCTAGTATATAGACTTACTTCCAGCAGAAAATATTTAGGATGACTGGATATGAGGTAACCATGTGATAAGCAGACACTGCCACATATGTTTCTGAAATAACCCCGTCCTTCTCTTGTAAAGCGCTCACATGTTTTAGTCATTGAGTAAATTGTAATGTGTGCAGAAATGCTGGCAAACAATTGCTGGCCGGTGACCTGCAGACTCAGTCCTGGACATGCTGCAGCTTGTTGCCCTCCCCATCACATAACTCACCGCCATCTATTTTTATCAGGGACTTGTTGATTTCCATTTAATACACCGTCTCTATCACCTGTTTACTGACGCTGGTGCAATAGCGTGAACTCCCTTTTACTTCCAAGCATATCAGTTCTCAACATGACAGTCACCGACAGGTTCAGAATCTGCTCATTTTCATTACAGCGGGGGAATTCATCAATCCTTCTACGCCAGTTTTATGATGTAGCAGGATGTTGTTGTGGTACACATTTGGTGGAAGCCATTTCTTACACTAAATGTGCACCGCAAGCCTTGATCAGAGCGTCACTCACTACATTGTACGAATAAAGGTTGACCGCTAAGTTGTTGGGCTGGCAACACCTTGGCCTGACAGATTCATTCTAACTATCATGTTTTCCAGCGTGATTTAGTCTAAGGCACCACATGGTGTACTACAGCAAAAAAGCGATGCAGGAAAAACTGTGGTAGCAACGCGCTTTAGACAGGAAGTTTGCAAAGATTTTCTATGTGGACTTTCTGTTTCAATTATATCTATGGAGAAACCGCTGACATTTCCATAGGTATAATCGACATGCTGCGATTTCCAAAATTGCTGCATCTCCACAGCACTTTTTTTTTTTTCCTTAAAGTGGGCACGGGATTCGCTAGAATCCCATTCACTTTACCTGTACTGTAAAACACTGCGGTTTTTTGACATTTACGACACATGGGGCGCTGGCCTTAGGGTCCATTCACATGGAAGAAAATGTTGAGCAATTTGGTGTGGAATTTTCCACGCTGAAAATAAAGCCTCCCATTGTTTCAATGTGTTCCTCTGGTTCCGCGGGCAAGTCGTGGCCCTGGCCCTTGTGTGTTTAGATTCTGATAAGCCCACAGTTCTACTTTCCTGGCATATTACCGGTATATTATATTATATAATAATAAGTAGCTTGCAATTTCAGTATATTGCATTTGTATATCCAGCGGGTCCTTTATAATGGCGCTGGGCTTTTCCACTCAGAACAGAAGACCTGATATTTGTTTTCCTCTCTCAATTGCCCTGGGGTCAAATTCACACACTTTTATTGTATAAACCAATTGCAATTCCTTACAACCACCTCCTTCTTGACCATAATAATAACATAAAGTAGGGCATCCATAGAGCGCGGCCGTACCAAACCATAATAAACAAGGCCGTAATAACCAATACAAAAATAGCACACAATGGCAAGGCAGAGGATCTGCCGAAACAAGTTGCAATTGTATATTATTTTTGTATTGCTTTAATAGTTTTTATATTCCCTATGAATCTTTTTTCAATAACAATTTTTGGAATTTTTTTTCATATACACTTATGGTCATTGGATGGGGAATTCCTACATAGGAGTCATTGGGCAACGAGCAGAAGCCAGAGGAGTGACAGAGATCAGAGGATTTATCATTATCCTTAGGCCTGGTTCACATCTGCGTTCAGTATTCTGTTTGGGGAGTTCACTTGGGGACCCCCCGAACGGAATACCGAATGCATTAAAAAGTGGTGAGCAATGAAAGCACATGGACCACATAGACTATAATGAGGTCCATGTGTTTTCTGTGTGGTGTCCGCACGAATCATGCAGAGAGAAAAGTACTTCAAGCACTACTTTTCTCTTGGCAGGAGTCGTGTGGACACTGCGCAGAAAACACACGAACCCCATTACAGTCTATGGAGTCCGTGTGTCTATGGCCTTTGGCCCATCTAAAGCAAACCAAATCCATTCAGCCATTCCAAAGTTATAAATCCTTTTAGTGTTGATGTAGATTAGAGTATACTAGCCACGTGGGCAGTAACACTGCATTACATATAACACACCAATGACCCCACCCCAGAGTAATCACAGTGTTACTGCCCACTTGGCGAGTATACTCTAATTTGTATCAATACTACAAGGGCATATACCTTATAAGAGCTGAACAGATACGGCTAAAGTGAGCACTAGAATGCTTCGGGTGACTGCACGTATCAGATGATGTATATCATTGGGCTTTTCTCAACTGGTGACAGGTCCTCTTTAAGGCCGGGGCCACACATTGCATCCCATCCACCCACTGCAGAAAAATATGTGTAGTGGAAAATCTGTGATTTCCAAAACCACTGTGTTTTCTGTGTTCAGAAAAGCTGCCATTTTCCCTATAGTCTGAACTTTCCGCCGCAGTTTTTCCCACAGTACTTTTTTTTGCTGTGCCTCGCTATGTGGTGACTTAGACTAAAAAAGAAACATAGCCAGGGTAGGATAAGCTCTATTGCCCAAGTTATGGTTTCAAAATGTCCCCCAAACCCTTAGTTCCTGCAGCTGTCAGACAACCATTCCTTTAATGGTCCCATGTTTCGTCCCTCCTCAGGGTTGGTTCACACTAGCGCTTGTATTCCGTCCGCAAGGAGGTCGTATGGAGACTCCCCAAACGGAATACCAATGCTAATGCAAACGCTGTGCAGTTAAGCACACGGAGCCCATAGACTATAATGGGCTCCGTGTGCTTGCTCCATCACATTGATTGCAAAATACCTTACCTTAAAAAAAATCTAGAAATCGTCACCCTAAGCAGTTGCCTACTATGCCGTCCTCTTCTTTAGCCCCCAATCTATAGTAGAGGTATCTGGTATTATAACTCATCCCCATATAGATAAATAGGGATGAGCTGCAATACCAAACTCGGCCCATAGTGGAGCTGTTTCTAGAGAAAAACCCAGCAGACCTCCTCCTAATCCCAGACAACCCATCACCAAAAATCTTTCATTAGTTGCAAAATATCATATTGTAATTTCCTTGATAAAGACCTTGTTTCTTGTGGGCTGATATCATTTTCAGATCCCTGGAAGCCACCGAGACCATGATCACAATAATAAATCCTTTACATCCTGAAAAGAAGGTTTAATAGGAGATTAGCTGTCAAGCTGTCATGAAAACTGACAACTTCACCTGAGGCTGCTGGTTCATGGAGTCGCCGGGTGCAGGTCATTCTCACACTCTTCAGTTTCATACAGGAGTAGGTAATCTTTATTTTGAAGCAGGTTTTTCTTCCAGTCCTCAAGAAATGCTACAGGGAAGAATGCGACATAATAAAGACTCAAAACAAGGCTTCCCAAGCTTTGCTTTTTGTCTCATTGCCAATACCTACGTGTGTAATTCTGACAACCATTAACACTCATATATTTTCACAGGCTTCAAAAGAACAGCTAAACAAAAGCCATGTGACTGGAGGGGGTTAATCCGGCCAAGAGTCTATTAGTCAACATATCTTCTTGATGTTAGGAGCATTAGCGTAAAGATTTTACAAGGGAAAGGATGTTTTCAAAGGTAATAGCCATCTTAGCGGTTTTAGGGGCTGAACACTGTAGCCTGCAGATAACTTTTTGTGCTTAAGACATCGCCAAAGTGTGTATATGCATAGGTAGATTTATAAAGATGGCTTTATCAACTGGCACAGCTCCTCGTGATAGCTTTCCCATTGCTTACAAACAGGACTAAGTAAAAGGCAGGTAGGAAAAGGTGGAAAAAATGCTGCAAAGTAAGAACGCATTCAGAAATAGCAGAGTTAATAGTAGAGATGAGCGATCCTTTCAGGATTTGTTTTGGGTTCTGGTGACTTGGGTCCCAGATTTGTATCAGGTGGAATAAATTCAATATGAACCATACCTTAAATTGGCCTAAAACATGGTGTAGACCACTCTCAGGGCTCCAGGGAACCCAACTATAAAGCATAGTGTAGACCACTCTCAGGGCTCCAGGGAACCCAACTATAAAGCATAGTGTAGACCACTCTCAGGGCTCCAAGGAACCCATCTATAAAGCATAGTGTAGACCACTCTCAGGACTCCTATGAACCCATCTATAAAGCATAGTGTAGACCACTCTCAGGACTCCTATGAACCCATCTATAAAGCATAGTGTAGACCACTGTCAGGACTCCTATGAACCCATCTATAAAGCATAGTGTAGACCACTCTCAGGACTCCTATGAACCCATCAATAAAGCATAGTGTAGACCACTCTCAGGACTCCTATGAACCCATCTATAAAGCATAGTGTAGACCACTCTCAGGACTCCTATGAACCCATCTATAAAGCATAGTGTAGACCACTCTCAGGGCTCCAAGGAACCCATCTATAAAGCATAGTGTAGACCACTCTCAGGACTCCAAGAAACCCATCTATAAAGCATAGTGTAGACCACTCTCAGGACTCCTATGAAACCATCTATAAAGCATAGTGTAGACCACTCTCAGGACTCCAGGGAACCCAACTATAAAGCATAGTGTAGACCACTCTCAGGGCTCCAAGGAACCCATCTATAAAACATAGTGTAGACCACTCTCAGGACTCCTATGAACCCATCTATAAAGCATAGTGTAGACCACTCTCAGGACTCCTATGAACCCATCTATAAAGCATAGTGTAGACCACTGTCAGGACTCCTATGAACCCATCTATAAAGCATAGTGTAGAACACTGTCAGGACTCCACGGAACCCATCTATAAAGCATAGTGTAGACCACTGTCAGGACTCCTATGAACCCATCAATAAAGCATAGTGTAGACCACTCTCAGGACTCCTATGAACCCATCTATAAAGCATAGTGTAGACCACTCTCAGGACTCCTATGAACCCATCTATAAAGCATAGTGTAGACCACTCTCAGGGCTCCAAGGAACCCATCTATAAAGCATAGTGTAGACCACTCTCAGGACTCCAAGAAACCCATCTATAAAGCATAGTGTAGACCACTCTCAGGACTCCTATGAACCCATCTATAAAGCATAGTGTAGACCACTCTCAGGACTCCAAGAAACCCATCTATAAAGCATAGTGTAGACCACTCTCAGGACTCCACGGAACCCATCTATAAAGCATAGTGTAGACCACTCTCAGGACTCCAAGAAACCCATCTATAAAGCATAGTGTAGACCACTCTCAGGACTCCTATGAACCCATCTATAAAACATAGTGTAGACCACTCTCAGGACTCCTATGAACCCATCTATAAAGCATAGTGTAGACCACTCTCAGGACTCCTATGAACCCATCTATAAAACATAGTGTAGACCACTCTCAGGACTCCTATGAACCCATCTATAAAGCATAGTGTAGACCACTCTCAGGACTCCTATGAACCCATCTATAAAGCATAGTGTAGACCACTCTCCTAGGAACCCATCTACACAATTTATAGCTCACTAAGGCAAATACAGACGAAGTTATGTAAAGTGAAAGTGACTCTTTGGACCCCTGGTGTAAAAAAATTAAGAAAAAAACCTCACACTCAACTTCCTTTACCTCTTTTGGGCCAGTGCTCTCTTGGCTTCCGCTAAAGTCATGTGCCAGGAGTCACTGCTGAGGATTGTGATTCAGCCTCAGTAGTGACATGGACACACTGAGTGCCATGATGTCAAGAGACCCCAGCGGCCATTTTAGTTTGTCCTTGACGAATCTCCATTTGTTCAGTTTCGTTAAAAAATTTAGAATATTTTGGTCAAATCCCGCTTCATACTAGTCATACATCTCTAGCTAATAGTTTATTTTTGTCAATTAGCAAGATTAAGTGGATGAAGAAAAGAGAAATCTAAGTCTTATCAATATTTGGTGTGTTCGTCCTTTGCCTTCCATTAATCACAAACAGTTCAGCGATACAAACCTATATCGTATGAATAAATATAGTGGTTTGTGTCTTGTAACATATAAAACATGTCACCATGGTAAAATAAAACATAGGGGGAATTTATCCAGACGACTGCTTCCTACCCCATTCATGGTGCCCTGTGCATTGGGGGTGGAGATGTGCTTAAATTATAAAGGGGAACCTCTTACTGAAATGGAAACATCTTCTGCCTTCTGTGCATCACCATCTCAAATCTACTCCAACTCATTTTAATGAATTTGCCAGACTGTAGGAAAAACTGGTGAGGGTGCAAATCAGAAAAAAGTCGCAAAATTTTCCAAGCTCAAAAAATTATGTCTCTTTTTTCCACATCACTTTTTGGTATAAATTCTTTCATACCTGCCTCCAGGTTAGAGTTATAGCTAATTTATAGGGTGTGTTCCATGTTCTAAAGATTTGACCCTCGGAGTTATTACACCCTGGTATGATGTTCCTCTGAGGTCCAAGGGGTGGCAGTGTTGATACCAGATGATAACTGATAGGTGTGAGCATTGTGTATGAGAACATATTGTATGGGCCCTTTCTGTAAAAGTCCATGTTTCTGGCCCCCATACAATAAGGTCCCTTGTTTTGGGCTCCCATACACGAAAGACTCCTGTTAAAGGCCCTGATATAGTAAAGGCCCTTGTTACAGGTTCCAACACCATATAGTGCCCCCCCAATGCATGCCACAGTAAAGGTACATTAGGCCACTATCTACAGGATTATTCCAGCAGGTAATAACCAATTTTCACTTACCTATCCCTTCTCCTGTAAACAGCTGGCTCTGCTTAGGTGTCCTGATGTTGAGCATGATGACGCCACGTCTTGGACAGAATATGCACCTTTAACAACCTTTAGGCTAAGGCCCCACAGGCCATAAATGCAGTGATCAGTGTCTTTTCAGACCCCAGAGTATAATAATCGGAGACCCAGGGGGTAGTCCATCTTCAATGACGTCAGACGTCACATGACCCGGGACACAGTGTTTTTTATGTTTCTTACCTCTCCCGGTATGCCAATCATTATACTCGGGAGTCCGAAAAGACCCCTGAGTATAATGATAGCAGTGGTAGCGGCTGTCACCGGGCCCCCAATGTCCCGGGCCCTGTGGCAGCTGCCTCTGCTGCTATGGCGGTAGTTACGCCACTGGCAGTGATAAAGCGCTGCGGGAACATCCGCTGCATGATTGCATTGCGGTTCTTTCCACAGTGCTTTGAAGAGAAAGTTCACTGAGTTTTCCTCTGCGGACTTTCTCTTCCCATTATATCTAGGGGAAAGCTGCCGGCGTTTCCATAAATATAATTGACATGCTGTGATTTGCAAAGCCGCAACAGCTTTGCAAGTCGTAGCGTGTCCACAGTGTGTTTTTTTCCGCAAAGTGGGCATGGGATTCCCATCCCCTTTGCTTGCACTGTAAAACGCTGCGATTTTTCCCTCAGCGTCTCCGCAGCGTTTACGTCCCGTGGGGCCCCGGTCTTAAAGTGAAGGCAGTAGTGTACAGGACTGGGGCTAAGTATGTGAAAATCATCTATTACTGGATGCATTAATCTAAAAAACAAACAAACAAAAACCAGTATGGGGGTGTGGCTGGGACCCCTTAGATCATTGGCTTACATAGCAGCTGCTATGGCTGCTATGGCAGTAGTTACTCCCCATCTTGTGGATTCTTATGTGGCATGGTATTGCACCATGCCCATCATGTGCCAGTCTAAGGTTAGGGCTATGTTTATAGTTTCCTCCATAAATTAATCCAAACTCAACCACAACTTCCAAGGGATTTACATTATTCTTTATGGAAAACTATACTTTGTGGGGGGCACAAAGGGACATGGTTGGGAATGGGCAAAGCCACAGTGGGCAGGGCTGGATTTAGAGCTTATTATGTCCCTCTATCAGGGTATCCATACAGTCACATAGGTCCAAGAATGGAGTCCATGGCCTGTAGGATTATCTAGACTTGAGCTATAGGCTTCCTCCGGTTCAAGTTTCAAAACATGGATACAATTTCTGCAGAACTGAAGGAAAATAAAAAAAGTATCATATTAAGAACACATTGTCCGGTATCAGGTGCACTATACATAATAGGGAAGTTCAGTATGTGCAATTCCATCATATGCTCATGCAAACCAAGCTGCTGGGAAATATCTCACACTTGCCACTATTCTTGTTACTATAGACAAGGGTTTACAACAGTTAGTGTACAGAGTGCAGACTGTCCTAAAACACACTACAGTCATGGTCTTCTCATAAGAGAAACTACAGCTCCCAGCATGCAAAGGCAGTATTTGCATTTGCAGTTAGTGGTTTATGTATGTGCGGCGGATAAAGTGACCATCAGTTTAGCGTATACCATATCTACCACAACCACTCCTTTACATATTACATTTTTGGCAGTGTTTTTTTCCCCTACAATGTGTCAGTGAGATATAATGAAACATCATGTCTGCAACGTGTTAACCTCAGCTTTCAACAGGAATGAAAAATATAAGATTAAGCCCCTGCATAGTGGGCCACAGCAAAAAAGTGGTGTGGGAAAAAGCATGGTGGCAATGCATCGCAAGTTTTTTCCCGCAGCGCTTTTGACAGAAAATTCACAGAGGTCTCCTTTGCAGACTTTCTGCTTCCATTATACCTATAGGGAAACCACCAGCGTTTCCATAAGTATAATATACATGCTGCGCTTATTTTTCCACAACGGGTGGATGACTTTCGCTCTGCAGTGAAGTGGCTTTTCTTAGCTCTTGCAAAAACAGTACCAACATTTTACAGTACCAGCAGAGTAAAATGAGGTGTTGAGTAATCTCATCTAAAGACTGTAGAAAAAAAGGCTGCAAAAGGGCTGCATTTTTGAAAAAGGCAGCATATTAAAAGGGTTCTCCCATCTGAGTGTGTCAGCACTCTGCCTGCAGTGTCTGATTCTCATTTCCTATATTTCTCCCCCTCCTCCCTCCTGCTGAATGAACTCACAATACTTATGCAGATCAGATAATATGCAGATGCTTGTACAGAATGGACTCAGTGTTATCTGTGTTTTTACATAGAGAGATAACAGACCTGGCTTTATCAGCAAACTGCAATTAGCTGAACTGATTGTCCTGCTGGCAAGAATAATGAGTGAGAAATATCACTTGTCCTATAGGTCCATGGTTATAGCAATGCTGTGTAAATAATGGAAGGAATAAGTTCACATAGCAGGTAAACAAAGTAGCATTTCTCTAGCAATATATTTAGGAAAAGTCTTCAATTTACATAAGCTACCAGTATAGATAGGCTCCTTAATATGGGACAACCACTTTAATATTACCTGCAGAAATGTTATATTCTTCCCATAAACTTATATGAGGTTGGGCAACAAAATGTTGTGGAAATGCAAGCATTTTTGCCACTGCTTTTTTTTCCAAAGTATTTTTGCAAGGTGGATAGGACAAGCTGCGATTTCCAAAATACCTATGGAAATGTCAGCAGTTTTCCCTTGCCACTACATTTTTTTTCCTTCTTTTGCTGTGGCCCACTACGTGGGGCTTTAACCTCAGCTGCATTTCAGCAACATATGCTCTTAACCAAAAGTAATCATGTAGACTTCGCCCTCATGCTAAATCCATTCCTGGCTTTGGTGTTTTTTTTTAAAAAAGCATAGCTTATTCGCAACATGTGGCCTCAGCCTTAAAAAACATTTCTACGTTTTCCCTGAATCACGGATATTTGCTTTTCATCTTGATTTATCTAATGGTACTAATATTTATTCTCATATGCTCAGAGATAAAGCAGCCTAGAAAATTAATTTGCAGATGTCATCCTTGTTATCACAGCTTTGCCATTACAATAAGATTGGAAAGTCTCAGAAAACCTAATTATTTTATATGTTTTTTTTAAAGGTTTTCTGCCCAGCTGCTAAACCTAAGCAAACCAGATGGTGATATTTAATTGAAAATATGGTGCCGGAGCTTGTGGACAAAGCACCTGGTCTGTTGTGCAGCGTTTTTCCCAGTAGCAAATATTGTAGAGCTCATCCCATTTTCTCAATTATATAGTACGGGATTAACATTTAATCCTCAGATTTTCTTAAGTAAAAGATCAAGGACAATACAATGCTCAGACGCTCCAAACCACAGAAAACCTAGAAAAAAAGTACAGCACAAATAAATATAATTGGAATTATATCAGATGTGAATTTAGTGCTCGGAGTTAATGTAAATCATACATGTAAATCGCGTCGGAAGGGTGTGAGGTTTTAAAAAAATTATAAATCCACAAAATTAAAACATAAATATAAAATTTTGGAAACATTTTATTTTCCCATTTAACAATAAAAATAAACATAATTGGCATTATTGTGCCCATAAAACATTTGAATTATGCCATATCACACCAGGTTATTTATCCCACTCTTTAATACCCTTAAAAAAATGAAGAAAATAATGTTCAAAAAGTTGTATGTAGCCCCAAATGGTACAAATAAAAGAAAGTTGTTTTGTGTTTTTATTTTACTAAAAAAAATAGTAAAACATAACAAAATTGGAATGATTATAACAATACTAAATTTATATATTTTTGGTTATGTTACACTTTCACAAATAAGCTGATTTGGTAACAAAAAATATAATGTCTCCATATTTTGATGTGTGTAAGGTGATGGAAACCTCCCTATTCCACTATTATAGCCTTAAAAGGGTTATGTCATGGGTCCTTTCTCTCCGTTACATATTCAGCCTGACCATAGCCAAACTTACTTTGGGTGTGACTGGTGGTTGATGGGGGCTCCCATTCACTTCAGTGGGAGCAGTGGAAATTGCTGAATGCTGTACTTTGGCTATCTCTGGTGCTACCATTGAAGTGAATGGGATCGCATCTACCACCAGTCACGTCTACACACACCCTGGCTGTAGTCAGGCTGATTGTGCAGCAGGAGGAAACTCGCCACCTTGGGGTGGAGTCTGGTCGCCATGAGATTCACCTCCGGATAACCAGCCATAGAAAACCTGAAAAAAAGGTAAGGTAAGGCAATCTGGGGAAGTTAGAACCTTTCTCACAATTGTAATACCGCACAGGACAGAGAAAAACACAGATGAGAGGGAGGTTCTTCCTTCTTGGAGAGGAGGAGTTTCTAATTAATTGATTAATTATTGTCTATTAAAAGTTCCGTTCTGGGGCAACACAGTGGCTTAGTGGTTAGCACTGTAGCCTTGCAGCGCTGGAGTCCTGGGTTTGAATCCTACCAGGAGCAACATCTGCAAGGAGTTTGTTGTTTGTTCTCCCCGTGTTTGCATGGATTTCTTCTCATTCTACATAAGATACTGATATAGCCCCCTATATGGGGTTCACAATCTACAATAGAAAAAAAGGTCCATTCAGTCCCACCAGCACACAGGGGCAGAAATGCTCCATCATAGTGCTGCTGGTGGGACATAAGGGAAGTCCTGATTCCTATATATTTCGCCTGTTCCTGTGTGTGCTAGTTTTGTACACATTCTGCAGTTTTATGCACTTTATCTTGGTCAGCTGCTACCAAACAAGAACTACCACAGGACTTAGTGGCCTGGCAATCTTCACAGCAAAATCCAAATCCTTGTATGGGAGCTAAATGGTATCAACCAGGGAGTTTGCTGGCATAATGCGCTTCCAAGTGACTTTAAGCCAAAGTGGTTTGTAGTACAGAAGGTCCACATTCTGCTTCCTATGACAGTTCCCTTGTATGTGTTGTGACCATAGGAGCTCACTTCCCATTTAATTTGTCATTCGAGAAGGAGGTAATGGAGGGCGATTATTACAGTTGGTGATTTTGCAGCGATTTGCCTAACTTTGGTTAATTCATACAAGAAAGATAAACAGCTACATTTTGGTTACTGAAAGAGTTACATTGTGGGAGTGCCACGGATGCCCAGAGGGCCATAACATGTCTCTTCCTAAAATGGGGAGACCAGTGCTATAATGATACACTATAGTCGGGGGCCTGGTACAGATTTTGCATTGGGGCCCTGGAGAATTTTACACTTGTAACTGAGAATCTATTATTATTTTCAACATCTACTTTTGACCATGAAATAAATTGTCATGGTGCTGGTTAAATACCCACAGCTGTGGGTTTTAGTTGTAGCAAGTGGATGTGATTTAGTAAAAGTAAGGCTAGGTTCACACTAGTGCTCAGTCTCCATTCGGGGATTCTGTCCCCCATTCCACTTGAAAAATGCGAAAAGTCCTGCAAGCAATGAAACTAGGTGGAAACCTGGCGGACCCCATTATAGTCTATGGTGTCCACGGGTTTTCAAGGTTAAGAGCTTTTTAAGCAGATTGGGTTTCAGTTTTTTCGTCACCAAGCAGACCCGAAGAATGGGAATCTAAATGCTAGTGTGAATCTCGCGTAAGCTATCAACAATCCCTTTACACCTTGCCTGCTGCGAGTACACCACATGCACTCCATTCTTAAGTTCATGTGGCCAACTATGTCTCCAAAATTACAGGTGTATAATACAGAAAAAATTGTTATCTGGGAATAAATATGGATTTATTATCCTTGGAATAAGCCATCATCTCATTGGGGCAGGTTTGATCCCTGGGAACCCCAATGTTCAGTGGGATCAGAGCTAAGGAAACCTATTGCTTGTTTTATGAAAAAAATCCCTGATAAAAGGGTATTGTTAAAAAACATACAAAAATTGTCAACCCATTTGCTGCCCTTGTGCAGCCATAGTGCAGCCTTCATTCCTTTTAGTGCTGGTGCATGGTGATGGGCGAGCCTTGCAAGATTTGTATTGTGAAGATTTGGAAGTTTTCCCTCCAAAGTAGTTCATGATGTTTGCGTCAAAGCATCAAAGTGTTATGACATCAATCCGTCCCATGTATCTGGGGGCACGTGAAAAGAGGTCTAAATATAATGCAAGATGCTGGGGAACATACACCAGACACAAGAAGGAAGCCCAGGAGAGGGAAGGTATCAGTGTTGGGCCTCCAATTATTATACTTTACAATAAGTATAATAATAGTAATAATAGTATAATATTATTAATAGTTATTAATAATAATTGTGGTTACTGGGTGTCAAACCCCAAAAATCTGGGGTTCAGCCAAATTCCAGTTTATTTTTGAAATTTTGGAACCAAATTGGCTACTTACCAACTGGTTCACTCATGTCTACTTCTCTGTGACTGGTTGCTATGGCCAATAAAGTATCTTTTTAGACAATCATCATGAATCTGTCCCATTCTTTTTGTTTCCTCTCCTTCTCACCCACTGACTTGTTGGCAAATATTTGAAATATTCTAGTACATGCTAAGCAACTCTGTGCTAATGTGAAAAGCATCTGTGGAGATAAGCTTCTAATTGAAAAGATTTTTTTTTGACTTGATGGCCGAGAATTACATTAAGTTGTCACAGCCTTCCTAGAAAATAGTAATGAAAAGAAAACATACCACACTGCCTTAATACCTGGAAAAGATTCAGGGCTCATGTTCGGAGCTATAGTTCTGTAATGAATGGAAACTTGAAACCATACACCAAAAAGTGACACGCCTTTTTGAAATAATTTAAATTTCCATAGAGCACAAAGGGCACCGTGTATCAAATGTAAAGTGGTTCTTGAAAGTTTGTGAACCCTTCAGAATTTTCCGTATTTATGAATAAATTTGACCTAAAACTACATCACATTTTGACACAAAAGTGGTTAAAGTATGTGAACCTTTGCTTTCAGCATCTGGCGGGACTTCCATGTGCAGCAATAGCTGCATCTAAACATTTAGTTGGTTTAGTCCCGCCTTACACAATGGCTTCTACTAAGTTTCCTCTTAACAAGTACTCGCTTCAGGTCTTTCTACAATATTTCTACTGGATGTGAGTCAGGACTTGGTCATTGCAGAGATTTAATTTAATATGATGCATCTCATTCTGACTTGTCTATATGATCTTTAATAACAAACTGCAAATGGGCTACAATGGACTTTTTTGGAGTGAGAAAGTCCTATAGTTGCTTAGAGGTTACCTTGATTTCTTCTGTGACCTCCCAGACTAAGTAATAATGGTCTGACTTTGGTTTGGTGGAGTGCAAACTCTTTAGAGATGTTTGTGTGACCTTTTCCAGCCTCATGACCATCTATAACTCTTCTTTTGAGCTCCTCAGAAATATCCTTTGCTCAGGCCATGATTAGAGATGAGCGAGTAGTGTTCGATCGAGTAGGTGTTCGATTTAATACTATGGTATTCGAAATACTCGTACTCGATCGAACACTACTAGCTGTTCGAAGTTTAAGGTTCAATGCAGAACCAGCGTTGATTGGCAGAATGCTATACATTCAGCCAATCAATGCTGATTCTTCTCTTACCTTTAGAATTCTTCGTGCAGCGTCCTCGCGGCATCTTCCAGCTGGAATTCACTTTGCCTAGGCAGAGCCGACTGCGCATGCGCGGGTATGCCCTCGCATGCGCAGTCGGCTCTGCTCAGGCGTCGGGCCGGGCAGAGCTGACCGCGCATGCGCAGTTGGCTCTGCCTAGGCCCCGATGCTTAGGCAGAGTGAATTCCAGCCAGAAGACGCCGCGGGGGCACTGCGCCGGGAGAAGACTTCAAGGAGAATCCAGCCCGACCGTCACTCGTGGACTTGGTAAGTATAATTTTATCGAATTTTGCGTACCCCTGAAACGAGCATTTCCCCCCATAGACTATAATGGGGTTCGAAATCCGTTCGAACAGTCGAACAGTGTGCGGCTGTTCGAATCGGATTTCGGACCTCGGACATTTTAGTGTTCGCTCATCTCTAGCCATGATACATTTCCAGAAACATTTGTTGTGAAGATCAGACTTTATATAAAACATATCATCGCCCTCACCTGATTATCATCCCTTTGACTGAAAAACTCTGTTTCTAATTTCTCCTTCAAATTACCTGCTAATCCTAAGGGTCAGTTCACATTGCAGAAAATGAAGAATTCCTCTTCATTTTCCACCACCATTTGCCACCTGTGGGCTACCTGTGATGGGATGTTGGTGCAGGGCATCAGCATTCTGCCACTACTGATTAGGACCATAAGAGGGGGCCTAGTCAGCAGGGAGTCTCGAGTTGCGGAATCTACAGCAAGATCAATCTGCTGTTATCTCTGCCTTCATGAGGGGGAGGGGCAGATTCTGGGTGCAATCTGCCATGGATTCGGGGGCAGAATCTGTACCCAAATCCTTGTCAGATTCCCACATGTGAACATGCCCTACAGGTTCACATACTTTTGACACTCCCGCATTTGTTTGATTTGGTTCTATTTATCTATTTTTAGGACTTGTATGGAAATCTGGTGGTTTGGGGTCAAATTTATTCTAAACTATGGAAAATTCTGAGGGATTCACAGATTTCACACTCCGCTATATTTAAAAAAAGATAGCCATTCCGTTCATGTTTCAGTTTAGTAGTATGCACTTAGTTCAGATTTACACTGTAGATAATCATCTTATTCTATGAAATTTGTTTTGAAATTTGTTATAACTCTTTGTTACATTATCTTGTACTGTATGTATGTGTGTGTGTTTGTGTGTATGTGTGTGAGGGGGCTGGCGGGAATCTAAGTGCTACATCTGTACATACATATACCTTATTGTGCGATTGCAGCATGTACTAATAAGCTTCCTGTCCAATGAATATGGATAGGCCACAATACCATTCAGTAGTATGGCAGTATATTAAATTAAGAAATAACTATTAAACATTTGATGAATTTTTCATGGCATTTTTATGTGCTGTTAATGTCTCTAATTAAATGTTGTTAAATCTACATACATACTAATCTGCATACATACAAGTTAGTGGCATTGTTATCCTAAATACAGCAATGATATTTTATTGGTTTCATTATAGAACTGCAGAAATACATAAGCAAGTATTTGCACTGTTTTTAGACATTAAAAATGTTACAGAATTATTTTACAAAACGGTAATAATGGTTGAAAAACATAGTAATTACAAGTTCCCTAAAATAGTACTAAAAGATAAAAATAAATAATAATGTCTAAAAAATAAATAATAAATAAATAAATAAAAACAATACAAGATAAAAAAAAATCAATATTCTTTCATTTTATCAAAACACGAAATTTCTTCCACTTCTTTGAGAAAGAGAAAAGTCATGCAATAAAATCAGGAATGAAAGGGTTAGCCATGCTGGGGTCCAAGAGGGGAACCATGCTATAGATCAATATTTAAAGGGATACCATGCTGGGAACCAGAAATAAGAGGGGGGGGGGGCATACTGGGGTGTAGGAGCTGTGCACTTCACTAGGGACATTCGAAAGGTTATGTGTTGTGGGGGTTGTTGTGACTTATATATAGTACCATGGCTATGTATTAGTCACAGTCTAAGCCTGTGATATGTGTGATATGTTGATTAGATACCTGGTTTTGTGTAATACACTGACAAGCAAAAGGGTAACAATGTTTAGAACATGTGACTTTCAGGCTCCGTATCTCACCATCTACTAAAGCTTCCAATGTGAGACTACCATTATTTTATAGATAATCATCTTGGCTAACTCATACCATAAATCCGACTTGCAACTATTTAGCATTTGATTAGTTATGTAGATTCTTGTTATGTAATTGCACTGTTATTTGTTTACTCCTAAAAATCTAAATTTTAATTTGACTATTTTGTTAGTAGTTTGTAAATCCACATTTAAGTAAGGGAATTACTAGAAGAGCAATTCCCCAATAGCTGCTGGTGAACCTTGTGAGCAGGGGTATGAGAAGACAGTGAGTCCTAAGCTGAACCCTCCTCTGTCCCTGCTTACTTCCCTTACTACCCTAGGTGACAGAAGACAACTGGGTGACAAACCCTTCTTAGATATAAGTGATGACACAGAACACAGACAAGAAAAACAACAACAAAAAAGAGGTCAGCTAGCCAAGTGGTTGATAATAGTTGAGCAGTGCAGTACAGAATCAATATCCGAGAGCAGTCACAAGAAAAGCCAAAGGTCAGAAGTATGTAAAGAGATAATAAAAAGAGAAATCCAGCAAGCACAAAAAACAATAGCAAAACGCAAAGGTGAATGTGAGCAAACAATAAATAGGAAGATAGAACCTGCCCCAGACTTGATTGGAAGATAGGCTATCACACAGGTAAAGCTAAGATTAACTATTAGGGCATCAAAGATAAACCAAGGAGCACAAGATGTGTGTGGTGGAAAATAAGTTACAGATGTAAGGAAATAGGACAGTATTCAGGCAGTATAAAGAACCTCATGCAAGGAATCGTAGCTGGACACACCTACTGCACCATAGCATGCAGCCAGAGGATGGCATTGAAGTCTAAACAGGAAAGGATGTTACACTTTGGCTTTCAATACCGGGTATGTTCTTGATCAGATACAAGCATTTCTCAAAATCTGATCCCAGGTCTCTTCTACTTCGACTTCTCTGTTACTTGCATATCAAATTTAAAAAACAACGCAACTTTGCAATAGGTTTTAGAGGGGTTTTATGGGATGATTATATTGATGACTTATTCTTACTTGAATTTCCACCAGAGGGCAGATTTACTGAAAAGCCACTGAGAAGTATACTGAGCTGGCTCAGATTTCCGCCAATCAGAAAATGGTTCCCCCCACAAATAAATGGAACCACCCATGAGATAACAGTCATTATGAATTGTTAGCTAGCCTGCTTCTCCAGCAATCAGAAAAGGGCGCCGCCCATAATAATAGAACTACTCATGAGATAATAGTCATTATGAGCTGTCAGCTAGCTTGACTCTCCCCCAATCAGAAAATGGCAGGTTTCCACCAATCAGAGAGAAGCCCAGTGTATAAATAGCTGCCACTATCACCTATTCCTCTCATTCTTGGTTATTGTCTTGTATGGCAGCCATTCTGTTCCTTGTGAACATGTCTCATAGAGAACGCAACAGAATGAGTAAGATGAGCAGAACATCCAAAGCTGGCCTGAAGTTTCCATATGGCCATATTAATCGCTTTCTGAGGAAAGGGAATTATGTGAGACACTTCGGTGCTAATGCTCCATTATTCCTGGCGGCTTTAATGGAGTATTTAACTAAGGAGTGCTTGTTTTCTTGGCAGGGTACGAATCCCAGGCCTGGGGCAGTCACCATATCGTACCCCATTACTTACAGCCGGCAATGCATCATGATGTGGAACTGGATCAACTGTATAAAAATGTCATCATACCCTGGGAAGGGGGGGGGGGGCACTATCACCCATGTTCCAAACCTACAAGGGCAGGGGTGGGCAATTAATTTTCCCATGGGGCCGCATATGAAATTGAAACTATGCTAGAGGGCCGCGCCACTGCAAAATCATCTTTCCATGTGCCCCCACACAGTATAATCCTCCTACAGTAACCCGTACATTATATGCCCCCACATTATAATGTTCCCTTCCAACTGCCCCACAGTATTAAGTCCCTCTCCTGGTGCCCCAGTTTAAACTGGTGGAAACTAGAGGGGACATGAAACTGGGATAGCTGGAGGGGGATATTAAACAGTGGGGGTAGTTGGAGGGGGGCAATAAATTGACAGCTGGAGGGGGACATGAAACTAGTGGCAACTAGAGGGGGACATTAAAATCGGGAAGCTGGAAGCAGATATTAAACCGTAGGGGTAGCTGGAGGGTGACATTAAACTGGGGGCAACTAGAGGCAGACAGGTCCCCCTACAGCTTCCTCTCCGGTTTAATGCCCCCTCCAGTTGTCCCCAGTTTAATATCCCCCCTGTTTAAGTGCCCTCTTCATCTACCCCCAGTTTCATGTCCCCCCCCTCCATGTCTCCCTCAGTTTCATATCCCCCTTTATTTGCCCCATTTCATGTCCTCCCTCCATCTCTCCCCCAGTTTCATGCCCCCCCCCCTCCATCTGCCATCTCTACCCTAGTATAACATTCCCCTTCCATCTCTACCCCTAGGTTACTGAGACACACACACAGATAGACACATATAGACAAGACACACACATACAGACAGACAGACACATATAGACAGACAGACACACACACACAGACACGCACACACACACACACACACACACACACACACACACACACATATAGACACACACACACACACATTCTCCACCCTGCATCTCACCTTACATCTCACAGTATCTTATGACACACACCACATGTCTCCATCTTCTTGCACTGTCCTGTCGGCACTAAGACACGCCTCCCTAGTCAAGCTGTTCGGGTCTGTCTGAATCAGTCAAAGGGCCGGATATGGCCCACGGGGCAAGCTTTGCCCAGGTCTGTACAAGGGTATGCTCATAGTAGTGCAAATGCACTAAAAATCTGTGCCACTATTTTGCCATACACAGTCATAAACCAATGATATGCCTTACACCAGCCTTTTCACTTTTCAAAAGTAGTCAGGACAGATTGTGGGCGGAGCCAATTATCTGCTCCAAATTTACTAACATTTTTGTGCTGTTAATGTTGACAGAAATCTGTGTCAGCTATGGGCTGGTGAGGCATATGGACTGTATATTACAGTAGAGACCTGTGGGTACTGTGTAGCTGTTTAACTTGTTTTTATGTGTAATAAATCATATTTTTCAATGGCACCATTCTGAAGAGCCTAAAATGAAAGAAACTTTTAGTATCAAGTTCTCGTGAAATCCTCCTGTTTTTATGATTGTTCACCGTATGGCATAAATAAATTACCTTGGCAACCATTGTGAGAAACCTCTTAGATGCTGTGATTGCTACTGACTGATCATATAAGGGGTTAAATACACAGATCGGAATTATCACTGATCTCTGGCACTGCAGCAGGGCTACAGCTGACGGCGCCGGCTCCACTTGTGATACGATACATCGCTTTGCGCTTATTGCATAATGCATTAAGGACCTTTTGGCTAAGACACAAATTAAAGAGGTTTTACAGGCCTTACATATTGATGACCTATCCTAGGAACCAAGAACGAGAAGAGAAGCCATGCTGGTGTCCAGGAGGGGAACCATGTTGAGGACCAATATTTAAAGGGATATCCTGGTAGGGACTAGCAATGAGAGGAGAACATTGCTAAAGACCATTATTTAAAGGAATATCCTTCTAGGATACTAGTAATGTGAGGGGGGCCATGCTGAGGAACACTATTTAACCCTTTCCTGACATATGCCGTGCTATTATGGTGGAAATTGGATATTTAATTTAAGTGCTCACCATAGCCTCTAGGTCTATGGCTGTATTATACACCAGAGGCCCAGCAGTTATACCCGAAATCCCTCTGCTCCTATTTTAGGAATTAACTCTTTCAATGTGGCCCCTAAAGTTAAAAAAACACCCACCACTAGTTCTCCGGCCACCCAGTCAGTTGTTCTTCAGGTATGGCTCCTGCACAACAAGATTGAGGGAGTTATTCATTCATCATGGCAACCCGGAGCTTTATGAAGGTTGCCAAGCCTGTCTTAACTTATTGATACTTGTGTATGGCAGGCCTCAATAGGCATATAGGAATTTATTCATAGACTGGAATACAGTAACATTGCAGTCTTTGAGACGAGCAATCTAAAGATCACAGGTCCACGCGTCCTAGGGAAATGTAAAAATTTTTAAAAAATTATAAAAAAAATAAAATAAAATTCAAATTCCCCTTGTTTCCCTAGATCTCAAATAAAGATAAACAAAAATAAAAAAATATCCATCCTCCAGGGGCCACACGGTGGCTCAGTGGTTATCACTGTAGCCTTGCAGCACTGGAGTCCTGGTGCTCAAATCCTGCCAAGGGCAGAAAACCATCTGCAAGGAGTTTGTATGTTCTCCCCGTGTTTGCATGGATTTCCATCCCATATTCCAAGAAAGACATACTGATAGGGAAAAATGTACATTGTGAGCTCTATGTGGGGCTCACAATCTACATTTAAAAAAAAAAAAAAAATTCACCCTCCCACCTGGTCTACGGACAAATAAAAATATTCTTCCCATAGGGCAAACACTGCAGTGGGGAAAAAAAATCAAAATATCCATATATTTCATTGTTTAGTCTCCCAGAATAATTAAATACAAAGAGATCAAAGTAACAGACATTCCTCAAGTGTGTCAAAAAAGTACATTTGGCCCTGCAAAAACAGAAATATAAAAAAGTTATGAGGGTCAGAATATGGCGACTCCAAGAATTTGCAAGCTTTGAATTTTTTTACGAGGTGCAAACATGAAAAAAAAAAACATAAATTTGGTGTCCCTCGAATCATACCGACCCCTAGAGTACAGGTGATTAGAGATGAGTGAACACTAAAATGTCCGAGGTTCTAAATCCGATTTGAACAGCCGCACGCTGTTCGGATGTTCGAACGGATTTTGAACCCCATTATAGTCTATGGGGGGAAATGCTCGTTTCAGGGGTAGGCAACATTCGATAAAATTATACTTACCAAGTCCACGAGTGAGGGTCGGGCTGGATTCCCCTTGAAGTCTGCCTAGGCCGGATGCCTAGGCAGAGTGAATTCCACCCGGAAGACGCCGCGGGGACGCTGCACGGAGAAGACTACAAAAGGTAAGAGAAGAACCAGCGTTGATTGGCAGAATGTATAGCATTCTGCCAATCAACGCTGGTTCTGCATCGAACCTTAAACTTCAAACAGCTAGTAGTGTTCGATCGAGTACGAGTATCTCGAATACCGTAGTATTCGATCGAACACCTACTTGATCGTACACTACTCGCTCATCTCTACAGGTGATATGTCAATTTGGCTGTATAAAGAATGCCATAAAATGAAGCCTATAAGAAATATAAAAAAACAAAAAACTTGATAGTCTTCAGTAGTTGATACCTTTTTATAAGAAAGTCAAACAAATGCAATTTTTCCCTAATTCCACCCCATGCTGAATTTTTTTCCAGTTTCCAAATACATTATACAGAATATTAAATGGTACTGTTATGAAGTACAATTCATCCCACAAAACATAAGTGCTCATATGGCTTTGTGAATGGAATATTAAAAAAGTTATGGCTTTTGGAAGACAGGGAGTCAAAATTGAAAAGTGGTTGTGGTAGGAAGGGTTTAAAGGGATACTCTGCCAGGGACCAGAAAGGAGATGGGGGACCATGCTAGGAAAGGTAGGAAAGTCATGCTGGGGGGTCAAAAAATAAGGGGGCTATCTTTAACTAGGAATTGTGCATTACGCCAGGGGAGTAAGAAAGCTTAAGTGTGTAGGTTGTAGTGACTTGTGCACACTACCATGGCTATTTTTCTTTGCAAATTTGGGTGCTTGGCTCATAGAGCTGTCATGGTATGTTGAAATGCTAACTTGCATGCCCCCTCCCCCCAAAAAAATAAATAAAAATAAAATAAAATAAAAAATAAAGCCTAAACATTGTATTTCATGTAATAAATGTAAGGTTTCAAATAGTGATGCAGTCAGAAAAATGAAAAAGTTCTTCTAGACAGAATACATGGAGGCTAAAATGAAGGGATCCTTATGGCCTTTTATGTGTAAGTTGATATAGTACTGAAGGGTTGAGCTTGAGCTGAAACTTCAGACTATTTTAATTAATGATGTTTCCATAATATTTTATGACAATATCTACACTGCACACTGACACTGACTGAAGCTGCATATCTATAGAATAAGACTTCATTGTTCACATTCCACCCGCTTGGGCTAAGTAATTCATAGGTATTGATGGAAAGGGTCATATGCAGGAAAGCGAGAGTTGTCATATGCCAAAGTATTGATCCTACAATTGGATTTGAGTATAGTTACAAGCATCCCCATTTTATGGGCACTTGTGATGGGCGAACTTCGCTAGATTTGTTTTGAGAATATTCGGAAGGTTCGCGATTAAAATATGTTCTAGATCTTGCTTAGTCTGAACTAGAAATGCAGGGTAAAGTTGATTTTTTGGGATCTCTCCAGGACCCAGAGAAAGTATGTAAAAAAATTTAAAAAATGACTTACCTGTCTTGGGCACTTTGCAGTAAAAACTGCAGCTCGGACACGCCGCAATTTCCTAGAACGCTTTTGAAAATCACAGCAGGTCAATTAAATCTATGGAAATGCCGGCGGTTTCCCCATAGATATAATTGAGACAAAAAGTCTTAGTCTTCTCTCTGGGCCACCCATCTGGTCTTCATGACCACTGAGACTCCACCACAGATATCAAAGGAGACCTAGGGGCTTGAAGCCATGGCCAGAATGATGGAAGATGCCATGACACTACCCAGGTAAAGTGAGTTAATGTTGTTTTGTTTTTTTGTTTTTTTAGCACACCTTCCCCGGCCTCCAGCTTTTATATGCTGGGTCCTGAAGAGACTCCCGGGGTATAATAATCAACTTTGGTAGATCTGTGTTACTCAGCCCAAAATATTCCAGGTTTGATAGAAAATTTTCTAGTAGGCACCAAGTTACCCTTGTTGTGAAGACAGGCCACTCCGTGCCTTTATATCAGGTATCAGGTGTGTCAATAGCTCTAGAGTTGTGCAATATCCTCTGAAAACAATCATTTGGTTCACGTATTGCGTGACTGATCATTTATGCATTGGATACTAAGTTTTCATTTATCTTATGGAAATATCCACAAAGTAATAATTATAGATTGTGCAAATCAAAATCTAAGCATAACTTATCTTGTACGGTATTACATTTGCATCTGTGTATTTTATGCGCTGCTTACGCCAACCTGTGCCACCAAAATTTGGTTTCTAAAACGTTTAAATCATGCAAAGAAATGTTTTGTTTTATCTAAAATTATTTTAATGAAGTATCTGTAAAAACAGTTTGTGCACCAGCTGCTTTGTGTATTCTGGTTTTCAGGCTTGATTTATGAGTTGATGTTTAGGTTTGCATAGCCATAATAATGCATTTGCTTATGGAAATAAAGAAACATGGAGACAACTAAACTGCATGATGTGTGCTCGTTGTAAACTCCATCTTGGGCCCATTCACTCTGCATTAAGGGTTTTCTTGCATGGTAACAGCCTATTAGGCTATCATTGCAAAATTGGGAGGGGGGCTCCTCTAAGACACCTACTAATCCTGAGAGTGAGGGGGCTGCACACTGTCCAGTTCATTGTATTCTCCTTCACAGGTGAGCCCTGGCCACTCATTGTAGAGGGAACCGGAACACGACCCCATGTAAGTAAATGGGTCTCGATGCGGTTTTGACGCAGGAGCAATTCTGGGCAAGGAAAATGTGCGCATCCTCTCTGGCACTGTGGCGTCCTATTTGCAAGATCAGTAGGGATCCCGGAAAGACTCAGAATGGGTTAAAAACATAAAAAGAGCTCATTCATGACACTGCTACCAACTGTTTTTTATTTCCACCGGTCCCTTATTGGCCCACAGGAAATGCCAATATGGTCACCACTGAGGCCAGTGATCCTATGTCGGGAAGGACCAAAAACTAGAAACCAGTGGCAGATATGGGCACCATGGGTTTGTTTTTAACATTACTTTATGCAGGGGCCATACATTTATGAAAACGGCGCAGAATGGCCACAGCAGAAATGTTGCAGAAAAAGATCCAGAGTTAATGCTCCAATTTCAAAAAATGTTTTGTAAGTCTCAGCGTGTCAGTTATACCGATGGAAACGCAAGAAAAAGTCTGTGGACGTTCTGTGAAATGTGCTGTGGAAAAACTGTGATGCTTTTCCGCCTCTGTTTTTTCCGCAGCATTTTTTGGCTGTGGCTTGCTACGTGGGGCCTTAGCTTAAGTAACATCTGTTGGGATTCATGAATTGATGTCCTCCACGATACCAATGATCAGGATATTTTGGCGTATAGCAATACACTTTAGCTCCATGAGGCTAAGACCACGTGCTTTGGAAACACATCTTAAAAATGCTGTGAAAAAATGCAGCAAAAAAGTTTCTGTTTTTCACTGCTTATCTGCTGCATTTTTCATTTTTACCTTCTCTAGCCCATATAGATCTATGGGAAAAACGCAGGTAAAATTAACATGATGCATTTTTCAAAAACACGTGCGTCTATGAAGCCCCAGCATTTCCATAGCATTTTTTTACGCAATGTGTGGATAAGATTACATAAAATCTCATTCACTTTGCTGGTGCTGTAAAATGTAATGTTTCATTTTCTGCTGAGTTTCTACAACACCCCAGAACACTGCATTTCTATAACTTGTGACCTCAGTCTAAAGCAGTTGTATGAAATAACAAAAACATGGCTAGCTTCTTCCGAAAACATCACTGCTGTCCATAGATATGTCCCTTTAATGGGATGAACTGTAATACCAGACTCTGTCAAGACTTCAGGAATGAGGGGATAGCATTACTCCATAGGGAGAGACCACCATGTAGGTGTGTGGAGTCTTATTAAGCCATGAGCGCTCCACTGTGCAAAGGAACAGGGGAAGAACATGCAAATCTGACTTCCATGATGTAATTAGGATGCCAGTGCCTCAAGTATGCACACCGATAGAGGGCGCTGACTGAGAATGTGCAAGTCTATCTTCCATGATGTAATTAACACCCAATTTTGGGAATTCCTGTGTCAAGAGGTTTGGCCTTGGGATATATTCATATGGGTATCTGGGCACAAATCTGGCATATTAAGGTTGGGGCTCCATGTGGCGTAAACACAGAGGTTTGGCCATCTTGAAAATGCCACGGAAAAAAACATGGTGTTTTACAGTTACTGCAAGGTGTATGGGATTCTGATGAATTCCATGCATATATTGCGGAAAAATCTGTGCAGCAGGACACGCTGCAATTTACAAAACCATTGTGGTTTTTGAAATCGCAGCATGTCAATCATGGCTACGGTAATGCCGGCGGTTTCCCTATAGGTATAATAGAAGCAGAAAGAATTTCTGTGAAAAGCGCTGAGGGATAAAACACGATGCATTGCTGTTGCAGATTTTGCAGCTGCATTTTTTTCTCTGCTGGATGCTTCATGGAGACTTAGTCTTAAATTCATCTCTATACAGTGCAAATCCTGTATTCGCTTTATTATATATTTTGTTATAATAGACAATCAGCATACATAACTAAAACGATATAAAAAACAGACAGGACCCCAAACTAGTAACAATTTCCTATCTCTAGGTTAGTTTTGAAATCATGATGAAATTTGAAAATTTTCCCACAAAACTCGAAGCGACTTTTTTTTTTAATGTAAATTATTTTTATAATCCGAATAATGCAAAGCGCTATTAATACTATTCATGAGACTGCGGACAAATGACATTATTCTCGTCCTAAACAATACTAGGTTTGATTTGAATTCAATGATCATATTACACAGTTAAAGCCTCATAGATTCTTTTCAGGTATGACAGCCAAACTGTAGTTCACAGAGAAGCATTAGCTGGGCCATTTCATTTCACAAACACACAAAAACTTAAAGGAAATAAAAAAAACCCTTGAGGCGTCAGTGTTTTGCAGGTGAGGGATTTAAATGTGCTTAGTGTGTGAAAAAAGCACCATTATGAGCAAACGCATCTCATATTACCTAGTCAGTAATAATAAGGGGAAAATCGGCTGATGAAGCTTCCTAGCACTTTCATAGCAGCTAATTGAATTCATTTCTTGAGGCTTAGGAGCACTTTACTCATAATTAAAACAATATTAGTTTCCACATGACCAGCGCTTCTAATAACAATTTGTTTAAATAAACAATGGGATAGAAAAAGTCTTGGAGAGTGGGGAGTCCGCTTGTATTTAATGTGCATTTACACCTATGTGCAGAAAGTTCAGAACTTTTTTTCTAGAATGGGTTTAAATAGAGAAATTTTAGAGATTTTTGTTGAAATACAGAGTGGATATATTTTTTTTTAAATCTTTAATGTATAGTTCAAGTTCTGGCCCAAACAAAAATAAACTACACTCAAAAACTCAAATAAAATGTAATAAAATGAAACGATGAAAGCTATGTTCACACTACCATTATGGATGGCCAGTGCTGGCACCCATCAAAGGATGACAGCAATGGACATTAATAGCAAAACGGACATATAAGGAGCCCCCTCTGTCTGATTTTAATGTAAACACCATGACAACATCTTTCTCTTTGTTTAGATTTTGTAACAAATGAAAAAAACGCCATGCAGGACTTTTTCTTCCATCACATGATAGAAGGAAGTGTCCTTCAGGTTTTTTACTCTGGGCACTGAATGCCGCACATACAGTATATATCCCTTACCCCATATAATGGCCACTGTAGTACATCTCCTTCCATCATGTTCTTTTACTTTTCTGATGGAAGAAAAAGTACTGCATGGGGATTTTTTCATTGTTACAAAACTAAGCAAAGAGAAAGCTGATGTGGTTGAGAAGAGCACCCGACTGGGGGGGGGGGGGGCTGTGTCTGCATCTGTCAGTTAACGTCCATTGCTCTCATTCTGTGATGAGAAATGGATATTGAATAACATTAGGAAATAGGCAAGACTGGCATCAGCACCCAGCAAACCCAGACAAAGGGCTAGAGCCCACTATCCCTGGGAAGGACCCACTTGGATGCCAAGTGCTTAAATCAGGCTAAGAGAACATCAGACACCCATCTGACACCTGTTCCTGTCCTCCATCCATGGCACCCATGTCTCAGTTATATATACAGTATATTACTTATTGCCCTGATGCTTGATGCAGCTTGTATTGACTCTTTGTCTAGGAGGGCTGACGTATTGTAATGTTCATCCAGCCAGTAATCTTAGTCAGTGAGGCTGTCCATAAATTCTGGTCTTTACAAAATCATGACAAAAAATTCAGTGTAACCTGGAGGTCACCTAAGAAGCATCTCAAGGTGGCCAATCAAAGAAATACAAATTCCAAAGGACCACTATATGGGGGAAGGATATATACTGTATGTGGTGCGTTATAGCGTAAAGGTCTGTATGTAAAAGTGTATGAACATGTGTGGGCGCGTGAAAGAGTGTTTGCGTGTATAAAGTATGTGTATGAATGCATGTCTGCATGTGTGAGATTAGGTAGGTGTAAAAGTATGTGTGTGCAAGAGTATTTCATGCATAAAGTTACATGCATGTGTTTAGGAGACTAAGGGCCCCATTCAGTTCCTGTTGCCTAAGGGCCCACATTATTCTGGAGCTGGCCATGACAGTAGGTTCACCTTCACAAACAAATTTAGCTAGGTTAAGTGTAACATCTCTGCCTGTTTGGGTCTTTGCGCCACCCTCTGCTGGCGTGCTGCGGCGCAGGAGGCGTGTACAGTTTGATAATTTGCTTAAAGTTTTTAGTTGCACTGTGTGAACACGGCTCTAGTTCTGTGATTGTATTTGCACCACACCCGTCTTCTGCCCTTGTTGCCTCTGTCCATTAAGTGGTTAAATTTTGTCTTGCCTGTGATTGACAGCCTGCCTTCCTGTCAGGTTCAGGGCAGGTTCTTCCTCCCCTATTTAGCCTTGGCTCACATTCACACCAGTGCTTGCTATTGCCTTGTGCATACTTGCTCCTTGCTGTCACTATTTCTGCTTGTATTCTTATCCTTGATCTCTGGCTTCCCTAGTGACTATTCTTTGGACTCCGATTTGACACTGCATTACTCGACTGTTACTGACACTTGGCTAGCTGACCTCCCTTTGTTGTTGTCTGTCTTGTCTGCATTTTGTGTCTCACCTATACAGGAAGGGACCGTCTTCGTGGTTGTCGCCTATTACGTAGGATAGGGCCTGGCAATAGGAAGGGACAGTTGGGGGGCTTCAACTTAGGGCTCACTGTCTCTTGTGTCCCATCACAGGGTTTAACAGCTAACATTAAGGCCTCACATTGAAGAAAAGCTGAATATTTTGTTACAGATTTCACTGGATTTTTGAGCCAAACCCAAGACTGGCTATAGAATAAATGGGAAATATAAAGGAAACTCTTATATCTCTCCCTTCTGCTCAGTCCACTCATGGGACCTTAGCCTTAGAGATTTTTTGAGGTTCAGCATATTAATAAGTTATTCTTAACATAGGCCATTGTGGGAATCCCATGGTAGGCTCCTGTGTTAGCTGTTTGGTGGGTCTGTGGCTTGCATGCAAGAGCTTTGGCATCTTCAGTGTTTACCCAAGTCTGTGTACGCTTGGGGACCTGACGAACAGAAACCAAATCTGCTCAAAAAAGTGGTTACCCGTGGACCCCATAGACAATAATGGGGTCTGCTGGGTTTCCGCCCGAAAAAAGGCAGAAATATATGGAGAAATAAGCCCTGCTTGCAGAACTTTTCTCTACAGATTTTTTTAAGTGGATTTGGGGACAGAAACCCCGAACGGAATCCAGGCGCTGGTGTGAACCTAGCCTTAGAACAATGAAAGATAACAGTATCAATGTAAATATTACAGTTCCTCAGTTCCATATAATATATCTGTTTTGCTCTTCTTCTGTGTCTCACTAAATTGACAATTCTATAATGATGATTGGGAAGTACAACAGGCAACTCATTACATACTCGTCCTCCATACTGTGTTACTGGGTTATACAACCTGATGTACAGAATTGTCATATTAGGAACATTTCCCTTAAGCCATCAGCTGGATCCTTTTAGACTCCCTATAAATTACAGTTCTGCCTTTAGTTTGCAGCCCACACATTATATGTCATAGCTCTTGTATATCTGAGCACAGCAATGTACAATGACAGAAGAATGTAATACCTGCTATGTAACAGAATATCAGGCTTTGCCAGTGGGGAAATATCTTGCTCTTTAGTATTATATAATAAATGATTTATAAGACACCATCTGTGAGAATTGCTTCATTTATTCGTGTAATTTATGACTATAGGATATTTTTCGCAAATTCACATTTTTGTTAAATATTTCACTGTCTTATTTGTTTACTGCCTGAAGGTGTCACTGTCCTCACTATGGTACATGAAGAAGACCACCAAAAGGATGATTTCTATGTTATTTTGTTCTTATTTTTAATCTTACTTTGCACTGGGTTATCATAAACGTGCAAATTTAGTCCAAAGTATTCTGATAATCCTTATCTGTATTCTTTGTAAACTTTGCTGGTGAAATACTGTATATGTGCGCTATGTAAAATATATAAACCTGGAAGATGTCCCTCATGAGTGCTTAGTGATCCAACATGAGAGGCCACGTCCAGTCTGAGAAATATGGGCTGTTTGTAGATGGCCACGTCCAGTCTGAGAAATATGGGCTGTTTGTAGATGACCACATCCAGTCTGAGAAATATGGGCTGCTTGTAGATGGCCACGTCCAGTCTGAGAAATATGGGCTGTTTGTAGATGACCACATCCAGTCTGAGAAATATGGGCTGCTTGTAGATGGCTACGTCCAGTCTGAGAAATATGGGCTGTTTGTAGATGGCCACGTCCAGTCTGAGAAATATGGGCTGTTTGTAGATGACCACATCCAGTCTGAGAAATATGGGCTGTTTGTAGATGACCACATCCAGTCTGAGAAATATGGGCTGTTTGTAGATGGCTACGTCCAGTCTGAGAAATATGGTCTGTTTTTAGATGGCCACGTCCAGTGTGTAAAATGTGATCTGTTTGTAGATGGCCACGTCCAGTCTGTGAAATATGGACTGTTTATAGATGGCCACGTCCAGTCTGAGTAATATGGGCTGTTTGTAGATGGCCACGTCCAGTCTGAGAAATATGGGCTGTTTGTAGATGGCCACGTCCAGTCTGTGAAATATGGGCTGTTTGTAGATGGCCACGTCCAGTCTGAGAAATATGGGCTGTTTATAGATGGCCACGTCCACTCTGAGAAATATGGGCTGTTTGTAGATGGCGACATCCAGCTTGTAAAACATGACTTGTCGGTTGCATTGCCTGGACCAAACATTATACACTCCTAGCTTGGACTCCTAGCTTCATAGTTTCCTAAATACTAGGACTCCCTGCCTCCCTGATGGACTACTGTCTAGTACTGTAGTTATGTTTTCAGGATGGGACAGTAGTCTCAGGGGGAGTAAGGACTTCTAACATCATAGATGACTATGATGCTGGTACTCCAGGTTCCTGCACAGGGTTCAGTCCAGGATATATGACCAACATACGATCAATAGTGCCATGGAACGGGTAAGACTCCAAATCCTCTATTTTTCTGACTCCTGCTCCAATTCATTAAAAAGCTAGCAATTAAATTCCTTTGAAAGTAAATATACAAAAATATACATCCAATTTAATATTCAATATCAATATAGTTGTATAATATAATTTGAAAAAAAAAAAAAATTTAGTCACTTTATGTAGAATCTGGATTTGGAGTTTGTAACTCTTTTCTGGCTTCGACAAATTGGTTCTGAATCCAACTCTGACTTCAGTATTTCACGAACGAAACATGGTCTTCTGAATCTGTCCCATTAAAGGCACTGACACTGACTTATGGGGTATCTACCTCCCCCCCATAGGTGGCACTAGAGAGACAATTTGCCTTTTGCCTATAGGAGATCACACTAGTTAATAAATGGAAAACCTTATATCAGCAGAGGATAAATACTGTCATGTTACTCATAATACTAAAACATGTTATAAAATATTATTGACTATAATCTTCACAGGGATATATATATAAATAATGAATATTATGTGACTACACAATATACCAGGCTAATGGCTTAATTCTGCGGTAGTCGCGAAGGCTACTCTTGATTGTTGACTTTTCTTTGCCATTGAAGTTTGTATATATTAAAAGTACAAAGTGCCTGAAGGGAAGTATTTGAAGAATAGAGAAAGAACTGTATATATTATCTGGATGAGAGCTCGAGGGGAAGGATGTGGCTTCCTGTGTCAGAGATTCCCAGCTCCTGTCTGTGAGCAGGTACACAAAGCTTCCTTTAACATACTCGAGAGCGGTGAGATGAAACATGCCCACTGATGGTTAACAGATCTGTCCCTGTAGACTCCCTCCGTTCTAACATGGCATTTGTATACTCTTTGTGAAGCTTTTAGCATTTTCCGACCCATAAGAGATTTCAAGATTTAGTCCTAAGTATATTAATATATCATTAGAATTTTTATTATTGCCATTGGTTATATTTTTCCATTCTTTAATGTCATTATTGGGAAATTTAAAATTTATTAAATTTTGAACAATAGTTTGAATTGTAGATTTTGATACATCGTACGTGGGCAACACACGTGGGAACTCCAGCAATATTCTGCTGCACTCGGTCCATGGGTTGAGTGCGGATTAGTGTCAGCATGGAGTTTATCTTTGTGTGGCTTAAAAAGTTCAAAACCTTCTTAAGGTAATTGACTTCCTATAAAACTGTCCCTAGGGTGTGTTTACTTCAGATAGGGAAATAAGAATGCGAGTCTGACTGGGAACCTACATAAATGCAGGCTTTGTACGGTACCGCAGAATATGGTTATAAAAAATATCATACAAACAAAATATCATACAAACAGAAAACAAAAAGTGTCTGTTTTGGGGGTCAACTTGTATACCCACATAGATGACTCTGGGTCAATGCTCTAGACCGGTGAGCTGTCTCTTACCCAATTGGCAAGAACTCTTGGTGCAGTTGGTGCTGAATCCAAAGAGAAAAAGGCTTGTGCCAACTTGCATACATGCTCGTAACTTTAGGATGTGTTGCTAAGAACTTGTGCCAGGAATGGATAAGTATCTTTCTCGGTCTTGTGATCATTGACCATGACAGTGCTTAATGCATGATGTGCAGAGAAACCTGGATCCACTGCTCTAGTGAAATGTCTGTATGAAAGCTATATTGTAGGTTTGTAATGTGACCTTCTATGGTGGAATACATTAATAAATACATAATAGCAAAAAATATCATACTACCACATTACCATACTATAGAGATGCTGATGTAATGCCAATTAAGCTTCATAGGCAAGGCTTTGATGTTAAGTTGGGTTCACACTAGCGTGGGTGTCCGACAGCTGGTGTCCGTGGAAGATTTTAGCATCGGACATTAGCTGTGTCCATTTGAAATTTGCATGATTTTAAATGGGACATCATGTAGTGTCCTTTAGTGTCTGTGGGTGTCTTTAAATTTCTGTTTGCAAAGATGTCCGATTTTTCAAGCGGACAGGAAAAACCTGCAGTAAGCTAAACTTCCAATTCTAGCTTTTTATTTTTTCACACTCTGAGGCCTATTCACATCTGTGTTTGGGTTTCCATTTGGGGAGTCCACTTGGATTGGGAAACCTGGGAGACCTGTGGACCCCATGGACCCTAATGGGTCCATATTAGAGATGAGCGAGTAGTCCTCGATCGAGTAGGTATTCGATTGAATACTATGGTATTTGAAATACTACTAGCTGTTCGAAGTTAATATTCGATGCAGAACCAGCGTTGATTGGCAGAATGCTATACATTGCCAATCAACGCTGGTTCTGCCGCTTGTAGTGCGGGCATGCGCAGTCGGCAAGGCCGGAAGAGGACGCGGGGACCCTGCGCAGGGAGAAGAATCCAGCCCGACCCTCACTCAGGGACTTGGTAAGTAGAATTTGATCGAATGTTGCGTACCCCTGAAACGAGCATTTCCCCCCCATAGACTATAATGGGGTTCGAAACCCGTTCGAACAGTCGAACAGTTTGCGGCTGTTCGAATAGGATTTCGTACCCCGAACATTTCAGTGTTCGCTCATCTCTAGTCCATATGTTTTCCGCTCGGTTTCTGCATGAAACATGTGGAGAGAAAAGTCCAGTAAGCTGCATTTTTCTCTCCGCATTTTTAGTGCGGAAACCAAGCAGAAACCACACCAGCCCCATTATAGTCTCCGGGGTCCACAGGTTTTCTGACGGTAACCACTTTTTAATGCACACAGGATTCCATTCTGAGGGGCTCCCCAAGTGGACTACCTGAACAGAAACCCAAACGCAGATGTGAACCAGACTTGACTATGACACTCTACCTTTTGCTGCAATTTTGCTTTTGATTTGACCACAAAGTCTTTCATTGCTCACCTCTTGCCAATGCATTTTGTATTCCGTTTAGGGGGTCCCCATGTGGACTTCTTGAACGGATTACCGAACACAGATGTGAACCCGGCGCTGAATCCGCCTCAAAATCAGCCTCCAAAAAACTCTGTGTGCACTGATCCTCAGGGTCAATTTAAATGGGCTGAAGAATGAAGAATAAGAGCAATGACACTATGGGACTCTCTTCAATGAGATGTTGTGATGGTGGTCTGAAATATATAGTATTACAAGTAATGACTACTAAATTTCTGGAGATGGGTCATTGATCCAGGGATTTTCTCTGATTGTCATATATGGAGCTGGGAAGGAACATCATATGGCATAACTGTTATAAGAGACTTAGAGGTTTTTGCCTTCCTCTTGATCAATACTGCAGGGTTATAAGGTGGACTTGGTCAATTTTATTAATTTTATTACTTTATTAATTCCTGACTTATGTGAGGTCCAGTGCGGGTCTGGTTTCAGCCCCAGGTGTGGGTCCTGAGGCTCATTTCTGGCCCATAAAAGGTTGCAGAGCCTGCACTTCAGGGCAGATACAGGAAGTGAGGAGGTGGCTGGGTCTGTCCTGTAACCCTTAGTCCGGTGAGACAAAGTTGTGCTTGTTTTTTTGTGTGGTTGGTAGTGAGACACACTTATAGTTAGGTTATTATTTCTGTTTAGTTAGTTGCTCAGACGAGCAGGATTTTGTTTTATTTTTACCTGAGGTTAAGGCTGTATTTTGTGTTTATTTTGTGCCTGAAGTCAAGGTTTATTAATTTTCCTGTTTTTCTAAATAAACCTGTTTACTGCATATATTGTGGTGTCCCTATCTTGACTGTTTGGGTCCGCACCACTGTTTCAACTGAGCTACCTCTCCCACAATGTATATATAGAATATTACAGAAAATATATAGTAAGTAGAGATGATCCGAACAGCATGCTCCCATAGAAATGAATGGAAGCACCTGTGATGCTGACCTTGCCAACAGTCGGCCGGCCGGCGTCACAGGTGCTTCCATTCATTTCTATGGGAGCGTGCTGTTCGGATCGGCTGATATGAACAGTGTTTGCTCATCTCTAATAGTAAGCTGTTATACTTCTACCTTTTGCTAAATCCACTTCTGGCTTTAATTCAAAAAACCTCAGCAAAATTTGCAAGAAAAAAAGCTGCATTTCCGCGACATGGGGCCTCAATCTTAGAGTGTCTTGTGTGAATACAGCCATAAGAAAACACATAGAGAATGAAAACATAAACTAAATCTTCAGTGCCAATCTTATTAAATCCATTGTCCCAAATAAGTCAGACAGGAATGAGTCAGACACTAACGTCATTCAATTAATGAACATTTTCTATACATATTGTCACCTTTTGTTCCATTCTTATTTCCTATCAGCTCATCTGATTAACTCTCTGTTTATGGGAAATCCATCGAAAGACAATTGAATTAGGCAGAAAAAAACAGCAAAAATCAACTAGTTTATTTAAAGGTAAAAAAAGCAAAATGTTCAGTCGGGACCAAACCATAACTGATTAACACCAGGCAGGTGGTCTCCATGGAAAATGTAAATTTCAGCTTTTAACCGAATCACCAATGAACGCTAAATTTGGCAGACATTATTGTAATTGGAAACTACTCAGAACCAGCCAAGTTACAGGAGAGCCAATATAGTTTACAATGGGTCACTGCTGCCAACCATTCTAAGAAACAAAGAGCCAAGTAAAAACTATGACATGATTGAGAGTAGACTATAAAGTTTGTGGTATGTAGTTTGTAAAAAACAGGAGATAAAACATACAAGGCAATGCTTGTAAAGCAGTAGAAAGACTAGATGTATACATATATAATATAAAGGTAACATTAATAAAGATCTCATGCACCAAGAAGGAGTTGTTGGAATGAAATGAAACTGTGTGTGTAATGTAGTGATTATATATGTAAGAGATTACAGTAATAGAGCGAAAGGGGAAGTTTATGGGGGAACCTGCACAATTGAAAGGAGGTTCTAGGACCATATTTGGTGACTTCTATCCTGCAGTTAAGATGAGATATGTTGGGCCTGCAGGTATACGGGTTCTGAATAGTTTTCGGTGGCACATTTGTCTACAGATGTAATAGCTGGGACTGTAGAGTCTGTAGTCTCGAAGGTTGCTAAAGCAGGCATCCAAGCTAGTTCCAAATATGCTCAATTGACAATAAATGATGACTTTGCAGGCCAGGGAAGCGTTGCAACCTTACTGAGACATTCCTGGGAAACCTTATGGGAAAGCATTATCTTGCTGAAAAATGCTAGTTCGAAGTTCTGCCATGAGAGTTTCCCTTGTACACTGTCTACCAATGAGAATTTGGATACCCATGCAAATGAAGATATCTGTGGTCGTGATGTACGTCACGCTTTCCGCTGTTAAATAGAAAACAGCATTGGCATTAGTGCATTGGCATTAGTCGCATGCAAGATGCCACAAAGTGCAGAGTTGTCCTATTTCGAGAAAAGAGTAATTGTGGGGTACCACAGAAATGGTCGATCCTTAAGGGACATAGCAAGCAAACTGAATTACCCCAAATCGATAGTGGCCTATGTGATTACAAAGTGGAAGGTGAACGGTGATTGTTGGAATGTGCCCAGAGTTGGCAGACCCCCGAAATTGGGAGATAGAGACCGATGGGTGCTGGCTAGAGAAACCGCACCCAACCGATGGCTCACATACACCAGGAGTTTCACCAGGCATCCGGGAATATTGTGTCGATCAATACCATCTGTAAGGAAGCGTCTGCTGGTTCTACCAACTATTGTATATGAAGAAATGTTGTTTTTCTATCCTACCACAGATGTCTAAATCGCGAGAAACTGTGAGAGCTGATCATGCATGTCAGTAGATGAAGTGGCCCTCTTCTGGGGTCTGCCTGGAGCATGTTCTCCATTTGTGCATGTGCTCGTGTAACCACTGCTCAAAGGGCCCCTTCACACGGCGTAAGCGCTCGGCTCATTCCGAGCCGTACACACAAGCGCTTCTAAACACTTCCCATTCACTTCAATGGGAGCGCGCGTAATGAGCGGAATGAGCCGAGCGCTTACGCCATGTGAAGGGGCCCAAACACCTCTTAATAGCTAGTTAGGCAGTTAGTCGAAATAACTGTCTTATTTCTCTAAGTCGAGTAATGCTCCCTCTCAAGATCTTTCAACTGGACAAAATGACTGGGCAAAAAAAGTACATCATAGAGGCATACTACCCCAAAGTAGCCTCGGACAGCCAATTTATAGGGCGGCGCTGAAAGCACTTTTATGCCTTTTTGTGGCAAGACTCGTAGTCTCATTTTACGACATATGTAATAATTTATATATCTGCCTGAAACATATTATCTACACAACAAGCAAATGAATCCTGTCTCCTGCATTGCACAGATCCAGAGCCCTGCGAGGTAATAGACAGCCAACAATACAGCATAGTGCAGCAATCTGTGCAAATCTGAGAGAATGCTACAGGTTTATATATATATATATATATATATATATATATATATATATATATATATATATATATATATATATACACAGTTCTATATGTAGTCACTATCATACATCTGAACGTCTGTCATGGGTACAAAAGTGTAAACCTAGAAGTTTAATTTTCCATATAAAATACACCTGGAAAGTGTTAAATGCACCAATTAAACGTATAGTCTGACACCTGGTTTCCACCATCTACAGAAGTGTGCAAAAGCAATTCACTCTGCACGAATGAGAACCTTTGGAATTATTCTCCTGAGTATGTTGTGGTCACTGCTGCATTGAGGCAAGTCACAAAGTCACAAACAGCAAGGTCGCATATTCAATCTTGCAATTGTTATTCTAGATTTTTTAAGGAGCAGATCACTTTTTCAGCAGCATTTTTCACAGAAAATTCTGCAGACTTTCTGCCGCGTTATACCTATACAGAAATTGTCAGCATTTCCATAGGTATAATTGACATGCTGCAATTTTCCAAAACATACATTTTTTTGAATACACGGCTTCTCCGCTGCAGATTTTTAATTTTTTTTTGCATTGTGTGGATGGGATTAACCTGAAGGGTTATAAGGGTGTATTCACTCTGAGGAAAATGACGCTGAATTTGGTGTAGAATCTGCGTCAGATTCAGTGCTGAAAAAAAAGCCTCCCATTGACTTCAGTGGGTTCCTTTTTCTGTAGCCCTGGGCTAAAGCTAAAGCCCTGGTAGCAAAACACAGCTAAAAAAAACACAATGACAATGTATTGCATTTTTTCTGCAGTATTTTGTATTGCATTTTTGCTTAATTTTTTTCTGCGTTTTTTCCTCGTTCATTTAATCTATATGTTGCGTTTCCATTTCTGCAACAAGGGTCCTTAACCTAAAATGTGGTATTGTAACATTGGCTATGACTAAGGGGAGAACTGTGTCATAGGAACTAGGTCCATATGAACCTAAGTTGGTTTGTAACCATTTTTTTTACTTACGAAGATTAAAAGTTCATTTTTAATATATACTTTTTTTTCAGAGGATTTTGTTGAGTGCTGGATGAACTTTTATTCTTTTCAAACATTGTGACGTTAGCTTCAAAGTAGTGTTGTGGTCTTGGTCTATTGGGTCCTTTGGGATGCCAGAACGATGGAGAGCTGGACCACTAAAACAGTGGTTACACACTGACACTGGCAGACCCCGTTTACTACAATGGGGTCTGCTGGGTGTCCACCATTTTTGCAGGACTTTTCTCTCCACCGATTTTTGGTGATTTCTGCAACGGGATGTTCAATAGAGACTCGGATGTAGATGTGAACCCAGCCTCAGGGACATCTAAAATAAGCCTTTCATCTTATAATGAACTAAGTTCATAGTAACATAGTAGCATAGATTCTAAAGTTAAAATAGACACCCCGAGGTAGCCATCCTGCACTGTGATAACTCACAACAAAAGCTATTGAAATCAATGGAAAAAGTTGATTCGACTTCATTAATAACTGTTTACTTAATATGTTAAAAATGTTTACTTAATGCATAAACTCTTGGCTACATCTCTACGTCCCTCCAGTTCAGCCGATTCTTTTGCAGAGGAAGGCAAACTTCCATGAGGTAGGAGCCAATTTCTCCCCTCTTAGGGAAAGAATTCCCTCCCACCTTGAAGCAAGGCAATCAGAATAAATCCCTAAATCAGCGAACCGTCTCCAGAAATCTAGTAACCATAACTTGCAATATTATTACACTCAAGAAAGGCATCCAGTTCTCTTATAAAATGTATTAGTGAATCCCCTATGACAATCTCCTCTGGCAGAGAACTCCATGGTCTCGCTGCTCTTACGGTAAAGAGCTCCCGGCTATGTACATGTACTGTAGATGTAGATGAAGCCCATTGTTAGAGTCCTGGGCATTAATAGATTATGGGATGTACCATATTTTCTTGGTACAATAGTCAACCTTCCACTTGTATAATCATACATTTATGAGTGTTAGCTGCAGAGGAACTAAGGGGTTGTGGCAAAATCTGACAGGTGCTTCTAGAGGAACAAAGTATCAGCTAGAGAATGCCACCTATTTTCTGTCAAAGTTGAATATAATCCAACAGAAAAAAAGTTATGACTATGTATGAAATTGGAGACAAATTGATATACAATGAAGGGTCTATGGACTTCTATGGGCACCCTATGACTAGGGATGGGTGAACCTTGTAAAATTTATTTAGAGAATATTTGCAAGGTTGACCCACCAGATAAGTAGTTCGGTCCCCACTGGAGCGTCTATTATTATACTCTGGAGAGTCCTCATACCCCATATGACTATAATCCTCTGTTCAGGGAAGGTGCGAAAATGTAATAAACCCTTATAATCATCTTCTCTCACCTCTTATGGGCTCCCATGTGGTGTCCATTAGTTTTCTGGCCTCTTCAATTGAATTAACATCTTGGTCCTAATTCATTACCTACATTCTGGGATGTGGATTGTGAATTTGGATTAACATTTATGTATATGGAGATATATTTAGGCCTAAAAACATTGTCCAAAATCTGAAGATATTTCTTACTAATGACCCATCCACTGGATAGGTACCAGTATCATAATGGTTATGGTCTGAACTAAGCTCTACTATGTATATGGCCGGATGCAGTCCTGCTCCTATTCCAGGTGCCCACAGATACTGGAAGCTCCGCAATGTCAAGGGATCTCTGTATACTGTCATGGTGGCGCATGAATTTGCTCCCATTCACTGGGAATATGCCTAGCATGCTATGATGCTTGTATCCCAGCTGACATCATCCAGTAGACCAGAAGAGGTTGGAAGATGCCTGCCAAATAATATTTGGCGCACCGATGGAACCCTGGAGAGATGAGTGTCTATTATTTTTCCACAACTTTCTTGGACCTCTACTATATTCTGAGCTTTGAAGAGACCCCAGTATATAACAATGGTTCGTGGGTGGCAAGCTCCAAAAATTTCATCCAAATCTGAACCTTTTGGAAAATTTGTAACAAACTCAACCAGTTCGCTCATCTTTTTTTTTTAACTCATTTTATTGAAAAGTGCATAACAGAGCAAATAATACAGTGAAAGAGAATAGAATGTAAGCACAAATAAAACATAAAGAAAAATTACAAACAAAGATAAGCCACAACATCATCTCCTCCTGTCCCTAAACCCCACCCACCGCCCATACAGTTCAGAGCAGAACATTACATACTATACCGACAAAATGAAGCAGTATCATGACAGGGGGAGCCGTGAACCTAACCAGCACAAGACACCCCTTACGGAGTGAAGGCATCAATATCCAAGCGCATTGAAGGGGCAGAATATTGGGTCAGAGGGGAGTCACACCAAGCTCCCCAACTTTAGAAAACTTCTGGGGACAACCTCTCTCTTTATATATAATCTGATTAAAAGGAAGAGCCGCATTAACCAGTTTCCGCCACTGGGGAACGGATGGGGATCTAGGGGCCATCCACCGCAAGACGATGGCTTTCCTCGCATAAATCAAGCATTCCTGAAGGAAAATGTGGGTGTGATGCTGCCACAACTCCTCCTCCAATACACCGAATAGGCATATTTCGGGAGAAAATGGAACAGGGCGGTTTAGGACATCTGTCAGGAGGTCCACCCCCCCCTCCAAAAGGCTTGGATAACCGGGCAGGTCCACAGCATGTGCCAAAAGTCCGCACGGGGGCATGAACACCTAAGACAGTTAGGGCCAGGTAGCCGACCCATCCAGTGTAACCGGACTGGGGTGAGATAACATTGGTGTAGAATGAAAATCTGAATCAATTTGTTGTTAGCTGAGGCTGAGACGTAAAGAGGAGATTCTAAAATCTCCTGAAATGTCTCCTCCGTCAGCTCTGTGATATTAGTACGCCATCGCATCAATGTCGGGGCTTCGGCTAGAGATACCTTCACCTGAATCAAATGATCATACAAAACTGAAATAAGGCCTCCTGGGCCTTGGGATCGTAGCACACCAATAAGCGGGTATTCTGATATGGCACAGGGTTGGTGAGGGAATAATGAGGAAAGGGCATGCCGTATCTGAAGGAATCTAAAGAATTGGTGCCTCGGAATCTCATGGGAAGAGGCCAGGGAATCAAAGGTGACAAACACCCCTTGTGAGTATAAGTCCGCCAAGGAAGACACCCCATATCTGGACCAGGACCTGGCATTACATAGTGCAAACAAATCAGGTAGCCCAGGATTGTCCCATAAAGGAGTCTCAGCTGGGGTGTCTGAATACGAAGACACCTTCCAGGCTTGCTTCCAGACCTGTGCCGCCAAGGCATGGATGGGCTGCAACCGACCTCTAAACAGCCGAGAGTGGTCCAGAACTGGCCACAGTAGGCGTAAGTCCAGGTGGTGAGCCAGGTGCGCCTCAGATCCCGAGGGCTGGGTCAGGGAGAGCCAGGGTTTTATAAAACATTGCTGTCCCGCTAAATAATAAAGAAACAGGTCGAGAAGTGATGTCCCCCCCCAAGCTGTTTCGGTCTCTGGAGAGCGGATAATTGTAATTTGGGTCTAGAATGTCCCTAGACAAAAGAGGTCCACAAGGAGTCCATCTGCCGAGTTACTAAGGGAGTATAGGCATTTTTATCAGGTTGATTCTACCGGCTACGGACAATGGTAATGCAGCCCAGGTCTGGAATTTAGAGCAAAAGTGCGAAAGGAGGGGGAGAGTATTGAGGTCCAGGTACCTCCTATAATCTCTAGGGATCACATTGACAAGATACTTAAATGCTGAGACCACCGGCAATGCACACACTACCTCCTCCGCTGCTGTCAGAGTACGACCTATGGGCATATAAGAGGACTTGGACCAGTTGGTGCGCAGGCCCGAATAATTACCAAAAGTATTTATCACTTCCATGGCTCGGGGAAGATGTAGAGGGGTCAGCCATGAACAGGAGGAGGTCTTCGGAATAAAGCGCGGTCCTCTCCTCCTGGGGGCCTATAGATACACCCCTATAAACAGGATCTTGTCGGAGAAGTAAGGCCAAGGGTTCTATAGCCAAAGCAAACAGCAGCGGAGAGAGAGGACATCCCTGCTGTGTGCCCCTACCTAATGTGAAATACGGAGACAGTGAACCGTTAATGGATAGCGCCGCCCTGGGGGAACTATATAAATGGAGATCCAAGTAATAAAACGGTCCCTAAACCCATACCTACGCAAGGACTGTAAAAGGAAAGGCCATTCGACTGAGTCGAATGCCTTATCCGCATCCAATGAGGCTACTGCCCAATCCCCCGAAGAGACCGAGCCAATCTGAGTCACCACCTGGACATGTTGTCAGATGTGGATTTGCCTAGCATGAAACTGGTCTCGTCTGGATGGATCAGATCTAGAACCACAGTATTAAGTCTTCTCGCCAACATTTTAGTCAGTAGTTTATAATCAGCATTCAATAAAGATATAGGCCTATAAGAACAACAGTGCAGCGGATCCTTATCCGGTTTGAGAAGAACAACAATAGTCTCCTCATAAAAGGACTCCGGAAGACTCCAGACCTCAAAGGCAGATTCCTAACACTTCGGCAACACAGGTAAGAGCACAGCCCCATATTGAGCATACACCTCCATCAGAATACCGTTGGGACCTGGAGACTTCCCCCTTGCCATGGCTGCCAACGCCTCCGTCAACTCCTCCAAGGTAAAGGGGGAGTCCAAAAAAGCATGCTGGTCATCAGACAGAGCGGAGAAGGGAATAGAATCTAAGTAAGTAGCCAGGTCCCGGTCACTAACCCCGAGTTTGGAACCATATAGGTCACTATAGTATTGGTGGAATCTAACCCGGATGTCATTGCCGCTAGCAAGGGTTTCACCTGTCCCGAAGCGTATTTGGTGAATAGCCGGGGAAGCCGTGTTTTGGTGTACCAAATGGGCCGACAAACTGCTAGACTGGTTCCCAAGTTCATAAAATTTCTGCTTGCTAAAGAATAGAGACCTGCGGGCCTTGTCATGAAGTGCATGCAAATATTGTCTGCCCACCTGCAGCCATTGGGATCTAGACTCATCCGTGGGATTGGCAACATAAGCAGCTTCCAGAGAGGTACACTGGGCCGCCAGGAGGTCTCCAACAACGAGGATTCCCGTGCAGTCACCTGTTTCAAGGTGGGTTCAGCATTGTCCACAGATAAAGCAGAGGGGGAAGCCTCAGGAGAGGTGGGAGGCGGGGCAGTAGAGGACCTGGCAAAGCCGCGTAGGTGGTCCGCTGCGGAACTCGACTGCGGGCATCTCATTTTGGAGAGCCCACCGCCGCCCTTCTTGCGTGCCGTAAGAGTAGGTATGAAGGCAAAATGGTAAGTCCAAACACACGAGAATTAGCAACAACAGTCACGGGTACAGAGGAAAGGTACTCAGGGCAATATAGGCCATATAATATATGATGGAGAGTATGTTGAGGCAGGCTATAACAGTCCCAAAGCTGTGGAAGAAGAACACTGTGTAACCAAGGCAGGGCAGGCAGCACTTGTATTTAAAAAAAGTAACAAAGTCCACTTCACACCAGGGTGCCAGGAGGAACAATAAGGATGCAGGCAAATGTTCACAGCCCTCTCCCACTTGCCAGGGAATCACCAAGGGAGAGCCAGGAGAGGAAGCTTAAACACACAGGCTGGGATTCTACTCAGGTGCACAGGGTAGGAGGCTGGAAAATGGTGGCTATCCATGTGGATGGGGGGAGGGAAAGGAGCCCAGGCAGTCTAGGCCCCCAATGGAGCTCCACTCACCGAAGCGTAGATTACCACGGTGCCCAGACTGGCAGCAGTGAAGGAGACCACAGAAGACAAGCATAGGCTAAGGGATGGATGTCTGAGGAGCACAGGGGGCCCGTCCCACCAGAGGCCACAGGCTGGATGAAGGCGCCGCGCATCCGCTCAAGGTTCCGGAAGATGGCTGCCGGCCACACGTGTCGGGAGTAGACCGCAGCTGCTCTCAGCTCCCCCTGCCTCCAGAACACCGCTGCGAGGGGCCGAGGGTGAGAGGACCAGCTGAGGTATGTGTTCTGTGATGGTAAGAACCCAGGGCTTCAGGTGTACAGGCTGTATGGCAGGATAATATACGGCTCGGCACAGAACTCCAGCTACATGCGGCCGACCGCTACAAGCACAAGCCACGCCCCCCCAGTTCGCTCATCTTTAATAACCTAATTTTGTTCTATCATGGACTACAACGTAAAATGTATTTCGGTAACAATCTGTAGGTTTTAAATGGAGCCCTCACAAAGGAGATCTACACTTTGAACACGCTGATATACACGACTCTTTTCACGCTATACCTGTATGGATACTTTACTTTAGGGCATATCACTTTCCGTATTTCATCATTTCTGCCACTTTTTATTTAACCTTCAGAAATAAATTGTATTCTGCAGCCATCTGATATTTTTCTTAAGGATTACTGCTTTTTTCCCACAAAACTTTTTAAAGATTACGTTTAAATTGTATTCATGTCACACATAATTGTTTCTTTTAAATGTATGGAGCCCAGGAGAATTCAGGAATTAAGAAGAAATAACATTTTATAACAAGCATTAATACTTTATGGATGAAAAACAGGTGACCAATAAAATCTTACAAAGCGACAAATGCAGTTGCTTATTCTGGAGCAAAAAAAAATTCTACCACTTCCCAACAATTTGGCAATGATTAATTTAAGAAAAAACACTTTGCACTTTATTACCGTTTAGAGGGTTTTTATACAACATTGTAATTTATTTGTATCAATTTATCCTATTATCAAAAATAGCGAATTGTTGGAAATCTATTTTTTATGTTATAGACTTGTTTACTGTTTGGTGAACTATATACCATTACATATACGTACATTAACCCTTATGAGTTTTCATACGTAAACCTCATAGTACAGCCGAGAACTGTATAAATATGTATTCTAATATGAGTAAAATCCATGTGGTTATTGCAATCCATTTGTAAATTGTTGGGGCCAAACTGCATGTCCGTGTGGTTTGGTGCTCCATGGCGGGTGTGTTGTGGCTGCTACGTGGAAACCCACCTTGAAGATTCCAACACCAATAGAAAGTAGAGATGAGCGAATACTGTTCGATCGAGTAGATATTCAATCGCATTTAAAGGTATTTGAGATATTTGATTGCAATCGAATACCACGCGGTAAACGCTGTAAAAATTTGTATGCCCTCCCACCTTCCCTGGCGCTTTTTTGCACCAATAACTGTGCAGGGGAGGTGGCACAGGAAGCAGGAAAACATAGGCATAAAAACAAATAGGATAAAGTCATTGGCTGGCGAAATCAGGTGACCTTGGATTTATAAGAATAGTGTCAGCAAATATTCGTTTCAGATGCAGTTTGGAGAGCTAGGGAAAGACATCGTGAGCAGGGTGAGAGAGAAAGTTTAGCTTGTGCTACTTAGGAAAAGTGAAAAACAACAGCTCTTTTCAGAGCTATACTGCAGGAACAGTGTACACATACACTGAACCTGCCAATGATGTGTCAGAATAGCATCAAGGGACGGGGAGGGGGGCGGGCACGTGGACGTGGAAATCCAGCTGGAGATCCATTCCACAGTCCAGGTACTGGAGAGGGGCTGCTAGCAGTGCCCCTCGACAGTAACACAAGGGGACGAGGACGAGGGGATCCGATTATATACTGGAGAGGGGCAGCCAGCAGTGCCACAACATCAAGTGGGGAGCAGGGTGGAGTGCTGATGAGGCCCGAGCACCAGGAACCTATACTAGGGTGGTTAGCAGATATTGTGGACCCGCAACCAGCATGTCCCATCCACAGTACTGACGAGACACAGTTCCATGTGTCTGTGCCAGCAAACAAGTTCCTCGTCCTCCTCCTCCTCCTCCCACACCACCACCACAGTAAATAAATAGTTAACCCCCCCCCATTAATGTTTTAGGGCTCCCCCCAAGGGCCTGCAAAATAATTTTTAGGGCTCCCCCCAGGGGCCTGAAAATTAATGTTTTAGGGCTCACCCCAAGGACCTGAAATCTAAATTTATAGGGGTCACCCCAAGGGCCAAAAACTAAAATTCTGCTGGTTAAAGGCTCTACTCACCCCAAGGGCCAAAAAATAAAACATTGCTGGTGCAAGGCTCTACTCACCCCAAAGGCCAAAAAATAAAACACTGCTGGTGCAAGGCTCTAGTCACCCCAAGGGCCAAAAAGTAAAACACTGCTGGTGCAAGGCTCTAGTCACCCCAAGGGCCAAAAAGTAAAACACTGCTGGTGCAAGGCTCTACTCACCCCAAGGGCCAAAAACTCTGCTGGTGCAAGGCTGAACTAACTTAAAGGGCCTAAAACTATACTGGTAAAAGGCTCAAGTCACCTCAAGGGCCTGAATCTCTGCTGGTAGCTCAGCTTAAGGGCCTGTAACTTAATTTGGAAGGGCTCACGTGAAGGGCCAGAAAAGTAATTTTTGAAGGTCTCACCACATCACACATACATACACACAAAATGACAGTTAAGGGTGGCGGCTTTTGGATTTCCCATTGCCTATGCCATGCCCCCTATGCTGAACCCCTAGCTATGCCTCTGCTTTTGTATTTGTATTTTGTATTATTATTATGTTATCTTTGCTGCTGTAACACGTATAATTTCCCCAAGGTGGGACTATTAAAGGATTATCTATCTTATTTTATCTTATGGTGGTATTATGAGTACTGGATAGAAACATTGGGTCAGGTTTACTATTGTGATTAGACTTGGAGTAAATGGCACGTTAGACACATCTTGACTCATCTTTCGCATCTAGTTTGAGCTAAATTCTTTATGACTTGCTAGACATGTGAAAATAAGCCACAAGAAAAAATCCTGGACAACTCCTTTAATCCTTGAAGTATATATTATTCATACAGTGTCATAATTCATTTAATATTAAAAGATAATGGGTTAAATAACCCTGGTAATTCTTCTAATGATACCGTTTTTATCAATAATCCAGTTATTCTTGCATTTATAGATATTATACAGTAGCTCCTTCATTTCATACCTTGTCAAAGATGGATTATTACAGCCAATATGAGATGTCTATCCCGCTTCCCATGTTGATATTGGCAGAACTACAAAAACCAACCTTGCCAGTATGCAGAATATAAACTCACATTTCTCTCAACCACATCATAAAGATTTACCACTACTCCTCCTTTTAACATTAATCACCCAATGATGTTCCTGTAATGACAGTGCGTGTACCCGCAGAATTACAAGTGCCACACTCCATTACTGCCGCTTGTGGGAATCCTCACTGTTTGAGGATTGCTTTAATACAAGAGATCATTCTTGTGCAGATCAGATTCTGCAGTAAGACAGTGAAGATGATTGACAGATCTATAAAATAGACATAAATATTATTGCAAGTGGTTCCTACGGCAAATTTTAATCACACATACATCATGCGGTGATTTTTGCTGACACGCACAGATTTAAAGCCTGGCATTCATGGCTATAGCTAGATATTAAACCTTTCCTGGCACAATCCTGTATTTGTTATACATATACACCGCTCAGCCATAACATTAAAACCACCTGACTAATATTGTGTTAGTTCCCTTCGTGCTGCCAAAACAGCTCTAAAGGTCTCCGACACCAAGACATTTGCGGCAGATCCTTTAAGTCCTGTAAGTTGTGAGGTGCTGCCTCTTTGGCTCTGATATGTTTTTCAGCATATCCCACAGACGCTGTATTGAATTAAGAACTGGGAACTTGGAGGACAGGTCAACACCTTTGTCATGATGTCAAACTCTTTGTTATGTTCCTCGACCCAATCCTGAACATTTTTTTGCACTCTGGCAGGGGCAATACTCTGCTGAAAATACCCAATACCATTAGGGAATACCATTGCTGTAAAGAGGTTAATTGGTCTGCAGTCATGTTTAGGTAGGTGGTATGTGTCAAAGTAACAATCACATAAATGTCAAGACTCAAAGGTTCCCAGCAAACATCACATTGCATTTACTGGCTTGCCGAATTCCTATAGTAACATGGGAAGAATATGCAAATCTGACTTCCATGATGTAATTGGAAAGCCAGTGCCTCAAGTATGCACACCAATAGAGGGCGCTAACTGAGAATGTTCAAGTCTATCTTCCATGATGTAATTAGGAAGACAGAGTCTCAGTCGCAAACCTATAGAGGGCGCTCCCTTTAACATCACGCCGACCTTCTCAGAGGCCTTTGTTTGCAATGATGCTGGGATTTTGCCAGATACAGTCTCTCAGCCAAGGACAGCTGTTTCGGTGTACTTGCATCTCTTCAGCTTGGCGCAGAGAGGACTGATCTGGCAGAGGTGAGAGGCTTAGACAGGGTTGAGGGGATATCGTCACTTCATAAGGAGAGAACCACCATTTAGGTGTGTGGAGTCTTATAAAGCCATGAGTGCTCCACTGTGCAAAGGAACATGGGAAGAATATGCAAATATGACTTCTATGATGTAATTAGGAAGCCAGTGCCTCAAGTATGCACACCAATAGAGGGCGCTCACTGAGAATGTGCAAGTCTATCTTCCATGGTATAATTCCTATAGTGTATTATAGTGCCATATCTTCCCTAGATAATGGTTCCCACACACCTAGTTATATGTAATGTACAGGTGATGGACACAGAAATGACACCTTGGTTGGAAGTTACAACTGGTTAACTGATGAATTAGAAGGAAGAACAATTAGAACATAAACAACAACAAAGAATAATTTCAATGCCTGTCACTTGTGGCCTGTGCAATGAAACATGAAGCTCATTGTGCTGCAAATGGACCTTCACGAACACTAATGTTCTCCTACCAGGCACTAAACTACCAATGTACATTCCTCCACAGCCTCTCTTGTGAAGCTTTTCAGGACTTTGGTGTTCAATCTTCATAGCTTCCAGGCTGTGTCCCATTCTCTATCTTTGTGCCAACTGTCCAAGGTCCACCAAAGTTCAGATTAGATATATCTTCTCATGGATCCCCCCTTCTTGGATTCCCTCACTTGGCAGGCTTGTGGGATTGGTAAAACCATCAATGCCTGTGAAGCTGCAACCCTCACTATACAATTATATATCATAAATGGAAAGGTGACATAACAGACCGGACCACTTTCCTCTGCGGTCCAGTTGCTTTGCACATGTGGTCATTGCCAATAATTTCAGTAGTGGAGAAAGCTGAGAATGAGGTTGCACGTTGCAGTTTGTTCAGACACCTTTCACTCACAGTTAGCGGTAACATCTTCAGTAATGTTATAACTGATCAATATATAGCATGATCGACTAGAGCAACTGACTTTGAACCAAGTAGAGTAATAGGCCTTTTTTGGTTAACCCTTATGTCTTGCTATGGTGTTCTTTTAAAACCCGAAGGGACTTGGACAGATGACAGTGGTGTTGAGATGTAGTAGATGTAACCAACTGGAGTAAGCTGTTTATATATATAAGGCTTGGCCACTTGATGTAGTATAGTTGGGATCATTTAACGTAGAGCAGCTGGGACTGAATGACTGAAGAGAGTGGGCACTGGGCAGTGATATAGCAGAGCTGGCCCAATAATATGGATAAGTGTTGGCTGAGTTGTGATCACTAATAGTGTCTCATAGAAGTACAAGGCTTGAGTTGGGGTTAAATAATGCACTTGGTTAATGTCATAAGTAGTTTAATGCCAAACCGAGCCAACTCTCAGTGCAGCAAGAGAGGTCGGAAAGGAAGTGTAAAATAGAACATTGCACTGGGTCCAAGAGAAGTGAGTACCAGTAACCCTTCCCAGTTAGGGTCCTTGCCAGAGGCGTCAGTAATGAAAGAGAGATGATACTTGGGGATAAATGTCGTGGCTAGAATTGGTGTATCAAGTGGGCGCCTTTCATACCCTTGGATACCTAAGTTCTTTTTTCCACTCAATCAAGTACATCTTTGGAAATCTATGATTTTATTGAATTCATAGTCATGAACAGAGATAAGAACAATAGTGATGTTTGTGAATTTAAGAACTAAGGAACAGAGCAAAGAAACAAGAATAGGATGCAACTTTAACCAAAAATTAAAGAAGGAATATGTTTGAATTAGCCGGAAAGAAACCATCGAATCACTGAGCACATTTACTGTTAGAAAACTTAATACAAACGTTTTTGAGTAACAGCCAAATATGATCTCTAGAAGGGTGATTGGCATCTGTGTTTGTGCCTGAAGTGAGATTTATCTAGACTTATGTCTGGATATTTCAGATGTCAAAATTGATTTTCTTTATGACAGGCAACGAAGAGGCAAATGAGGATTTCAGTAATAAATTATGAAAAGAGATTTCCTTGTGGATTCTGTCACACGATTATTATAGGCAAACTCTGGCCTCTTTATGATGATTCGATGCCATGACGCTTGGGTAGAAGGAAGCTAGGAGATATCTGGGAGAGGAAACTAAATGCCACAAGATATACCAGGAGAGGTGAAAGCAGCTGAGTATGACTGTTTTTATTTTTCCGGACCTCTCCTGGTCCTATGATTATTAGGAATAGACCCGAGTGACTCATTGAGGTCTATGGTAGAGTTTTGCAGACATTCTGTGTGCATTGAGGGGAAGTAGATCTAGATGTGACATCATCTATTGTCAGTAGTGGCTGCAGGACGAGTGGATGTGTGACATTTTACTGTAACCCTTCATGTTTTGTCTCTGATGTATATGCTGCAAAGAAAACCTCCATGGAATTGGCAAGAAGAAAGCAGCATATGGTGCTGGAGCCAGGAAAAGAGAGCAACAAGATGGAAGCAAAATAACTATCTTCTGAAAATCAAATTGGAGGTGACTTTATGGAAAAAAGAACCATTATTACAATATAATAGATTAGACTAGATTAGGGGGCAATAATGTCACATGTTGTTGAAGACTGCCCTTAATATTTTTCTGATAGTTAATGAGGTTTTCCAGGATTTTTTTTTTGAATGCCTAGACAAATGGGGCAGCTGAAAAAAAAATCATACTCACCTATCCCAAGTGCTTGGGTGTCCCCCGGGTGCTTTCCGATCCTTCTGCTCTGTGCCTTCTTACGGGTGTATTCCTGAGTTCTGAAGAAGCCGCTGATTGGCCTCGGCAGTGACGTGACTGCTGAGATCAATCAGCAGCCTCAGCAGGCCTCAAGAAGAGACCTGTGATGTCACAAGTAGTGACATCACATGCTCTTTGCTGAGGTTGCAGATTGTCCTCAGCAGTCACCTGTGGCTGGGACTTCCACCACACGTCAACACAGGACAGAGAAGACCGGACTGTGTAGAGAGGCACCAAAGCACTGTGGAAAGGGATGATTTTTTTTATCTTTTTCACTTCTCCCGGCTTATTTTAAACTAAAACTGATTGTCCATTTTTCCATGGATAACTCCTTTAAGTATTTCAACAGGAACTGGTACAATATGAGGAGCACAATATCCAAGAACATAAAGAAGTTTAAAATTCAGGATCAGGAACAACAATCCAAATTCAATTGAGGAATCTTCATTCCATCACTCTCCTACAGTGTTTCACCCTATAGAGAGTTTCTGACAATATTCTGCCACCAGATCCCTTTCTTCTCTTAGACGTTGGAAGGCATTATTTTTCCAACGAATACAGACCAATCATTGGAAACCATTCCGAAATAAATAAGATTTCCTCCTTGTAGCCCAGTTCCTTGCTAGGAGAGTACTTCTTTTAGCTTCAGACTCTATGAGGAGCCTATGAGGAGCGCTATCAGTCAGTCGGCATCTGCAAACATTATTAATTTGAATAAGCAAAAAAGCCTAAAATGAGATTCCATCCATTCCTACCTCTACACTGTGGTTTAGAAAGCCTTTCTTCCTCAGCCAATCTAAAGTTACATGCTGGATGACCTCCACTTTGACCACCTCATAAAAGGGGCACATAAATACTTTCATGTGTTATTTAGACGTGCAGTCCCCGAGGTCCCATATTTATGTATGTATCTGAAAAAAATCCCTTGTGAAGTACCAAGCTCTCACTTTAACAGTAGCGGGACGCAGAATTTATTTTATCCTGGAAAGTCTTTGTTATTCCTGGCTACAGGACTTCCATCTTTTCATATCTTTAGATAACAACACTCAGATTTTAACTAATATGATGTCAGCAATCCTTTTCTTCTCAAGAAATCCATCTGGAAGCGGTAGACAATACATTTTTTTTAGTGATGACAGCATAATATGTTCTTCTGCTTACCAATGTAAATGATTAGAGAAGCAGACTACAAAAGCGCTGTCTGTGGGAATAACAGATGGACAGTGATGGTTAGGAACAATAAACTTTGCCTAAGGATAATATACCTTCTTAAAAGCCATAATAGCTAGGTCTGAAATCCCGAAAATCCGCTTCATTAATGAATAAGGTAGGCTTTGTTAGCGATATTTCATATATTATTAGTTTCTATGGAGCGTGCCTTAAAAACTCAATCCTTCAAGTAAGCGTCTTTCATATGGCCCGTACACAACCTGACCCGGTCACAAATATCTCCACTCCACCCTACTGTTATGTCTACCTCATTCTATTTCTAATAGAAGATGACAGAATCAAGCAAACCACCAGATATATTAAACCAGATATTAATCAGATATTAATCAGATATATTAGGCAATCTCATATTTTAACATTTCTTGTGACATGGAATATGGATCTTTTTGGTCGCAACCAGTTTAGATCATGGGACACAGGCCCATCTTTTTCACCCTTTACCCTTAGAAAAACATTAGAGCTTTGCTGAAGGAGGTTCTCCAGATTGTCCCCAGAATAAAGTTGGAAACCAGGCACAACAGTTATAAGAGGACAAAAACAAGAACAGATGCTGAGCATGGCAAAGGATTACACCAAAAATGGATAAGGAAGTGGGACAAGAAGCACAGATACCTGGGAAACATCTGGATTTGGAAACAGGAACATCAAAGCTGAAATGTGGATTTAGGATTGGAACCTGGAGTTAATACAGGAACATAGACACGGGACAGTAATATGGATCGAGAGTAGAGATGATCGAGTAGTACTCGATCGAGTAGGTATTCAATCGAATACTACGGTATTCGGAATACTCGTACTCGATCGAGTACCACTCGCTGTTCGAAAGTAAAAGTTCGATGCAGAACCAGCACTGATTGGCCGAATGCTATATAGTCGGCCAATCAATGCTGGTTCTTCTCCTACCTTTAGAAGTCTTCTCCGTGCAGCTTCCCCGCGGCATCTTCCGGCTCTGAATTCACTCTGCCAGGCATCGGGCCTGGGCAGAGCCGACTGCGCATGTCCGCTTGTAGTGCGGGCATGCGCAGTCGGCTCTGCCCAGGCCCGATGCCTGGCAGAGTGAATGAAGAGCCGGAAGATGCCGCGGGGATGCTGCAAGGAGAAGACTGCACGGAGGATCCAGCCCGACCCTCACTCGTGGACTTGGTAAGTAGAATTTGATCGAACGTTGCCTACCCCTGAAACGAGCATTTTCCCCCCATAGACTATAATAATATCGATATTTGATTCGAGTAGTCGAATATTGAGGGGCTACTCGAAACGAATATCGAACCTCGAACAGTTTACTGTTCGCTCATCTCTAGTAAGCAGCACTCCCAGTAATAATTTAGCACATCTTTGGCTTACGCCAACTGGAGGGCCTCCACTACTTAGTAAATGTCTCCTGATGGGAATTACACACAAAAAAAGTTTTGTACAGCTCAGCATTATCTTCTTAATATGAATCCAAAACCATGAAGCTGACCATGAAACTGACCATGAAACCTCAGATAATGGGAAAGCTGTAGTGAACGTCTGTACTCTGAATCACCACTTGGTTACCTTTAAAGTCCTTCTATCTAAGTAAATAGTAAATTCTGGCTTATGTAGTATATCAGTTTGCATATGTCTTAGGCTCTAGCTTAACATGGAGTAGGAGGGTGGTATCAGTTGGAGTTCTTTGATTTGGTAAGTCCACCATTGCGTAAAAGCTTGGTATATAAAAAATATAAGGTACAAAACTCCAAAGTCTCCACCAATCGTATTTTATTATCTCAGGACTACATCAGTGTTCTGTAATTGTTTTCATGTATTCTTGTCATGCCAATAATTGTGGGCTGTGTAAAATGTTATTTGGATTGTGAAAGTGGGTTAGGGTTAGCGTAAGGAGAAACAGATTCCTGTCTTTGACCTGCTCTCAGCTGACAAACTATGTCAATGACATTTATGAGACAAAAATAATTGTGGACAAAAAGAATTGTAGAAATAATAACATATATTTATTCTGTTGTAATTCATTCCAGTTCTATGTACAAATAATGTTCCTTTTAGTGGACTGTTCTGTAATGTAGTGCTGTAAAAGTGTCATCTCTGTACACAGTGTGAATAAATGATAGTTATTGTATTTTCATGCAGATGTATTTACAAGGATATTTAGTATGTCCAGATGTTCCCTGCTTTAAACTGTCCAAACTATGTTTGTTAAATGGAGCATATTATCTTTAAAATGGTATCCCACCTGCAAAGTCATTGTACGCTATATTATGTTATATCTAAATCCCTGCACATTTTAGACTTGAGGGTCCAGACGGTGGTCCTACTTGGTGAATGACTGTGTTTCCCAATAAGTTTGCATACAGAGATAGCTATTAACCCTGCAATGACCCACCTCAAAAGGTCCTAAGGCCAGGGCCACACGTTGCAAATTTGCTGCGTTTTACATCACCTGCAAATTGGAAAGGTGTTAGGAATCTGATGCAACAATTACAGACAGTTAGTCCTGGGCAACCAGAATCCCCAAACACCAAGGCCAATCAGTCCCAAGTGTACAACGCTCTCCTAACCAGAGCGGAACCAAGCCCCAGAGGTCTTCACCAGAGCTCCTGATGGTGGAGTTGGACTTGGTAAATTCTGGGTCCCATAACCACCACTGCCCAAAGAGCACCGCACACTCAGCACACTCCAAGTATCAGAGGACCGATAAAACCCAGTAATACTAACCTCAGTAGATGAAGAATTGGAATTAGCTGGTCAGCAAGGCGAGAGATGTTTTGAAGGATGCCAGGAGATAGCAGAAACACAGCCGGAGTGTCTTATAGGCCAAGATGGTACACAGGAGGTCTTGCAGGTTTCAGGGAAAGCCAAAACGAAGTCAATAAGCCGGGTCGTTACACAGGAGGTCACAAGCTACCAGGAGGAAGAAACAAATGTGTAGTCAGGAGAGCTGAGGTCATCCACAGTAGGTAAAAAGGTATCCAAATCAGGAGAGGTTAAGGGTCAGGAGCAGAACAAAAGCACCAGCTGAACTGAATAATCACCAGTGGACCGGAGCCAAAATGAGGCCTAAATAGCCTCCGGTCCATTGCTGCCCCCCGCTGACCCCAGAGACCAGGTTCCGGTCCCAGGAGGAGATTGGAATTCCCGCAGACTATTGCAGAGGTTCTGGCCCTCCTTCACAAGGGATCGGAAGCACCGATCCGGTGCAGCAGAGGCTTCGGCCCGGAGCCCTAACAATGGGATTCTGGATAATCCCATCCACACATTTCAGAAAAAAATCTGCAGCAGCAAAGCGCTGTGGTAAAAAACATAATGCATTTCGGCCACTATCTTTTCTGCAACTTTTGATTGCTACTCGCTACATGGGGCCTTAGCCTTAAATGGGTATTCCCTTCTCTATATGTGTGCATAGGATATGCAATAAATACCTAATAGATGTGGTTCCCACCTCTGAGACCCGGATTGATTCTGAGAATGGGGTCCCCTTTGTTCCCAAGAATAAACCGAGAGAGGTCACACAATTGTGTGTGTCTCCATTCACTTGTATGGGAAATATCCCAGTTGTCAAGTGATTAATGACCAGCTAAATATTTTAGTTTTGGTTCTCTTCTTGAGATAAGACAAAAAATTTGGATTGAACCAGATTTGTTTTTCGGGCTTTACTTTAACCTGAAACTTTGAGGATTCATCATTCACAAACCAGAATTATACACCGGATTCCCCCAGACCCCAGAGATTAATAAGTGTTATGCATAAGTATAATAAAAAGTTATTCTTACTTTCCCTCATCTCTCCAGGGTATCTTAGCGACTTCTGGAAATGTTTCATAAAACCGTCATGATGTTGGTGCACCCTATGTGACTACTGTAACCCAGTCACAGGCCTCAGTGGTCCCCCCAGGCCACATGATGTCAACCACGAGACCGGAAGAGGACTCTGATGGAACTCCGGAGTCCGGACCAGAAGAGGTGAGAGAAGGCAAGATATAACTATATATTACATTTCTACACCTCTGCTTATAGTAATCTGGGCTCCGTAGAGATCACAGAGTATAATAAAAGAACTATTGGTTTGTGATGAACAAGTTATCCCCAAAATAACTTTTTGGAACAAATCATTGGAACCTGAAACAAAAAAAATCTTCATCTCTACTCACATGCTCCTTGCTGACACAAGGCCATTGTCATCACTCTCACATGAATACAGTATGATATTACAGGGGGTATACAGGGAAATAAAAAGCTGCTCTAGTTAAGCTTACTTACTAATACACATGCCGATCCCCTATCACCCCCATTCTTAGGTATGAGGAGCTTGGGGGAGGGACAACATTTTTCTGCCTCCCCTGCTGTTGTTCCTACTCTCGGTCATGTGACTCCAATCTACTCCTGCTGCTCTTACATAGAGTAGACCTTGGTTGGTCACATGATGAAGAATGCACTAGTAAGCTTTTTATCTCCCTGCATAATCCTCTAAGTGTAAATACCCCGTTAGATCACAGTCTAGTCCTTACTGAATTTAATTTTGCCCCCAGGGTTCAGTTCCCTCTTTAATGGATGTTCTATGAAGTTTTCCTTATAAACCCTCAATTAGTAATTCAGTTAATCCCCTAAATGAGAGATTGCTTCTTCACTGATAACAATAGTGATGATACTACTAGCGCCTTTTATGTCAACCGGGGAGGTGGACTTGGAATGCCAATGTTCTCAACAGAAATGGCAGGAGTATTGTATAGTTATTGGCTGTTGGCAACTCTCTATGTTCCACACTTGGAAGACCTGTCCATTAGTAAATAATGTCTGTTCATCTATTTACTCAATACAGTCTACCCTTTTACCCTCTTTTTTTTACCAAAAAGTTCCTTTACGAGGCTTTTCCTTTAGGTGCCAGACCTATTTGCAAACTTCTGTAGCACAACATATTTTATAGACTGCCAGGATTCCTGTAACCTCTAAAGAATGAATATCCATTTTAATGGTTAATGCAAAAGTTAATAAAATTTTGATTTAAAAAAGTTGCTTATAATAAAGTTGGATATGGTGGACTGGTTTCAGAAACCATAACTATCCTCTTCCCACACCATACATTGCCTTAGTGGATGTGCACAATGCCTGGATTTATATATCGCACCATTTTAATGTGCAACCTTTCCCGGAGTGTTTAGTTTTCCTTAATCCTTCTCCTGATTGGACATAATGGGGGAGATTGATCAACCCCTCTAGGCCAGAATACTAGATGATATTGTGGTGCACATTTGGTATATTCTTGCGCCAAACATGCACTGCAACCTGCAAATGTGGGCAGAGTGGGGCAGATATGGGGATGCCTTGGCCTAATAAATTCAGAATAACTCATGTCAGAAAACTGATGTAGATATCCATTTCAGCACTGTGACGTATGTGTGAAATATGAAGAGGCCGGAGCCGATTTATAACTCTGTCATAACCTGCACCAGTCAGGGCTAGGGTTGAGCCGATCTTGAGATTTCAGGATCATTTTTAAAATCTGATTTCTGATCAATTTCCATCTGAACCCGATCCCACTTCCAATCCTAATGCAAGTCAATGGGATTTTTTAATGATCAATTTTAAAAACAATCCTATCTACTACACAGCATGGAGTCCAAAAATTGAAGCCTTCAATTTTTGGACTCCACACTGTGCAGTGATTAAAAAATCCACCAGCTACTTAGTCTCTCCTGCTGTCCGCTTACCTGCACAGATCCGCTGCTGCTGTCGCTCTCCGTTCTTCTCGGTTCTCTCCTCTCTCATTCACAAGCCTTCAGAGTGCTGTGCATGCCCCCACCTCCCTAGGCTAGTGTTACTGATGCTGGGAGTAGGCGGGGCTTGTTGTGGCTTAGGAGAGTGTGTGCGGGTACAAGGCCGGGAGACGTGCGTCACTTATGTCTCCCCTCTCAGTACCCCCCCACACACTCTCCTAAGCCACAAGCCCTGCCTTCTCCCAGCATCAGTAACACTAGCCTAGAGAGGCGGGGGCACGCATGGAGCTCCGAAGGCATGTGAATGAGAGAGGAGAGGACCGAGAAGAAAGGGGACTGGAAGCAGTGGATCTGTGCAGGTAAGTTGAGCGATCAGGATCGGAATTCCATTCCCGATCTTTTTTAGGCGGGATCAGAACCCAATTGCGATCGTGAAATTTACTCGATCATCGATCAGTATCTGATCTTTTCTGATCCCGATCACTCAACCCTAGTCAGGGCCTTTATTATGAAAAGTGTACAATATGCCAGTCTTAATAAATCTACTATCTTCAATCTAAATCTTAAAGAATAAAAATCTCTTGACCTTTAAGACCAAATAAAGGGTGAAAATAGTAATATCATTATTTCGTATGTTCATATGTCCTGGCTTTCTTGTGCTGTGTGAGACAATGTGTCCTTGTCAATCACTCTGGGGCCAATGTAATGGACCCAACCTCCAGGAAAGGTATCGGTCACTCCTTCCCAGTCAATATCCCAGCTTGTATATTTACAAAACTAATAACCCGAGATTGTCACGGACATAAAATTCATGAAACAAATGCTACACAAATAAGCTTTTATAGGTAATGTAGGAAATTTGGTTTATATTTTACCTCTAATGTTCAGGTCATGATATAAACATAAAACCGTTGTCAAATCCCGGTATCAAACATGAATATCAGTTTATATGAGATATGCCCAATATCCTAATGCCCAATAACTTAATAATCCTTAATATTTTCATATACAACCATTCATGAGACTATTGTACACACTTGTACTAAAGTAACTAGAAGTACTCTGCAATTCCTTCTTTCAGCCAAGAGTGACCTTACATTAGAATACCATAGATTCCAGCAGGAACATCTCCTGGGAAGGAACTAGTGATGCTGCCAGCTAAAACAGCCCTGAAAGGAAACATTCATAGTGAGAAAATGCTTTAGGCCAAATTTCTATCATAGGGTCAAGCAAGAAATCAAAACACTAAAATATGCCAAAGCAATGGTGAGAGTTACTAAAGGTGATCTTACTAGTATTGTGATAATAAATGCTATGCAGGAAGTTTGCTTAGTACAATTTAGACTCTAAATGATGAAGTTCTTTGAGCCAAGGTTGGCTTAGTTATTTCTGGTTATGACCTCCTGAAAGTGCTCTGCTTGGTTATGTCCCACTTTGGTTACCTAATAAATTCACCTTCCCCTCACCTCACCGGTCTACTGCATGTTTATATGTGAATGTACAGCAACCATGTAGGTGCACTGCTCAATAACCATGAGGTCTAAAGGACACTTTTTTGTGCTTAAAGGGGTTTCAGCAAATAAATGTTATTGAATGTACAATGAAAGTTATACAATTTTCCAATATACTTTCTGTATCAATTCCTCACAGTTTTCTAGATCTTTGCTTGTTTTTATTCATTTACTTCCAGTGGAAAAAAAATCCATCCATGTACATGTGATTTAGGATCCATGGTCATGTGATGTATGGTCCATTGTCATGTGATGTACGGTCCATGGTCATGTGATGTATGGTCCATGGTCATGTGATGTACTGTCCATGGTCATGTGATATACAGTCCATGGTCATGTGATATACAGTCCATGGTCATATGATGTACGGGTCACAGTCATGTGATGTACAGTCCATGGTCACGTGATGTACAGTCCATGGTTATATGGTGTATGGTCCATGGTCATGTAATGTACGGTCCATGGTCATGTGATGTACAGTCCATTGTCATGTGATGTATGGTCCATGGTCATGTGATGTACTGTCCATGGTCATGTGATATACGGTTCATGGTCATATGATGTACGGGCCACAGTCATGTGATGTACAGTCCATGGTTATATGATGTATGGTCCATGGTCATGTAATGTACGGTCCATGGTCATGTGATGTACAGTCCATGATCATGTGATGTACATTCCATGGTCATATGATGTATATTTTTGTTGCACTACACACAGGGCACAGCAGGGAGGCTCCTGCACCAGCCAGTTATCTTACAATTATACATAGGACAGTGAAGGTAGGACTGAGGGGGTCTGAATTGAAATTCTGGGACTTGTTCATAAATTTCTCATTTTATTTGTAATATAGCACACAGAAGGATCAGGGAAAATAAGCAGATGAAGGGAGACAATACTGCAATTTTTCTTGTGCCTCTTCTGTTTAGTCTTCTTTTTAACATTTGTAGCTGCAACTTGAAGCCTCACAAAATATCAGCAATACTGAAAGCTGCCGCAAACCTGTGTTTCAGGTGAGGTGAGGTGTTGGTGTCCATGGCAGCTGGATTAGACCAGGCCCAAAGAGACAGAAGAAAATAGCAGCGCTGCATCACCCAGATGTAAGAAGGAGAGTCATGGACAGGGAGCATAACGGGATGCATGTAACAGTAAAAAGCTGGAGGTTGGCAAGATGACAACATCCAGGAGGCAACGTAATATCGTAGTAATGGTTTTAGCAGCACAGAGTATTTTAGTCAGCTTAAACATATCAATGTGATGATGACAATTGTTTTATTTGGACTACACGAGTCTCTACAATAGCTCTTATACGTGGGTTGAGAAGATTTAAGACCTATTTTTTAGTGCACCAAAAATTCCTAATTCCTGAGGCTGGCCACAAGATGGATACACATCTGGACTAGTCCGACTGTGTCTGTCCTATTGTACGGTTATACGGAATTCAGAATCGACCTTACATATATTATATTTATATATATATAGTTGTCATTTTATTAGCTAAAGTTGAGCCTTCTGCTATTATTAGCAGCCTACCCTTTAGCCTGAGGCCACACTTTGCGGAAAAGCTGTGTTTTGGTTTTTTTTTGCTGCAGTTTTTTGAGTCAAAGCCAAGGAAGGCTACAAAAGGAATGACAAATACAAAGAAATAAATTATATGTATTCCTTCTGCAAAATTTACTTCTGGCTTTTATAGTAACATTTGCTATAATAACATAACTTCTCCACAATGTGTGGCCTTACTTTAATGCATTTTTTGTAATATATGTTTTGTTATTTGAATCATATCTGTATAGCTATAGCGTCCTCTTTAGGTTTAAAATTGCACATTAAGGATAAAGCCCACATGGCGAATTGCTGCACAAATATCTGCAGATAAGACCGCAGCAGAAAAACATTGCGTTCTGTCTCTTTTATATATTAGCGGTTCCGTAGGTATAATTGACATGCTGCGATTTACAAAAACGTAAGCATTTTTGAAATTGCAGCATATCTCTGCAGATTTTTGTCTTCAACGTATGGATGGGATTTGCCAGAATATCATCCACTTTGTAGGTAATGTAAAATGCAGTGTTTTTTGCTGCAGCATTTCCACCGTGGCTAAAATGCTGTGCTTCCGCAATGTTTTCCCAGCCTCAAGTGGTTATCCAGATTTTTAAAATAGATGTCCTATACCTATTATATCTTCAGGCATTTTGACTGTTGGAACTCCATCTACCATATTGAAGTGGATGGGTTTTTAAACTGACCGCTGGCAAGCCATGCCATTGTAGTTTTGGCTTTTCCTTGGACTCAAAGGGCAGACAGTGTCCCTAGTATGAACACCCCCTAAGTGGTTGAAACCTTAGTAATTCAGACCCATCTTGCGCCAGAGGAGAAATTGATGAAGACTGGCATAAGAAGATGATGTCTTAAAAAATTCCTCCTCAATATGTCTGTCTTTTCCTCATGTATGAATATATTATTAAATTTTTACACAGAGCTATTTTATTAATACGTATGGCTAACCAGGTTCTGCATGGGGTAACATATAAATCTCTTGTACAACAATTGAGAGAGACAAAGAGCGGTACATCGAGGAATGGAGAAGTGCAATAAATAACTCCAAGAAAGTCACCGTGTACCAGTCATTGCAAAGAGACTACACCATGGCCTACCTAGAGAGAATATGCCACCCCAAACACAGACAGACCCTGAGCCAGTATAGACTGAGCACCCACAATCTGGAGATGGAGACGGGACGATACAGGCAAACGTACAAGCCACGGGAAAACAGACTGTGCCAGCACTGTGACCAGGGGGCCCTAGAAGGCGAGACCCACTTCCTGCTACACTGCACCAAATACTCAGCTGTGAGGGCCGTCTACTTCCACGGACTCTCTGCCCACATCCCAGACTTCATATCTGCAGACGAGAAGAGGAAACTCTACATCCTACTGGGAGAAGAAGAGGCCACTGTGGAGATCGCTGCCCAATACGTGTCCAGCTGTCACCAAACAAGAGGAAGATGAGACCCCATGGACTGTTATACCCCAAACCACCCACCCCACCTCCCCATATAGCGGCCACCAACTAAGAGGAAGATGAGACTCCACGGACTGTTATACCCCAAATCAACCACCCCACCTCCCCATACCCACCACTCCCCCCCCCCCCGACTCCAACCGCCCCCCCCTACACTTTACTAGTTTTGGCAATGCCAAATATCTATTCGGACCTGCCAATAAAGCCTGTTTGATTTGATTTGATTTCCTCCACCATAGTGGTATACATGAATGACAGAATCCAAGTTGTAAGAAATGTAACAAGTTAAAGGGTTATAAAAAGTACCAAACACTCTCAATAATCATTTCTTTATAGTGCGGCTTTCTCAAATGCTGAAGTGGGGCTTTCAGTGTTAACAGTGCAGAGCCATGTCTTATCTATCCAAGGAAGGGGAAGTAGCTCTAAAGCAAGTCATTTCTTAAGACCAATAAAGCCTCTTATCTTCACTTTGATGAAAGTCTTCTTGATGACTGACAAACAACTATCTTTTGTTCCTCTCTTTGGTTTTTCCCTCAGTTTTAGCATATTCTAGAAATCAGGCTAAACATGGTGGGGGAAATTCAACATTCCCTCTTAACCAGTTTTTTTGGGCAAGTAACTTTCTTGCATCAAATGTGTGCCACAAGCCCATTGTGATCCATGCTTGTGTGAATCCACCTCAATCTGACAGAGTTTTTACAATTCCCAATAGTTTTCTGGAATGAGTTAGAATGGCAATCTACGGCCGTTCCTATGGTAGCTCCATTTTGACACAGGGACGTCCAACGGATTTATGAAGAATCTACAACCTCTTCATAAACCTTCCATTCCCTGAACCATCAGGCAGGTATGATATGCCAGTCTTAATCAATTTCCCCATTGACTTTGTAGATAGCAGACAATCTAAAGCCAGTCATATACATTAGATTTAAGGAGACTGTCATGCAGCCATCCAATAGATGGAGGAATTGGTCACCATTGTAAGCCCACCATCAATGTTATCAACTGAACTGCCGAATCAGGAGGATAGTTTAGTTGTAAAAAAACCACAGAAATTCAGTGAATCTGTGCAGGATAACAGGTGACGGGCCAAAACTTGGTGATCACACCAAACCAAACATATCCAGCATGGTCAATCCTTATCCTGTAGACTAAAGTCTTTCTATTAGCAAACTGAATCTACATGTAAGATTCCTGGCCGATTATCGGTTGAAATGTCTGAATCTGACATTATGGACAAACCTTATCTTAAAGGTTGCTTGAAAATGCAGGAAAGATTATTATTATGCTATCTGCCATTTATGTGATAAGTTCTGCAAAAAGAGCACTAAAGTCCAAAGTCCAAGGCGAGAGCCAAGCAACAGGTCATCGACAGGACCCCAGGATCAAAACTACGGAAGAAAAAATATGTGGGCAATATTTTAGGAATTTTCAAGTGAATGTGTGGTATATAGTGAGACCCCAGAATGAACTTCACTGGTAGACCTAGACACCCCAGTCCTACACTGACTACTATAACAAAGAAACAGTCCCATGAACACCTAACATGAGCACATCTACTATTACCTTAAATTAGAAACGTGAAGCTAGAAGAGATGGCTGCTTCACATCTAATACTAGCAATATAATACAGCGACCAATGTTGAAGAGCTGACAATCAGAATATGAGTAACGCTATGGCACTGGAGTTATACTTTTAGCTGTCCTATATTTCTTATTATTTCCACCATGAAGGTAGATGTGTGCCATTTCCTGTTCTCACATCCATGTTAAAAGGAAGGGTTATGAAAGAAGTAATACCTAATATATTCTGGATAGCTGTGGCCCAGCGCTGCGTCCCATTATTCCCATTCTCCAGAAATTGCTGTTCAGCTTCATTAGTGGATCAGCTGGTGAAGAGGAGATGCCAGTGGAGGTAATAAGGGGCGCGGAGCAGCGTCTCAAGCACACAGCTCCTGAAAATACTTTGTAGTCAACACTGGACACTGCCGGGAAATGTAGCGCTCGAAAACCAAGGGGGCTTAAATTAAAACAATGCTCGGCAGTCAATAAATTTATGTCATGACAAGACTGGTAAAATGCACATCATAAATCATGAAGGGACATACAGCAGGAATATTAAAGCGACCCTGCCACATCCTCCATTGTACAATACAAGAACTATGGGTAAGCTGGGTATTGCAAGCACTGACAAGTCACTATAATATCAAATAAGCCCGAGCAGATTTATTACAGCTATGACATATGGAAAGGCATCCATGTCTGTGTGCTCTCCCATAAAATTGTTCTCTATTATTTTATTGTACAATATCTTTTTCAATTTATTGCATTTAGGATAACAGTAAAGCAATTTTTATAATACATACAGGGGCTCTCAAAATAAAATCTTCATAGTGTCCCCTTCTTGGGTTTGGTCCACATGACCACTTTCACATCACTTGGAGAAGAATGGCATGGCAGTACCTTAAAGGGGTTATATGATGAAAAGATAAATCGCTTATCTGTGGGGGTCTTACTATTGAGACCCCCACCAATCCTGAGAATGGGGGTATTTTTCTCCCATTATCTACATCCAGGTTAAATGTAGGCATTCCTGCAGGACAAGACACATCCATGCTCCCATTCACTCTATTGGGAGTGCCTGAGATATCCGAGTGCTGTACTTCAGTTATCTGAAATGGAAGAGATTCCCTTAAAAGCTTTGGCATCTGAAAAAGTCTTGGGAGGTTCTCTGCACTAGAACTAAAATCTACGCCAGTCAGGGGCCGAAATACATTGCATCTGTACCTCACCCATTTATCTGGTGTGAGTTATAGTAAATCTGTTGAGCCTCACAGCAGGAAATATACTTAGAGGAAAAAAAAATTAAATAGGCTAGCGGAGGAGAAAATTAAAAAAAAAAACAACTTACTCACCTGTTCTCAGTGCTCTGGTGTCTTCATAGCACGGTCCAGTCCTTCTGCTGGGCTGTCTTCTCAAAGTCAAACATCTTGCCGGCTGTGACATCCCGGATCCCTTCCACTGAATCTGCTGATTAGCCTCAGAGGTCACATCAGGAAAAGACCCTGGGACCTCACAAATAGTGATATCATGTGCTCATCCCTGAGGCCACTGATTAGCCTCAGCAGTCACGTGCAGTCGGAACTTCTGTGGAAAGACAACAATGGACAGGTAGGACTGGACTGCGCTTGGAGGCACCAGAGCACTGGGGACAGGGGAGTATGATTTTTTTTTTTTTCACCAGCCTATTTAAAATATAAAATTTTTGCCTGGACAACCCCTTTAACCATTACCCATTACCCATCTGTAAAATCCCTCACCACTCCAACACTGAGGGTAAGTTCACACATAGTTTTTTGGATCGGAACCTGAGGCAGCCTCCGCCTCAGGTTCCGATCCAAAAGCCGGGTTGCCATAACTGAAAGGTGGTGCACTGCACCGGCATCCAGATGCGCTCTCCACTCCAGATTAGGCCCAGTGAATGGGCCTAGTCCGGAGGAGGGAGAAGTATGAGCACCTCACTTCTTTTTTCCAGGAGACGGAACAAGCTGGCTCCCGGAGAAAGCTCCTGAGCGGCTCCCATTGATTTCAATGGGAGCTGTCTTTTTGGTCAGGGCTTGGAGGAGATTATGGACTCAAAATCCTGACCAAAAAACTAGGTGTGAACTTACCCTAATATTTAATTTGTGCAGTAATAATGTATACCTAAAAATACAGCCAAAAATTGGCAAAGTTTGCACTTATGGCCCCAAAATGCCAAGGACAGTTATTTGCTGCGGCAGCCATCTGGAGGTAAGGTATATACAGTCCTACGAAAAAGTTTGGGCACCCCTATTAATCTTAATCATTTTTAGTTCTAAATATTTTGGTGTTTGCAACAGCCATTTCAGTTTGATATATCTAATAACTGATGGACACAGTAATATTTCAGGATTGAAATTAGGTTTATTGTACTAACAGAAAATGTGCAATATGCATTAAACCAAAATTTGACCGGTGCAAAAGTATGGGCACCTCAACGGAAAAGTGACATTAATATTTAGTAGATCCTCCTTTTGCAAAGATAACAGCCTATAGTTGCTTCCTGTAGCTTTTAATCAGTTCCTGGATCCTGGATGAAGGTATTTTGGACCATTCCTCTTTACAAAACAATTCAAGTTCAGTTAAGTTTGATGGTCGCCGAGCATGGACAGCCCACTCTCAAATGATCTGAAAACAAAGATTGTTCAACATAGTTGTTCAGGGGAAGGATACAAAAAGTTGTCTCAGAGATTTAACCTGTCAATTTCCACTGTGAGGAACATAGTGAGGAAATGGAAGACCACAGGGACAGTTCTTGTTAAGCCCAGAAGTGGCAGGCCAAGAAAAATATCAGAAAGGCAGAGAAGAAGAATGGTGAGAACAGTCAAGGACAATCCACAGACCACCTCCAAAGAGCTGCAGCATCATCTTGCTGCAGATGGTGTCACTGTGCATCGGTCAACAATACAGCGCACTTTGCACAAGGAGAAGCTGTATGGGAGAGTGATGAGAAAGAAGCCGTTTCTGCAAGCATGCCACAAACAGAGTCGCCTGAGGTATGAAAAAGCACATTTGGACAAGCCAGCTTCATTTTGGAAGAAGGTCCTGTGGACTGATGAAACAAAGATTGAGTTGTTTGGTCATACAAAAAGGCATTATGCATGGCGTCCAAAAAATAACAGCATTCCAAGAAAAACACTTGCTAGCCACTGCAAAATTTGGTGGAGGTTCCATCATGCTTTGGGGCTGTGTGGCCAATGCCGGCACCGGGAATCTTGTTAAAGTTGAGGGTCGCATGGATTCCACTCAGTATCAGCAGATTCTTGAGAATAATGTCCAAGAATCAGTGACAAAGTTGAAGTTACACCGGGGATAGATATTTCAGCAAGACAATGATCCAAAACACCGCTCCAATCGACTCAGGCATTCATGCAGAGGAACAACTACAATGTTCTGGAATGGCCATTCCAGTCCCCAGACCTGAATATCATTGAACATCTGTGGGATGATTTGAAGCGGGTTGTCCATGCTTGGTGACCATCAAACTTAAATGAACTTGAATTGTTTTGAAAGAGGAATGGTCCAAAATCCCTTCATCCAGGATCCAGGAACTGATTAAAAGCTACAGGAAGCGACTAGAGCAGGGGTCGGCAACCCCTGGCACGCGTGCCAAGAGTGGCACGCGAGGCATATTTTGCTGGCACGGCAGCCAGCCCGCATCCTTCATACACTAAATTGAGAGAGAGAGCGTCCCTTCAGTGCTCTGGTAGAGCTGCTGTGTAGGACACGCCCCCTTCTCTCACTGCCCACCAATCAGAGGTGAGCCTCTCACTGCACAGGATAAGGGCTCCCTGGACCTGCTGCTACATGTGAGGAGGAGCTCCTGCCGTCTGCAGCCCTGAGGAGAGAGAGGAAGCAAAGTGAAAGTAAAAACACCAGGTACGTGTGTTACTAACTATTCTTATTACTGTCTGGCATTTGGGGTTATTAATTTAGTTTTAGTAACTCCATGTGCCTCACATTAATAGCAGTTAACCCCATCATGTCCCTCACATTAACCCTGTGTGGCTCACATAAGGGTTACTGATGTGTGAGACATATGGAGGTACTAATAAAGGACCTATATAATGAAGATATTCACTTATTACCTCCATATGTCTCACATATCAGTGTCCCTTATGTAAAGCATACAGGGGGTTAATGTGAGGGACATGATGGGGTTAACTGCTATTAATATGAGGCACATTGAGTTGTAACCTGCAATGCACATGACCAGACTCTTTATCTACAACTGTGGATAAAAGTACAGACCTATATATTTCAATTGACCCATATATACAGCCATTCTTTTTGTGGCTGTGTATCTGGGCCAAATTGAAGAACTGAAAACTATGGAGCAGGTCCTATATGTCCTATACGTACCCTATATCTGTCCTATACGTACCCTATATCTGTCCTATACGTACCCTATATCTGTCCTATACGTACCCTATATCTGTCCTATACGTACCCTATATCTGTCCTATACGTCTCCTATATCTGTCCTATACGTACCCTATATCTGTCCTATACGTACCCTATATCTGTCCTATACGTCCCCTATATCTGTCCCCTATATCTGTCTGCATTTCCAGCCCTGTCAATTCATTTTTAATGTATAGGTCAGTGAAAATCCCATGCGTGCCACTTGTATGCAGGAGGCGTAAGGCTGAGGCCCCACGTAGCAGAAACGCAGCGTTTTTGTTCCAGATTTTCATGCGGTTTATTTCAACCAAAGCTAAAAATGGCTACAGAAGGAATGGGAAATATATAGGAAGCTTCTTATACGTCTCCCTTCTGCTCAATCCACTCCTGGCTTAGGCTCAGAAAAACACAGCAAAATATGTAGCAAAAAAAGCTGTGTTCCCTGTGCCTCAGCCTTAGGCTAAAGCCCCACGTTGCAGAAACAGCTTTTTTTTGTTGCAGATTTTGCTGGGTTTTTTTAGCCGAAGCCAGGAGTAGATTGAGCAGGAGGGAGACGTATAAGAAGCTTCCTATATATTTCCCGTTCCTTTTCTAGCCATTCTTGGCTTTGACGGAAAAAAAAACACAGCTAAATCTGCAATAAAAAAAAAGCTGCATTTTTGTAATGTGGGGCCTCAGCCTTAGTGTGATTCTATTGGGTGGTGACCCTGTAACTAGATGCAATTATAGCCAAATCCAGTTCCTGGGCACCAGTGCGGCCACTTTGTTGAAAGTGTGACACCGATTAATTTCTGGCTGGGGTTTTGCTGTTACTGCACCGCCAGGAACTAAAAGTGACTGAAATTAATCTGTGTTTCACTTAGGGAGCGTTCACACTACTGTCTGTGTCCAACAGCTAGTGTCCGCTGCTAATGTCTGTTCAAAATCTTGTGCGGACATTAGCAGCGGACACTAGCTGTCGGACACCGACGGTAGTGTGAACGCTCCCTTACAGAATACTGAAGTTACTAACAGCCGAGGACTGGATGGAGCATACAGGTACATTGTGTGTCAGCGCTTTACAGGTATGACCTCACTCTGCTCCCAGTCACATACATTACCACTAATTGTGGGTTACACATGTACTTACATTGCTTCTAATGGAAAAGAACATGTGTATCGAGGCAAATAGTGGTAAGCGCATGTGGCTTGGATCACAGTATGACAGCACCCCTGTGCTATGTGACTTTAGTGTAGGTGTCGTCGGCTTTACAATTATTGCCCGGCACTCCGAGGACCTCATCTTTCATTTTTTAATTTAAATCGGCACGCCAAACAAAAAAGGTTGCCTACCCCTGGACTAGAGGCTGTTATCTTTGCAAAAGGAGGATCTACTAAATATTAATGCCACTTTTCTGTTGAGGTGCCCATACTTTTGCACCGGTCAAATTTTGGTTTAATGCATATTGCACATTTTCTGTTAGTACAATAAACCTAATTTCAATCCTGAAATATTACTGTGTCCATCAGTTATTAGATATATCAAACTGAAATGGCTGCTGCAAACACCAAAATATTTAGAACTAAAAATGATTAAGATTAATAGGGGTGCCCAAACTTTTTCATAGGACTGTAATTGGTGCAGCAACGTTTGGAAAGGGCTACACAGTGGCTTTGTCCTTGACTCCTGTCACACAACCAAAGAACATCATGTCGCATTGCAACTCCTTCACTAATGAAAGTGAATAGAGTCGTTTCGACCACAACTGCGACTAGTAGCAAAAATTTCAGCAACACTCAATCTTTTTGCAACTATAAATCACAGTTGCAGGACCCTTGGTGTTAAAAAGTAGGAATAGATGAGGACCACCAGAGCACTGGTGCTGGATGGAAGGGGAATTTAACAGGTAAATAATGGTAATTTTTTTTTAAATAAATCACATTTCATAATTTTTTAAAACTTCCAGACAAGCCATTTAGGATTCTGTAGTTCAACCCAACAAGCTATGGGATGATAGAGAATGGAGAGTCCACAGCAATGATGAAACTCAATCCGTTTCCCTCTTCTACCGGTACTTTGCATGACCGTGCTCTTAGATGTCTGGGTCAGGAGGTCTTGATTCATAACTGTAGTATATCAGCTGCATATAGATGTATATTATCTTTGATATTGTGAGAAAATGGTCAAATAAACCAAAAAATCAAATAAAAATTTAAATCAGACTGTACTTTATTTAAACAATTATTTCTGGTACTTTCTGGATGTTTTTAAGATTTGTCCTGATCATAAATCATGCTTCAGGAATGTCTTATATTTAATATTTGTTTTACATTTATACTGAACTTTTTGTTGATCTTTTTTACTAACCAAGTTAAAGTAAGTACGTGGGCTTTTGCCTTCTAGCACTGTAACCTATTATTTACACTTCCAACATTGATGGCTTGGGGACTAAAGTACAAATATAATTTGTTTAATTTAATAATGGTAAGTCAAATAGCATGGACTCGAAAAAAATAAAAAAATGGAAGTATATCAGATGTGCATGTTATTTGACTTAAGAAATTGCAGCACTTACAAAGAGTAGTTGTGTATTTTGTTAGATTGTCCATATCTGACTTACAACTTATAATTAACAATTTGTAAAGACATATGGTGACTTATATAAAATTGGGTCCGAACTGCTAAAAATGTCATCAGAGATGCTACATATACCTAAAAATGAAGCATTTTGTAATACTTAGGCTGAGATCACGCGGGGTATTTTGGTCAGGGTTTTGAGGCGGAATCGGCTCGCCACGAAATCAATGGGAATCGGTCAGTTCTTTTTTCTGGGAGCGACACGCTCATTCTTCGGATTCGCCTCGCGACGTCCAGTTGAAGACACTCCCTCCTCCCGACTAGGCCCATTCATTTGGGTCTAATCCGGAGAGGAGTGCCACAAACGGATGCCGGTGCACTTGTCCGGCATCCAGTCGCGGCTAACCATTTTTTGGACCGGAATCTGTGACAGCCTCCGCCTCAAATTCCAGTCCAAAATACCCCATCTGAACCCGGCCTAAAGAGGACGCTGACTACATGTAATGCATCAGATGTGGACCCACTATGTCACTAAAAGGATTTCACATGGGACTACACCACAGGGTATTGTTTAAGTGAGCTCCTGGTTTTCACCCTTTAATTCCTATACAGGAATTTGGTCTTTTCTTCAAGGAACCACTGACCCAAATGGGTTAGGAGACCACAAGGATGAAGCAAGATATGTTATCAGAGGAAAGGGCAAGGTCAGGACGGGCAGAACATGCCTAGTAGTGGTCAAGGACAGGTTCAGAATTGGTATACATTCATGGGTCATGACAAGCAGCACACAGTCAGACACGGCAAATAGGTCCAAGATCAGGAAACAGACAGAGTATAGAGTAACGCCTTTGTAATACACTAAGGGCCCCTTCACACGGAGTAAGCACTCGGCTCATTCCGAGCCATACACGTGAGCGCTTCTAAACACTTCCCATTCACTTCAATGGGAGCGCTTGTAAAGCCGGCTTTATGTGCGCTCCCATTGAAGTGAATGGGAAGTGTTTAGAAGCGCTCACGTGTACGGCTCAGAATGAGCCGAGTGCTTACGCCGTGTGAAGGGGCCCTAACAAACTAGAAACCATTTTGCTTGGGCACTTTCCTGTAAATAAAATTATCTGACATAGCACATAGGTGCAAGAGTTTGGCTAGGAATATGCTGAATGGATTGTAGATTCTTCAAGGGCCAGCACACCCAGCGGGTCAAAACAACATCTGTGCTCAGGAATAATAGAGAGGATGCTGGCATGTGTGGCCAGGTAGTATTACACTACATTATATTCAATATCCTATTAGTATTTATTATTCAAAGTAGATTTAATTAAGCTTCATATCAAAGATCTAACAGATTTGACATTTTTCCTTCAAAAGGTCACTGAACAAACTTTGCATAAATCAATGGTACAAGTGATTATAAGAAACATTGTAATACATATATTCAGAGAAGCATGCTTCTTTCTGCTCTCATCAGGCTGTTTCCCTGCTCCCCCTATCTTTGCTAACCTGACTTTCACTCTGCGCGTCTCTGCTCTTTGCATCTTGAGATGAACTGCAGGACACATGATTCAGACTACAAATGTCTTGTCTTTCCAGTTGAGCAATTCCCCAGCGCTGCTGCTGAAACCTGGGAGGAAGGGAAAGACAGAGGCAGTGAGTCCTAAACTTGTAGGGGCTGATGACCTGTTTATAGGAAGTCCAGAAACCGGCCCAGGCTTGATAGGTCGATAGGCTGTCAATCACACAGCTAAAGCTAAAATAAACTATTTGAGGATCAGAGGGAAACAAGGTGCAGGAGATGGGTGTGGTGGAAAATCAATTCAGAGATGATTGAATAGGGCAGTGTTCAGACAGAGCAACAAGAACCAAAAGCAAGGAATCATAACTGAACATGCCTCCTCGGCAGCAGCATGAAAGTGGAGGGTGGTGCAGAGACCCAAACAGGCAGAGAAGTTATATGTCTATAGAAGTCTCTGGAGAGGAGAGGAGTGAGCGGAGTTAGGCCTGGTTTACACCTGCATTCAGTATTCCTTTCAGGGAGTCCCTGAACAGAAACCTATATGTATTTAAAAGAGGTTAGCTAAGAAACCACATGGACTCCATAGACAATAATGAGGTCTGTGTGGTTTCCACATGAAACATGCGGAGAGAAAAATGTTGCTTGCAGTACTTTCTCTCCGCATGATTTTTAATGTAGCTTGTGAGCCCCATACCAGTACGGCTTTGTAGAATCAGAGGAAATCCACACAAACATGGGGAGAACATACAAACTCCTTGCAGATGTTGTTCCTGGTGGGATTTGAACCCAGGGCTCCAACTCTGCATGGCTGCAGTGCTAAGCGCTGAGCCACTGTGTTGCCACCGTTGCTCCACATGATTAGTGTCGACACCACACGGGCCCCTATATAGTCTGTGGGGTCTTTGTGGGGTCTTAGCTAGCCGCTTTTTAATGCATATAGGTTTCCGTTCGGGGGTCACCAAGTGGACTCCCTGAACAGAATACTGAATGCAGATGTGAACTGGGCGTAAGAGAGCTAGCAGCAGAAGCACAACTTAAGTGTGATTCTTGAACTATATGTTTTACGTTTTCTTCACACTCAGTGTATTCATATCACTAGAAGTCAGTAAAAATAAGTCTGTAAAACAAGGGTAATCAGAAAAACATCAAAGGTTAGGGAACAAAGAGGCGTCTTACCACATGAGCACACAAGAACCCCCAGGTGTTCTACTACTTTGGTAGCCTCCTCATAAGGAGACATCTCTCAGCCATGCCACTCCTTAAATACACAACCCTGCATTGTGCCTTCTGTGCAATTGCCGTAATTGTTCTGCAATTCTGCTGTAATTCTGATTTTGCTACGTGGTACTATGATTTTTATGCACGTCCCTAAAACTAAGATGATCCCTTTTTCATATATATATACCCCACCATTTTCATTGTTTTTTACTTGTTAAATGCTTCTACCTCTTGTATAAAATAAAATTTTATTTTAAACTTGGATGTATACATGTTCTATTTGGATGTGTCTTCTTGACCTTCTTTGCCATATTCTGAGCCTTGTTGTGACAACTGGTAGCACCGCTGTTGTATCTAAATTGTATTTTCAGTGGTATTCACTCTAAATTTTATGCATTCTTAAAGGGGTTGTCCCATCTCAAGGATCCTATCTATACTGGTAGCTTATATAAATTGAAGGCTTTTCCTAAATATATTGCTTTAAAAATGCTGCTTTGTTTGCCTGCTATGTGAACTTATTCCTTCCATTGTTTACACAGAGTTGCTATAACGACCAAAATAATACAAATAAAGTACATGATTGAAATACCTTAAGCAGTAAAGCTTGATGTGGGGAAGGCTTACTTACTGGGATTTGGGTGGAGTAGAAGAAAGTTGTGTAATCCATTTAGATGGCGCTTCCATCTTTTGCTACAATACATATTTAGCATTTGCAATCAATAGAGGAAATTCTATTAGGTGTATAGAATAACATGTTTCGAACCTGACCGATATTCATCATCAGAGGTAATACCCATACAAAATCCACCTAAAGGGATTATATATGCGTCTTCTACTCCTCCTTGATATTCGATGGTCATCAGTCATAAACTGTTCGCGTAAAGCTTTCAGGCAATGAACCTCCGCAATGCTTAAAACTGCAGACAACGCTCAAGTCCATATAAACTTGGATTCCCTCCACTCCGTTTCTTAACCTGTTCGTATTTTACTCTCACTTTATATTCAAAATAGTTGCATTATATTGACTTCCGAGTACATATTGCAAACATATGTTCATTAAAAGTAGTTTGTTTTTTCCATCAAATATTATTTAAATGAATTAACATGTCATTGGGTAACCTACAGCAGTATTGAAAAATTGTATTTTTATAGTTGTATACCTGATCCATTGTACGCATTTATCATTTTTTAATATATACAGGTGGTCTCTCATGTGTTTCAAATTTAATGCTTCAGAAAAAAAATATACAACACGACGCAGTCTATAGACTCTGTAATTTGATGAATATTGAATTTTAATGTGTATGGTAATTAAATGTGTATGAAATATCAATGTCTAAAATTCATAAGAAGGCATTTCCTTGTTCTCATTTATTTCTAAGCTGCACGAGATTACATTGATTTAATAATATTCATTTTAGAAGATATATAGTGTACAATGTCAAATAATAACATTTAATATAATAAATAAAAGATTCGATTCCAGGATGCGATGGTAAAATAAATTCAGACTACAGACGTTGCAGCAAAAAAAAAAAAAAATATATATATTAATTCCAGGTGAGTGACCAGAGGGACTTACCACAGCAATGAACATATATCTGGATTCTGTGGTTAGCATGACCATTAACAACCTATGTAAGCAATTTAAAATGGACAATGCTGTATTAAAGTCGTCTCAATACGGTAAATGGACAGAGCCGGTTATGTAAACTAAGCCAATATATTATTAACAGCATATATTACTTAGAATTTATGTCCTCTTAAAGTATGGTGTCACTTTCAAGCCTGGGGTCAGTTCTACTATGTGAAATGTCATATTTGGTAATCTAGAAAGAAATCCCAAGGAGCTTGTTAAGGAGGAGAATGTTTTGGTCAGGCAATGGTATCTAACTTGATAAACATATTATTAGATGTAGCGCTATGTAAAAAGTAAAGCCAACGGAAATAATGTAAAAGAAGTCTACAGTATAAATACCTTGTACAAATGGTTGAGCTAAAGCTTCTTAAATACTGTAAGCCTTTCCTCTACCAGTCTCAATTTCAGTAAAAAAAAATTGGATTAGCTGCAGATTTTATGAGACTTCATAAGTGAAAGTCACCTGAAAGCATTAGTGCCATAGTATTACTGTGATTGTTACTGTGAGAGGGGAGAAGGGGTCATCTCAGTGAATCACTACCTTAGTATTAGTGTGATTGTTACTGTGAAAGGGGAACAGAGGTCACCTGAGTGCATCACTGCTTTAGTATCAGTGTGATTTGTACTGTGAGAGGGGAGGAGGGGTCATCTGAGCGCATCACTGCCTTAGTATTACTGTGATTGTTAATGTGAGAGGGGAGGAGGGCTTATCTAAGTGCATCACTGCCTTAGTATTAGTGTGATTGTTACTGTGAGAGGGGAGGAGGGGTCATCTAAGTGCATCACTGCCTTAGTATTACTGTGATTGTTACTGTGAGAGGGGAGAAGGGGTCATCTAAGTGCATCACTGCCTTAGTATTGCTGTGATTGTTACTGTGAGAGGGAAGGAGGGGTCATCTGAGTGCATCACTGTCTTAGTATTACTGTGATTGTTACTGTGAGAGGGGAGGAGGGGTCATCTGAGTGCATCACTGCCTTAGTATTACTGTGATTGTTACTGTGAGAGGGAAGGAGGAGTCATCTGAGCACATCACTGCCTTAGTATTACTGTGATTGTTAATGTGAGAGGGGAGGAGGGAGCAGCACCAGAAGTGTAACATGAGCCCTCCTGCAAAATCTGTGCACGGATCCCCAATTATAGTGTATTGTTTATGGTACTGGTTTCTCCATATTGGGAAGAGACACCTTCAGGACCCCCATAAGGATCCTCTAAGACTTCTGGACCTGGGTGCAATTGTACCCTCTGCTCCATTCCCCCAAGTTACGCCCCTGAGGAGGCTGAAGGGTAACGGTTATGGCCATTCATTAAAAAAAATAATAAACTTGATCTTCACAATTCTTACCCAAATGTAACCCATTCCCTGTGCCAGTCAGGGCCTTTATTAAGACTGTTGTACAATATACTAGTCTTAATAAATCTACCCAAGTGTAGTAAAAAGACATCTAGATGGCTCACAGCACAGCTTTCTATCGTGGCACCTCGGGCAGCACAGTGGCTCAGTGGTTAGCGCTGCAACCTTACAGCGCTAGAGTCCTTGGTTCTAATCCTGCCTAGGATATCATCTGTAAAGAGTTTGTATGTTCACCCTGTGTCTGTGTGGGCTTTCTGCCACACTCCAAAGATATGCTGATGGTTAATGTAGATTGGGAGCCCTATGTGGGACAGAGACTGACAACATCTATGAAGCGCTACGGCATATAATGGTGCTAAACAAGTGAAATCAATACCCTGTTTGCAAAGTTTGGAGGAAGAAAAGTTACTATCTCTGAAATAAGAACATCTTCATATAAACGAATGTCAGACAAGGTTACCAGCCTGAACTGAGCTTAGCTGATCTGAGGTGAGATATAGTAAGATCTGATCAGCTACGCTAAGTTCGGGCTAGTAAAACCGGCTACTACAAGGACCGAGTCTCAAGTCCCAAGCTTGGCTATGTGAAGTTAACCTAAGGATAAAGGCACAACATATGTAAGTTTTATCACTGAGTCTTAAAATGTTTTGCCAAGTTCCTTCCTGCATTTGGGTTTCAATTCTTCCCCAAATGGACCCGAAAAATGGAAACCCATCCGCAAAAAACATGGTTAATGTTTCAAGCAGAATGCAAGATGGAATTCCTGAACAGAAACTGATCGCTGGTGTGAACCCAGCCTTAGAGATTGTGCCTATCAGCATTGAAGCAAACACCAGATAACTGACCTAGTGCGCTGTTCATTATACACAAGCAGATTTATAGGAATGGCGATATAATAAGCTGATCAGTGTCTTCAATGACCTGATGCAAACTGTATGTGTGGAATGATATGGAATCTATAAGGGAATTTGGCCTAGCAGAAGCTGAAGCAGAATTTTTCAGCTGGTACAAATTCCTCCATGTGACCATACCCTTAGTAAGAAAAAACCTGCGCTTAGATTTGTATGTACAGTTTTGTTTTAAATGTAACCTTAAAGGGGTAATCTTAACTTTAAACATTTATGGCATGTATCTACAGGAAACATGGATTAGAGAGATTGTCACCAGATGTAGAAGGCAGCAATTTTTAGTTTTTTATTAAAATTGAATTACATTTCAAGACCTTAAGAGGCAGCATAGTGGCTCAGTGCTTAGCACTACCACCTTGCTGTGTAGGAATCCTGGGTTTGAATCCTGCCAAGAACTTCTACAAGGAGTTTGTATGGGTTTCCTTCCACATATACTGATAGGGAATCTAGATTGTGAGCCCTATATGGGACAGTGGAAGTGGATATGATCAAGGATCCACGCTCAGAGGTCATACAGAGGAATGATAGGTTCGAAGACCATATGGTTAAAACGAAGGTTTTTAATGTGGATAAAACAGTAGGCACAACGCGTTTCAGATTGCAAAAAATCCTTTTTCAAGTGCAAGAAATCACAGAAGCACGTCGGGATTTGAACTCAGGACTCCAGTTCTGTAAGGCTGCAGTGTTAACCACTGAGCCACCGTGTTGCCCACCAACATATGCAACTTTTATCACTGCGTCTTAAATGTTTTGCCAAGTTCCTTCCTGCACTTAGGTTTCAATTCTTCCCCAAGCAGGCCCAAAAAATGGAAACCCAATCCGCATAAAAAGTGGTTACCATTTCAAGTGGAAGGGAAGATGAAATAACCCATTCCCTGTGCCAGTCAGGGCCTTTATTAAGACTGTTGTACAATATACTAGTCTTAATAAATCTACCCAAGTGTTGTAAAAAGACATCTAGATGGCTCACAGCACAGCTTTCTAACTTGGCACCTCGGGCAGCACAGTGGCTCAGTGGTTAGCACTTCAACCTTACAGCACTAGAGTCCTTGGTTCTAATCCTGCCTAGGATATCATCTGTAAAGAGTTTGTATGTTCACCCTGTGTCTGTGTGGGCTTTCTACCACTCTCCAAAGATATGCAGATGGTTAATGTAGATTGGGAGCCCTATGTGGGACAGAGACTGACAACATCTATGAAGCGCTACGGCATATGATGGTGCTAAACAAGTGAACGCAATACCCTGTTTGTGCAGTGTGGAAGAAGAAAAATTACTATCTCTGAAATAAGAACATCTTCACATAAATGAATGTCAGACAAGGTTACCAGCCTGAACTGAGCTTAGCTGATCTGAGGTGAGATATAGTAAGATCTGATCAGCTACGCTTAGTTCGGGCTAGTAAAACCGGCTGCTACAAGGACCGAGTCTCCAGTCCCAAACTTGGCTATGTGAAGCTAACCTAAGGATAACGGTGTGACGTGTAAGTTTTATCACTGAGTCTTAAAATGTTTTGCCAAGTTTCCTCCTGCACTTGGGTTTCAATTCTTCCCCAAGTGGACCCGAAAAACGGAAACCCATCCGCATAAAACATGGTTAATGTTTCAAGCAGAATGGAAGATGGAATTCCTGAACAGAAACTGATCGCTGGTGTGAACCCAGCCTTAGAGATTGTGCCTATCAGCATTGAAGCAAACACCAGATAACTGACCTAGTGCGCTATTCATTATACACAAGCAGATTTATAGGAATGGCAATATAATAAGCTGATCAGTGTCTTCAATGACCTGATGCAAACTGTATGTGTGGAATGATATGGAATCTATAAGGGAATTTGGCCTAGCAGAAGCTGAAGCAGAATTTTTCAGCTGGTACAAATTCCTCCATGTGATCATACCCTTAGTAAGAAAAAACCTGCGCTTAGATTTGTATGTTCAGTTTTGTTTTAAATGTAACCTTAAAGGGGTAATCTTAACTTTAAACATTTATGGCATGTATCTACAGGAAACATGGATTAGAGAGATAGTCACTAGAGATGAGCGAACACTAAAATGTTCGAGGTTCGAAATTCGATTCGAACAGCCGCTCACTGTTCGAGTGTTCGAATGGGTTTCGAACCCCATTATAGTCTATGGGGAACATAAACTCGTTAAGGGGGAAACCCAAATTCGTGTCTGGAGGGTCACCAAGTCCACTATGACACCCCAGGAAATGATACCAACACCCTGGAATGACACTGGGACAGCAGGGGAAGCATGTCTGGGGGCATAAAAGTCACTTTATTTCATGGAAATCCCTGTCAGTTTGCGATTTTCGCAAGCTAACTTTTCCCCATAGAAATGCATTGGCCAGTGCTGATTGGCCAGAGTACGGAACTCGACCAATCAGCGCTGGCTCTGCTGGAGGAGGCGGAGTCTAAGATAGCTCCACACCAGTCTCCATTCAGGTCCGACCTTAGACTCCGCCTCCTCCGGCAGAGCCAGCGCTGATTGGCCGAAGGCTGGCCAATGCATTCCTATGCGAATGCAGACTTAGCAGTGCTGAGTCAGTTTTACTCAACTACACATCTGATGCACACTCGGCACTGCTACATCAGATGTAGCAATCTGATGTAGCAGAGCCGAGGGTGCACTAGAACCCCTGTGCAAACTCAGTTCACGCTAATAGAATGCATTGGCCAGCGCTGATTGGCCAATGCATTCTATTAGCCCGATGAAGTAGAGCTGAATGTGTGTGCTAAGCACACACATTCAGCACTGCTTCATCAAGCCAATACAATGCATTAGCCAGTGCTGATTGGCCAGAGTACGGAATTCAGCCAATCAGCGCTGGCCAATGCATTCTATTAGCCCGATGAAGTAGAGCTGAATGTGTGTGCTAAGCACACACATTCAGCACTGCTTCATCAAGCCAATACAATGCATTAGCCAGTGCTGATTGGCCAGAGTACGGAATTCGGCCAATCAGCGCTGGCCAATGCATTCTATTAGCCCGATGAAGTAGAGCTGAATGTGTGTGCTAAGCACACACATTCAGCACTGCTTCATCAAGCCAATACAATGCATTAGCCAGTGCTGATTGGCCAGAGTACGGAATTCGGCCAATCAGCGCTGGCTCTGCTGGAGGAGGCGGAGTCTAAGATCGCTCCACACCAGTCTCCATTCAGGTCCGACCTTAGACTCCGCCTCCTCCGGCAGAGCCAGCGCTGATTGGCCGAAGGCTGGCCAATGCATTCCTATGCGAATGCAGACTTAGCAGTGCTGAGTCAGTTTTGCTCAACTACACATCTGATGCACACTCGGCACTACTACATCAGATGTAGCAATCTGATGTAGCAGAGCCGAGGGTGCACTAGAACCCCTGTGCAAACTCAGTTCACGCTAATAGAATGCATTGGCCAGCGCTGATTGGCCAATGCATTCTATTAGCCCGATGAAGTAGAGCTGAATGTGTGTGCTAAGCACACACATTCAGCACTGCTTCATCAAGCCAATACAATGCATTAGCCAGTGCTGATTGGCCAGAGTACGGAATTCGGCCAATCAGCGCTGGCTCTGCTGGAGGAGGCGGAGTCTAAGGTCGGACCTGAATGGAGACTGGTGTGGAGCGATCTTAGACTCCGCCTCCTCCAGCAGAGCCAGCGCTGATTGGCCGAATTCCGTACTCTGGCCAATCAGCACTGGCTAATGCATTGTATTGGCGTGATGAAGCAGTGCTGAATGTGTGTGCTTAGCACACACATTCAGCTCTACTTCATCGGGCTAATAGAATGCATTGGCCAGCGCTGATTGGCCGAATTCCGTACTCTGGCCAATCAGTGCTGGCCAATGCATTCTATTAGCTTGATGAAGCAGAGTGTGCACAAGGGTTCAAGCGCACCCTCGGCTCTGATGTAGCAGAGCCGAGGCTGCACAAGGGTTCAAGCGCACCCTCGGCTCTGATGTAGGAGAGCCGAGGGTGCACTTGAACCCTTGTGCAGCCTCGGCTCTGCTACATCAGAGCCGAGGGTGCGCTTGAACCCTTGTGCACACTCTGCTTCATCAAGCTAATAGAATGCATTGGCCAGCGCTGATTGGCCAATGTATTCTATTAGCCTGATGAAGTAGAGCTGAATGTGTGTGCTAAGCACACACATTCAGCTCTAATTCATCGGGCTAATAGAATGCATTGGCCAGCGCTGATTGGCCAGAGTACGGAACTCGACCAATCAGCGCTGGCTCTGCTGGAGGAGGCGGAGTCTAAGATCGCTCCACACCAGTCTCCATTCAGGTCCGACCTTAGACTCCGCCTCCTCCAGCAGAGCCAGCGCTGATTGGCCGAATTCCGTACTCTGGCCAATCAGCACTGGCTAATGCATTGTATTGGCGTGATGAAGCAGTGCTGAATGTGTGTGCTTAGCACACACATTCAGCTCTACTTCATCGGGCTAATAGAATGCATTGGCCAATCAGCGCTGGCCAATGCATTCTATTAGCGTGAACTGAGTTTGCACAGGGGTTCTAGTGCACCCTCGGCTCTGCTACATCAGATTGCTACATCTGATGTAGCAGTGCCGAGTGTGCATCAGATGTGTAGTTGAGCAAAACTGACTCAGCACTGCTAAGTCTCTGCATTCGCATAGGAATGCATTGGCCAGCCTTCGGCCAATCAGCGCTGGCTCTGCCGGAGGAGGCGGAGTCTAAGGTCGGACCTGAATGGAGACTGGTGTGGAGCGATCTTAGACTCCGCCTCCTCCAGCAGAGCCAGCGCTGATTGGTCGAGTTCCGTACTCTGGCCAATCAGCGCTGGCCAATGCATTCTATTAGCCCGATGAAGTAGAGCTGAATGTGTGTGCTTAGCACACACATTCAGCTCTACTTCATCAGGCTAATAGAATACATTGGCCAATCAGCGCTGGCCAATGCATTCTATTAGCTTGATGAAGCAGAGTGTGCACAAGGGTTCAAGCGCACCCTCGGCTCTGATGTAGCAGAGCTGAGGGTGCACAAGGGTTCAAGTGCACCCTCGGCTCTCCTACATCAGAGCCGAGGGTGCGCTTGAACCCTTGTGCAGCCTCGGCTCTGCTACATCAGAGCCGAGGGTGCGCTTGAACCCTTGTGCACACTCTGCTTCATCAAGCTAATAGAATGCATTGGCCAGCACTGATTGGCCAGAGTACGGAATTCGGCCAATCAGCGCTGGCCAATGCATCCCTATGGGAAAAAGTTTATCTCACAAAAATCACAATTACACACCCGATAGAGCCCCAAAAAGTTATTTTTAATAACATTCCCCCCTAAATAAAGGTTATCCCTAGCTATCCCTGCCTGTACAGCTATCCCTGTCTCATAGTCACAAAGTTCACATTCTCATATGACCCGGATTTGAAATCCACTATTCGTCTAAAATGGAGGTCACCTGATTTCGGCAGCCAATGACTTTTTCCAATTTTTTTCAATGCCCCCAGTGTCGTAGTTCCTGTCCCACCTCCCCTGCGCTGTTATTGGTGCAAAAAAGGCGCCAGGGAAGGTGGGAGGGGAATCGAATTTTGGCGCACTTTACCACGTGGTGTTCGATTCGATTCGAACATGGCGAACACCCTGATATCCGATCGAACATGTGTTCGATAGAACACTGTTCGCTCATCTCTAATAGTCACCAGATGTAGAAGGCAGCAATTTTTAGTTTTTTATTAACATAATTTAATTACATTTCAAGACAATTAGCGGCAGCATGGTGGCTCAGTGCTTAGCACTACCACCGTGCTGTGCAGGATTCCTGGGTTCGAATCCTGTCAAGAACCTCTACAAGGAGTTTGTATGGGTTTCCTTCAACATATACTGATAGGGAATGTAGATTGTGAGTCCTATATGGGACAGTGACTGACAATGTCTGTAAAGCACTATGAATTAAGATGGTGCTATATACAGTAAGTAAAGAAAAGTTACTATCACTGAAATAAGGACGGTTTCAATTGTTCCCCAAGCAGGCCAAAAAAATGGAAACCCAATCCGCATAAAAAGTGGTTACCATTTCAAGTGGAAGGGAAGATGGAATACCTAAATAGAAACTCAGCGCTGGTGTGAACCCAGCCTTAGGGATTGTGCCTATCCGCACAGAAACAAACACCAGATAACTGACCTAGTACTGGATTCATTATACACAAGCAGATTTACACTGGGAATGAGCAGCAATCGATGACATAATACTGTAAGTTGATCAATGGCCTGATGCAAACTGTGAGTGATGAATGATCTGTAATATGGCTGATCAGCCAACCCTACATTCATGGTTCACATGTGCTGCTGACAACAACGATTTCGTTAAATCATCCAAAAAGTCACAGTTAGTTTATTTCTTCAGATGGCTACCTGAAAAATTCATCTTCAGGGTATGTTCATACAGCTGAATTTCAGATGGATTTAAAATCAGCTCCAAATTTCACCTAAAATCTGGAGGCAGATACAGATTTTTTTTCCTGCAGCTGATTTTCTCAGAAGTGAACAGTTCCCATTGAAGTCAATGGGAGGCTGTTTTTTGAGCCGGATTCCCCGTCAAAATCCGTCCCAAAAAACCCTGTGTGAACCCAGCCTTAGAAGGGGAGTAAGAAAATAAAGGCTATTCAGGCCCTGCAAATGTTATTTTAAACCTCTCCCTGTTTTAAAATAAAACCATAAAAACATATTTGTAAATCATAGCTTACCGTGCACGCTGGGCGATCCTCCAAGGTCCGACATCATCTTGCTGTCATGCCTTCCTCTTCTTTCTTTTTCCAGCGACGTCCTCCTGTCCTGGCTCTTCCCCACCTTCATCTTTTGTTCTTCTGCGCACGTGCAGGATGTGTTTAAATCACACACGTGCGCAGTATCGCTCTCTCCAGAGCATTACTGCGTACGTGTCGGTTCCATTTTTGTTGTAGTTCTAAGTACCCCTTAGAACTACGCGAGCGTATCAATCTATCTATCTCCTATCTATCTATCTATCTATCTATCTATCTCCTATCTATCTATCTATCTATCTATCTATCCCTCTATCTATCTATCTATCTATCCCTCTATCTATCTATCTATCTATCTATCTCCTATCTATCTATCTATCTATCTATCTATCTATCCCTCTATCTATCTATCTATCTATCTATCTATCTATCTATCTATCCCCCTATCTATCTATCTATCTATCTATCTATCTCCTATCTATCTATCTATCTATCTATCTATCCCTCTATCTATCTATCTATCTCCTATCTATCTATCTATCTATCTATCTATCTCCTATCTATCTATCTATCTATCTATCTATCTATCTCCTATCTATCTATCTATCTATCTATCTATCTATCTATCTATCTATCTCCTATCTATCTATCTATCTATCTATCTATCTATCTATCTCCTATCTATCTATCTATCTATCTATCTATCTATCTATCTATCTCCTATCTATCTATCTATCTATCTATCTATCTCCTATCTATCTATCTATCTATCTATCTATCTATTATTTATACATCTATTTAATTTAATTTACCCTTTTTCCTATATACAGAAATAAAAAGATCTCTACAAATATTTGAAGCACAAAAAGCAATAACATTATCAATATAAAGTAAATTTTTATTATTAAACTATTCTGTTATTAAATAAAAAATTATTTGGCTAATTTGACTATTTCTAGTCATAACCTCTGCCATGATTTATATATGTAGTCTACACCATAGACAGAAGGTCAATAAATGTGTCACGGTCACGGCTATGCTACATCTACTACTATGCTACTCAGCAGAAGACTATACAAGTGAATATAGCATTGAGCAGATATGGCTGTAAACAGAATGCATAGCTATTAGATCTGGTGACTTGTAGATGATGTCTTCTGTAATTGGAGTCATTTTCTTTTTCTTCTTTATCCAGCCTGAATGTATATGATGTATGTTTGTAGAGTTTGATGCCAAGAAAGTTTGGCTCCTCACTTCTCTTCTTCAACTCAAACCCCATCTTTTACCACTGCCATCCTACCACCACCACTACTGTCTCTACTGATGCGAAATATGGCCTCATTACTGTACCACCAGTGCTACCCAATGCCTCCAAATATTATCGCTCAAGTATAATAGTGCTGGGATACTGATTAATAGAGATGAGTGAGTAGTACTCGATCAAGTAGGTATTCGATCGAATAATACGGTATTCGAAATACTCGTACTTGATCGAGTACCACTTCCTATTTGAATGTAAAAGTTCGATGCAGAACCAGCAATGATTGGCCGAATGCTATACAGTCGGCCAATCAACGCTGGTTTTTCTCCTACCTTTAGAAGTCTTCTCCATGCAGCTTCCCCGCGGCGTCTTCTGGCTCTTCATTCACTCTGCCAGGCATCGGGCCTGGGCAGAGCCGACTGCGCACGTCCGCTTGTAGTGCAGGCATGTGCAGTCGGCTCTGCCCAGGCCCGATGCCTGGCAGAGTGAATAAAGAGCCAGAAGACGCCGCAGGGACGCTTCAAGGAGAAGACTTCTCGGAGGATCCAGCCCGACCCTCACTCATGGACTTGGTAAGTATAATTTGATCGAACGTTGCCTACCCCTGAAACGAGCATTTTCCCCCTATAGACTATAATAGGGTTCGATATTCGATTTGAGTAGTCAAATATTGAGGGGCTACTCGAAACGAATATCGAACCTCGAACATTTTACTGTTCGCTCATCTCTACTGATTAACTATTGAACCCATAGTAAGATTTTTAAAGAGTCAGCATGGTGGCTCAGTGGTTAGCACTGGAGTCCTGGGTTCAAATCCTGTCATGGACAACATCTGCAAGGAGTTTGTATGTTCTCCCTGTGTTTGTAGGTTTTCCTCTGGGTACTCCAGTTTTCTCCTACACTCCAAATATAATGTAGATTGTGAGCCCCAGAGGGGACAATGACCGACAATATCTATAAACGCTAAATAAATAGATAGAGTACTAGACGAAAACCCAGAATTAGTTCAGACCAGACCCAAAATTAATTAACCCCCCCAATTAAATTAATCAGACCCTTTGCAGGACCATACAGGCATTTACCCATTATTAGGGTCATGCCCGGTAGGCTCTGCTCCTGAGTACTATGGAGGTGGATAGCACTCAGTGATCATGAATAGAAAGTGCAGTGCATTTAGCATTCTATTCTTCTACCATGTAACATCGATGCCACCACCCGTCTCTATATGATTTGTTGTCTTGGGTAAGACACAGCAGTACCGCTCCAGTTCTCCCTTGGCGCCTCCGGTTCTGAACATTTCACTTTTCTCTGAGATGTTTGTGTGTATTTCCGTGCATTATTTAGCATGGTTATTAATGTGATTATAAGGCTCTGCAGAATCTGCTGCCAACTATTTAAATAAATGTTAATATTATTACACTGTGCTGTACAAACATGGGATTAATAAAATACCATTAAATATTGCAGCAGTATGGAAGCTTTGCATTACCCTTTGTCCCCCAAACGCCCTTTAAAACTCTAACTTGGTTCCAGAGCAACAAATAAAAGTTGTGTTCTTAACTTTTCGCTGCCCTTTCCTAGTTAAGTAACCAAACAGGCCTCGCATTTGGCAAGAATTGATGCTGATAGAAACATGTTCTGTGCTTGTATTTCTCAGTGTTTAATATATATGGAGCAGTATATTGCACTGTGTATATTGTGCAGGCGCAGGTCTCCTAAACAGTATGACGGACAGGATTACTAAGATTCAATGAGGAAAAAGTCCAGACATAAAATCTTTTTTATTCATTTAGGGCTTTGCATGAGTGTGTGTTATAAAGGCAGAAATATGAGCTTAGATCATACATTTATAGGGTCTTATTAATGGACAGTAAACTTCCTTCCATATATTAGCTACTTATTCATGTAATCTTAATTTTGATAAATATAATTACATATAATTTAGTATTTTTTTTTACCTAAAAATCAGACATCTGTCTTCTATCTCATCTTTGATTGCCTGCCTTTCTCCACCACCATAGAAGTGCAAACGTTAAACAGACTTTTTAGGTTAGAAAATACACAATATACACAATATAATATTATCGAATTCTATTACGTAATTATGAGAGGCGAGTCCATTATCTGGGGCCAACATTCAGGCTAAGGCCCCACGTTGCGGAAACACAGCTTGTTTTTAAGAGCTTCCATTATAAGTCCCATTCCTTTTGTAGCCATTATTAATTTTGGTTCAAAAAACTGCAACAAAAAAGCTGTGTTTTCACAACAGGGTGCCTCAGACTAAGGCTGGAGCCCTACAACACGAAAACACCACGATTTACTCGCAGCGGAATTGCCGCAGGAAAAATTGCGGCGTTTTACAGTAAGGGCAAAGTAGATGGGATTCTAGCGGATTTGCAGTAAAAACCGCGGTGGGAACATGCCATGATTTCCAAAAACTGGTGCAGTTTTGGAATTCGCAACATGTCAATTATACCTATGGAAGCACCAGCAGTTTTCGCATAGGTATAATTGTAATAGAAAGTCTGCAGAGGAAAACTCCGCAAAATTTCTGTCTAAAGCGCTGCAGGAAGAATCACAATGCATTGCCACCACAGTTTTTCCCAAGGCTTTTTTTTTGCTGCAGGATGTCCTGTGGGGCCTTAGCCTTAGGGAGAGTTCACACGGAGTAGCGTGCCGTGTATATGCGGCGCAAACTCACGGCCGCAAAATAGCACCACGTATACTATCCACGCTCCCATTGAAATCAATGGGAGCCTGAACGGCCCACAAAAGCTCACGCGGCGTCTACGTGCCACATCACACGGCACGTTACTCCGTGTGAACTCTCCCTAAAGATGTTTTCAGTGCTTTATTAATTGATAAAATATTTATTAGCATAGATCATCAATTAAAGATCCGCAAGGGGCAGACACTCAGGACCCCTACACATTAGCTGTTTGTAGCAGTGCTTTCTGAACTTCCACTTGAAGGCCCATGTGAGGTCACGTTCATGGATTACATGACCTGTTCATAGTCTATGGGGTTGAGTTGAGATACCAAGTCAAGTTATCAACTGATGAGCCCAGAAAACTTCAATAAGAGTGACCACTTTTATAAGTAAAAAGCCCCTTAAGGCTGGGGCCCCAATGGACAGAAACACAGCGAATCCCATGTCCACCTTGCAGTAAAAACCACCAAGCGAACACGCTGTAGTTTCCAAAACCAGCGTGGTTTTGGAAATCGCAGCATGTCAATTATACCTACTGAAATGCTAGCAGTTTCCCCATAGGTATACTTGTAACAGAAAGTCTGCAGAGGAAAACTCTGCAAACTTTCTGTATAAAGCACCGCAGGAAGAATTGCGAAGTGTTGCCGCCATGGTTTTTCCTGCAGCGCTTCATTGCTGCAGGACATCCCGTGGGGCCTTAGCTTCAAGGGGTATTCTGTCCGCAATATTTCATACTGCATCAGTATGTGATCTTTGGGGCTTCAACACTCAGACCCCACACAGATCAGCTGTTCTGCCAGTCTCCGAGCGGCAGAAATGCTCTAGGGAAGGGGTAGGGAATGTACGGCTCTCTAGCTGTTGCAAAACTACAACTCCCAGCATGCATACTTGCTCTGCTGTTCTTGGAACTCCCATGGAAGTGACTGGAGCATGATGGGAGTTGTAGTTTCACAGCAGCTGGAGAGCCGAATGTTACACAGGATACTTCTATCCAAGTGACAGGATCAGATCAGCAGCTCTGTCCACTGTATACACTCCAGTTCTGCTGCTATTACTTGTATAGGAGCAGACAGCATGCGTTCTTCATCCACTGCAACAAACTCTGGCACTCGGAGGCTGCTGGAACAGCTGATCTAAGTGTATGAGGTATATATGTATATGCCATAAAACCCCTTTGAGTCTGACTGAGATATAAATGTTAAATATCATAAAAAAATGTCAAAATTCTTGAACTGTCATAACATTAAATAGAGAACTTGGCATGCTTCAGCAAAACATAAACAATTGGATTGCACGTATGAAGAAAGTGACATGGCCAATTTACAGAAATTTCCTTCATATTGATTGAAAAGTAGACGAGTGGCTTTTGATGGACCAGTTGGAAAAGGAAAAAAAATTACAATCCACAGGGTAGAAGACAGAAGAGCTGCTACAGCCGGGTGATGTTTATCAAACAAATGGAAACTTACTCACTTGGGGGTTGCACTATGTAAACACAACGTTAATGACAATGTTCCAGAACATAGCCCCTTGTTTTCCTGCTTTTTTCCAGGCTGGATGCACAGAGCTGCCTGGAGGAACCCAGGGCTCTCTGCTTTTTAAGTTATAGTCTGAGAATGTCTCAGTTTATTGACTGGGTAAACAAATAAAATAGAGTTTCAAGAGACCATTTGGTCTTGTAGACATCGGATGACCTGGTTGATTGAGGACCGTATCCTAACTCAGTGGGGCGGTGAGGGATAAAAAAGGCACTAAAATGGAAAGAATGGGATGGTAGTTTGGCAATGAAATACCGGTAGGTAGGTTGGTGCCATGCTCATCGCTCACCTTGGTTGTTATATAACTAGGACATAAGTGACTGAATGGTGGGAATGATCTCTACAGAATTTTTGCTTAATATTTATTATTTATTTAACTTAAGCACCATCATATTCCGCATTCAGATGATAGAGAGATAGATAGAGAGAGAGAGAGAGAGATAGATAGATAGATAGATAGATAGATAGATAGATAGATAGATAGATAGACCAGTGTTTGGAGTCCGTTCGGGTATTCTGTCTCTGAATACACTTGAAATTTTAAAAAAAAATCAAAATTTTTTGAGAAATTTTCATTTTTTTGCACAAATCTGCACAAAAGCAAAGTATCATACCCTCCCACCATGTAACCAGATTAAGGTTGAAGAAGGTCTAGAATATGACTGAAGCATTACCTACTGGTCTCACTATACTCTACCTTGATATTTTCGTGGATGGATTTATATTGTTAAAATGTACACAAGTTATATGGTGTAACCACTAATAATAATAATAATAATAATAATAATAATAATAATAAAATCTTTGTCTTAGATCATTAGAAACATGAGATAAAATATTCATTTTGCAAAACACTAATTTATTCTACATTTTCCCACGCAAAGTTCAGTTCTGTATCTCCATGATTCTACAAATTTGTATCCCACGATCATCTAAGATCAAAATCTCAAAGCTGACCGGGTTAAATACATTTCTGGGGGGTGAACTTATGAGACTTCCCAAAGGACAACATTTTATCACTGTTTATCATGATATAAAATAATTTCATTCTTCATAACTTTGTTATATTTTTTTTTTTTTTTAATGTAGATTGTGAGCCCCACATAGAGCTCACAATGTACATTTTTCCCTATCAGTATGTCTTTTTGGAATATGGGATGGAAATCCATGCAAACACGGGGAGAACATACAAACTCCTTGCAGATGGTTTTTTTTTTGCCCTTGGCGGGATTTGAACACCAGGGCCCAGTACTGCAAGGCTGCAGTGCTAACCACTGAGCCACCGTGTGGCCCCCAACTTTGTTATATTTGTGATTAGATATACGGTTTTTTACTTTTTACTTTAGTATTTTAAATGAGTTGTCCTTTGATAATACTATACACTGTATTATGTATTGTCAGAAAATATCTCACTGAGTTACTATTTAAAGGGAGTCTACATCACCAAAGTCACTTCTAATGCACATATATATTTTAGGGGCTATTAGGTTAGGCCCAGTTCACATCTGCATTTGGAATTCCATTCGGGGAGTCTGCTTGGGGATCCTTCAAACAGAATACTAAATGCATTAAAAAGCGGTGAGCAATGAAAGCACATGGACCCTATAGACTATAATGGGGTCCGAGTATTTTCCACACGGTGTCCGCACGAGTCATGTACCGTAGTTCTTGCAGTACTTTTCCCTTAGTGGAAAACACACGGACCAGATTATAGTCTATGGGGTCAGAGTGCTTTCATTGCTCACCGCTTGTCAATATATTCGGTAGTGCCGAAAATCGGCAGAGAAAAAAGACTTTTTCTCCGACGCTTCCAGTTTCAAACAACAGACACCCAATGGACTCCTGACAGATAAGATAAGATAATCCTTTAATAGTGCACACAGGAAACTCCAGCTGAATCAGGTCTTGAATCTTGTCCATGCTTTAACAATAGTAAGAAAAGAAAAAAAAAAATACTCCACAGGGTCTTCCATTCCATTTATAGCTGTTAATTCATAGTGCTAGTTTGCTTAGTTAGAAGATTCTTGAAGATACAGACAAAAAGAGTGAAAAGGAAAGATAAAGGTTGCTCTCAGCTTGGAGCTCTGTATCGAGGCAGCCACTCAATGCAGCGCCATCTTGGGGAAAAAAAATCCCTTTATAGTCAATGGGGTTCACTGGGCTACGAAAATGTATGACATATAACAAAAACCTATAACAGATAAATGGTTTCAACGCTAATTTGGTGGTGGTCCCTGCATGCAAAAGTCACTGCTCGGCCAATCACTATCCTATCCTTTCCAAAAATATATGGCGGGTTGTGTATTATTCAATTTCTATAGTTAGTGCTCATAGCTTTAATACCACAAGCAATTTATACTCAAGCATATAAGATACGAAACCGTTCACTTCGTTCTCACTGGCACACATAGGAAAAATAAGTATAATCCTTCATTGTAGTCTTCTGATTTTATTTCAAATGATTCACTCTTTTCCAAATTTTCTAATTTTTTTTCTTTCTTTTACAGAATCAAAAAATAACAAAAGTAATACAATAATAATTACAATAGGTACATGTAAAAATAAAATTAAGCACAATTTAATTAATATTTCACAAATTAAATTTATTAATTTAACACAAAATTGAATGAGAAGAGAAAACTGTACATATCTGTGGGTACACACATGCTAATTTTTGTACAATACGGCTGAAATATTCACTGTTACTTGAACTGTTAAAAAAAAAAGAAAGAATCCCTGTGTGTTTTCCTTAAGAAAAAGATGCAAAGTCAATTTAAGATCCTCAAGTTCCTAATTCTAGCAGCAGTGTCTGTAGTTCGGGGGAGGGGGGGGGGAAGGTCATATCTGATAATGTACTCAATTGTGTAATAATATTTGCAGGTAGATTTCAAGCAGGTAAATTAAATTCAAGAAAATTCTCTGAAAATTCAACCTGATATGATTTTAATACATTTATACAGCTTTCGATGGTTTATTTGATCAAAGTCACATGTGCTTGCATGTATTAGTAGTTGGATTTTCCGTGTTTTGGTGTGTAAGAGCGGCTTATGTGGTAGTGAACTGGTTACAAAGATGATGGGAGTAGAACGTTATAGCTTAGGCTGGTCTTACACAACCGTAATGATTCTACGGTCCGCATGTTGCTGATCAGCAACATACACTCCGCAGATGTCCGTGTCCTGCCGCACTCGCCCATAGAGTTCTATGGGCGAGTCCGTGCAGTGTCGCAATTCACGGGCATTACGGACATGCTCTATAAATTGTGGAGCACGGTTGCGGCCCGGCCACACCACGGATAAACTATCCGGTGGTGTAAGAGGCCGCATTGAGTATAATGTGTCCGCAATGGAAAACCCTCAATTGCGGATCATTTGCGGACTTACATTACGGGCGTGTAAGACCAGCCTAAGTACATTATAGCTATAGAATGTTAGGAGTTTAAGGCTATGTTACTGTTTGCAATCGCACAATAAATCTCCCAAAATTGCCACCTGAGGGAGGAGCAAGATGGCACCCACTGTATATATGGTGAAGCAACACAGTTCTTGCATTACATGCTGTATGTGCTGACTAAAAGGGGTATTCAGCCTGAATTATTCATCACCTACACACTTGAAAAGTAATAAATGATAGAGTGATCCAGTGCTCCACATTTATAGGGGAACATGCTGAACTGGAACTCTATTTCTAGCAATGCTTTTGTGGCTAGCAGTAACAGGGTTCTGGGTTCAATTGATCTAGCATTTATGACCTATAACCTCGACAGGCAATAAATTCTTCACGCTGAAATACTCCTTATAGGCCTCCTTTGAGAATACAGATAGATGTTGTTTGGGATAAATATATATATACATGGATAAAATGACTGGTACCTTTCGTTTAATGAAAGAGAAACCCACAATGGTCACAGAAATAACTTGACTCTGACAAAAGTAATAAATAAAAATTCTATGAAAATGGACAAATGAAAGTCAGACATTGATTATTTTTTTTTTATTCTGTTGTAGCGAAAAGCAAACTCATGAGACAGGCCTGGACAGAAATGACGATTCCCTTAACTGGTACCTGTAACTGTCAATGAGACTTCTGCACCTCTCAGCAGGTATTTGGCCCCCTCCTCATGAGCAAACTGCCCCAGTTATCTTGGGTTTGCAAGGGCCCTTTTCCAGACACCATATTTCAGCTCCTTTCAAAGATGCTCAATAAGGTTTAGGTCAGGACTCATAGAAGGCCACTTCACAATAGTCCAATGTTTTCCTCTTAGCCATTCTTGGGTGTTTTTAGCTGTGTGTTTAGGGTCATTGTCCTGTTGCAAGACCCATGACCTACAACTGAGACCAAGCTTTCTAACACTGGGCAGCACATTTCTCTCTAGAATCCCTTGATAGTCTTGAGATTTCATTGTACCCTGCACAGATTCAAGACACTCTGTGCCAGATGCAGCAAAGCAGTCCCAGAACATAACAGAGCCTCCTCCATGTGTCACAGTAGGGACAGTGTTCTTTTCAAGATATGCTTCATTTTTCCATCTGTGAACATAGAGCTGATGTGCCTTGCCAAAAATTTTGATTGTTGTCTCATCTGTCCATAGGACATTCTCCCAGAAGCTTTGTGGCTTGTCAACATGTAGTTTGGTTATTATTACTTTTGTCAGATTCAAGTTATTTCTGTGACCATTGTTGGGTTTTCTTTCATTAAACGAGGGGTACCAACAATTTTGTCCACGTGTGTATATAGATATATATATATATGTAACTGATGAGTCTGTCTATATCCTTTATTTCAAATTACTTAATTGAAATGCTAATCATGCCGCTCTTGAACAATAAGAAAGTATAAGAAATAGTGTTGTGGTTTGGAGAATGGGAATCTGTTGATTTAACTGGCGAACAAAACAATTTTGTAAGATGTTCTTGACACTTGACATCCATGTGTTTGGTCTTAACAAATTCACCTATATTAAAAAAACACCTTTATCTACATATTTATAACTAACACTTTGATAAGGCACTGCACAACAGTTTGTACACACGCCGTCCTGCACATCTTATCTACCGAGGCTTTGCTATCCCAATATTATTTACCTAAACAATATGTAAAAGAATCCATTATTACAAATTTACACACAAACAAAAAAATCTTTCTGTACATGATTGTCGCAGTGATGTACATATTTCTATCTTAAATTACAGTATACATACTTTAGGTCAGAGGTAGGCAACCTGCCGATTACCTGATGTGGGCAAAAGCAATCCCAAAAACTTCGACTGGGACTTGTAGCTTTCCAACGACTGGAAATCCTAGATTGCCTACATCTGCTTTAGACTCTTTTGTCCAAAGTCATTTCTGAATCACCAAGATGGCTCCTTGGTACCATCTTTCTTCTACTATATCTCTGTACGTCAAGCTGAAGTGTCCATCCATAAATAAGACGTAAAAATTTTCTAGGGCACTATACTAAGAGACTTTAGCATAGCTGTTTAATGTGCAGTAAAACCTGCCATTCCACAGTCAACTTTCCTTTTGTGGAAATCATAAAACCTATTAAGAAGTTTCGAGATCTTAGTTTTCATTTTCTTCACAGGTATGAACCCTTTGCTTTGCCTGTGGACCTAGAACGTAGGCTAGAGTTTTTTTTTTTATTTATAAGGTTTTTTTCCCCTTAAAGTCCTATTGCTTAAATTATCAGCAGTGTATCAAACAGAAGATAAGCGCTTCCGGTTGAAATTCCACTTCAGCAATGTTGCACAGGGACACCGGAACATCTGTTTCATGTAACCCATCAGCAGGGTTTATTTGTATTCGGAAACAAAGTGCTGTTTTCCTGCTACAAGTATTCAAGTTCCAATGCGTGGTGCAGTGCCATTAAATCTGAGTGGCTTGTTATTCTCCAGAATGGCATCGAATGCTGGAACAAAAGCAAAAACAGAGTTGAAATTTCATCATAAATTTCATCATGAAATTTTTCATTGAATACGCACATTTTCCTAAAAATATAATTTGCTTAGCTTTTCTGAAATATAACTGGAAGACGGCATATTTTTTCAGCCAAAAAGTGAATTCTCAAAGGGCCCCTTAAAATTTCACCTTGCCTAATGCACCCCTAAATCTAGAATAGAAGATGGCTTTATAAAATGCACCACAGAAGGATATACTGTAGAAGCCTATGGCAATGAGAAAAGAAGGGGCAGTAATAAAAACTACTAAAATGATACATGACTGTTTTTCTTTGGCATGTGGGAGGAAACCTACGAAAACACGGGGGAGAACATACAAACTTCTTGCAGATGTTGCTCTAGGCAGGATTCAAACCCAGGACTCCAGTGCTGCAAGGTTACCCACTGAGCCACCAAGATATTTGACTTAAACTAAGCTTATAATTCCCATATTTTTTGTTATATTAGCCACTATACACAACTTCTAATCCAGTGGCTACACACCAACAGTGTATATACCTGACACCAAATTAACAGGCCGGTTGATGTATTCTAGGCTAGATTCATATGTGCATTGGAGGTTCCTTTAGGACTCTTTCAGACTTGCCGGAAAAAGAAGGGCAGAATATTGGACTATTTTTTTTGATAAGATAACAGACACCATGATAATAAGCCCTGGTTCACATCTGCATTCGGTATTCTGCTCGGGGGTGGACTCCCCGAACGGAATTCCGAACACATTAAAAAGTGGTGAGCAATGAAAGCACACAGACCCTATAAAGTATAATGTGATCAGTGTGTTTTCTGCACAAATCATGCAGAGAGGAAAGTTGTTGAAGTACTTGAAGTACTTTTTAAGTACTTTTGTCTCCGCATGACACCGCACGCCAAACTCATAAACCCCATTATAGTCTGTGGGGTCCTTGTGACTTCATTGCTCAACGCTTTTGAATGTGTTCGGTATTTTGTTCGGGGGTGGGGGTCCCAACCAGGCCTAAGTCAATGAGGATTGTTGTTGCATTCCATTGTGTGATGGATTTGCTCCTATGACAGATCACAAATATGGAATTCATTAAGCAAATGTGAACCTAGTCTTAGTTTCCACTATCTCATCTGTATGAAGTCTTTGATCATTAATACTTATATGTGATGGCAAAGGAACACAAAGCTTATATAGACTATAGATTATATATAGACTTGAAGTAGAGTTCATCGTTTTCTATTGGAATTTGGGTATTTTTGAATACCTGGTGACTAGAGATGAGCGAACACTGTTCGGAACAGCCTTTCCGAACAGCACGCTCACAGCACGCTCCCATAGAAATGAATGGAAGCGGCCGGCACGCGGGGGGTTAAGCGACCGGCCGCCGGCAAAGCGTACGTGCCAGATGCTTCCATTCATTTCTATGGGAGCGTGCTGTTCGGATCAGCTGATCCAAACAGTGTTTGCTCATCTCTACTGGTGACCATTAAAAAACATACTTTGAGCACTTTTTTGGTTCTCAAATATGGCACCTCAAAAAATCTTGTAATATATATTCAATATAGAATTGTAAACCTAGGACATATGTGACAACCAACAATATGGGCTTTTACTGTGCTGGATGTGGGATTTTATATATACATATAAAGTACTATAAAGTTATTGTAACGAAAATATGTCAGCGACCTAATTACCTTTTTGGCTCCTTGTTCTTCCTCTACACCATCTCCAACTACAACATAGACTACTTTTCTTCCAAACCTCTGAACTATCCTTTCAAAGCAGCTTTCTTTCCCTGTGAAAAAAAATGCAAAGAAAATGTGAACCAGTAATCTTCCAAATAATTTATGTTTTGTTTCAATTCCTAGGAAATCCATGTATGCTATCAGTTTCCTATCTGCGCACAAGTCAGAGGCCACCCTTGATATAATCTCTAGTCAAAACAGCCATCAAGTACGTATTCGTTTTTCTGTGTCACAAGAAAATCTGCAGCAATGGAAGTTCCTGACTTCTGAGCTCACGCTTGTTGCTATACCCCGATGGTTCGATTTCTATATAAATCATATTTTTGTAATTTGCATTCTGGAATTGATCAGTAATATGCAGAGTAGTCGTGTGATCTCTGCCAAATTATTAGGGCTGTTCCAAAACCACAAATCTAGTTACAAACAGAAGAATTTTCAGTTCAGTTCTTCAATATAAAACTTATCAAAAATTAGATAAGTCGTACAATGTATTTACAAAAATGTAACTTTTTGGGAGCCTTCACACGGAGTATACGCTCCGCTCATTCTGAACGTAAAAACTCGTTCAGAATGAGCGCGTAAAAACCAGATCCCATTGATTTCTATGGGTGTCGGCATACACGCGTATCACATTGAAAGCGATAGGTAAAAAAGCCTCCCATTGATTTCAATGGGTAGCGCACATATGCCGGCACCCATAGAAATCAATGGGATCTGGTTTTTACACACTCATTCTGAACAAGTTTTTACGTTCAAAATGAGCGGAGCGTAACTCCATGTGAAGGCTTCCTTTATACGTAAACAAAGACACGTAACTTTTTATACGTAATTTATTGAATATTGTTTTATACTGTACTCACCTATTTTAGTTGCACTATAAATATTTTCAATTGGAAAGACAACTCCTAATCCGTATAGCAGGACCTTTGCAAGTGCTGGTATAAGTTGAGTAGTTGTGACTAGTATATTTACACAGTTAGTCCTGCAATATGACAAACAGAATATATGAGCGACTAAATACTATTCTACATTCTTTAACAGTACATAGCTTAGGCTGGATTCACATCTGTGGTGGTCATTCCATTTTTATGTTCCATTGCGGATGGATACTAAAGACGAACCCATTGAATGGAGAGTCCAGCAGAACCAGATTCCATTAATTCTAATGGGGTCCATTGGGTATCTTTTTTTGTGCCAATCATTTTGCCGGACTAAAGAGTCCTCCATGCGGAACTTTTGCTGGATTCTGCATCCAAGGATCCTGCCAGATCTTCCAATGCACATGTGAATCTAGCCTTAGGCCCGGTTCACATGTGTGGTCGGTATTCCTTTCGGGGAGTTCACTTGGGGACCCCTCGAATGGAAACTTATACACATAAAAATACAGTAATCTAAGAAATCACACGGACCACATAGACTATAATGGAGTCCATGGTTTTTTTTCTTGGCTAACTTCTTTTTAATGAGTATAGGTTTCCATTCAGGGGGTTCCCAAGTGGACTCCCCGAACGGAATACCGAACGCACACGTGAACCAAGCCTTAACTGGTTTAATGTATTTAGCATAAAGAAATTACCTGGAGTGAATTAATGTAAGAGCTTTCAGTGCAAGAGTTAACCACGAATCTGTCAGGGCCTCAATCTCGGCCCTTAGCTGTAACCAGGCTTCTCTCTTTGCTGGGCCAAGCAAACCTGTGATAACATAAAGAATTGTAGTTACACAACATTACAATAACTGCTCTCAGTTTATTGCACAATGAATTATTCTGGGTGAACGAACACCACCACACCTTAGTGTAAAGTTTTCTTTTAGCCTATGACAAAAGTACAATTCAATGAGATATGCAGATTATCCTTTAAATAAAGAGGTTATCCCAGCAAGACAACTTGAACCAGGGCTGCCATCTCGAATTTCATGTACCATACAGGTAAATTTCGTAGTCCCCCTGCCCCATCCTGTCTAAGGTTGGTGGGTTATGTAAATGAGGTGGGGGTCTGTGGCAGACAACATGAATGGGTAACATAATACTTCACAGTGACCTACACATAGTATAATGCTTCCCAATGGTCCCTGCACAATATAATGCTTCCCATATGGTCCCCACACAGAATAATGTCCCCTAGTAGTCCAGCAAACTGTATAGCAGCTGGAAAAAAAGGTACTACAAGCTAAATTCGTGGATTAACTTTCTCAAATGCTACACATTGTAATAAACTGTATAAATTCTCATTTACCGCCGTCTCAGTGAATGACTGATTGATGGGAATGTCAAGAGATGGACCCTCATTGATCTACATTAATAATATATCCAAGGGATAGACAAATACTTAAGTCCTGGACAACTCTTGTAAAAACTAGCTGAGAATTTGGACAGTTGTGCAAAATGTATGAAAAAAAAATGATGTTCATTTACTTACCTCCAACATTATTTTTATAGGTGTTGTAGATTTCTTTTACTCTTCTATAACGAAAAGCCAATTTTCTCATCCAGTCTACCCCTCCGCGGACACCTGTGGCAAGGCAGAGGTTTGCACTGGTCGCTGCTGCTGGAAAGCCGTCTGTCCCAAAGTTGTACGTGCTATATTAATGGAAAAATAAATTCATTAAATGATTTAGAAAATCTCTGGATTTTGTATCTTATTGTGTATGTTATGGTTAAATTGAATCTGAAGAGCCCGTAGATACAAAATCCCCAAAATAATTTCCTTCACATACAAAAAAAGTTTAAAAAATTCTGTTTCCTAGCTATCAGTTTTTAATTTAGGAACATTTCAGCCAAGTGGTGGATATATTAATACTGCCCAAGCTTTAGGCTGAGGTCATACGTTGCGGAAATGCGTTTTGTTGTTGAGCCAAAGCCAAAAATGACTTCTTCTCAATCCACTCCTAACTCCAAAACACCACAGCAAAATCTGCAACAAAAAGCTGCATTTGGGAGCCTTCACACGGAGTTTACACTCCACTCATTCTAAACGTAAAACTCGTTCAGAATGAGCGCGTAAAAACGAGCTCCCATTGATTTCTATGGGTGTCGGCATACGTGCGCTCCCCATTGAAATCAATAGGAGGTTTTTTCCCCTCTTGCTTTCAATGTGATATGCGCGTATGCCGGCACCCATAGAAATCAATGTGAGCTGTTTTTTATGCACTCATTCTGAACGAGTTTTATGTTCAGAATGAGCGGAGAGTATACTCCGTGTGAAGGCTCCCTTTCTGCAACATGGCACCTCAGTCATAGACATTCTTAAACAGTGCTAGATTTTTTGAAGTGTCTTCTAAGTATGATGTATCTTGAGACTGCCTACTCTAAGCTTGCACTATTAGTTGGCTTAGTTTCTGACTATATGTAAAAGGTGTCAAAATTTTGGTGCATTTTTTGTGTTTGATGTTACATCTCATTTCTGGCCTCTTTTCTAAACCTTGCCTATACAACTTATCTCCATAGGAGGTCACAATTGATAACCACAAGAAACATCAATGGTACGTCAGATCAATCATACAATGCAACGTGAAATATCAGATCTGGAATTTGGTTTAAAAAAATATGGCACAAAAAGCAATAGTGGTAGAAATGAATGTTAGCCAGTTACGCAATATTACACACTACCATTGGCTAAAAGCTTACATTTTATGGTCATTGGCTACCATTTCTAAAATTTTAAAATATATTTTCTCAAAATAAGGTCAATTCACCTATTTTAGCTGGTTATCAATCATTTTAAAATAACATACGCGTGTTTTAGGCTAAGGCCCCATGTAGAAAACCGCAGCTAAAAAAACATTATGGAAAAAAAAAGAAGCAAAAATATATTGCGTTGTTGCTACATTTTTCTCTGCAGTTTTTCTTATTTAAGGGTCCATTCACACTGAGTTTTTTGGCGAGGATTTTGGTGCTGAATCCGTGTCAGAATCCACATGGAAAAAACGTCTCCCCATAGAGTTCTATGGGTTCCACTAGTTCTATGGGTTCCGCTAGCGGATAAAAAGCTTCCTTCAGGCGGATTCCGCTTGCAAAAACCAACGCAGTCAATGGGAAATCCACGTGGAATTGGCAAAAACCACATGGAAAAAACACTAACGGTTTTTTCAAGGTCCATACACTGTGCTAGAGGAAAAAAACATTTCCTAATTCATGAAGCGGATTTTTTTCCTTGCCAAAATCCTCGCCAAAAAGTGTGAATGGACCCTAAATTTATAAGAAAAACACTTGGAGCTAAAAATGACATGCTGTGTTTTTCAAAAATACATGGGTTTTTGAAAACTCAAATTTTTTGCAATTTTTTTCCCCAATGTGTGGATTAGCCAGAATTGTATTCACTATGCTGGTACTGTAAAACAGCATACGAGAAAAGTGTTTTTTTTTCCCCATGACTTTTCCGCAACGTGGAGCCTTAGCCTTAACCAAGCTTGATAAAGGAGGCTCCATAAGTAGGGTGGAGCGATCGGGATCAGAAAAGATCGGATACCGATTGGCGATTGAGTGTATTTCACGATCGTGATTGGAATTCCAGTCCCAATCTTTTTTGGCGGGATTGAGGTCTCACAGTACTTCCTACAATGCTTGGCTACTTGCCAATCATAGTGGGAAAAGCCAAAATTAGGGTTGAGCAAGCGGGATCGAGAAAGATCGGATGGATCCCAATCGGCAATCAAGCAAATTTCACGATCGTGATCAGGATCAGCTAGAAAATAATCGAAAATCGGATTTTAAAAACGATCCTAAAATCTCAAGATCGGCTCATCCCTATCCATAAGATATTGAACTTTAGAAAATTGCTAAATAAATCTACTGCTGTAGGCTATAAACTTAGTTAAATGTGAGAATTAAATGAAGAACAAAAAACACATTCATATGTTATCACTGGTTTTATTTCCCAGTCATGGCCACAGCAGGACTTCATTACAAAAAACTTACCTTAAATCCTGTCCATTGTCATCCGATGATACATCATCTATATGAACCTGGTCACATTCCTAAGAGAGGACAGAAATTAAGATTTTTACTACGTCTGCCACTTAACACAAATGAGAAGACAATATCTCCATCTTAAAATGTGATTCCACATCTTTTAAAGCCATAGGTGGTGGCCTTGTAAAATATCCACTTTACGTTTTAAGTGCCTTCCAAAAAGTTAGCTGTCATTCCTTTTTACTGACCTCCATCTCCTTCTCAATATTTACTAAGCTGCTAAGAACAATTAGTCCATTCGCTTCATAACGGCCTCCTTACTCTTTAAGGTACCTTAAATATTGTACTGTTTAAAGCTGACACAGCCAGTACTTAGCTTAACTCAAACCAGACATCTTCAGTAATGTAACATGCTACAAAAATTAAACCCGATGGAAACCGCCAATGAAATTATGACCTCTGATTGCTGTTGAGCCACACACTAACACAGCCTGGGGCCAATGTTTCTGAACAGTGTACACCAAAAAATCTGTTACTAGTTTTCCATTTATTTGAGACTTGTGAGTTTTATTTATTTTGCCTTGGTTAAATAGAAAAAAAAAAAGTAAGAGTGTTCGGATTCTGAAAACGTGAAATCTGAAAGGAGCAGATCAGACCAACTTTTTGTTTTTTTTATAAGTTTAAAGGTATCTGCTACTTGTGCTACTTACACAAAAGAGCCTTGTTACCAATCCTTTCTAAAATAGAAAGTGGGACGTGAACGACGATTAGAGCAATTTACTGGAAGAAATTCTCATTAATTTGTACTAAGGTTCACAAGATTCAATAGAAGCTCCGAGGCGCGATCATTAAGGTGTTTATTTACAAACCCTCAGCCAAATGCTTGTGTTACAGGCCTCCTTACAGTGCGCTATGAATGTGACTTTGGGCTTTTGCGATCTCAGGCTATTGTGGAATGACTGACAATAAACCTTATGTTGACATTCCACATACAGGAAACCAAGGAATGCCTAGCATCCAGGCATACCGAGAGAGCCGACCATTGCAAATGACACACTCAATTCTCATATATCACAACGGCATAAAGAAAAATCATTAGACGTTGAACATGACAATTGGAGATTATTTTTGGATTATTAATATGGGTAACAAACATGTTTTCTTGCTATCAAAACTAATAAAACTTTTTGAAACTGGCAAACACAGCACCAATTTTTTTTTTATTCTGACAAATGAGCAATAAAATTATTTGGCAAATTAAAATATTTCTAAAAGTTTTAATGTGCATTAGAGATGAGCGAGTAGTATTAGATTGAATACTATTATTCGATCGAATACCTCCCTTTGCATAGTTATTGGTGTACTCGGTCGAATACCACGCGGTAAACATTCCCCTCCCACCTTCCCTGGTGCTTTTTTTTTTTTAACACCAAAAATTATGCAGGGGAGGTATTTGATCGAATATACTTGCTCATCTCTAATGTGCATGATACAACACAACCTACTCTCTAGGGAACTGACCTTATACTACAACGACTATACGACTGCCCCATACACATGCATGCTCAGTTTGGCCAAGTATGCATATATTTTAAATGGGGAGAGGAGAAAGAGCCTTATCTCCTGCCAGAACCAAAGGATAGGACATTAAAATATTCAAATAAATTTTCCCTGATCCTTCTCAGTATCTCAATTTTTGGAGGAGAGGCGGGAAACCACTATACACGTTATATAGTGTGTCGGACCCGCCAATATCGAAATCAGCTGCCGATATTTTTGGGAGTCCTAAAAGAGACCTGACAAAGTGGGGCGTAATTGTATTATCACTGTTTTCTACAACAGGATAGGAAAAAATATCAACAAGCAATGGCTGCCTTACCATACCATCATGGGATGTGAAAATGGGAACCAACTTCGGCAAATGGTTCCTTTTGAATTTTGCTATGGGGCAACCTCTATCATAATGTAAATTTTTTTCTAAGGTTGAAACATTATTCATGTATGGTTAACCACAATATAATCTGGTTCACTGAAATACTACAAACAGTAAACCTGAATAGGTCCAATTTTTTTGAGAATCTTCCATATTGAACTTCCAACCATGACGACAACACTTAGCTCATGCTTAACACTCTCTTATTCTCGCATTTATCGATGCCGAATAAATATTTAACGTGCCGTTGATTCGCCTTCTGTGCACAATAACTACGGCTCTATAACCTGGTCTTTGACTTCTTTCCAGAAACAGTAAGTTCAGAATTTCGTGTTTCCGAAAAGTAGCATAAAATGTGTACAAATATTGAATCAAAATCTGCACATAAAATACACAACCTAAATATTGCTTCGTAGATTTTACAAGCAGATATTTTGCATTACCAACGCCTTCTGAATATTTGGTTTTTTTTCGAGTAGATTTTTAGATAGGGGGAGGGAGGATGGAGTCGAAGAAAAACTCAAACCAGCTGTTCTGTAACAGAATTAAACAGTGACCCTCAACCTCACTTTTAAAACATCTATTTTCCAGCCACCCTTCTCTCAGCGAGCAGCAAGACCCAAGGAGGAAAAGACTTTGACCCTATAACCTTTTACTCCTCTCTCGAGGTCAACTGTTCTAGATAAGGGGAAAAAAGGATTATGAGGCCTCGGATGAGAAAAATGTAAACAAAATACTGGCGCTAGTGTATGAAGAGTTCAGAAATCTACTTAAATTATATTTATTTTTTCCAAGCAGTTTAGTTCTGGTTTTGTGAATCATTCTCGATATCCCGCACAATCACATATATTATGTATATATGGATGGATGGTCCGATCCAATATCAGTGCATACAATGTCCGATCTGTGATTTCATACAGTAGAAGAAAGTCAAACACGTTTACCGAAACGTTGATCTCTCTATTGGCAAAACAACATCTTTCATTAGCTTATGGGGAAAAGCATTATAGACGCCAAATGGAAGAGCTTTTCTGGGTGTCTCCTGAATACTGTTATTAAAGAATCAACCTTCTTTTATGCTGAGGCCCCACGTTGCGGAAACGCAGCTTTTTTTGTTGCAGATTTTGCTGTGGTTTTTGAGCCAAAGCCATGAGTGGATTGGGAAGAAGGAATAAGTATAAGAACTTCCTATATATTGCCCATTCCCTTTGTAGTCATTTTTGGCTTTGGCTCAAAAAAACGCAACAAAATAGCTACATTTCTGCAATGTGGGGCCTTGGCCTTAAAATGGTTTGCCCTCACTCTTATTGTTTGATATCTTCATTTCTTTGTCACAGTGTGAAGTCTCATATTGTATGTTCATGTTCCCTCTGATTTGTTAAGTGCTGCAGAATATTTTGGCGCTATATAAATATTATTAATTATTATTATTATATGAATTTCTGCAAAGGAACACTAGGGGTGAAATCGGAATTATAACAACACATTGGTCCAGATTTACTAATCTTGTCCACTTTGTAAACAGAATTAACTTGGTCAGTCTCAAAATGCACCAAATATATCACAGTGGTCAATGTCAGATCATAAATCCGGTGCCTCTGTAGAGTGCCTATATAATCTAGCATATTAGTCAAACATTTGATCACATGTGCGGAAAATCTGTCCAAATGTCCGACAAATCCATCCACCAAAATCTTTAGGTCAACTCTAAATTGATCTAATCTGCAACACATTTTGATCCATAAAGGAGTCTAAAAAATAGACAAATCCTCTCCACACCCACAATCAAGTCTAAAAATAGAAAATGTTGCAGCATCTGAAAAACTTCTGGCGAAAAATAATAAATGTGTCTAAAACAAGATGAAACAATATTTTTGTTCAAATAATGCTACAAAAATGTCATCCGTAGCATAGCAAATGTGGACCATCATATCAGTTTTGTCTAATTTGTTAAAGTTGTTGTCTCACGACACAGCCAATGCCCATTTGGTTTATTAGGACATATGGACATATAAAAGGGGCTCCGCTGCTAGAAAGTCTCTGTAGCGGCAAATCCTTTCCTACCAGACACCAGCCATTCTTGTATTACATGGACTGCTATCTATCTAAATGGCACCATATAATACTATATTCCTCTATTAATGACAGCTGAAGGATAAATGCCTGCCAGTCCATGGGATACTGGGGGTGGGAGCCTGGGCGATCAGCGCATTTCTCTGGTGGTCACATTTTGAAAGGAGTTGTCTATTCTAGAAAAAAAGAAGTAACATTTTTACTAGAAAAAAAAGAAGACTCAGAATAGGGTAGCAATTGTGGTCTTTGGTGCCAGACAAGTTAATAGAAGGCCATTTGAGTCTATGAAGAATATATCTTATAACATGGTTAGCATCAATGTCTGAATTCTATATACAGTCAAATAGAACTTAACATTGGATTTCTATTCTGATTTCTTTCCACAACTGTACTCATAGCCTAATTTGTTCCAATGAAGATTCCATAGAACACTAAACAATACACAAAGTAACAACTAAATCTAAATATTTACAATATTAAATAATGTATCTTTCCATCCAATGCATAAATTGGGTATAGGCTATTATACTGACCATTAGCGGTAAAACAATAAGGAAATATGCAGGAAACATTAGATGGCCTGATTTCAATAAAGATACAGCTTGTCATTACATTACAATTAGGTGGTGACATTTGTTTTATGGGGCATCCTTGGCATATCATTAACTCTATGACTGCTGCTGTGATGTTAAGGAAGGTGTTAGCAGATACCATTCAGCCAGTTAACATGTCCACAGTGTCCTTGAAGATAACTCTGCACATATTTACCTTTAACTACTGCATGACCTCCTTATCTGTTAACTAATAATGGGACTGTTATGCAAATGTTCTTATTTGCTTCCCATTGTGTAGGAGCTGCCACTTGTGTTTGCTCCCAGTGAGATAGTGAACAGCTCTGTTTGTCAGTAGCTTCTATTAATGGATAGCTCATTGAGATCTGATTAAATGTTTAGGGAAATAACAACAGGGGGTTAATCGTCACCTCATCATACTGTGACAAGGCTGACACATTGGCTGTGTATAGATTAGGCTACATTCACACCATGTCTATGGTGCATTGTGGAGGTATATGCCAAGAAACTCTCCCCATTATAGGACCAGATCTACTATTGTAGTACAACTAGCCACTGGCGTAAACATGGCACAACACTGGCGCAATGTGACATTAGTGTTAGCTAAAAATTTTTGACTTGCTAGAAAAGGGAGCCTGGCTTAAAGGGGTTGTCCTGGAATCTCAGTATTTGGGCAGGAAGCAAATGTCTTCAATGTACGTGAGGCTAAGGCTAGTCAGTGGCCTCTGTAACTAAAGAAAGGAATCAATGACATATTGGAGTGATGTCACCGGTTCCTTTCCTGTGTCCACAATGGTCACATGTGGCAAGGACTTCCGTTAGCGTGTGTTGAACTGGACATAAGAAGAGGACACCAGAGCACTGGGTCAGGTGAGTATGTTTTTTTTATGTTTCAATTCCTGCCCAAGTACTGAAACTCGTAGACAACCCCTTTAAATGAGCCAAAAATGCACCAAAATGATATTGTAAAATTGTGGCTCAAGCTAACCTAACTAAAAGGTGGTATAAACTTATCCTAGACGATCACTGTCTGTGGGAAATATATTATTATTATTTTTGTCAAAAATGTTGGGTTTGTGAGAATTTACACCAGGAGCGGAATACATTGTTGCAACTGCTATTCTTGTAGCCCCTACTTTCCTGAAAAGGGAGCGTGGTTAGGATGCTATGGACGTGAGACTATGGCCACCATATTTATTATAATTTATACTAAATATCTGCTGGAAATTATACTGAAAACCAACACCAGCTACGAGCTTCTCTTCATGTGCATGGGCCAATTTTGGCGCCAGAGAATCAAAGCAATGACAGATATAAACTAACATGAATTTGTGACAATTTACGTAAACTCTCGCGTAAATTTTAGAAAATCTATTTGATCTTAAAAAGTCATTCCCTTTCTTCTAAACTGCATCCATTTTTGAAAACTGGGGAGTATAACATAAAATTTCAAAAATGCACAATTTTTTTTGCAGGAAACTTACGAGCTCCAAAATTTGGGATTATTTTTTGATGCCAGAAAACTGACTTAAATTGATTAGTAAATTCTTCCCAATGGTCTTTCGTTAAAACAAGGAAACAGGAAGAGCTTGTGTACACAGTCACAAAGCCATTGGACTCAATCTGATTGGCAACGTCAAGATTTGGCCAATCTTATTCTACAGTCATTGCCCCAAAGGTAATAACGTCTTTCCCTTAGACATGAGCTACATAAAGAGAAATATTAGCCTCTAGTTCTTCAACTTCCGCTTAGATAAATCCATCTCCTAGGTGGAGCTCCGTTGCTAAATGGCTACAGACAAAGGTTTTTTTTATGTTTTTGTCTGTCTTTATTTTACCATGGGCTTAGGGTGTGATTATGAATGTTGACCCAGAGAGGCAAAAATTCCAACAATGATTGTGTGTTAAGGTGAAAATATAACACCATTTATGATGTAAAAACAAGTTCTGTGAAAGGGCTTAACAGCGTTACAATCCTCTAAGTATGATTATTATGGCAAAAATAACACACTTCCACATTTACTCAGTATTCCCAGTTTATCGTGAGAAAACTAACACCGTCCTGAAGCTTAATTGTTTCAATGCCTTATTCTGAAGGGTAAGGCAGAAAGAAAATTCCCTCTAGAAGCTGCAATTTACGTTTTCTTTTTACATCAGCGAGCCCATTGAGACTTGCTGGAAACGGGCCAGCATACAGGAAATGATCAGTGCATTCTCTGTTCTCTTCATATCTGTCATTAGGCAATTACTTCAACTCCTTCCTTGTCCATGTTGAATAATAAAGATCCCTGGCCGTATCTGTGAGAACCTGCATTACATTAAATGTTCAGACTTCTGTTTTTCAAAATGTTTCTTGCCATATAAAAGTATAAAGCGATATCAGTATTCTTGACCTGAACTGTAGAATATCACTATACATATGTGCAATAAACTATATATATATATATATATATATATATATATATATATATATATATATCTCAATCACAATAGGAAAGATAAGTGGTGTGGGGTACAATTCCTCCTCATATTCATATTAAACAACTTTCATTGATAGAAAAATATATTGTAGGAAAAACATTGATGTAATTTTATTACACCCAAGACACTCAACATTGTATATATATATATATATATATATATATATATATATATATATGTGTGTGTGTGTATAAATATATCTATATAGATACACACACGATTCGGGTATTAACAGCACAGTTGTTGCACTCAGTGTCATAACTAAAGTCTTGTGGGCCCCGGTGCAATCTTTTGTCCTGGGCCCCCTACCTCATCCCTACAGTGAATTCTTGATAGTGATGGTTACGGATGCTAAAGAGTTTAATCCACATTAGTATGGTTAGGGTAATCTGTGGGTCTCTTTGGTTTATGGGCCAGATGGAAGCTGCAACCTCGATACTGATGCCAGTGCTTATGGGCCCCCTAAGGTTCCTGAGCCCCAGTGTGAGTGCACCCTCTGCAACCCCTCAGGTTAAGCCCCTGGTTGCACTGTCATCTTACAGTAAAGGTATCCATAGATTTAAAGGGATTTGGGGTTTTCAGGGACTATACAAGTTATAATCTTTTTTAAGGCTAGACCATCGATATCAGATCAGTGGGGGTCTGACTATCACTATCCCCATTGATTGGCTATTTAAAGAGGCCATGATTCTTAGGCAATCGCCACTTTCTGTTCCTAAGGCAGTGACATAATAGCGTCTGTTACTCATCTGCCCTACTGCAGCTCAATCCCACTAAAATGAAAGGGGCTGAGCGGCAATACAGCTCGTCAGTGAGGTACTGGCTGTCATACACCACCAATCTGAAGTTGGTGACCTATTCAAAGTGTAGATCAATATCATAGTTTCAGAAAACCCTTTCAACCTAGGGTCAGGGCTATACAGCAACAAGTATTCACGTGACATAAGATTGTAATGTAGCGCTACTTCGTCATTCCTAATGATAGTGATTGGGGTCATGGTGTGAACCACAAGGTGCTGAAACTTTGCAGAAATACAAACATGCTGGATTTTTCTTATGACTGGAGTCAATATTATGAGATTCATAGATTGTAAGCTTTTGCGAGCAGGGCCCTCACTCCTATTGTTTGTTATATTAATTTCACATAATGTCTAATATTGTCTGTACATGAACCCTCTGATTTGTAGAGTGCTGAGTAATATATTTGTGACTGTTGCAGAACCATTGGTTATTGTGTAGCTCTTTACAAGTTTTTATATAATATATACATCCAGTTATACATTTTGCCAATGTAATATTACAGGAGAGCTATTGACGTGAGTGGGAGCAGCGTACTAGTAACTCCCCTCTCTGGATCATAGTGGGAATCCTGAAAAATATGACCCTATTATGATGATATGGTCACATATGGACAGGGTTGTCTTCACTAGAAAAACCCCTTTAAATTATTAGTCCCAATATTGGCAGGGATTGCTAAATCCATTGGCTCCGGAATACAGTCAGATTCGCTGGTTCTAGTTGAGAAATACACAAAATTCATTAATAACTGTGGTATGAAATAAATGTATTGTCTTGTATTGAAAAATGTGTTTTTGATGGCTATGTTGTATGATGACAGCAGCGCTATAAATAAAATAAAGCATTGTGGATGACATCAATATAAAAGTAAAAGAAAATTGAAAAGTGCTAAACACGAGCCAGGACACAAATCAGTTTTCAATATGAAATGTCAAATGCTCTAAAATTGGACGGCTAAACTGGATTACGGTTTTTAGTTCAAGTCAATTAAATCCTTTGATCAGGAATGAGTGTCTTTAGCCCATCATTACTATGCCTACCATGCCGAAGGGAAATGTTCGTTGTTGTAGGGTTACCATCCAAGAACGATTGATAACCAAATCACCAGAGCCACCAGGATACCAAGATCGGAGTTATTAAGATACAATACCAAACAGGAGAACAACCGAGTGCCCCTGGTTGTCACTTATAACCCCCACCTGGAGACGCTGAGAGGAATCACACGCAAACTACATCCACTACTACAAAAAGACAACCGTCTAACATCCATATTTCCGGACCCCCCTCTCCTGTGCTATAGACAGCCACCAAACCTCAGGAATATGATGGTCAGTAGCTCACTAACATCCCCAACCAACGCAGGAACATTTCCATGTGGGAATAAGAGGTGCAAAACCTGCCCCCACATACTGACCACTGACAGGATAGAGATACCAAACTCGAACAAGGAATATAACATTCCAGGTACCTTCACCTGCAGCACATCCAATGTAGTGTATTTAATTATGTGTACCAAATGCTCCACTGATAATCTGTATGTTGGAGAGACCGGACAGCAACTTAGACTGCGCATGAACTCACATCGCCATACTATTAAAGAACAAAGATCTGACCTTCCCGTGTCAAAACATTTTTGCAGGGGGGACCACAACATTACCAATGACATGAAAATTCTGATTTTGAGAGGGAATTTCAGATCTAAGAGAGAAAGACGCATACATGAATATAAATTCATGACATTGTTTCGGACACTAGAGTGTGGGATTAATGCATCACAGGGGTTCATGTCTTTTTACAGTAGTGTGTGATCTGACAAGGACCTGTAAGTGTTTATATTGTCTCCACCAATTACCACATTGTCTCTAGCAAATGTCTCCACCAATTGCTTACATTGTCTCACCAACTACTAACAACCCCCCCCTCCTCCTGAAATCTAACACCCTTTGTGCCTGCTCTGTGTATATATATATATATATATATATATATATATGCATCCTTCAAAAATGTTTTTAAATTTGCTTTGACAAAGGAGCCTTGCGCTTCGAAACGTTAGCCATTTGTCATCATTATGAGTTAGCCATTAAAAAGGTATCAACTACTGAAGATTACCAAGTTTTCGTGTTTTTTTATATTACCATGCCGAATGAATGCATGTGAATAGGAGGTGTCCTTAGTTCACAGGATTTCAGCACTCACAGTTGGCAGAGCCTGTCACACCTTGCCTTCGGTGTACTTTGTGACCCCTTCATTTTCTCTACTTTCCCACCACAATTACTGTGGAAAGAAAGGTACAGATTACCTGTGGATGCAACTCAGGATCTAGAGAACAAAGACGTCTTCAAATAGCCAGCATTTTGTTTGATAATCCAAGAAGGGAGATAAGGGAGCAAATTTATATTCTGTTTGAGTCACAAAAAGGCTTCAAATTTTTTTCAATTTTTGTTTTGTACACAAGCTCTTCCAGTTTGTAATATTTCTAATCTCTTGTACATGTATTATATTAATTGACCATCATCATAATCATAATTCATTAGAAATATGAGACAATGTCTACTTTTTGATAAATAGTTCCCATTGCTATGAGGTACCAATAAATTGTGCTGAACACAGAGAACAATAGAGATATGGAATTCTCCAAATATTACCATATCAAGACTATGGAATATATTTCCAAAGCACTCAACCAACACAAAAATAAGAAATGAAAGGAGACTGTATTCAGCCAAGATATATACACAGTGCTAAGCATCTAAAGTTGACCAATTATGTAAAGAATGGGTTCACTCTTTACCAAATTGCCTCTTACAGACCGGTATTCCTGTTAAATTTCAACACGTCTGATCTCTCCTTCTCTTGATATCATCTACAAGAAGTCAACTTGGCTTATAATAATCACTGGATTTAGCCAACTTACATCTTATGTATGGGCACCTTAAAGACCTTTTACCAACTTTACATTCTCTAATGGCCGCCCTTCCACGGATTCTGGCACAGCTGAAATTTTTTTTTCTAGTCCCAACCATTCCCGAGCAATCTTTAAATCTTGCATTCGTTTATACCAATAATAATCATTGAGATTTTGAGAAGATGTTTATCAGGCAAGGATTGCCCTTCAAAGATGACCAGAGCTGAGTGAACCATTTTTTAAAGAATTATCCAAAAATGTTGGGTTTGGCGAAATCATCAACTGCTTTGGTTCAAACCAGAAGTGCTGAGGGGTCTCTTTAGATCCTAGAGCGTAATAAGGAAGGCCAAAGAATGTGCGTAAAAATGTAAAAATACTCATACTCACCTTTTCTGGGGCATCTGATCTTCTAGAAACAGCACAAAGGCCAATTATGGCAAAAAGTTCCACATTTAGAGTATCTTTCTGATGCATCATAACGTCATGTGGCTGTAGATGCCCAATCATAGGACTCATCAGTGACCAAGGCAGGGGTAAGGAATGTTGGCTCTCCAACTGTTGTGAAACTACAACTCCCAACATGCTCCATTCACTTCCATGGGAGTTCCAAGAACAGCAGAGCAAGCATGCTGGGAGTTGTAGTTTTGTAACAGCTGGAGAGCCAAGGTTCCCTACCCCTGGACCAAGGCCTATGTGAGAAGCTCAGAAGATTCTGAGGACCCCCAGGAGAAAAAACAGACACTGTGTCCACCAGAAAAGGCGAGTATATTATTATTATTATTATTATTATTACTACTATTCCACCAGGTCCCGTGCCTCCAATAGTTATTTGGGTCGGAAGAGTTTGGTCTGAAATGAGACTTATAGACAAACCCTGCAAATGTTCTCAAACTGATTCTTGCAAGGTTCGCCCTTCACTGGCAATACTGCTCAAGGACAAATTCCTAATATTGGGCTGCTAGTTTTGCAAGTTTTATGTAGACCATCAATTGCAAATCAGAAAATTATATTCTTGCTTTAATTCCCTAGTAAAAAGACTGGTTATCAGACTGGTAGACTGACTCAAACACTTTACAGGGTTTAATGGCCCCTCTGACAGCAAACTAAGCAAACACATTTCAAAGCCTCCACACAAGTCTTTTCAAAGCGTAAACCTCCATTTCAACAGGTGGGAAGCGAGGGCGTGGAGTTTAATTGTTATGTCAGCACCTCATCTTTGCTCTGCTGTTCTTATCTTATCTCTTCACTTAACCTTCTGCCATGGGGTCATTAACATACTTTGCTAGTTCACAGAAATGTCTAAAACAGACTGTGAGTACAAGCAAACTTAATTTTTACATCCCTCTTCTTTGGAGTATCATGAGAAAAGTTTATAAAAACAAAATATAAGCAAATTCTCAGACAACTCATATAAACATCACCTGAATGCCAAAAGAGTCCTAAGCAATAACACAATTTATAAAATATACAAAAACATTCTAAAAAAATTGACATGTGAAAAAAATACATGGCAAGAACAATGCGGCAAAGAGCTTAAACAAATATTGAGGCTATTGAGGTTGATATACAAAACATTGGTTTAGGCCTATATTATGTATATGAGAACCACACTGATTTTCATATATACATTTATAAGCTATGGTACACAAATCTGAAGACTTGTGCCAAAGGTATATATCAGAATTGCTCAAATTTGCTAGTATATAAAATGTATCTAGGGTCCAGTTCACATCTGAATTTGGGTTTCTATTTGGCAATTTTCGCTCATTTTTCATGCGGAAACAGACCGGAAAGCACACGGACCCCATTATAGTCTATGAGGCCTGCAGGTTTCCTAGGTAACTGCTTTCTTTTTCTTTCAATTTGCCCTCTCAGTATGTCTTTGGAATATGGTAGGAAATCCACACAAACACGGGGAGAACATACAAACTCCTTGCAGATGTTGCCCTTGGCAGGATTCGAACCCAGGACTCTAGCACTGCAAGGCTGCAATGCTAACCACTGAGCCACCCTATTGCCCCCCCACCTGGTAACTGAATTTTTATACATATAGGTTTCCATTCGGGGGGGCCCCAAGTGGATTCTCAAAATGGAAACCCGAACATGATGTGAACCAGGGCTCAGATTGTTGTAGGTCAAACTGCTGTCACCCTCACAGATGGCTAGTACAAAGTGGGATTGGCCGTAGGAAAGTTCTGTCGTTTCAGTTTGTAAAACCATCCATTGATTTTTATGGGCTACATGGTCAACCATTGGCCACAATAGTCCTGATTCTACATGGGTGGGTTGGCATGGGTTACAAAACTTGAAGTATAGAGGAAAAGGAATCCTATAGCACAAAAGTAGCTACCTTACAGCCATCCTCCTAGTATAGACAGGCCGAGTAACTTATAGACTCACTTTTTCCTGTTCTGAGCTTGTATATGGGGAAATTAGGAATAGAAGTTAGTCGGAAGCATTCAGTCATCAGCCATTGAACTTGTATGGGGATGTTAACCCGCCAAGGAAAATACCTGGACTGTTTGTTCATCCCCATGCAGTGCAAAGGTTGTAAAAACATTGAAAAATTATACTTTATTTTGCAAATTGGTCTTCCAATCTTAATAATGGTTATATATTATAGTCAGGGATGTTTTATCCTTCATTTTCATACAACCATTGTTTTTGTAACACATGATCTACTTTGTAATTTGCCAATTTGCCATGTTACAAGAAAGCTGTAACAAAACATCAAGTCAAAGGAGGAATGTGTATGAAGAGCCAGCAGAACGTGTGAAATGTGGCCCCGTGCACATGTGGTTTTGTGAGAACACTGATCTTGGTTCCAGTTATTGGGATCCTGGACCAGGTTTACGAGGAAATAAAAGGAACTCAGCTCTAACTTACATTAAGACACATCTGCATTATTGTACTTTGATGTAAAATAGCAGCGAGGAGCAGCTCCAGCCTTCAACAGCTACAATACAGTTCCCTTTAAGTTTGCCAAAACAGCAGTTTTTGTGTGGTATTTTCGGGTTAGTTTTTGCAAATAGAAGACTGTTTTTGATTTTTACATTCAGAACTACTGCCTGCATAACTCATATGTACAGACATATATAGATTTTATAATCCCCAGCCTCCACTCCTGGCGATACACATTATAAAGATTTGGCATCAAAGATTTTGGCTAGCATCTGTCTCTCCCAACTTCCCCATAGACATGCACACTTGGGTTGGCCTACAGTGTATATATATTTCAAAAGGCAAGTGACAATATGCTGACAGATGTGTTTTTCAGGGACTTATCTCTCAGAGGAACGAAGCATGTTGAAATTTAACATATTTGCTCCTTCTATGCCCCAGACATTTGCTAATGGTTGAATTGTGAGCTGCACTGTTGACACAGGAGCCTTATTGTTAGCTGATCCTTCCGAAATTGGTTGTTTTCATCAACTGGTTAGAGAAGGCCTCAGACACTGAGGGATGGGCCTTACATGACATGGGAGAGAATAAGGGAACGAAGGGGTTAAGAGACAAGGTAGTTTGAGTGGGGAAAATAGTGGGAGTGGTCAGAGGTATTAAGAGAGGTGTGGGGTAAGTCTAGACTGTAACTTACCAAGCAATGGTCCACCCTCCCACCCTTTTAGTTTGTGGTTTTGGTATGTGGTCTGGCGAGATGGTATGGTGGAGTGGCCTAGATGTATTGTTGGTAGAATCTCATCCGAGGTATGATGATCCGATGGAGGTGTCATAAGGCCTGAAGGGTTCCCTAGTTGGGTTAGGGTCGCTATCGGGGTTTCAGGTGGAAGGCTGCTTGTGATTAAAGGTTTGTACGCCAGGGTAATTTGGGAACGTCTCAACTATGTTTATTAAATAATCAGCCTTATTGGGCCAAATTTAAATCCAGCAATGTCTCTTGGTTGTTATTGGGGTAAGGTAGTACTGGTGGGGTGGGGCAGTACATCAAGAGGTATTTTGCATGATGGAGAGGATCATAGTGAACTATATTCCTCCTCCCCATGCCATGGTGTGTTATATTATACAACATCACAAACAGTATATTTCTATACATTTGGAACCCTACAGAACAAAAGCATAGATTTTCCTACTTCCCTTCCATGTGTCTAATGTGTATGGTCCTGCTATAGACTTGTATAGGTCTGGTTTGTGGGGAATTTGTACGTTCCATGCTCTACCCTGCAGATCTTCAGCAGGATACAAAAAGTTATTTTATGTAGCCTGAAGAAATTATGAAAACTTTGCTTTAAGATGTTGACAAAATCTTACATGATATTGTCTAGTACTGTATGTAGATATTGGATGTAAAATCACTAGCAAACCAAAGTACACCAACTTTGAATTCTATGGTTTTTATCTACCTGGACATAAAAAAAATCTGTCCGTTAGAAGGTCTTAAATTAGGTAACTAAGAAGAACAATGCATGACAAAATACACTGTTCATGTCCTCATATATATGTGGTTTTATATACTGCAAGAAAGCCAACAGTGAGCTGAATTCAGTTCACTGTCGGCTTTCTAGCACTATTGGAATTAATAGGCTTAATAATAATTGGATACTGCTATTCATATGCTCTGACCATCAAAAAGAGTGACCACCTCTATAAAGGAGAAGTTTTGCCGGTTTGCTGGTCTGGAGCATTCAGGCGTGTGTGAGAAAAGACACCAGCAATGATCGTAGCAAAGCAATTGTTTGTGCACACCAGTTATAAGGCCCTTGAAAAAGAATTTATAGTCCATAATTCTACAGTCCCTAGTTATCATGTTAAGGTTCACAACAATACATTTACAGAAAAACAGTAGACAAGTATGTGCTTTTGGAATGGTTGCCAGGGGAAGCTACATCATTGGAGACCAAAATGGAGATATTTGGTCATAATACACAGCGCCACACTTGGCAAAAAAACAAACAGAGCATATCAGTAGATACACTTCATACCATATGTCAGGCATGAGGGTGGAAAAGTGATATTTTGGGCTTGTTTTCCATCCACGGGACCTGGGAACCTTGCATTGATTGCGTTGAACATAAACTTCTTTGCATACCAAGGTATTGCAGAGTCAAATGTGCTGTCATCTGTACAACAGCTAAATCTTGGCCAAAACTGGATCATGCAACAGAGCAAAGATCCCAAGCATACCAACAAACCTACAACAGAATGACTGAAAAAGAAAAGGTGTTGCAATGACTTAGTCAAAGTCCAGGCCTCAACCGGATTGAGATGATGAGGTGGGACCCTAAGAGAGCTGTATGTAAACAAATGCCTACAAACCCCAATGAACGTAAGCAAGCTGCAGAGACTAGGTGAAAATTCCTTCAGAACAATGTGAGAAACTGGTAAATTCATACAGAAAACTTTTACTTCAATTTATTGCTCTTAAGACATTTCTACAAGTTTTCATTCATGGTGAGTTTTTCTTATGTAGCTTTCCATGTTGGTGTAATGTCCTGGTACAACATACCATAGAATTCATAGAGGAGATCTTCAGGTAACGGTCCACTCTGTACCCATGTTTAGTGAAATAACTAGAAATTGATTAAAACATAACTCCATAGTAATGTTACTATTAGAACCATTCAAGTATGCAAAGCTAAAGATGTCCATACCAGGAAGATTCCACCATCTGATCGAAGTCAGAGGTAAAGTCTGTAACTACGAAACAGTAACATTCGCTCCATCATTCTGCGCTTGTCATCACTATGTGCTTTATTTTCATTTCCCTTTTTATCTTTGTTGAATGTTAAAAAATTCCTTTCGCTGCTGTCATGGTTATGCAAATCATTAGCAAGATGGCCTGCTGATGTATTTATTATGTTGGTCATAACTGTGGAAAGGAGATACATCTGCAAGACACTTAAGCGGCTAATTGGAAAAATGAAGTGTGAGAACTCAGCACCAGAAAATAATGCCACAATGTTAGGAAAAATGATCCATCACTCAAATGGAGCAGAACAGACGACATGGACTGCCTCTATATACTATCGGATGATGGTCTAATAAAGCTATTACAGCACAGGACTCTATAAACCCTGTAAAAAACAGGTCTCATGTCCATAAGATATGTATTATTGAATATTGAATGATTTTCAACAGTTGCCCCAGGGACTAATTTCCATGTCTTCATCTAAATTCCATCATAAAACACCATATAATGATACAGCTCTTGTATATATCACATAGAACTACATTTGCACTACTTTTAGAACTTTTTTTGGGTGGATGGTAATTTTACAGTAAGTAGTAAGGGCCACTGGTATTGGCAAAGAAAGTAACTAAAAAAAAAGATGATTTAGAGGGTTTCCCACTAGTAAAATTTACACCCTATCCAGCGGAAAAGTGATACATGATTTATATATGTGGTCTGGCCCCATGGACCTCCATAAGTTACAAGGATGTGGGTTGCTGAGTGTCCTATATCATGGCAAAAGTGGTACAAATGCATGGCCACTGCACCATGGACTTCTATGGAACTGGACCAGATCACTATTTCAATAGTCGCATACAAGTGAATGGAGCAGTGGCCATGCATGCGTACTACCACTCCATTTATATGGGGCATTTAGAGGTCCACATTCTGACTGGAGGTCGCAGAGGTTGGATCCCCTGTGATCAGATACTTCATCTTTCAGCTGTGGATGGGGTATTAAAGGATTTTTCCATCTAGGTTTATTTTATACAGTTTAGATTTCTAACATCAAAGAATTAATATTTTAATTGTGAGTCCTGTTGGTCTGTTCTTTGGCTTCTACTAATGACTTTCAATAAGACAAGTGACTGTTATAGACAAACACTATGACAGCATTTGGCAGTACTGTCAGTCACCGACTGCTTCACTGCAATTGTAAGAAGGAACACTATCGGAGATCCTTCCTCCCAACCATGGTTAGACTGTACAATCAACACTGGGCTAAGAGAAGATCACTCTGCACAGAGAACTAAATGATCCTGAAGTCTTTTTTCCCCTTTGTTATAACTCTTAATATCTTTTTTTTATCTTATATTCTGAGCTTTGTATGTGTTTTTCTTGTACTATTATTGTATTATCTGTTCTACTGTAACACACTGAATTTTGGCATGGTGGGACTATTAAAAGGTTATCTTATCTTATCTGAAGAAATCCCAAAGTACAATAATGACTTGTAAGTGGTGAACCCCAATTTTTTTCTAAAATTTGTAACACAGCTCTCTTATAAACCAGTTCACTCATTTCTAGCCCCAAAATCATGTGGTCACTACTGAGGTCATATATCATGTCTACATGATGTCACTGGAGCAGAAAGAACAGATACCAGTAGGAGACCCAAGAAGCATCAATATAGAAGTAGTAGGGATTGGTAATGTTAACCACCCTGGTTGGACAACTCCTTTAAATAAACTGATGAATTCATGTAAATGGCCAAATCACATCCCATTGACTAAATCAATTGCATTTTTATACCATTGGTTCTGTTGATCCAGAAGAAAGATCCACGTATTCAGATGGGTAACATCAGCAAGTAATATAATACTTAATGATGGGTCAACCAGCCAGGAGAATTGTGTCACTGCCCAGCATTAGCACCAACGTAAACCCCTGGTAATATACAAAATACAAAATGACTGCCCTTCCTGATAGGAAGAACCTATACAGCTAGAGAAATACTGAAGATAACCCACCATCTGTACTGAGAGGGTAAATGTGGGTGGATAGCTTGATCAGAAATGAGTAACCAGATAATCCAGATAGGCTCAAGAGATCAAGGACAAGTTTAAAGCAGATCCTCCCACATTGTCCATGCCACGGCAAGGACAATAGCTGAGGGATGTAGAGAAGAATCAGACAGGCTCTTGGCAGTGCTCATGCAGTTACGTAAAGCATGGTTTGTACTGGCTTATTTCTTTTTTAGAGCTTGCTTGTTCTGACATGTGTTGTCAGGCTACTCAATGAATCTGGCTTCCTTTTGCCAAGTACTATTTCCTTTTTTTAAAATTATGACCTCTTGTTATAGCCAGAACAAAAATATCCCAAGAGTAAGTTTGACGCTGCACCAAAAATTTACTGCTGGCACCTGCTGAGGCCGATTTCTATAAATGCTGCCTGACTGCTTAAAATGATCAGCTGTCTCCTTGATATAACCAGCCAATGTATGAATTCCACATTATTTCAACCCAACGGCAAGTCATGTAATCCTAATTCTAAGAACGTTTCTATCTCCTGATCTCCACTATTATTGTTTTACCTATGGATGATATCAAATAATGTCAGTCATTGCTCAGTTTTATTATTATATAAGCTTTCAGTGTTTCATCAGTATTGTGGATTTGCCTTGTATAACTCTGTAATATGGCAGCCAAAAACATCTAGAAGGCCAAACTATAGATCCCTGTACCTCGAATTCATAAAGGGGAACAGAGGTTTTCTTCATGGTCCAGCCATGTACTGAATGTATTGTTCTTTAGAATTGCTACAAACAGAGGTCCACATTTACTAAGGCTGCTATGCCTAGAACATGGCCAAAAATGTGCCTTAGATTTAACAGATTTACTATAATTTACACCAGAAAACTGGTGTGAATTACACCACAATTCTAGGCCAGTTCCTGGTACATATCTGATATCAGGTGCACCAACATGCACAAAACATACTGATGCCTCTTAGCAATTTTGGTGTGCCTTAGGCTGGTCTTACACGACCGTATTGATTGTACGGTCCGCAAGTTGCTGATCGGCAACATAGACACTGCAGACGCTCGGGTCCTGCCGCACTTGCCCATAGAGTTCTATGGGCGAGTCCGTGCAGTGCCGCAATTCACAGTCTTTGCGGACCTGCTCTATAAATTGTAGACCTTGGGTTCGGCCCTGCACACCACAAAGAAAATATCTGGTGGTGTAAGAGGCTAAACTGAATATAATGTGTCCACAAATGGTCCACAATTGAAAACCCTCAATTGCGGACCATTTGCGGACTTACATTATAATTGTGTAAGACCAGCCTTATGGGATACATTTAGAACGGCACAAGAATTGTCAATCCTAAATTCCCCCCATTGTACTCCATAATGCTCCATAGTATGTTATCATTAGAAGGTCTCATATCACTATACAGGCTCCATACACAAGATTAACTAACTTGTAGTAATGAATACAGAGGATGTGCAGAGCCCCATGTACTCTGTTTGCCACTTTATGGTCCCATGCATGGCACCAAAATACATACATGATGTTGCATTGCTTAAGAGGGATATTCATACTAAGCAAATTTATCACAGAATTTTCTGCAACTAAAAAATAATTCTCTTTCTGCAACAAAGTCGCCAACCTGCCTGGCCAATAACAGGAGAACAAGCTATGGTCGGTAAATGTAAGCCTCAGAGACCTGGCAGGGCCTGTGATTGGCGCCACATTGTGCATCTACAGCATCAGACTCAGTTTTCAAGGCGCAATTTTGACTTCAATCGCATGGCTAGTCAACTATACAGCAAAAGCCATGCTTGACAGCCAAAATGTCTTGTTTGAACTGGCACCAACGTCAGACCTAGCATCTACATACGCAGGTTACCTCGTAAGGATACTATCATCGTAATTAATTGTGGCTTTTCCTAAATCGTTTCTGACAGCATCATTTTTTGTAAGAATTACTATTTCAATTTAACTCTTTAAATGGACCTTTTACATTTTCTGTAACTCGTCCTGGCAGTCTTATTACAGATTTAAGTATAATAATTGAAAATTAAACAGAAGTCGAAAAAAGGCAGAAATAATGTCATGCCAGATGCCCAAACCCAAGAAAGATGAGTTTATATTTCCCTAGATAAACATAAGGGGGGGGAACCTAAAAATGAATGTGACATAAAATAATTCCTAATAATTTGGACTCCGGAGCAGAAGGAATACTTTGCTCTGGAATGTAAGAAAAATAAAGCGCATGTAAATTATTTGATTGCGAGATAATTTGCCAGTTCATCTGCGAGGAGTTTTTCTTGAGATGAAAAGGATTGGAAATACAGGACAGATGTGGAAGAAACCACACTGGAAGCCTGTCACATACTGGCATTTTTAAATGATTTTGGCTCATCCATTAAATAAGGTGCATTTCTCCTGATTTTGGAGAAGGAAACATCAGGGAATATTTAGAGGCCAATTGCTGCCAATTAACTTTGATCAGGAGAAGATGTATTCCGAACCTTTCAGATTCCTTCTCCTGTCTGAAATAACATACATTTCCAAAATCCAGTGAAACAGCATCTTGATGATTAATGCCTGTTGGCAGCCGTGCCACAAGCTTGCTTAACAGTCAGGCTTTAAATAAACAGCTGTCTATATCCTGGTGAAACTGAATGTGGTTTGTGTAAGGCGCTCCAGTGAAAGTAGGGCAGAAAGCAGTTTCCTTAATTAAATGAGCTCGTTGGGGTAATATGCCCATCATTCTGTACCTACAGGCAAGTAAGGAATCCCCAAATGGGTAGAACGAGATCTAAAAAATTTTTTCTAAATTTAATCGTGTTAATTTTTTTTATAACTCAATTACCAACGTCTCAGCACAAATACTGACGTAGAACTTGGCTATGACAGTTTCTCCACTACTAAGATATAGATAGAAAATATTATAAGCACCTCGGAAGTGGATTGAGCTTCTTCAGATTAGTATATCTGTCGGATGTCCATTGGATGGAATCCAATGAATGTCCAGAGTGCTAACCGGTAAAGGAAGCCATTCCCAACAGCCAGGGTCATAGCTATAGGGGATGCAAGGGTAGTAGTTGCTACCTGATCCTGGAGGCTATGGGGGGCAAAGGTTTCATTACAGCTTAATAAGACACTCGTATTATAGATAGTACATGGTAAGTGGGGGCTCAGCTAGAGATTTTGCATCAGGGCCCAGAAACTTCTAGGTATGACTCAGCCATCAGTCTTGGGGCTCTCCCTGTTTCTTAGGACTCAGAGTTGTAGAGTTGTGTGATACGTTACCAATTCTGTTGACAGTATTTGATGTACAGGGGCAAGGCCAATTTACTTGTACTATCAGCTTTGGAGGGGAAGCGATTGTCATTCTGGAGCTTCAATGTATATAGGGAGCTCCTTGGAAAGGGGGTATGCAAGTTAGCTCTGTTCCAAAAGGAAGAAACCACCTAGATAGTACCATTAATTAAAGTTAGCATCATATTCCGCCAGCCAATACCCATCTCTGTACTGCCAATGGAAAGTTGCCTACGGATGGATGTCTTGCTTAGCCAATAACCCTAGTCAAGTGGTAAAGCTTAGCTTTATTTTTTTGGAATGGAGATAATTTGCATATTTTAATACTCTGCCATTGCCCGAATCTACATTATCCTTTTTATTCACAATATAAGTTACTTGCTACAAGATTTGACAAGTATCACAAAAGTTTTGTTTCCATATTTAACATTTCCAACAGTTCAGTCCAGCTTCCACCATAGATGAACCAATTGCTGCTCAAACTGCTCGTAATTTTACTTATCAGACACCTTAAGAAACTATTTCTAGTATCACAATGATATGAGTTCACTAAATAAACTTTATGACATCCATTTTTAAAGATTACATGGCTATATAAATAAACTAAAAAAAACTACCGCCCATCAGCTAACCTTGTACGGCTAACCTTGTCCACCTTACGTAAAGGACCTGAACACAATCTGAAACAACAAGGATTCCATTTTACAGATAAATGTAGACAAATAGCTAGAATAAGTAGTAGTGGTATTATTAATATTTGGATGTTTTTCACGGTATCATGAAATTTCGCTATATCCACACTATTGGTCACAGAAATTACATATAAGTGAAAAAAAATCGATGAAGGTGGACATTTTTGGGCCCCTGCCTTGGGAACCAAGAGACATTGCATACTATACATATATACACACTCATATTATGCTGAAATCCTTTTTTTTTTTTTTATCAGATAATACCAATAAACTGCCAAAAATATATCAATCAATATTTTGTACTTACTTCTAAATCATTGAAGAACAAGTGAGTGTCTGCCAAATTGAAAATCATTTCCTCCATGCGAAGTCCAAGTGACACAGATGTTGGTGGATCCTTTAGGGATAAAAATGAAAGTGATTCTTGAGTTTATGAATTCAATTATTCCGCAGTTATTTTTCAAAGTTATCTTAAAGGAGTCATCCAGGTCTATAAATCGATAGCCTATCCTTATGACAGTATTGATAACTTATCCAGAGGACATGAATATAGCCTTGGAAGGGACGTGACATTCTACATTCCACAGAGGTGGTGGCACATCCCCTTTATTGTTTACCAGATGACTCCTTTAACCCCAGAAGACCTATGCTAAAGCATACATATGAGGACAAGTATGACAAATAAAAAGAGATACATTACTTTCGGATTAAGATTATATTCTGATTTCTATGATTCTGATCCATATGTGGGATATGTCTAGATGTTTCTTTTCCATTGACTGTTGCTGAGATACCTACCGAGACTCAAAATCCTAAATACATAATCTAAACTGGGTATTCCCATTTTATGCAAACTCATATGTTATGTCATAACATTATGATCATGGGGTTCAACCTCTATGTTATATCATCTATTGTTTAATGTGAACCATAGGGAAAAAAGAACTGGAGAGATACATATTATGACAGTCCATTTAAAGGGAAGATGTATTGGGCTCTCCACTCTCCAATAAATGAGGGTCCTGAATGAGTGCTCCTGTATTAACTTAGGGCCCCTTCACACGGCGTAAGCGCTCGGTTCATTCCGAGCCGTAGACGTGAGCGCTTCCAAACACTTTCCATTCACTTCAATGGGAGCGCGCGTAAAGCCGGCTTTACGCGCGCTCCCATTGAAGTGAATGGGAAGTGTTTAGAAGCGCTCGCATGTACGGCTTGGAATGAGCCGAGCGCTTACGCCATGTGAAGGGGCCCTAAGACTTTCTTCTAGACTGGACTGCGCTGCAATCTTTTACAGTGCTACAAAATAATTTTATCTATAGATTTACAGCAACACTCCAGAAAAGTGTGAAACTTGAGGGGTGCAGAGGGTGCAGTTGCACCCAGGCCCAGCTGTCTTAGTGGGCCCATAAGATGTCTCTTCCCAGTATAAGGAGATTAGTACTATATAGTTGGGGTGACCAGAGTACTACAATATTTCCCTACAGTATGTGGGAAAAAGTAAAGAGCTGCAACTTGAAGACTCTTATAACTATAATATATAGATTTTGCATTGGGGCCCAGGAGCTTCATAAGAATTATTGCTAGGACTATATTCACATATTTTAAACTTTAATATCGTGCTAATAAATTATGTCTACTATTATAAAATATAGATGAAAAACTAAAATATGTAATAAAAATATCTAATAAAACAACGGTATACAAGGATTTATAGAAGCACTGATGAAATGTTTTATTATTATTATGGAATGTATTCATATTTAGGCAGTCGATACCATCATAATCAAATTCACTTCATAAGTTACTGATATTCCAAGTAAATCAGTGACCTAAAAAATATCTGTAGAGAATCACTGATGTTATGTGAGTCAGGCCACCCACAAAGACGTAAGGCCTTTTATTTGCGATTAACGTATAACACACTTTATGTTCTCTGAAGAAATTGCCGTATCAACTGGCTCCTTGCTGAGCTAATAAAATAAAACACAGTGTCCAAAGCCGTGGTTTCTAAATATAATGCAGATGTCTGTCTTGTTTTCATTTGTATAACATTTTCATGATTTTATACATGGAACATATGCATTGATCGTTACATATATTTGTTACATTATGTATTTGGCAAAAGGCTTCCGACATATTTAAGAAATACAACTTTTATGATGAGAAAATATTAGTTCGTGTGAATTTGCTTTTTTAAAGACGCTCTTTACATCCAAGTGATAGCACCTTATTGTTAATGAATATATGCTGAAGTCTTGCTGTAAAATATATATATACTCGAGTATAAGCTGAATTTTTCAGCACAGATTTCGTGCTGAAATAGCCCCCCTTGGCTTATACTCGAGTCAAGCAAAAAAAAAAAATATTTATTTTTTTTTGAGGGGGGAGGGGGGTCTATGGCCAGCCACAATATCAATGTATAGAATAGCCCATAAAATAGTGAAAAAAAGAAACTTTAAAATAAAAAAAAAAAAATAAAGTAAATAAAGGTTCTACATCCCTCCTTTCCCTAGAATACATATAAAAGTAGAAAATGACTGTGTGAATACATACACATTAGGTATCCCTGTGTCTGAAAGTACCCGGTCTACTGTATATAGGGTATTTCCAGTGCTCCTGTTCCGTCAGGAAGGGGTTAATGGGAGCACTGCAGATACCCTATATTCAGCCAGGTTGAATTCCAAGTGGGGGAAAAAAAAAACCAGTCCTCAAGCTCAGCGAAGGGGCAGACAGACAACCAAAACACCCCCTCCCCTTTCCCCAGCACCCAAAAACTCCGACCATTTTAATTTTTTAAATTTTCCAGTAGCTGCTGCATTTCCCCCCTTGGCTTATACTCGAGTCAATAAGTTTTCCCAGTTTTTTGTGGTAAAATTAGTGGTCTCGGCTTATATTCGGGTCGGCTTATACTCGAGTATATACGGTAATAGACTGAACCTATAAACATTTTTTTTTGGATAGGTTAAGTTTATTCCTATTTGACTTTTTTACTGTTGCAATTTTTCACTGTTTACATTTTGTCACTAAGGGGGCATTCACACTGAGTAATTTGGCGCTGATTCTGATGTGATAACTCACGTCAGAATCCACACGGAAATAAAGCCTCCCATTGACTTCAATGGATTCCGTTGTCTGCGAGGAACCCATTGAACTCAATGGGAAAAAAGCCTCTCATTGATTTCAGTGGGTTCTGTGCGGAAAACGGAACCCATTGAAGTCAATGGGAGGCTTTATTTATCGCATCAGAATCAGTGCCAAGTTACTCCGTGTGAATGCTCCCTAATATTAATCCTGTTTTAAAATGTGTTACCACCTATTGAACGTAAGATTGGTGGGACCCTTACAAATCTGTAGAATGGGGGGCCTCTCTCCCCATCAGCAGTGGTAGGGAGGAGTTGTATGTTGCATTGCCATGCCTTTCATCTTAATTGGAGGTATAAAAACTACCTACTGATAGGGGTCCCATCCCAGCATTTATGTGGATAGATGATATGTTCATGCGTGCAACAACCCTTTAACCCCCAAATTTTGTTTTTTTGCTTTTTTTTCTTCCCCACATTCCAAGATGATACATTTTATATTTTTTCATTCAGAAAATTGCATTAGGGCTTATTTTTTATGGACAAATTGTACTTCATAATGTCATCTAATATTATGTACAATATACTGGAAAGCTGGGGGAAAAACAAGAATATAAGATAACTAGTATATATACTATTAGGGAACTAGAACCTGGTATGTAAATTCCAGTCAACTAAACTAGTTAGAGATCTCGTAATAAGATATGGCTGATCTGCAGTCTATCAATAACATGGTAATATTTCTATACTTCTGTTAAAATTTAGAATCTTTGCAAAGTGAAATTATTTCAGTTCCAAAAATGTTCGCCAACGGAGAGTAAGAAAAGTTTCGCTGCTTATTTCAAGCATCAATGTTTGTGCACCTGTCTCTATCTATCAGGACTCTGAATGAGTTGTTGGCATAATTTATCTTCCCAAACTAGTCTACAAGCAACAGCTGGCTTAGGACGAGAAGTATGAAAAGAAAATAGCTCAGATTTCATGAAATATGGACAAGAATAAAGGACAGCCTATAGGTGAATTTCTTATCTTTAAAGTGAAAAGCACATAAGTATTGTTAGTATCTATATGAAAAATCTAACCATCTGTAATACAAATCAGTAGCCTATAAGGATCGTAACAAATGACTAAAAACCGTCCCAACATAATAAAATGAAAGTGTTGATAACCATGTTTACTGGGGTTCCTTGGGTGCAGTAAAGGAAATCATTATGAGGATCCATCCGTACAGAACCTTATGTATGTCCACTTTTTATTTCTTTATACTTTTTGTTGACATGACAGATTATCAGTAAGACCTCACGCACACAATAGAGTCCGAGGTTGAATGGCATGGATGGCACATGGATAATGTCTGTGTGCCTTCCTTGTCTCCATGGACCCATTCATTTACTTTAGTGAGCCTAGATCACACAATGGAAAGGGACGGGATAAAATATTGTTGAATTAACCCTTTCTACAAGTGATTAAAGGCAGCTTCATAGACGGTAGTCTTCTTTTGCATTATCATTGTATACATCAAGAGCAAGAAAAAAAATTGGCCATGTTGTTGGTTCACATTCAATCTTTCCACATGGTTCACATTGTTTTTCATTCACTCCATGTCCCTGAATACGTATGACTGGTTTCAACAACTGTAATGCCCAATATGGTCTAAATTGTATATAGCTATGTGGGTAGAAGGACCCTTCAATCATCAACGTACTGCTGTCTAATGTGTATCTCCTACATTGGTCCACCAGACAATCCTCTGATCCTCCTATGGTCCATAGTTGTTGGCCAAATGTTCATTGAACTGGGAGTATTCTCCCTTGACCTCCTCATGAACATGCATGCACAGCATTGCTAAGTGTTCATCTTTATTCAATAAGGGAAAGGATGAAGCCCTGCCAGTTAAAGGCTTAATTTATTCTGTTTCATGATGGGATCTTTTGGGAATTGGCTTCCTATGGCGAGCCCCACACACTGGATTTTTCCTAGTTAGATCAGTTTCAGAACTACAATTTCCATTTTACTCAATTTACAGAGGCTTTTGCCAAGACAACTACATTTAAACAATACAGTTTTCATCCGCTATCATGACGAATGTACTGTCTCCAGGAAATCAAGTACAGAATCCAGGCTTACTTTGTCATGGCAACTACATATATAGCTAGCGACTAAAAATTGCTATCTTTCATCTACTCTGGCTGTAGAACAGTAGCAATTACCTCTAATGTGAAGATTGCTGATGCATTAGGTAAAATAAGTAGTGTCTAATGAGATAAGAAGAGAATCACCTTCCCATCTCCGCCCCCCTTTCACTAAAAGCACACATTATTATTGGTAGGCTAATTGACCTTTTGTGCCATTCATTCCCCAGCCCCGGGCTATTGTTCTTAAAGAAAGAGTATAGAGTCATGTCCTCTCTGAAATGTGTAGGCCTTGCCTCATACAAATGAGCTCTAACATCTAAATTACTAGCTTTTATCAAACATACTCCGGCTTTAATATACGATCCCTGTCTTCATTATAGGAAAATTGCAGGTCAAAAAACTCCCCCCTAGGTTTGTTCAAGCTTTTCGACTACAATTACTCTGTAAATACTACTTGAGAAGACCAACATTGATAAATGGTGATTTGCCAAGGTATAAGCACTCACATATTTCTACAATTTATCAACGTGAATTTTATAGTTATTAATGATGGTGGAAACAATTTGCCAAGTTCCAATCAGAATCAGAAATTTTCAAAAAATTGGAGAATAGAATTTTTTTTAAGGATTAATTTTCTACTTGTAATCTGCGGTTACTAATTTTTAATGGGGATTAAATATACAAGGAGTAAATATATAACCAACATGGAGTTCAACATAGTTAAAGATTTTTTGACCGTTACATCAGACTGTTACATTAGGTTCCAAATGAAACCTAAGAACTAGGAAACAATTTATTGAAATACGTTTTGCTCAGATGATGGTGAAATAAAGTCTACAATTGTTATACTGATCCAGAAAGATTGATCAAGCAGTATTTCATTGGTAAAATCCAAACATTTTAGTAACATACATTATGATAATTTTAAACAACCATTAAATAGATTGGATTCTTAGTCATTTTCAACTCAAAAAAGTTTCTATATGAGGAATCAGCCAAATAGGACCAATGTTAAAATAATAACATAGTAGATGAGGTTGGATGAAGTCAAAGGTCCATTATGTCCAGCCTATAATGCTACAGTGATGATCCAGAGGAAGACCAAAAAAAACAAACAATGAGGCACATGCCAATTGACCTGTGTCAGGGCAAAAACTCCTGACTTCAACTTTGGCAATCGGTATAAATCCCTGGATCATCTTATCTTTACCAAAAATTTAATTCCTGTAACTCTATTATTCAAAAAAATTGCTACCTCGCCATTCCCTTGCAACTCCTGTTCTGATGCTTACTGAGTCCCCTGCTGGACTTTCTTCTTGAACTTATCTCAACTTATAGGAAATGACAGCTCAACCAGTTAGTGGTCACAATGGTGACCCACCACACCCAGTGAATGGCGGAACAGTTACTTCCCGTGTGTGCCTGGAGTCCCAGAAAGTGTCATAACACAAGTGGTGGAGCTTATGAGGCGAGTGTCAATTCTGCTTTTATCTATTTATTTAATACATGCCAGACAAGCCCTTCAATAACACAAATTGTCTTACTTCATACTTATCTATGGAAATTTCAGTATGGTGGCCAATGGCACCATTTAGCCTTCGACTTAAGTTGGACATATATGATACAATAGTTATTCAACTGACAGCTGTCTCCTCCAACTTCACTGTAAACATGAACTCTCAGTTATGTGAACATATTTATGACAGCAGCTTATCTTCCATGGGAACATAGGATGGGCACAAGATGCCTAAACTCTCTTTACCCAACATCGGCCTTAATAGGGAAGCTCTCACACAGTCTAAATCATGACCAAAATAAATTATTGGGTCTAACTAGTATAGTCTGAGGGCGTGTTCACATCTGCGCCCCGGTCTTCGCTTTCAGTTTTGCGTCTTCTGCCGACAGGAGATGGAAACCTGCAGACCGTATGCGCCCGTGAGCTTTTTGTGGTGTCCACGACAAAACCATTTTTTTTTTTAACCGTACACAAAGTCCTGCATGTCCAACTTTGTGTCCGGTTAAAAAAAGAAAAACGGTTTTGTCGCGGAGACCATAAAACGCTCACGGGCGGACACTTTGCAAACCCAGTCTAATGAATGGGTTTGAATAATGACTGCCGGTTTCCGTCTCCTGTCCAGTTTCTTGGGCAGAAGATGGAAACTGAAAGTGGAGACCAGGGTGCAGATGTGACCCCGCCCTTACATGTATGGTTAGTTTTTGTAGCGCTAAAGTTTCATATCAAATTTGTGCACTGCCTGCAATATTAATACATGTGTATCAAAGATGCATGAAAATATCTTTAAAAAAAACTGAATGCTCTGTACAATACATACATGAAACTCAATGAGCTACAGCTGTTAGGACACACAAAGTATGCGACTAGCCTTCCCTTCAATCTAAATACCAGAATGAAAAAAATCTGCGGTCTTACTCACCCTTCCATATCTATTTGCATAGGATCCCGTCAATAAGGAATGGAAGACAATGATCGTCTCATCCAAATCCCAAATAAATACTCTCTGAAAAATAAACAGAAAATTCAGAAATGTTAAAAAAAGAGAAAAACATTGTATGTAATTGATGCGCAATAATTATATTTTATAATAAATAATATTAATAATAAAATATAATACTACTACTAATAATAATAATATAATAATCATAATAATAATAATAATAATAATAATATTAATTTAAAAATAATAATAATTATATTAAGAGTTAATAGAATTTCTCCCAATCTTTGTACACTTTCATCCTGCTCCTCAAAAACAGTAATAATAAAAATTAGAAAAAAAATTAAGTAGTATTTTTCGAGTGCCAACATCCATATTCTGCATACTCTTATACAAATAGTGAGTTCATTGATTTTGAACTGAATGAAAACTGTCAGTAAAAATTAAATAAAAAGAAAAAAATTGCAAAACATTAGCAGTGTAAATTTTCGAAGGAACCACCAATGTGACTAATGTTTAATGGATCCTACTGGGAAAATAATTATTTGTATTGGACTCAGGTTACTGTATTACATACTTCAAGGTCAGAGTCTGGAGGTGGGGAAGGGTTATTGTTTCTTCGACCTCGTCCACGAGATTTTCCATCTGACGCCCGCCGTAATCGCTCAGAATCTGAATCTTTAATAGGTGTGGATGGACTATGGATGATGCTGTATTCTGTTAAAAACAGGAATGAGACAATAATTTTATTTACATGACATAAATTTTAATGAAAAATTACATTTTACCCAGGCATAAAAATTGAAGTATAAGAACATATCAGGCTATGAAGACATTTGGAGGATATATCAGCACCATGTCCACGCTAGATAGTGAACGTAGGCGACAAACACAGTGAATAAGTCTTGGTCTGACTTTAAGGCCTGACAGCTCCCAATGTCAATAATAGCTCTACTACTGACTTCTAATCTCTGCTGGTATGTGCTCCTAAGGCTCCCTGAAAAATCAGTCTGGTCTTTAAAATAGTCTGTCTCCTAAATGTTATGCAACTTTGTCAGTATTAATAATGTGGAATTTTGCAGTGAGGACGGAGAATGCCAGGCTTCCTGTTGTCGTCAGATGATTGCCTCTGAATATTCATGAGAGGCACAGTAAGCTTTTCCCCCCTCGCTGCAAAGTTCAGACGATCACATTACAGGAGTGAAGAACGGAGGATTGCCAAAACCCTTTACTAATACAAAGGAAGGCAGACATAGGAGAGTTATCAGAAAAGTAAAAATTACAGAAATGTAAGCCATAGCCAACTGGACTTCCAAATATACGATGCATGTCATAGGAAAATAAATTATACTGACCTACTCCCTACTCTAAGATCAGGTCCACAATATCAGATCAGTGTGGGTACAGTACTGGGCACCTCCACTGTTCAGCTGTTCTCAGCAGCGGATACACAGACAATAGAGCAGGAAGCAGACAGCTCCATTTCTTGTGTAGTGGCTGGATTGAGTTACTGCAGCTTAGCTCCCAGATCAAGTGAACAGAAGCTGATTTACAGTAACATGGTCAAGTCATAAATTCCCAGTTACCAACACTGCACATCTGGCTTCTACAATAAAACGCTTGAGCAGTAAATACACCATGAATTGCTGATGCAAAATAGAGAGCAACATAATATCTAGGAATTAAAATATCACAGTACATTTTATAAGACTTTAAAAGTTAGTAAACCTCTTCATAGCGTTATCACCAAGTCTGATTCTGCCTGGTTTTTGATGCTTTTCTGTCATTGTTGCTATATACATATCTCTCCGTACAAGTATCCAACGTGCTCATGGCAAGATCTTCCCCATAGCAGTATATTCTCATGGCCATGGTGGTATATAGTTTATCTATATCTACTGTATTGAGGCTGCACATATGCTACTTGTACCCTATGTAGATTCTATATAAATATTGTATAAGTGCTGCTCTATATGTAATAATCCGAGGAAGTCACAAAGTACCATACATACATACAAATATGACATCCATGCATTTCATGAATATTCATCAATATGAAACTATGAATATATATTCTTATCCAGGAATTTTAAAAACATCTGATCATTGGGCCAGGGGGTACCAAGAACCCCAAAAAGTTCAGAGCTACTTGCAATGCTCATACTATAAAATGTATTCAGCTAGGAACTATAACCTCAGCTCAGATCCCATTGACTTCCATTGTACAGGGACCAGAGCTGTCTGCTTCTAAGTCTGTGCAATGTGTAGTATCATAATCGTTCCAAACATCTGATCCGGGCGGGGACTTCCTAATCGATCTTACCGATAGGCCATCAATAATAAAAAAAAAACTCCTGGAAACCTCTTTAGTAAATATTGTAGAATAAAATAGAGACACTCTTTTGCACTGTTATTCCTTGATAGTAGATATCAGGATAAATAAGGACCAGGCTGTTTGTTTAACTTGTCCTATCCTTTTGTTGTCAAGGTAGATATGGCCTGGTTCACATCTGCGTTCAGTATTCCATTTGACCCCCCGAATGGAAAACCGAATGCAGTGACAAGTGGTGAGCTTATGAAAGCACATGGACCCCATAGACTATAATGGGGTCCGTGTGTTTTCCGCATGGTGTCTGCACAGAACATGCGGAGACAAAAGTACTTCACAAACTACTTTCCTCTCCGCATGACTTGTGCATTCACCGCGCGGAAAACATACGGGTCCCTTTATAGCCTATGGGGTCCGTGTGCATTCATTGCTCACCGCTTGCCAATGCGTTAGGTATACCCTTCAGGGGGTCCCCAAGCGGACTCCCCAAATGTAATACCGAACACAGATGTGATCCAGGCCTAAGGAAGACATTATTTTTCTTTTTGGCCATCTCAGACACAATCATGCCAAGTCATAAGGTTACCCATGATACACTATGTTTAGCAATGCCCTCGTTTTCAATGCTAAAATACAATTTTTTTTGCTCCAATCACTATATCTAATTGGTAATGATCATTGGATCCATCACAATGACATCTGTTTATTATCTGATCAGCATAAACATTCCCAAGCAAAAAAACCTAATAAAAAATGAGAAACCTAACTTCCACCACACAGTGCATTTGGATGACATCACTAATGGATGTACACAACCCCTGGATCAAACTGGAACTAAATATGCCCATCAGATTAGAGAAGAATAAACACATGTGTCATATATCTCTCACAGTTATTCTCTTGTATATCCACCTGTGGCTCACATGTTATATAAAATAACCTTTGAGCAGTGTTTTCTCTCCAGACATGGAAAGTGGCCTCCTCTACTAACATACGTTTTACTTTAAGACCTTGCAAAACGGAATGAGAAAACTTTCAACCCACGAGAGTCTCATTCCCAGACTACCTCCTTACTACTTATAAAGGAATGTACGTTTTTCACAGCCAACTGGACCACAAACATGTACCGTCCTGTGCAGAGACTGCTACAAACAGCGCTCACAAGGAATGAGAACTCTGAACTGACTTTCTTCAAATTCAATTGATACAAAGATTTCATATATTCTAGAACTAAAGATAGAATTACCCAGAATCCCATGCACTTTGCTGGTACTGGTACATAGCATTTTTTGCAACGTGGAACTTCAGCCTTAAGTATTATAAATGATCATATACAGAAGGACAATTATTGATAATTATGTTCTTAATCGATAGCAGATGTTTGTCCGTTCAAGAATATGAAGGAAACAACAAATCACAAGAAAAACGGGATTCATTCTAGAACTGCTATGACCCAATGTTGGACAGATGACATCAGTTCACCTCAAAATGACCCAACCTTTTCCTCAAAGAAAAAATAGGGAACCTTTCTTAGCATCTGATATACGCACAACATCGGTGACCTAAGACCAGCCCTTGCTGGGATTATTTGGGCAACAACTTTTTAATGTTCTTTCTAACCTACAGGATAACCGGATCAGCTGAGAGTGAAAGTGAATAACGTACATTATCTTAATGTAATGGCACATCAGGCCTTAAAGTTGAAATGTTGGGCACAGAAAACGGAGATATGGAAGGGTCAAAGAAACTTGTCGATGTTGTGACAGCTAGATCACCAAAAGTGCCTACAATGAACATTTGAACATCAGTATTTGATCACAGAATAATAGAAGAAAACGGCTTGAATAAGCATATTTTCTTTTAAATAATGTACGGCGTTGGAGGAAGGGAGAGCACCAGGATGCACAAGGTGAAGGAAGGATGTTTTACTAGGAAACTTTGAGTTCTGGCATTGATGTGGCTATTACTGTGATATATACCACCTAGCTAAATATTGCCACAGTCCAAGTACACTCCGTCATAGCCACAGTATTTCTTGATGGCGATAGTCTCTTTCAGTGGATAATAGGCTCTGTCTCAATGCAAAATTGTTCATGTATGGTTTAAGACCCAAGACAAAGAGTTCATAATCGTTTACTGAGCCTTGCAACTGACGGGGCTTAAAGGGAGCCTGTCACCACAGGTGATTGGTGGGGGTGCTGGGTGTCTGATATTGTTGACTTATCCATAGGACAAGTCAGCAATATTTTTGGCCTGATAATCCCCTTTAAAGGGAGTCTGTCATAGGGTGAAATATATTAAACCAGAAACACAGATTAGGTCAGGCTCATCTGAATGTAACATCTTTTTGTCTGTGAAAATTCATGCCTCTGTGGCTGAGATATTAATTTATTTCACAATGATGGCTGCTCAGTTGCTCCACACTGCTCTAATGTACTCTCCTTCCTACTTCCTTCGTTGTGTGACAGGACCAGGGAGCTGTACTGAAAACTTGCCTGGCCCTGTGTTCTTGTGTTCCCACTTCTCTTTTGCATATTGTGAAATTTGGGGAACATGGGGAATACATTACATTCAGGTGAGCTGGGCCTATCTAACTGCATTGCTGATTTAATATACGTCACCCCGGTGATAGTCTTTCAAAGGGGATTTACAAGCCTAAAATATTGATGACCTATCCTAAGGAATAAGTCAACAATATCAGATTGGCATGAGTCTAACACTACAACTGTTACACAGAAAATGGAGCAGGAAGCAGACAGTCCTGTTTTCTGTGTAGTGGCTGAACGTCAGCTTAGATCCATTTAAGTGAATGGGAGCTGCTATGCAATAAAATTATCTAGCCACTACACATAGATCAGAGCTGTCTGCTTCTTGCTCCATTCTCTGACAACAGTCGATCAGTGGAGGTGCCCAGTGTCAGGCTCCTACCAGTCTGATATTGATGACCTATCTTTTTAGCTTAGAAAACACTAAGGCCCCACACTGCGGAAATGCAGTTTTTTCTTTTGTTGCATATTTTGCTGCAGTTTTTTGAGTCAAAGCCAGGAGTGGAATGAACATCTGCAACAAAAAAAGCTGCATTTTTGCAATGTGGGGCCTCAGCCATAGGCTAAAGTCCCACATTAAAGAAACACAGCTTTTTTTGTTGCAAATTTTGCTCCAATTTTTGAGCCAAAGCCAAGAATGTCTACACGACAAATGGGAGATATATAGGAAGTTCTCCCTTCTGCTCAATCCACTCTTGAATTTGGCTCAAAAAACCCCAGCAAAATCTGCAACAAAATCTGTGTTTCCGCAACGTGGGGCTGCAACTTTAAAGTATCTGCTACTAATGTATTGATGCAAGATACTAACGAACACCTTCAAAGGTCTCGTGGAGCCCAAGCCCCGATAGGTCACATTGGCTTTAGATGAATGAATGGAACCTACAATATTAGATGTTATGGCTTCTTGGCATATACTGTATCTGTTAAGAAAACATTAGTACAGTGTGTGGTCAACTTTGTTCTGCACCTAACAAGCAGATATATCCCTAATGATTCATAATGGCTTGGATTACTAATAAAGTGTTTTATCTCTTTTCCAAATTTCCAATTTCCATATAAAAAGTAAATTTATTTGCGAAGGAACCGTTTTAATGAACACCAGATTGTGACTAAGGCGCAATTACGGAATCTGATTATTGAGGGAGATCGTATTTTGCACATCTTTAAAAACGAAGGCAGCCCTATCATCACACAGAAGAATGTTGTTTGCTTTGTATGGAACACAACATTGCGAGACTAGAATAAATATCTGAGGTTCACCAATCAGTGGAAAAAGTAACCGACCCGCTAGAATTTGATGAAAAATGTTATAAACATAGAAGACGGTCAGCTCTCTGATCACTATAGTTTTTATGAGAACAAATGGAAATTTACAGTAGACGTCATGATTCTCTAAAACAAATATTGCTGTTATTATTTTATACGACTACATCGGGGAGTTGACTTTTCACAGATCCTATGATACAAAGTCGTAGTCTTCCTTTAGAAAAGTGTGTCAGTGAATAAGTATAGAACGACAATAAAAGACAAAATCCTGTCTGTCCTACACATGTGGTCACTTTTATAAGGAAAGAGAGATCTCCAACACCTACCATTACCTAAAAGAGCAAACAAAGACTTAGTTTCTCCCCTGCTGTGTTTGGAATCACACGGCATATAATATACTTACCACTAGCTCCTAAGAAAGAGCTAAGCCAGCTTTCAAGACTCCCTGCTATAAGGAATAACTGAGTTACAAGTGGCAGCCAGCATGGTGTCGGGAACATAAAACCAGGACCCAGTCAGCTGTTCCTCGTGACTTGGAGCCGGGTGTTAACCTCCTTTTACAAGCTCTGTTTCCTGATAAAACGACCAATCTGGGCACCAAAACCCAGTACACTTGTGTCTTAATAGCAGCTCTGCAGCTGCGCTCACATTTACAAGTAGAATGAACACAGATCCCTGCTGAGTACCAACACATAGTATTCATAGACTATACCTGCTAGCCAACCTAAGCATCAGATGGAACCTTTCCGTTCCATTAAGGACTGGAATCTGAAGCCATATTTTTGTAAGAGACCCAAAGACTATCATAAACTAAACAATGGCTGGATGTTCTATCTGATACATGCAGAAAGTCAACCACAAGCATTATTAATAGTTAATGGTCTGCATACAATATTACACCAATATAAGCCATGTTACTCAGCGTTCAGAATCATAAAGACTATGATAATATGATCAATCTTATAAAATTGCTATTATTGAACAACTCTTGCAAAAAAACCAAAAAAACAATTAGGTCAATTTATTGTTGCTTACAAGAATTCTGATGACTTTTCCCCTATTTTGCACCATTAGGCTAAGGACCCACGGGCCGGAAACGCCGCGCTTAAGCGCTGCAGGAACAACCGCAGTGGGAACACATTGTAGTTCTTCCCGCAGCGCTTTGAATAGAAAGTTCACCCAGTTTTCCTCCACGGACTTTCTGTTACAATTATATCTACGGGGAAGCCGCCAGCGTTTCTGTAGATATAATTGACATGCTGCAATTTTCAAAACCGCGACGGTTTTCGAAACCGCAGTGTGTCCGTGCTGCAATTTTTTACGCAAAATGGGCATGGGATTTGCATGAATCCAATTTGCTTTGCAAGTATTGTAAAATGACGCGATTTTCCCGTTTGGCCCCTGCGTAAGGCTAAGGCCCCACAATGCAGAAACGCAGCTTCTTTTGTTGCAGATTTTGTTGCAGTTTTTTTAGCCAAAGTCAAGAATGGCTACAAAAGGAATGGGACATATATACGAAGCTCTAATGGATCTACCTTTTGCTGAATCCAGTCCTGGAAAAAAATGCAACAAAATCTGCAACAAAAAGGCTCCGTTTCCGCAACATGAGGCCTCAGTCTTACTCTTGTGTGCATGGCTTAGATGGTGCATAGGTTTACACCCAATTCTCTTTATGTGAATTTTTAAAAATTCACATTTTTGCATAAGCAAATTCCACTCCTATCTAAACTTTAAAAATGCTCCTACAGAATTTGCAACAAATTTTTGAACAATCGTGAGACAAGTAGTAAGTAGTATTTACAGTAGTAAATAAAAAGTCCAAAAAGTGGTATAAAAAATTATTTATGATAAATCAGCCCCAATATCATCCTAGAGGGAAAAGGGACAACATGAAGCACACAGCCAGGAACACCAGGCATTACTAAAACAATCAAAATCATGAAGAGTCGAAGACACAATTGAGGACAATTGAGCAGATTTATTAATCAAATTGATCCAAAAACGAAGATGCTTTTTGAGTCTCACTAGAACCTTTGTGGCTTATGTATTTGTAAAAGGCACCAAAGATAGATGTAAAAGCAGCCAACCTTAGAGCTGGTGTAGGTAAGAAATACAGTGTCCAAGTTGTTGCAAGGTACACCAGATTTATCACACAACGTGAGCTGCTGACGTTGGTGTATCTTCAGAATTTCTTGTATAAATATATACTGTGTAAATTTTAGACAGAATTTGTTAATTTACCCAAACACTAAACTAAAAAGATCACCACCAGAGCTTGAAACCAGCTTCACCATAGCACACTGAACATGCAGGCAGAATGTTTTTGAGCAGGAGTTGCCTAGCAAACAAATGTATATTATTGAGAAAAGATTTAGGAGAATATCAAATTGCTTGACAAACCCTCATTCTAGTCTATGGAGTCCAGTGGGCGGTTCTACTCAGCCAACCTACACTGAATGAGTGTACATACATAGACAGCTGTCAGTCACTAAGTAGGACCGCCCAGTGGACTCCTTAAGTTGAGAATTAGCATAAGTTTAGATCAATGAATTCAAAGTTCTACTGAATCTTTCACAGCTCCTCTTGCTCTATAACAGGGGTCAGCAACCTTCGGCACTCCAAATGCTGCTGTGAAACTACAACTCCCAACATGCTCCATTCACTTCCATGGGAGTTCCAAGAACAGCAGAGCAAGTATACATGCTGGGAGTTGTAGTATGACAAGAGCTGGAGTGCCAAATGTTGCTTACCCCAGCTCTATAATATGCACTCTGCAGAATTCACTGAATTTTCAATGTGACAGGTTCCCTTTAAATACACTTAAAACATAGATGCCATTCAAATAAGTGTAAGCAGAGTCTGTCAGCAGTACACTTGTCTAACTTTCCAACTATACCACTGTTACTCAGCTTTGGAGCCCCATTTTTATGTAAACTGAAATTTTATACACATGCAAATGAAGGGACAAGTGCTTTGGAGGCATGTCTTAGCTTTCCTGGACTTCGGTTTCAGGGCTATTTGTAAAGTTTAGAATCACCTCTACAAGGCACAGGGATTAGGCTTATAACCATTTACTGCTGACAGACTCCCTTTAATAGATAGACACATCTAGGCACACAGATAACAGAAATCCATTAAAAATAGATCAAAATGACCACAACCCTGTGATAAATGGCAGAATAATTACCTGTGGAGGGATCTGTGACTGCCTGACTCGTGACACCAGATGGCGGTTCTTGCAGCTGGTATGTTGCAGTAGTCGAGGGAATAGTGGGGCTTGTGTTGCTACTTGTCATGTAATGTGATGGATATGGAGAACTGTTGTAATACTGTGCATATTGACCTTGGCCAAAGTTGGGATAAGATGGATATTCCTAAGAGACAAAACAAGTAACCGAGTCAGGGTTTGTTGAACATGTTGCTACTTCAGAGAAAATATTTCAAGTCCAAACATATGTTTATGATATTTCCCACATGGAAGGTATTGACCGGCTTGTTGGCACATGGTAACAGATAAGTGTATGGGACTGAAAGACGTTATGTGTGCCACAAATGTATCTATTTAACATGGCTTGATATACAAATGCAACACAAATGCACTGTATGTGGGGTGGCCAAACACATGGTACCTCTCCGCCACATTATAAGAACATTACTGCAACACATCTGTCAGCGATAGAATTAAGGCTGGATTTATAGCACAGCATGGAGAAACACTTGGAGGTTGGAAGGACAACGTCACGGCCTAGGAGTTATTAAGGTATGAACACACAAGAAAAGGGAATAGGGGAAAAAGAGGCTTGTTGTGTACAAGAGAAATATCCTTTCTTCTCCAACATTTACCTGCTGGGAGCTATTAAATCCTGTTGAATTTGTGAGGGAATTGCTTCCTGCATAGATTACTGATGCTGTGGTGAAACTGCTCCCTGAAATGAAAGGAGAAAATGCTTCAAATTACTGAAATGTGTATACATGCGGACCTCCCAGACTGCGGCATCAATAGGCTCCATGTGTCGGCAGGAACAACAGGTTTGCTCCATTCCTGACATAGACAAGTAGGGGGGAAATCCCGATGACCGAATTAATATGGACAGAAAACCCATTTTATATGATGCAATTTCATTGATGAAACACAGAGACGCCCAATGGTTGTGAAGGACTATGTTGAATTTATATATATATATATATATATATATATATATATATATATATATATATATTGCAACAAATGAACAGCACAAAAAAGGTTAGGATTCATTGCATTCCATACATATATATATATATATATATACTGTATATATATATATATATATATATATATATATATATAATATTTATACACTAGTTAGATATATATCAGTTACACACACATACACACAGACATAAGACATATATATATATATATATATATATATATATATATATATATACACACACATGACATAATTTCATTATGTAACTATAGAACATATGTCACAATTATTAGAAGCTTCACTGTTTGCACATATGCCGGACAGGCCCGTATTACATTTGGCTCCGTCTCCCTTGTATCCTCTAGCTGTAAATTCTGTAGAATCCACTGGCTTTACATTAGAATGCATGGAATGTCAAATGGTTACAAATAGACTGTAGCTGTTTGCAGACTCGCATATTTGTTTCTGATTGGTCAATGATTCCCATAACCTATGTATACCAAAAGCCATTAACGCCATCCTATCTGAAGAATGATATAATGATATAGCCTTAACATACCCATGTAATAACATTGCCTTATTTCCCCAGATTACATCATAGTATAATTATAGGTATATACTGACTCAGAATGAGTTATAAGAAATAATGCCACTTGCATTCCAACACTGCCTGGGTTCCCCATTGGTCTCTAAACACACACAAAATTATTACTCGGCGGATCACTGGCTTTAGTCCTTGATGGGCTCAGTGTGTTTTCTGTGTGTCTAGTGGGACCAGGGAGTAGAGATCAGTGGGCATACAGGGAGCATCAAAACAAGATTATCATTATTATTAATTATTATTATTATTATTATTATTATTATTACTATTTTTACTATTATAGTGCTGAGAACCAGTGCTTCTTTTTTAACCCATTCTTTTCATTAAAAATATCAAATTGTATCTGCTATCTCTATCAAAGACATAAACACAGACACAGCTCATGGACAATCTATGGGTATTCTTTGACAACCTCTTAATCTTACTTTTGGATTCCTATGATAACTCTTCACTACCCTAAACCAACTATAATCTATGACTTCGATTCCCACTTCAAAGATGCTGTACATTGATAGCTATAAAGTATGCACATACAAATCCACAGACTGCTAGGGAGCCTGTCATGTCTATCATGTAGTCTGATCTGCAAGCGGCAGGGTATCAATAGAAGGTGATCAGATTGATATATTGTTTTGTGTACTGAAAACATTCAGTATAATTTACATTCATTACGTTGCTGCTTATTCTTGGCTTAGGAGTCCAGTGGGCGGTGTCATCAGTGACAGACAGCCTTTGTTGTATGAGTGTGTATACAATGATAGCTGTCAGTGAGTAGACCCAAATCTCAGAATAGGCAGGTATTATTATACAAGTAAGTAAGTTCAGTTATGCTGAATATCATCTCTCAAAATACCCCTATACCTGTATGCAGACATTAGTATTAGCCCAGAGTTGCTACATATTACTGGCAGAAAACTGGAGCAAAGCTATTAATAAATTCCCTCCAAAGTTCTTAGAGCCAGAACTATATACTATCCTCAGCACACGGCATTGTCATATCAACTACAGTATTTGGGTACACCCCGTAGGTATATGTAGTATCCTTAGCAAAATATTCACATAAATAAATAAATATATATATATATATATATATATATATATATATATATATATATATATAGGGATTCATTACAATTTAGATGCCTGATCCACCACCCATTACAGTTATCCTTATTCATATTCATTACAACTGAATATACATATAAATGAGGAAATAAAGCATGTTGAACACCAACCACAAAACTCACAGACAATAACTTCATAATATCTTTATCTTTTCAACCTGCTATGGCTTATGTCAAATAATTAGTACTGTAAAAAGTTACAAAAACACAAAAACTTCCAAGCTATGAAACTTTATTAAACTTGACATAACAAGCTGATATGGTGCAGAACTGTCATAATATAGTAGACATAAGTAAATGATTAAATAACCGTGAAAATATATATTATATGAGGGGGCCACACGGTGGCTAAGTGGTTAGCACTGCAGCCTTGCAGTGCTGGAGTCCTGGTGCTCAAATCCCACCAAGGGCAAAAAACCATCTGCAAGGAGTTTGTATGTTCTCCCCGTGTTTGCATGGATTTCCATCCCATATTCCAAAAAAAGACATACTGATAGTGAAAAATGTACATTGTGAGCTCTATGTGGGGCTCACAATCTACAAAAAAAAAAAAGAAAAAATATATATATATATATATATATATTATATGTAACATAAATAAATATAAATGAATTAAATTGTGTTAAAAAAACGAAAACTAAGCTAGTGATTCTCTCTTATGCATACATTTTATATTATTTGTAAGCATTAACAAACATACACATATATATATATGTGTGTGTGTGTGTGTGTGTGTGTGTGTGTATGTATTTATATAGTATATTTCTGTAATAAGCTAAAATACCACATAACAAACTGCCGGACTCTTCTAACTTTGATGTTATGCTGTTTGTAAGATACACAGAAGGGCATGTGTGTTCCTAACAAACCTTTTGGTACTGTTATAAAAAAAACAAAGTACTCATAAAACCATCCACTTGGGTTCTGGGAACGCCTGAATGTTTTGGGTCTTGTGTTTGGATGGTTACACCATAAGTCTTAGTTTGAGACTTGGAACAGAAGTTCATTTGCTTCCTATAATCAGCCTTCTTGCCATGGGCTATGTCTATCATCAGTGTACAATATACGAGGCAGAAGTTAGTGCCGTCCTCTGGGGAAAGCTCTATGAAGGCCAGATGGGCTCTTTAATCCCAGATCTTTTCCCTTTTTACATTTGCTGCTGTTCAGACATCATTTGCACTGTTTTTAAAATGTCTCTCTCGGTTCCTGGCCATTAGACACAAACATAAAGTACTTTCCCGAAAATCTGTTTTCATTATAGACCTTACAGAGAACAGTTGGCCTTTACAATGACTGCCTAAATCGCAAAATCACATTTTTGTGAGAAAACACTTTCTCGAAATAACTAATAATAATTAAAAAGCACTTTTATTAAGTTACATTGTACATGAATGTAGGTGCGTGTCTGTATTATTTAATCTTCATTTTACATCTTATATTTTAGCAATATTCATATATATGTTTTTTTTATTCTTCTCCTATCCAAAAAAATAAACTATGTATGAACCCCAAAGCAAGAAAATAAAACCCATAGGAACAAATTATAAAATGTAAAAAAAAAAAAAAGAAGTTACAATTATTTGAATTATTTAATTGATAATTAATAATTCATGTTAATTAATGTAACACCTATTTAACATTGCTGCAGAAAAGAACATTTTCAAAAATGATCTATGCTATAGAAGACGCTGAAGGGCACCTTAACAAATGGCATCAATTGTTTGGATTTCAACCATCTGTAAAGCAGATCAAGCAGAGTGGCCTCACTTAAGGGACTTTGTATCAGATGGTCAGTCCGCTGCACTGTGGTTACTCAGCCAACAGTTCAAAGGTACAGAGACCTCAGCAGATTCTGACATGTCCAGGATCAATATGCATTAGGACAGAGAGACAGAAGTGTTATTTCTAGAACATCAAAGCTGAGCAGAATCCACAGGCCGAACATTCTAAAAAAGATGCTATGAAGTGTTGTAAGAGACAATGTAGACATTATGGACAACAATGTTGTATACAAAAGCCACATGATAGTAAAATAAATGAAGGAAGATCCCCTACCTTGCATTTGGTAACTGTATGGTGCCTGGCCTGGCTGAGGAGCGCTGAAACTGGAACCATAGCTCTGAAATCCTGTTTGTCCCGGGGATTGAGATTGCGGTAATCCTCCTTCCGTCTTGATGCCTGCCCACAATGCACCTAAACCAGTTAGTGACATCAGATGTGTGTGTCCAAATGTAGTTAAAGAAGGCTTAATCTGCGCGCGCATGCTACACATTATTAGCATAGGATGAAAGCAAAAGTAATTAAAAATAAAGAATAACACAAAGAGGTGTATCCCTGGACCCAGTACAGGTGGTGGGTGACAGAATGATACTCTCCGGGGTGAGTTCCATTCTGGAGAACAACTCCCACCCCATGTATGAGACCATGATAGCACTGGGCAGTACTGTCAGTGACCGACTGCTTCACCCCAAGTGTGAGAAGTAGCGCTATCAAAGATCCTTCCTTCCAACCGCGGTCAGGCTGTATAATCTACATCAGTCTAAGGAAAGATCAGACCACACAGAGAACTAAGTGATCCTGGAGTCTTGTTTTCTTCTTAGTTGCTAGGACTCCTAGTATCTTTTTCTATCTGCTATGAGCTTGTATGTGTTCTTTCTTGAAATATATTACTGTATTATCCATGCTGCAGTAACACACTGAATTTCCCCCTTGGTGGGACTATTAAAGGATTATCTTATCTTATCTCACATATGTACAAATACCATTCCTGCTCGGTGTAGGGCAGGTAAAGCATTTTATCATTCTTGTACGGTGCTATAACTTGGTACAGGTATTTTAACTGCTTTGTAAAAGATTTTTAATCAGTAAGCATGACAAGGCTTGTTGTGTTTTGGGGAGCCTATAATAAGGGTTTAGGGAACCACGTGGTTCCAGTGAAATCTTGGGTCATCTTCCCTTGTGGAAAATAATACAACCTGCTTAGGTCTACCAAGAAGAGATAGGTAACCAGGAACTCCCCGCAGATACAAGGGCCACCTCCATGGTTAAAATGTCCTTGAGTGACATATAATAACTCAATGTAAGTGCAGGTAGAGAAGAAGTTATGAAGGACATGATGGTCCATCGGCTGCTGAGCTTCAGTATCGGAAGTAAAGTATGTAAATAACCCTTGAGACATCTCACATACATCGTAAATGTAGAAACTCTATTCAGCCCGATGTGGAGACAGAACCTTAAACTATCATAAATATATTTGAGAATCAGGTCATGTCGATCAGCCCTAAGACCCAGAGAATCTCTTGTAAAGTGTGTTGGGAAATGTAACTACAACAACTGGGAAACTGCAGATGTCCTACCCGCCGTGTATTGTCCTGATGTCATCTATATATACTTCTGATATTTAGAGCACATGTTAAAAATAAAGTATGGCCTAGTTTCTAAGTGTGGCCTATTAATGTTCTTCAAGATGTTTATATATATATACATATATAGAGTAGAGTTTGCTGAAAGGGTCTACTCTTCAAGTCTCTGTCAAGTCTAAAAGTAAGGTAGAATGGAAAGAGTGACATATAATGAATGACAGACTGCCTACCGTAAGGAGGAATTCCATAGGGCTGTCCTGGTTGGGGGTATGTAGCATATGCTGTGGCTTGCTGCATTCCTGTGGGGAATGGAGTCTGCCCATATGCAGCCATCGTTTGTGAGGAAGGGGTGGGCAGGATATGTGGGTAAGCTCTGCTATTAAAAATACAGAAACAAGAAGAAAAATACTTTACTAAAAATAATGACTTGTCAACATCTTCATCAACATGACTTCTCCGCAGAATTAAAAACCAAAAAAGCGTACCGAGCTGAAATGTCTAGTACAGATTCCAGGAAATGAGTGGAGTAGTGAGTGAAAAAACAAAAAGCGTACTGAGTTATAAAGACTTGTACAGGGGCCAGGAAATGAGAGCAATAGTGGGAAATAATTGAATATGCTCAGTCATAGGAGAGAAAACATGAAATATAGTTCACCCCTGGAAAAGGAAGAATAGAAAAAACAATCATCGGGGTTCAGTCACTTGCAAATGTGAACTTACAGTGTTAGACGCAGCATTATAAATGACATTAAAGCTTTTCAGGCAGTTTTTTAGACCAATGCCAGAAGTGGATGCAGCAGAATGGAGACGTTGTCAGGACCGAGATCCTTCTGTGGCGATCGGACGGTCTGTGTGTAGGTTTTATTTTCTGGACTGAGCTCAACCATGTGCATAGGAGTCATTACATGATGGTCAGTTATGATAAAGTGAGCTCCCAAACAACCCAATCACTACAGTACTGATCTGATGTAATTCTATCAGTTCATTATTGTAGCGATTGGGACGTTTGGACGCATCATAACTAACTATAAGGCATTAACTCCTACGCATGGAAAAACACCCACACATGGACTGTGTTCTATGGATGGGACTCGGTCGTCTGAAAGTCCCCTGTCTTTCCTTTATTGTTCCTATTCCTATTGAATCCTACACGTCAGAAACGTTGCAGAGTTTTACAGTAACTGCAAAGTGGATGGGATTCTTGCGAAGCCCATGCCCACTTTGCAGTAAAAACCGTGGTGCAGACACGCGAATGTCAATTATATTTATTGAAATGTCCTGCGGTTTTCCCATAGATATAATTGAAATAGAAAGTCCATGGAGAAAAACTCTGTGAACTTTCTGTTTAAAGCGCTGCCGGAAGAGATGCGATGCGTTGTCAGCGCGGGAGCAACCACGGCGGAAATGCATCGTGGTTCTTCCCGCTGCGCTTTGAACAGAAAGTTCACAGAGTTTTCATCTGCAGATTTTCTGTTACCATTATATCTACGGGAAAGCCACCGGCATTTCCATAGATATAATTGACATGCTCTGATTTCTAAAACTGCACTGGCCTTTTTTTCCTAGGGCTACATGCACATGAGTTTTCAGAGTACCTGCAAAATGGACAGGTATAGAACCTGAGTTTGGCCACATACATGAGCCAGTGATAATACATGGATGTGTATATACGGCAACAGAAATGAATGGGTCAGTGTGCTAACCATGGAAACACAGCGAGCACATTGACAAAGCACATGGTCGTGTGCATTCAGCCTTAGGGCGCTTTCAGTGTTTGGTCAGTGATTTTCAGTGTGCCAAAACTAGAAGTTTGTTAAAAACACAGAACAGGTAGAGATATTTCTATCTGAAATACCTGATCTCTGTGTAGTCTCCACTCTTAGTTTTGTCTCACGGTCACTGACCAAACCATGACAACACAAACACACCACATTAGGGCAAAGCTGTGTTTATGTTGCAGATTTTGCTCCAATTTTTGTAGCCAAAGCCAAGAGTGGATTTAGTAGTAAGAAGGAGTATTAGAGCTCCCTGTATAATTCCGATTCCTTTTAATGCTACTTTGGTTTTGGCTACAACAACAACAAAAAAAATGCAACAAAATCTGCAACAAAAGCACAGCTTTTTTGTACTGTGTGGCCTCGGTCAGTTTTTGTTACAAAAATTTCTGCTCCTGAAAAGAACGCAGGGTTGTTTCGGTAGCAAACACATGGATTTCTGAAAGACAATCAGATTGGAACCGATTGTAAGTCACACGCGTTTCTGAGGCCACTCGTTGCAGCTGCTTATTTGTTTGCACATTTTGCTGACTTTTTTAAGCAAAACTAAAAGGGGTTTTGTAGAGTAATATTCACTTTCAACTACATAAGTGATCTGGGTCTGCTGGCTAAGGAGTTTGCAGTCCCCATTTTAATAAGTGTTGTCGGCATCATATGTATAGAGCATTGCATTCATTGAAGTCTTCTCATAGCTGACATGTCATAAAATTCTGGCATTAGAAAATTTTCTTGGTCACCCTCCAGCCACCGTGTTGGCAGTCCTATAGGTTTGAATGGAGAACACCTGCATATGTGCACCACCACTTTTGGGGCCCTGTTCTCCTTATTGCTGTGGTCTGGCCATTGGGATAGGAGATACAGTAGATATTAATAATGGGAGAATCCCTTTTGGAATTTTTTAATGACAGAATTTTTGAGATGCGACCACTTATAGGAATTCATTGCTCTCATTCATACATATGATGTCACTAACTCTCAATAATACGGGGACTGGAACCTTCTCATTCTCAGATTGCACCAACATGACTACAACTTGATAAATTACATGTAGCAAGCTCAGAAAGAGAGGTAAAAGAAGAAGAATTTGGATATTTAAGTTTGATTTAGAGAGTAAAACAGAAAAAGAGAGTTCAAGAGACAGTAGTAAATGTGACAGAGGACATAAGGGTACAAGGTGGTAACCTAATGCCGGTGCTGTCTCTTAGAGCGTAGCCATACAATATGCTCTACAAAGAACTGGCGGCAATACACAAAAACATGCAATGACAGATTGGACGCCATGTGTTTATTTTATTAGTACGTAAAGAATTCAATCTTACTTGGATGGGTAGATTTGTGGGGAAAACTGGTGGGATTGTCTGGGGCTAAATCCACTGCTTCCGATTACTAGACACGGAAAAGTAAAAAAAGGAGAAAACAACATAAATATTCGGTATAATGAATAAGTATGTGAATATTACAAAATAATAGTAATGACACACATATAGTACTGTGTATAGACAAATACTAAAGTTTATTAGGACACGTTGATCCAGGGTTTTTATACTGACTGCCAGATTTGGAGTCGGGAAGGAATTTTTTCCCCTGAAATGGGGCAATTGGCACGAGCCTCATGTTTTTTTTTGCCTTCCCCTGGATCAACACTGTAGGGATTGTAGGGTTATAGGTTGGACTTGATGGACTAATGTCTTTATCCAACCTCATCTACCATGTAACTATGTAACTATAATAATTAGAGATGAGCGAGTACTGTTCGGATCAGCCGATCCGAACAGCACGCTCCATAGAAATGAATGGATGCACCTGGTACTTCCGCTTTGATGGCGGCTGGCCGCTTAACCCCCCGCGTGCCGGCTACGTCCATTCATTTCTATGCAAGCGTGCTGTTCGGATCGGCTGATCTGAACAGTACTCGCTCATCTCTAATAATAATACATAAATTGGAATACATTAAATTGTCATCTCTGGCCATTGTTAGAATGAAGGGTCTAAACCACTCATATATTATTATTGTGAATTGTTTTGCAAGTATATTTATACATAGTGGCTTTATTGCAGATATTTTTATTGCAGATATTTTTGGGACTGACATTTTTTCCTATACAACTGGTAAGGTTTATTTTTGCGCCATGTCTATGGATTTCTGCCAGCTTCATTAAGATGAATGGGACAGTAGCAGAAACTTCTGTAACCCATCTGATGTTTGTGAACCTACCCTATGACAGAAGTGCTTTCTGCTCAATGTTACAAATGGTGCAATTTATCAGATCCCACTTTCAAGAAGGAGGTTGGATTGGTTGCTGCAAGATCAAGTATCCTTGTGATAACACTGAACTGCTAGACGTTTTTTTGCCATGGGGTGAGTGTGTTCTGACACCTGGGCTGTAACTTTTGGTGGTAAAGTGATGTATACATGTTCATTTGACAAGTTTCCTCTTAATACTTCTGAGAAGCAGTAAGTGCTTCCAGGCTTACAAACACACTTGCCAAATCCCCTGTACTTGGGAATGCCATTAACATGAAGGACATACAAGGTAAAATAAGGAATCGCTAAGCTCTACACTGGATCCACACTGATGCCTCATAGCACGGGAGCAAATTATTTTAGTATCTTTTATAGGATTTTACTAAAAATGGTAATAATAATTCTGGTACTAAATGACGTTATAATAGTCATTATGGCTTTTACATACAGTCATGCATGTCCAAATAAGAGCAGATTATACAAACAATGGGAGGATAGGATAAGATATGTACTACAGCCAGTGTCAGTTCCTTGGGTCCACCAGATAAAATGATTCTAGGAGCCCTGGGCCCACCCAACCCTGGGTCCACCCAACCCTGGGTCCACCCAACCCTGGGCCCACCCAACCCTGGGTCCACCCAACCCTGGGTCCACCCAACCCCGAGTCCACCCAACCCCGGGTCCACTCAACCCCAGGTCCACCTATCCCCGGGTCCACCCAACTCCAGGCCCACCCAACCCTGGGTCCACCCAACCCTTGGAAATCTGGAAAATTATTGTGTTAGAGTCTGGGTCCATCAGAGGATGTTCTGGTTCTCTGGTGGGCCAGTCCAACATTGACTATAACATGCACCAAAATTGTGCCATTTTCAGTGGCATTTTGACTATGAGTCATCAAAATTCCACCTGCTACAATGGTCACAATGGTAATATACTGCACTGGCCAAAATAGATCCATAAACGTACATGTTACCAAGACCTAAGAAATGTTCAACGAATACACAGTGTTAAATTATAGTGACTTTTTTTTGTATTCTAGATACTGCATGGCTCAAAGTACAGCACGTACACAACAGAGTAACACTAGCTTTGTTATCACATTAATACAGAGGTGTGTACTTATAGGGGGTGCAGAGGTAGCAGTCGCAGTTTCCCTATTCTAAATGGTACAAGATATATAGGGGCCACATATTTTGCATTTGGGGCCCAGGAGCTTTAAGTTACTCCTCTGCTAATACACACAGTAGTACACCATTAAATACCCTAACTATACATAATAAAAAAAATTATATATGTAGACATCCCAAAAAAATCAGCAATATATTTTTCACTGTAGAAAACCTATTTTCATATACTAAATTTTATGTCAATAGCGGGGGTCCCCCGTTCAGAGATCAGGGGGGACTGAACACATTTATGTGATACCAGGGACACCTATTGACTCCAAAGAGAAATGTGTAAGGCTAAGGCTCCACGGGACATCCAGCAGCAAAAATGTGCTGCGGGAAAAACCGAGTTAAAAATGCATCACAGTTCTTCCGGCAGCACTTTAGACAGAAAGTTTGCAGAGGTTTCGGAAATTGCGGCGTTTCTGCACCACGGTTTTTACCATAAAGTGGGCATGGGATTCCCTAGAATTCCGTTCACTTTGCCCTGACTGTAAAATGCTGCAATTTTTCCCATGGAGTTTCTGCCATGGGCAAATCGCAGAGTTTACGTTCTGTGGGATCCCAGCCTAATGCTTTATTTTCACTGTGATAACACTGTTAGGGTCACACGTTTTGCGGACATGTGATCTCTGTGCTATTTACGGACCCTAATCATTTATGGGTGGTGTGTTGTCCACAGTTGAGCCGTCACATCTGTACAAAACAGATCAACTTTTTTCTTCATTTGATATACTTTCTATGTCTCTGGGTCTATGAAAAATGGAGGACACACCAATAGATTGTGGACCCATGGTAATTTGTAAATGAAGGCATAGAAATGAATGGATATGTACACTATCCATTAGGGTTGAGCCGATCTTGAGATTTCAGGATCGATTTTAAAATCCGATCATTTTTCAGCCGATCCCGATCGTGAAATTTGCTCGATCTTTCCCGATCCCAATCGCTCAACCCTATTCAATGCTTCTCTATGGGAAAAGTCACTTTTAGGGTTGAGCTGATCTTGAGATTTCAAAATCTCTGATCATTTTCCAGCCGATCCCGATCGTGAAATCTGCTCGTTCGCCGATCGGGATCCGATCTTTTCCGATCCCGATCGCTCAACCCTACTATCCATGAAAAATGCAGACAGCATACGGGAATGAAATGTGAATGTGTGATAAAACCCTACGTGGGTCACACAGTAAAGAGCTCATTGTTGGGGAATCTCTTACAAAATTGAACAATGACATTGAAGTGTGCTACACTTTACCTTGAAATATACCTTATATATATATATGCATTATTAAATATTCCGTTTCAGAAATAGAGTGTTCTACCGTATGACTACTTACATAGCAGTTACAGAATTTCTATAAATCATTAGAGATTCCCATGAAAGCCATTTTCTATTAGTGTATGGTGTGCACTAAGCTACTCCAAAGAGCAATGCTTAGCTATACTTTAAATTCCATGCCCATCATAATAAACTTTAGAAGGTGGCAATATGCTGGAAAGTGTACAGAAGCAACAGTGGCGGCTTACTGCACCGCAGCGATAGTCTTCAAGAAGTTAGGAAAACATTGGGTGGAATTTATTGAGACTGCACCCACTTTCGTAAAGAGCAAAGTGGCACAACTTTGGTGCATAAATGGACCTCTACGCCTATCTATGCCAGTTTTCTGATGTATAGGGTATAGTGAATTCCCACCATAATATCACATCTGTGGTGTAATTTTGGAACAATATGTGTAAGGTAATCTTAGAATATGCACCAAAATATGTAGCCCAAATGTAACCAAAATAGTGGTGTACATAAAATGGGCTACATATTTTGGGTTCTAAGTATTTTTACCCCCCACCTAAGAAATTGTTGAAACGTCAAAAAAATGGCAAAACAAAAAGAGTAAAAAAACCCCACTAGCTTCAAATTTACACACAGAATACGTACACGAAACCTGACAAGAGGTGGTACAATGTAAACAACACAAGTAGCGAGCGAAACGGGATTAATCCACTACTAGAGGCATACAGCATGAACCAAATGGTGAACAAAAATTGCCCAAAAATTACATACACGTTGGATGTCCAATCCTGCCAAAACTGGTAGTTTTGGCCGATGTATGTCTAATGTGTATGGTCACTATAAGGGTAAGTTTTTTGGCAGCAGATTTTGTCATGGAATCGGCCTAAAAAAACCCAGCTCCCACTAACTTCAATGGGAACCGCTCACTTCTTACCTAGTAGCGGAAAAAGAAGCGACATGACCATTCTTGCCACGGATTCCGCAGCTGAATCTGCCGCGGCGTCCGCAGTGCAATACTCCCCTCCTGACTAGGCTCATTGATTTGGGCCTAATCCGGAGCAGAATGCCGCGACTGAATGCTGGTGCACTGCATTGGTATCCAGTCGCAGCTAGCTGCTTTTTGGGCCAAATTCTTAGGTGGCCTCCGCATCAAAATCCGGTCCAGAAATCCTGTGTGAACTTACCCTAAAGCAGACGTATGTCTCTAACAAATCTGATGCACCAAATTTGTACTAAAATGCATCAAGTTTATCAGCCATATATCTAAATCCCGTCTAAATTTAGAACAATATGAATACATTTGTCCCATAGTGGGCATTGCTGAAAAGCAACTCAATAACCAGCTGTACCAGATCAGACTTCAGTCATATATAACCGCCACTGCGTACCATAGGTATAATAAATGCCTACACTGTGTTTTCATTGCGGTATTGCATATATAGAAGCTAATGGCGTATGTAGGCTAAGATTCCTCAAATGCTTTGTAATATACAGTAATATTTATTTCAAATGTCTAAAGTGAAGTCTCAACTGTATGAACGCTTTGGATTTTTTGCAACTTTGCAGGATGTGGAATAATGTATATTTTATGATTCGATTAGACAGAACTGTATAACTTGTGAACTAACATGTCTGCAGAGCGAAATAAATAGCTGTCATTTTGTCACTTTGTGCTATGCAAACACTTAAGGAGAAACATCGCCACCTTGTCATAACTTCTTTCTTACCTGACCCTGAGTAGTTGTCTAAAGATCCGTCTGCAGTCGTTGCAGTGATGTCACTGCCGCTCATTGGCTCTGTTTTAACTGAAAACATAACAACACATATTACATCACACATTGATGGAATATGGTCAGGATGGTTGAAAACAATACAATGCATAAAAATGGAAAGCCTGTCAGCAGAACTATGGCGGAGAAAAAGAGCTGCGGAAAACCTGTTTTTTCAAAAACTTGGGCATTTTCGAAAAACACAGAATGTTAATTTAAGTTGCGAAGTCGCAAGCGTTTTTGCTTATAGATTTAATAGGGGAAGGGAAAAAAAAGATAAAAATGCAGCAAAAACTCACTCATTGAAAGGCTAAGGCCCCACAGGACGTCCTGTAGCAATAAAGCGCTGCGGGAAAAACCGCATCTGCAACACATCGCGGTTCTTCCCACAGCGCTTTCAATAGTAAGTTTGTAGAGTTTTCCTCGGCTGACTTTCTGTTACAATTATATCCATGGGAAAATCGCCGGCATGCTGCGATTTCCAAAACCGCGCCGGTTTTGGAAATCGTGGCGTGTGTGCACCGTGGTTTTTACAGCAAAATGGGCATGGGATTCGCTTGAATCCCATCCACTTTGTCTGTACTGTAAAATGCCACAATTTTCCCCACGGCTTTTACATTCAGGGGGGCCATGGCCTAACACACTGAGAAAATTAAATTTTTACTGCACTTTTTTAAATGTTATTCGCTATTTGGTGCCTTGGCCTTAAAGAGGTTTTCCAGGGTTATAATATTGAGGACCAATCCATAGGATAGACCATCCATATTAGATTGGTAAAGTCAGATACCTGGGACCCCTGCCAATCAGGTGGCAAGGAAGACACAGCGCATACACCACACTATATACTGTGCAGCTTCAGTTGACCCCCACCGGACTCCCACCAATCTGATATTAAGGACCTAAGGGCATGTGATCAAGATCGTAGTCCTGGAAATACCTTTTAAAGGATGTTGCTTATTCTTCTCTGGCATTCCTACTGGAATGAATATTCTTTAAAGGGTTATTCCCATCTCGTTATGGCTGCCAAGATTGGAATAACTGCTCCCCATCCCAAAGCTTATGGCAGGAACTAGGTGAGTAGTGCTGATATACAAAGTGTCTGGAGAGGAATATGAGCTACAGATACAGGGTAGCATCATAGTTATGTAAGTAGCATAGGTAGACTGTTTCACATTCTCCTCTATGGATGTTACAAGAACAGATGAAAGCAGCACTTCTGGTCCTGTAAGTCCTGCCCTAGGGATAAGGATTTGGGAACCGCTATTCCTATTTTGACTCCAATTAGGTGGGCAGCCGGCATCCTTACTCACGTGGATGAAGACTGCATCAATATCTGGCTATGAACTGGAATTTTCAGATGGATTTTGAACAACATAGTTGTGAAAACATGGCAATACATGGGAAATTGTGCATGTCAAACAACAGCTACGTATCCATCAGTAGGAGCCCAGGGCATAATGCAGGGTAGACATTGATCTTCCACTTGCCATTGATTTATTATTTTAGCTTATGACATTTTGTCCAACAATCTTCACAGACCAACCAAGAACGATAAGTCCTTCCTTTCTAGTGTGCATGTAAACCCACATGGCAGCAGTCAAAGCCTTAGTTTTTAGGATCAAAGTTTGACTTTAACTTTACCAGACTCCTTCAAAAGCTGTCAAATCCACATCTCCCACATACTCATCAACGTTATGCTCAGACAAATATCCATGTTTGTCCAATGAGAGGGGTTAAACCAATGGCAGACATTTCTAATGGCAGCTTATCATCCTTGAAAAGATAGGGATTGGGAAAGTATCATTCAAGAAGCCCGATCCTTCTTTTCTCAGTTGGGGCACCCCAATTCACAATAGTTGGCTGGCTTCATATAGACAACTTCAATCTAATGAGTATGAGTGCCATTAAAATTGTGATTCTAACAAAATGTGTTGATCATTCTCTGTGCCCCTTCTTTGAATGTTGATATAGTCTTCAAGAACCACTTTAAGAATATTAGAAATCAATATAGAAGGCTTATTCTACAGCAAATAAGAAAAACCTCCAAGGATCTTAGGTTACACAACAGGATATCAAAAATATTCTGCCAGTTTGTTGAATATAACTCATATTAAGGAATAATTCCACCTAGAATTTCCCTTTAAAACATACAATCTCCACCTAAGGGGAAGTGTGACTGGAGATATTACATCTTTGTTGGAACATCCAGGCAATTTTGATGAGATATGTTGACAATTTAATGTCTATGGTGGGACTGCCAAAGTTATCTTGGACTGCCAACGGATATTTCATGTTTATAGCAACCATTACTATCTGGAGACGAAAAAGTAATTTTCTAGGTGGCATTTTTACTTGTTTATTATGTGCAATAAACTATACTCAGTCAGTACAATATCTAGACCTTTCTCCGAGACTTGGTTAGACCTTTATGGTGAGTACACAATTGCAGCCAATTCGTATTAATATAAATCCTGACTACATGCATGTTAGGTCATATGGACATCATAAAGAGGTCCCCCACTTAGGACCCCCATTTATGAGCTTTCTAAAAGTTTGTATTCTTTGAATGGCCGCCATGTGATACCACATTTTCCCTAATAACTGCCTGGCAGACCACGACTTCCCCTGTGCAAAATTAGCAGTTTGCTGGTCAGTAGGGGAAGAGTAACCAACGTACTATAGGTCTCAATTTAAAAGGTTTGTCTATGAGTAAATAATCCCTTTAACAGAACCTTCTGAACCTTCAGTATTAAAAACACAAGTTGTATTATAACAATATACAATAAATAATACAATTAATAGACAATAAAATCCATATCTGAATTTTTTTGAATTAGTTTTGTTTCATATAGCTATATGTATGTATCTACAGCTAATACAAGCCGGTATACAGTGCCAGTGCTAGGTGATGGCTAAAGGAATAGAAACTTGCTCCGTGTAATGTTTCTGCTGCATTAATAATATTGTTGTGGGACTCATTGTTACGGCTCTTACAAGGAATCTGTCCTTCTTGTTGCGCTCATAATGGGGTTAATTATCCTTGCAGCGACAGCTATAAGACTTAATAGAGGTCTATGTAAAAACAATACAAACAGAAAAGTTCTGCAATGAATTATTTATGGTAAATCAGGATACAAAAAGTCAAGTAGCAGCAACTCCATAGACAGACATATCATGATAACAAGTCGCTTTGACTTAGGGACCATGCACACAATCAGGATTTTCATGCGGAAAATCTGCACCAAAATCAAAATGTATTCATCAACTAGTGGGGATTTTCATACAAGTCCATGTGGATCTCGGTATGTAATATTATGTGTATTTTTTATGCAGATTTTAAAGCCATTGTATTAAAATTTGTGGCAGAATAAAAGAGACACATTGACATGCTGCAGATAGTAAAATCCACATCATAAGTCAATTTTTGCATGGAAAAAAAATCTACATCATGTGTTTGAGAAATAGAATTTTTCCTTGACTAAGGTGCAGAGTTTGCATATTGAATTCCTCACAGAAAAACTGCACACAATCCTGATAGTGTGAACGTACCCTTAAAGTAGGTTTTCTCACCATTTTAAAAAAAAAACTTAGACAACCATCTGCTTCACTAGTAAAAATTACATTTCCCGGGTGCACCTTGCTCTATGCACTTCCTATGTCCTGCACTGGTCATTGCACCTAATAGAAATTGTTCATACACTGCTCATGATCCATCTGTTACCCTTCGTTCACATCTGTGTTTGGTAATCTGTTTAGGGAGTCCGTATGGAATAGCAAATGCACTTGCAAGTGCTGTGCAAGGGAAGCACACGGACCCCATAGACTATAATGGGGTCCGTGTGCTTGTTGCACGCTGCCCGCATGAATCATGCGGACAGGAAAGTAGATTGTGAACTACTTTCCTGTCCACATGTTCTGTGTGGAGATCTGGTGGCAAGCACACGGACCCCATTATAATCTATGGTGTTTGCGTGCTTTTACTGCACGGTGCTTGCAATTGCGTTTGGTATTTTGTTCAGGGGGTTCCCACGCGGACTCCCCCGAATGGAATACCAATGCAGATGTAAACCAACCCTTAGGACAACACATGTATGGTTATGTCATAGTAAACAGCTATAGGGAAGAAAAACAGAATCTGAGTATGCCTGTCCTGAATAAAAGTGTCCATGATTGAAAGATCCAGCATCAATTCCTTAAATAAAACTTAACTTTTATTGTGAAAAGTCCTCCGGAGCATAAATCGCTCCATATAAAATTCAATTAAAAGATATTCATGATGACAGAGCTGAAAAGACGTCTGGCTGATGCGTTTCGGGGCGTTATCCAAGCTATGATTAAGGGGCTGCGATAACGCCCCGAAACGCGTCAGCCAGACGTCTTTTCAGCTCTGCCATCATGAATATCTGTAATTGAATTTTATATGGAGTGATTTATGCTCCGGAGGACTTTTCACAATAAAAGTTAAGTTTTATTTAAGGAATTGATGTTGGATCTTTCAATCATGGACACTTGTATCTACACCTCGGGCTGAGAGGCCGAATTATCCGTGCACCTTCCTTTTTTCACAAGGTATTTGGAGGTATCTTATATCCGTATGTCTGTGGGTTTTTGCATTGGAAGATCTGTGAGTGAGCTGACATACTTATTACATATCAAGTCATGTCCTGAATAAAGGCAGATTATAGGATATATCCAGTGGAAGGAAAATGGGGATTTCATTGGGCTTTTTCTAGTGACATGAAGTTCAATGAATGACAATTATATATTGTAAATAATTTTAGAATAAAGTATGATTGTAGTATGACTACCCCTTTAATTTCTTATAGGGGTTTTCTGAGATCAGATAAAACCTAGTCAATGGAGGAGATAATGGCATTAAATAACAAAAGACCCATTATGTACCTGGTGAATCCCACCACTTAGATGCAGTAATGATGTGTCTATCTACATTTATGACCCCTGCAGCCAGTCACTGGCTTGGCAATCTCAAACCATACATTGTTGGGGTCAGTGGTTGGCTGAAGGGGTCATGTGTAAGCAAAGGGAGCCCTGGATTGGGGTGAGAGAGCAGTGGAAGACATACCAGGTTATTTTATAACCCTCATCGCCAGCTATATTTTGTCCTATTTTAGACAACTCCTTCAAGACTAGGGGAAATGTTCAGTTCATCAAAATGGTTTACCGATTCCATTCATGTGAGTTTTTTCCCTTATTATGACCTTCAGAAATTACGATCTGGACCCTTTTTTTAAAAAAAAAAATCAAAGCAGAAAGCATTCGATCAGTCAATACATTCATTCTTTTCAATGTCAGCATGTATTCAGGGGACATACTATGGATAGGGCCACTGTACCACATAGAAAGACACTAATGCCCATGGTAGGTTGGGTCTAAGAAGCTTCAAGTTACATATTTTCATGTAATTTTCTATTTTCAAAAAATATATGGGAAAAGGGGCCCTATAGGGGCTGAACTGTGGACGCAATGTTTACAGGCAGTTTCAGGCATCCAATTTCCAATACAAAACTATTCGGCAGAATTTAGCAAAATTTCAGCAAAATTTAGGCAAAAAAACCCTGAGTCACTTCATGTACATGTATTCACCTTAAAGCTTCTACATCATATAAAGCAAACTAGAATCTGTATAAAAATACACAAATGGTCTTCTAGTAATTTCCTCTAGTAACTCAATAGCTGGGCTTCTATAATGTTCTGCAATTTTATTTAGCTCCATAGTAAATAAGTAAATCGTTCCTGTAAATGCTTTAAAAAAATCCAAGCAGCAAAGGTGATTTTTCCTGAAGAGATATCCGTCTTCCCAGCGTGACACTAATATCTACAGTACAGGGCCGGTCATTAGTTTGCTGCCAGTGAGACGTATACTATCTCTATGATCTAAAGTGATTTACTTTTTTAACCAAAGATGTATTTAAGCAAAGTAAAACAGCGTCATTTCCAGCTCCATTGCCTGTATAAACATAGGGCTTACAAGTTTAGTAAACTTAGATAAATCAATGAGATGAGGCTCGCGCACAAAAAATAATATTTTAGTTGTAAGGATGAACCAGTAAAAGACGGAACACACAATGCAACATTCATATTCTACACTACACATACATACTGTACATATGTAGTACTACGCCTTTAAGGAGTGGATACATTTTACATTTGTTTCTCTCTATATATTTCGACAACAACAACTTTTTTTTGTAGATTTGTTTCATACAGAAATTGTAATTTTCTCTGCATTGTTTGGGACGTATAAATGACAGTGAAATTTATAAAATGTGTTTTGTAGCACAAATATCTATCTATTATCTATCTATCTATTTATCTATCTATCTATCTATCTATCTATCTATCTATCCTCTATCTATCTATCTATCTATCCATCTACCTATACACACACATATATATAATAAATATGCTGTATATATATATATATATATATATATATATTATATATTATTTATATATTATATATATTAAAATTGCTCTTTTTTGTTCATCTATTTCTGCTATTTCCATTTCACACTCACTGACCAGTTACATTTATTCTTCATGTTGTTATGCTTGTGTAGGCTTTTTGCTTTCATATACTGGATGAGCAATAAAATATACTTTGTAGTACCATTTTTTAAGGATTTTTTTTACATTTTTACTTTAACCCTATATCATATTGGCATACCCCTAGAACCTTAGTCATGATATTCTGTGTCGGTATGCGCTGACACCGACAGCTGTTAGGTGCACACTTAGAGTACGGTGCGGATTACACACTCCGATTTCCATGTGGAAAATCCGTATTGCAATACAGTAGCATTAAAGTCAATGAATCTGCCCCAAAATCAGCGCCGAATGAACCTATCCTAGGGGTGCCCTAAGTGTAGGCTTTCTGCACAACCGGCACGTTGTTACATGCGCAAAAAAATACCAAAAAATGTAAAAGTGATAAATTAGTCACAGCATAAAAATATACAGAACACCATGAAATGAAGTGCATTGGTCAAGATGTATATAGCCCATTCACCTGGAAACACTACATAATAAGATGGAAGACGGTGATCTATATACATGCATAATACAGTATATACCTAATGTATTGCCTCTGATTGTAAGCCAGGGTCTCAAAGTACAATGTACCGCTAGAAAAGAGCAACGTATGCCACATATAAGTACACTCAGGAAATAATCAAATCAAAAAAGCTTTATTGGCACGTCCGAATAGATATTTGGCATTGCCAAAGCTAGTAAAGTGGTGGTGGAGGTTGTTGGACTCGGGTGGGTGAGTGGTGGGTGGTTTGGGGTAAGATAACATCAATGCACATTTTGCTATCCTGCAGCTTTGTCATATGTCTTAAGTGGTTAATATTATCTTCTTGAGTATTGTGTACTTATATACTGTGACTAATGTTTGAGATATATATATATATATATATATATATATATATATATATATATATAGTAACAGTAAAAATCTGCAACAAAAAAAGTTGCATTAGATATGAATGGGAGTAAGAGTCAGACATTTTTTGAGGAGAATTTAGGCCAGGTTCACACGGGGTTTTTTGGTCAAGATTTTGAAGCGGAATCCACCTCAAAATCCTGCTCAAAAACCGCCTTACATTGAATTTAATGGGTTCCTTTTTCTGCGAGCGGATTGTTGCCACTAGCGGAAAAAAGAAGCGACATGTCCTTTCTTCCATGGCTGATTCAGCCGCGGACGTCAATGGCGTGACACCTCCCTCCCAACTAGGCCCATTCATTTGGGCCTAATCCGGAGCAGAATGCCGCAACTGGATGCCGATGCACTCTATGCACTGGCATCCAGTTGTGGCTAGTTGTTTTTTGGACCAGATTCTGAATTGGCCAGTCGGTGTACATTGAGGGAATTTGGCGCTCTGTAACACTATAAAAATATATAAGAAAATTAAAAAAGGTACTGAAGGACGTTCCTTTACTTTTACTTTTCGCACCTCAATGACTACTCCATAGGCTAAGCTGGGGCTATCATTTTATATTAAGATAAAAATACGTCTTGAAATAGGAATTTTAAATGGGATAGAATTGAAAATAATGTTTGAAGGAAAACCTGTAAAGCTCTTTGAATAGCCTGAATGATAGAGGTACAGCAGAATGGTTTGATGGCATTTGGCCATTGTCCATCAGGTAGACAAGTGATCGGGTTTCAGTCTTCAGCAGTGCAAATGCTCTGATGAAAATACCAACTCGAGAGGTTATTTCTAATATTTCAAGAAGGGGAAGAGTCACTTAATAGTTTGTTATAAGTTTGGTGTAAAACGGATTTAATATTTACTGAGTTTATTGCTCGACTGTTATTAGAGGATCTATTTATCTATACTGTAACATAGGTGAGCCACTTAATCTAATACGTAATTTGTAGATCACTCACTACTCACTACTAATAAACTGTATAGAAAGATTTTACAAGTGGGAGGATTAATTTTGCAAAATAAATAAATAAAATAATAATAATAATAATAATAATAATATATTTTTATTTATATCGCACTAACTTATTCCGAAGCACTTTACAAATCTTTTACTACTTCTTGCCTTTTGTATTCTACAGACTAACAGATTGGGAAGACGGAAAAGATTGTCTTCTTCAGATCATTACTGTAATTTATATTAGACTTTGTATCTATTATTACAGCTAAAACTGAAGGTTAAAAAAGTTGAAATAATCAATATAAAATATCAATTATGTACAATGTATTCTATATACATTGCTTCGTCCATATTTATATATCATGCCATTTTATTTCTATAAACTAAGAACAATTAGATTTCCTACAAGGCACCTTTTGGATACCAATAGACATTCTCATGGACATGGGAGGATTCTCTCATAAGATCAGCACCATGACGACCTCTCAGATTGCAGAACAGCCATATCTGCAAGGCTGGAGACGCACAGGATGGACGCACTACTGAATTTCAATCTGGAAAGTAGCTGGTGCAAAAAGAACCGAAAATTGTGTTGTACAACCTGAACGCTTAGGACTGTAGGAATCAGGTACTTGTGAGATCTGTTGTCTGTCTAATGTCTACAGTGGTCCATATTAGCATCTAGAATTAAAGGTGGATGGATCTGACTAAAGATTTTTTATATCAATGGCTGCTGTAAAACTGGCCATGCACATATGACATTCTGGCTGGTTGAATGCTCATTCATCTGTCAGATATCTCACCCAATTTCCCCATACACCTGCACACTTTGCAAAGTTGCCAGCCAATTACTCAACTACCTGTGCATGATCACTGCCATAGTAAGAATAATGTTTTACCATGCTTATCTTATATCTAGTGGGCGTGATCATCTGAAAGAAGTATTCTCATTTTAGACGTGTATCATATCCACAGAGATACTGAGTGAACAAGTGAATAGAGAAACCTATGCACAACCATAACCACGTCTTCATTCCCTCTCTACCTGGAGACCACCTTACCAGGCAGACCGGGATTGAGGAATCCCTCTTCTGGATCTCGATGGGATCTGTACCCCTCAGACATTTATAGCATATCCTGTGAATATAAATTATCCTGCCTGGTTGTATCTACAGTCTGCATAAAGTTGACCCTATTAATCCCTGACCCGAGTGCTGAGCAGCGAGCTTATATTTCATCGGAGGACCACACGCTAGGGGCCAAATTGGATGAGATCTAGTAATTTAACAGTCAGCCACTGAGGCATAACTATGTCACATCTGTAATTCATAACACTGCAGACCTCCGTTTTGGGAGGGAGGGTGTTGACCCATCATGCACCGTGATCCAGGTGTAAGAAGTAACCATTACTGGAGTGGGATATTTCTTCAATCTCAGTATTCACACATGGCACCTTTCATAACAATCCAGTTTGTCACTTAATCTTAGTAGAAAAAAACTGAAAAAAGGAGACTCAGTTCAGGACTCCAGGGTTTTTTTTCTATGCTATGACCAGGTACAACTAAATCAACTCGACCTCCTAAAGTTGGACCTCTACTCAGGGCAGAACATTTGGATCACAGTGAGGCTCCATATGAAAGCAAGGGCATTTATACTTTGGCATGGATGAGTCAGGATGATATGAACATGTCGGTCGACCTTTGTTTCATGAACCTCTTACATGGCCAGATGCAAACTATATGGAGGAGGATGACCATTAATATAATCATTCATCTGCATACAGTTGGATATCATTGGCAATGCATCCTCTCTTTATATGGGATGACAAAAGTCATTTTAAGGATGGCATCAAACATGCAAACACTAGGGTTGAGGTTTCAGGATCGATTTTAAAATCCGATTTCCGATCATTTTCCAACCAATCCCAATCATGAGATTCACTCGATCGCTGATCGGAATCCGATCTTTTCCGATCCCAATCGCTCAACCCTAGCAAACACTTGATAAAAACTTCCTTGTTTGCTGATCATGGACAGGTCAATGACCATTCCTACAAATGTGTGAACAGCCTATAAGGTAGTAAACACCTACAGGATCTACTTCAAGCAGAACACTGCAAGATCTATCCTTACATCTTACAAGTTTACAAACTCTTATGGTCACAACAAATTATTACTGAAGGTACAAAGTGTAGCCCATATACTATGACAGGTTTACATGACATACGTTATGCACACACATTTCGGACGTAATATTGAAATTTGGCAACTCATACAGGCAAATATTTCAATGTTGCTTCGCATTAGGGAAATATCATACAATGCATGCTTAGAATATTATATTTGTTTCATAAAATGTACACAAACCTGCAGCGGTCTGCGTACTAGGACATAGCAACCAGTCTGCAGTGTTCAGAAGAGTCATGCTGTCCCCTGAAGGCAAAAGGCAAACAAAAGAACCCGTTGGGCATCATTTCAAGCATATCTTCCTTTAATAATACTTTTTTTTGTGTAAATAATTCATTGTTTGGACTTAGTGGGATCTGGCTGCCCTCCTGCTTTCTCTAGACGTGCACTTTAGCCTTGTTTGAGAACATTTCTCTATAAAGAATGTACGATAGGAAAAGTATAAAACAAATGAAAGTGTTGCCACTTTCATTGATGCAAATATATAGAAAAAATTCAATGCAAACAATTTACATCAACGTACAATGCTAAGACCTAAACATATTTATCTATGTAAATGACTGAGCCGCGTTCAGATACACATGAACAGAATGGTAACAATCTCAGCTCAGATTCTGTTCTTGTTTTACAATTTATCCAAAAAGATTCGAACAACCCGTCATAAGAATAAGTTACAATCTCTCAAAGAATTGTTCTAATTTTTTTTTAAATTAAATTGTATTATATAGTCATGTAAAAGTTACATCCTTTGTGAATCCATTGCCCAATCTATCACCTGTTGACCTAAATAATGCAATTTTTTTTCTATTTTAGGGCTATTTTTTTTTTTTACTTTTTGTATCCTGCAAAAAATTTCATTAGGATTGTAACCGTATGAACTGATCCATGATAGTGTCACTTTCAGTCCTATGAATGGGATCTAGTGAGAGATCAATTATGATCCATTCATTTTTAGGTAGCAAAATGCAGCTAAAAATACTGCAGAAATGCGGCAAAAAGGCGATTTTTACTGCTTTTCCCCCTATAGGGAAAATTCAGCCTTTCCCCAGTGAAAATGAACATGTTGTGCTTTTTTAAAAAATAAACATTTTTGAAGAGCATTTTTTAAAAATTAAATCTTATTCACTTTATTCTGCAGTAGCCAAAAATTCAACTAACTAAAAGTTAGTGCAAACTCAAAATTATTAAGTAAACCTGATAAAATCCAGCACTCAAGCGCTCAGTAAGGAAGTTCAAGCTGCAGCGTGGAAAAGGTTAACTGCAAAAATAAGTAATATCATAAAAATTCAACTTTGACTGAACTGCGTTTTTTTAATCTCTATTCGAAACAATGAAGAACAGTGAAATGTTGGCAAGGGCTCCCTATACTAGCAGTACTGAGATATCATCAGAAGAATTTTTCTATGAAAGTTTCACATAAAATCTCACTCTAAGAATCAGGGATTTTAGTACGGAGATAATTGTACTTCTACAGCAGATTTACATCTATTTACATCACCTCTTTAAGTGCCATAAATCATGAAAAATGAGAATCCTTCGCCATGTTTAGATCATAGGAAGAGATCACAGTGACCTTATACTTATCAGGGACTGCTTTTATGAGGCGAGACAATTTAAGAAAAAAATCATTTTATATGAAGGCCCTATTCTGTATAATGGAAGGACATGACCAGTAGTCGGCAAAATCTTGTGGACAAATTACAGATTCCATAAAATATAACCAGGATGATAAAATACATGTAAAGGCAATGGTGATGTAAGTTGTGAAAAAAATATAGTACAGGAAGTTCTATGACTAGGAACATGCCAAGACGTTGATAGGGGACACAAGAAACATAGATAAGGGTCTGGTTTAAGGAATACATATATCTATAATAGATCCAACATTCCATCTTCTTCCAATCATCTATAGGCAAGGCATAAAATACTAGTATACTAAACCAAATCACGGTTTGTCAGTGAATAATTATCAAGACCGTTGACGAGTAAGGCCATATTCAGACGACCATGGTTAAAAATGGACATAAAAATCCTATTATTCACAACCATTTTGCATTCATCAGTGTTTTCACAGATCCTTCATAAATTTCAGCTTATTGAGGAATCCACGAAAAAAATGGACAAAAATGCCAATTTTTTGTTGGTCGGTCAAAGAATCAGACGTGTGAATAACTATTGGGGCTGATTTATCACAAGGGGATTTTTTATCCACTTTTTTTACTTATTTTCTACTACTGATTTTTTTTGGAGACAGATTTATCAAACCATCTCGTGCTGGTGCGTAAATTCGACATAATTCTCTAGGCGGATTTTCTGAGCCAAGTTGGAAGTAATTTATGCTTGAGTAAAAATTTAGCAAAGTTTTTTTTATAAAAAAAAAAAAAAAGAAGATCCATGTATCATGTAAAACATGCCCACATGGCCAGATAGTTTTTAAAGACGGTGCAATAGGCACAAATCACTATCAAAATGTTGCACGGTGTTAATAGATTTGGCAAGAAATATAAAAAGTCTCAAAAACCACCGAGACACAACGCGATTCAGGTGCAAGGTAGAAAAATAAATCGTTCTGTGTTCTAAAAACGGCCATGTGATGGCTGTTACAAAAACATTTGTGTGAATAAGGCCTAAGGTACGTATTTATCCTGGGATTCAGCATGACCCCAGCTACAGTGTACAATATACAGTTATCTGCTAGTAGGAGAATCGTGAAGGCACTTGGTTTTAAGGGAATCCTTCATACTAAAAGAAAGACCAGAAATAGGAAGAAGATAGAAAGATGTAGTTTCAACGTTTGGGCTACACTGACATATCCCCTAGAATCTATACCATATTACATGTAATACATTAGTAGACAGAAGGTAGGGGGCTGGGACAACCCTATAATCTGCACCAATTACTTGGAGCCTATACATGTGACCACAATTAAAACAATTAAAAGGCAATTAAATTGTTAATGAAAGACTTTGTTCGTCTTTCATCATTATATACCCCCTACCTCTTAGATTGTAAGCTCTTGTGAGCAGGGCCCTCAGTCCCATTGTGTGAAGTGACTATTTCTTTGTAATGTATCTTTCTGTCTGTACTTGAGCCCTACAAATTGTACAGCGCTGTGGAATATGTTGGTGCTATATTAAATGTGTTATTATAATATGTAAAATCCCCGTATGTAGTGTTATGTGGCTCTTACTACTTAAGTCAATTCTGATTACTCTCTTATCTTCCATTAATAACTTTTACTTCTAGTCTGTATTCACTCAGAAGACCAGTACACTCGGCCGTCACAGATGAGTGCTCACCTGAGGTTAATCCGATTTCATGGACCCTCATAGACGTGAGTCTATTGAGGAATCTATGAACTTGACCTGTCAAATGGCATGTTCCATTATTTCACAGATTGGTCACACGGGCCATTGAAACAACAGTCGTGTGAAGTCCAGTTATAACAATGGCCAGCACATGGCTGTGGAAAACTTGTGTGAATGAATCCTAAGGTTAAGGCCCCACAGGACGTCTGCAGCAAAAAAGCGCTGTGTGAAAAACCGCGGCGAAAACGTATCGAGGTTCTTCCCACAGCACTTTAGAAAGAAAGTTTGCAGAGTTTTCCTCTGCAGAATTTCTGATACAATTATACCTATGGGGGAAACCACTGGCATTTCCGTAGGTATAATTGACATGCTGCGATTTCCAAAACCACACCGGTTTTGGAAATCGCGGCATGTCCGCACTGCAGTTCTTTCCACATAGTGGCCATGGGATTCACTAGAATCCCATTCACTTTGCCGTGACTGTAAAATGCTGCGATTTTTCCCACAGAGTTTCCGCCACGGGCAAATTGCGGCATATACATCCCTTGGGGCCCCGGCTTTAAGGTGTCCATCTTGGCCAAAACTCATCACTCCATGTGCCAATTTTTCCCCAACAGATGATGTCAAAGTAAAGAAGGAATGGGTGTGTTGAATTTGAACATTCCCAATTCTAGGTTCTCAAGTGAGATGATCTGCTGTCACGGGGGTCTGCGGGCAGCTGCTCCCCTATCCCAATTAACAACACATTCACACTCAGCTGAACTGTGAGTAGTCAGGAGCATTTGACCGACAGCTTTTGAGGTGCATGGCCACTTTTTTAGGTATATGTGTGAAATGGCCCCTTACAAGTTAGTGTATCCGAAATATCAAGCATTTTTACTTAATGTACTAGATGTTTAGTTTTGTATACAGGACCTCATTTGACAATGAACAGGACACGTAACTAGTTAATGGTTCCCTTTAAGCTTGGCATAAATATTAGTGAATTGGTTAAATATCTGGTTTTTGAATGTGATCTTTTTACTGGAATTGTCTTAAACTGCCTTAAAAATTACTGGGATCTGTGATAGTCAACAGAAAAAATTCAGATGTTCTGTGGTTTCTATCTGATTCCATTAATAGGCTCTAGATGGTAGTCTGAAGTCTGGAAATTGGATCCACACTACAAAAATCATTTATTGATGCGGGGGAGGGAAACCATGAGAGATTTGCTACCTAGGTAGTTTTCCTCTTGTTTTCAGATCAGTGGCTCAGTGGATGTCAGTAGTATGGTAAAAAGCAACAAAGAAGATGACGGTCATGAAAACAGGAAGTCATGTCATATAGATGATTGGGGCGATCGGAGTGATCTCTATAAGTAATATCTTAGTAAGTTCTTGAACTATAACTCGAGTTTCAAGTATTTTAGTTTATATGCTCCATAGAAAGTCTATAGGTTCCTCACTAGTCTATAGGACTATCACAATCCACTAGCAGTCATGACACATGTATCTATGCCCGACAGTGTACCTATGATTCATCAAATAACTGAGATGTGCTATATACATCCCACATTAGTAAACATGACCCATCAATATCAGCGACACGTAGGACTGCTTAGGAGGCATAACTAAATCTGAAAAACATATGCTCATAGCTGACCATTGGCGATAATGAGAATACAATATTTGTAAGTCAACAATATATATTTTATATATTATTCAAAAAATTCTGGATGAATGGGATAAAAAGTCAAATTTTTATATTATATAGTCCATGATCATTATCTATTTCTTCTACTTTCCTAAGGCTAGGCAGGAACAATTCACATTATTTAACAATCTGATGACTAAAACCTTAAGGCTAGGGGAATATAGGTAAAACACAACTCAAAAATGCTGCAAAAAAAAAAACAAAACCCACAGCAGCAAAAAATATAGCACTAACACTTATATTTTCCACTGATGTTTTGCTTTTTTATCTCCCCCATAATATATCCATGGGAAGAACACAGCACTTCCACAGAGAAAAATTACCTGCCGTGTTTTAGTGTTTTTAAATAAAATCTCATTCACTTTTCTGGGACGGTAAAACGCTACTTTTCCACTGTGTTCTGCAGCATGTGGCCTCAGCCTCACAGAAATATGCTCTCCCACCGGGTATGATACGACTATATACTAGATCTAAGTATAACATTACAAAGAATCTCATGAAGTTATATATTCACCCATTTGTGGCAAAAAAAAAAAAAAAAAACTGAAAAGAAGACCTCGTTACCTATAATCATGTGGGAGTGGGCAATATTTGGCAGACCAATGGCAGTTCCTGTAAACGTAATCCAGCCATACATATCGGTATTGGCCAGAGTGTAGACAGTCTGAATGATCCAACCAGCAATGTACCGGGCTGAGCTGGCAGATCAGGGGGAGAATGTAAAATAACTAAGACTGGGCTTGTGAAAAGTGACGAGAGATCGGCCACATTCAACCAATCACGCCATACACAACAGCCAAAAAAATCCATATTTTTGGAAAACTTCAGTCTACTGTCAGCCACAGATAATTCTAACCACTCGTTGCACCATTATGTCTATGTCCAGTTTTATGTTTTACAAATATAATTCTAGATATGGCCTATTTAGTCTAATAAAAGTCTTATATGGCATGTAATACCTGGACACATGCTCTTTTGCCCCTCTGGTTGTGATATATTTGATGGCTTTGAAGTATTAGTAACAATATATGCTGACGTCTACTGGCCACTTATAGGCCATCTGCTCCTTAATCTTCCACCACAATGCGTAAAATTCTCCAAAAACCAACTATCAAATCAAACAGATAATTTATGTATAGAGTATTAACTTTAGTATGGAGCTTTAGGCAGACTTATCAGGAATATTTCTAGGTTGGCAATGACAAGATGGGTACCATAAGGTCATAAATCACTATAATACATAGGTTGTAGAGTTTATATCTAGCCATTTGATTGTGTCCACCAAAAACATAATCGACACCTACGACATTCTATGTATTGATTCCATTCAGTTCCTCAGGCCTTCACGTGACAACCTATCCAAAGTTATTCTATTCAATAGATGTAGCTACAGTATGAACATCCATAAGATCCTTCACGTGACAACCTACCCAAAGTTATTCTATTCAATAGATGTAGCTACAGCATGAACATCCATAAGATCTCCTACCCCAAAGGAGGTTATACGGCCAATAACTACAGTATATGTTTTCATTAAATAGGATAACCTTTGACGTCTTATCCTTTAGTAATACCTTCTGGATCCATCTATTACATTTTCATCTAATATGCAAATATCATCCTCAAAAATATATGAAATTAAAAAAAACACATCAGGATTTCTTTGCTCTGCATATTTTATTATTTCCTTAATGTACGTTGTGTTTTTCTTATTTTTAACAAAATTCTAAAATTTTACACAGGTGAACTTTTCCTTGGGATCAACAGTAAATGCCATGGTCAGAGGCCATTCATTTCATGCCACTTACCTTCTGTGCCATTTGGTGTCATGGAATTGTTGTTTATGTGTGAGTTATCAAGGCTTGTCCCACTGGGAGAATCACTACTGCCACTAAGTCGACTATGAGGACTAGCTAGATCCTGCATTTCCATAGACCTGAAATGAAGCCAATTTCAGCCATGAATACAATGGACAGCTATCATAGCTAATCCTCCCCCCTTGCTCTACCACAGAAACAATCTATTAGTGCATTGCTGTACCATATGTTCAGGGCTCCATAGCATAAGAAACACAGCCTGTTGCCTGTGCTATAACAATAATCGGCCAGGATTCTGCTATTGTGAAGTCTGAAATTTAAAAGCAGATGGTGAAATCTAACACAACCTTATAATATAGTGGGGCAACCCATAAATTATGCCAGAATGGGCTAAATCATCTTAGTGGGATAGTAAGAAGAATTTAGAATTTTATTATTTGACTTCTGTTATTTTTTATTATTAGTTCTTATTATTTACACAATTTAGTTATAGTAGAATAATTTCAATGCTAATGTGTGATACAATGTATCTGAGGATATAGACTATGTTAGTATTGTATTTGTGTTCTGTCTCAGTGATAATAATAATAATAATAATAATAATAATAATAATAATAATAATAATAATATTATTCACTCTTAGTTTTAGCCTAGTTTTGTATACTATAGTGCTTATATTATTGCTATATCATTTTTTATATTAATCCAAGTGATCAGCTGCTGCATTAAATGTAAATATCACCAGTCTGCAACCAATGGGAATGTGAACATTCAATATGGTATTGTATTTATGGTCTGCCTCAGTGTTATATTATTATTATTATTATTATTATTATTATTATTATTATTATTATTATTATTATTATTATTTCTATGATAGTACACTTGTTCTTTTAACATTGTTTTGTATACTATGGTGTTCATATAATACTATCTCCATACATATATTACTACAAGTGATCAGCTGCTGTCCTAAAAGTAGACCTCACTAGTCTGTGACCAATGCGACTGTACACATTCAATATGGTATTGTATTATAATATTATTAGAATAAATACTTAGTTTTAGCATAGCTTTTTTTTTATACTATGGCGTTTACATAATACTATCTCCATCCTTATATTAATACAAGTGACGAGCTGTTGCCCTAAAAGTAGAGACCACCAGTCTGTGACCAATGTGGCTGTGCACATTCAATATGGCATTGTTATTATTATTATTATTATTATTATTATTATTATTATTATTATTATTATACACTCTTAGGTATAGCATAGTTTTTTTTATACTATGGCGTTTATATAATACTATTTCCATACTTATATTAATACAAGTGATCAGCTGTTGCCCTATAAGTGTAGCTCACCAGTCTGTGACCAATGTGACTGTTCATATTTAATATGGTATTGTATTATTATATTATTATAATATACGCTTAGTTATAGCATAGTTTTTTATACTATGGCATTTATATATTACTATCTCCATTCAAGTGATCAGCTGTTGCCCTATAAGTGTAGCTCAGTTCATAGTGTGACTGTTCATATTTAATATGGTATTGTATTATTATATTATTATAATATACGCTTAGTTATAACATAGTTTTTTATACGATGGCATATTACTATCTCCATACAAGTGATCAGCTGTTGCCCTATAAGTGTAGCTCCCCAGTCTGTGACCAATGTGACTGTGCGCATTCAATATGGTATTGTGTTATAATATTATAATAATACATGCTTAGTTATAGCATGGTGTTTATACTATGGAGTTTACATATTACTATCTCCATGCAAGTGATCAGCTGTTGCCCTATAAGTGTAGCTCACCAGTCTGTGACCAATGTGACTGTTCATATTTAATATGGTATTGTATTATTATATTATTATAATATACACTTAGTTATAGCATAGTTTTTTATACTATAGCATTTATATATTACTATCCCCATGCAAGTGATCAGCTGTTGCCCTATAAGTGTAGCTCCCCAGTCTGTGACCAATGTGACTGTGCACATTCAATATGGCATTGTATTAACCCTCCTGCTGCCTTCTAATATAGATAATTATCTGCATTATCAGCCATTTAGTGCAAACAGCTTACTGTCATTGAATTAGCCTTCAGCACTCACAGGCGGCCATGATTTATCATCCAATTGTGTTTTAAAGGGTCTACAAACACTTGAAGCAATTGATGCAGCCTGTCCTGTGACAGCAAATGGGGTATTCATGGTGCACGTGTTTACTCTGGCAAACTAGTTAATTGTTCCTCTGTTTCCGTTGAAACAAATGCAGCATTAAAACATTATTATGTCTGCTCAGTTGTTTGCTTTGTGAATTATATAAAGCGTGCCCAATTGAAAAGGGATAAGCCCAACATACAGTGAATCCATACAACTATTTTACTCCAGTGCTGTAGCTCAGCTGTCACTAAGGCAATAAGACTGCATCACAATACGTTCCAGCACAAAGCGTTTTGACTTTCTGTACACTCCAGCTATAACAAATGGCGAAAAAAAAAAGGAATAATAGCGCAATTTCTATACCTATAGACAAAGGATGGGGGTACGGATATTAACATCTTAGGTCATTTGCAATTTTTTACGCAATTTTTAGAAATTTTACCAAAATGTAAAGGAGCAAATAGTATAATAATATAAATAATATAAACAATATGAACATACATATATGATATATTATCGCATACACTGTCCAACTTTTTATAAGGTTATTATTACTTTCTAATGGTAGAAAATATATGCCACCCTTATATAAGATTAGCGACAAATTGTGCCAGAGATAGTCGAAATAAGTTTCCCGTAAAGGACATATAGATATTTAGGATATTATCGGATACGTAGGCCATAACAGAGTATACATAACGCCCATAGTTAGTGATAGTATCTATATTACAAGCTTATAATAGAAGGATAACCTAAGAAAATCCCATATAAAGTGCCGAACGCAAAACGGAGAAAGAAATAGAAACGGATCCTTACCTTTGATAAGGGGAAATCGCAACATCTGACCTGATAGACAAGAAGTTTTCTTTTATACCTAGAAGTCACAATACACAAGTGAGGTTATTATAATATCCAGCCCGAATTGGTGGTCACGGTCGAGCCTCACTAGACTGATACTAGACAGAAGCTACACATAGAAGAAGACACTGTGGCAGTAGAGTCATTTTGTCTTCATGTTAGAAGTCTGAAGTGTGGATTCTCCCTGCTGTTCCCCTCCTCTTTCTCCCCGTCAGGGGGAAGGCGGCCAAATGGCAGGGATAGTGATTCATCATTGGTCTATGACAGCTGCAAAATGGATTACCCCTCCCCCAATCAACATGCAAAGCAGTTTTTCTAAGGTAGCTAAGACAAGGTGCATGGATAAGGTAGCCATTAACAATAATCATGCTGAACAGAAGTAGATGAAGCATTAAACCAAGAGCAGCATCCTTGAAGTATCTCTCATCTCTTGTGATCATTGTAATCTATATCCCCTTTAACTCTTGACAGTATCCTCATTTTTTTCATCTTACAAGCCATTTACAAGCATACCGGTCAATTTCCAGGTTTGCTAAGGGGAAATGGATGAATGGGTCTGTAATTTTTTTGATGTGATTTTATTTTTCTCGCCCTAATTGGGCAAACCTGAGAACCGCACACGAGGTAAACAGGGAAAACGCAATGTAAACAAGTGTAGGGTTGTACGGTGTTTAATCAGGACTTGCCTTAGAAAACCCATACGCTATGTTTTCTTTCACCGGGGGGGATGACTCAATTTCTGTGTATTTGTATAAGTGAGGTTGCAATTTGTATGTCTATAATAGAGCAGTGAGGCTTCTATTCTCTCTATTGTGGATCTCACGCATATTGCCTTTAACCTGAATGGAGACGGGCTCAGAGATTGGATCTGGGGTAAGTTTGGTGAGAAGGTTTGGGAGATCAGTAGCTTGTTGGGGGATAGGCATTACTGCTGGCAGTGTATACAGCAAACAGGTGATAAGGACCAAGGTGAAGAAAGACTTCTGGCTTCAGAAGCACAAACAAACTTTTCATAGGCAACAGGAACGTATTGTCCATAGGCCTGCACCCATAAACTTTGATGTGAGCCTCCATTCATTCTCTACTGACGGCTCTTTGATGCTTTCAGCTCAAAAGATAGAGATGAGATATTTTAAGTGCAATATAGTCCGTCAAGGAAATTTCACTTTTTTGGCGTTTTACTAATGTGTATTATCTTCTAGATGTTTCGATTCTTACATAAGAATCAGAAAGTTTGGTTATTTGAAAATGCAGATTTATTTCAAATCCACCTAATCCTTCTTGTCAGTCATATATAATGTAATATTCCTTATTAGTAATGCACAAATTATTACTAATAATATTAGGCGTCAACAATTGATTTTTTTAACCTATATATAATAATATATGTATAATAATAAGTGTTTATGAAGCGATAAATACACTAAATCTCATGTAATCTTATTCATAGGGAAAAGGTTCTAATTAATTTTTAGTCTAATATGTGTGAAATAATTGGTGTGTCTATTGCGATAGAGAGAGATAGATAGAGATAGATAGATAGATAGATAGATAGATAGATAGATAGGAGATAGATAGATAGATAGATAGATAGATAGATAGGAGATAGATAGATAGATAGATAGATAGATAGATAGATAGATAGATGATAGATAGATAGATAGATAGATAGATAGATAGATAGATAGACTGGATAAATAGACAGTTCAGCTAGGCCTATAAATGAATTTTTCCTGTATATCCATAGAATATGATATGTGGTCGGATAGAGAGAAGATGGATACAATAAATAGATAGATAGCAATAAGATAGATAGATAAATAGATCGATCGATATAGATAGCTAGATAGATAGATATGGATAAATAGGAGATAGATAGATAGATAGATAGATAGATAGATAGATAGGATAAATAGGCAGTTCAGATAGGCCTATAAATTATTTTTTCCTGTATATCCATAGAATATGATATATGGTCGGATAGACAGAAGATGGATACAATAGATAGATAAATAGATAGCTAGATAGTTAAATATAAGATCAATAGATAGATAAATAGATAGATAGATAAACAGATGGATAAAAATGAGATAGATAGATATAGATAGATAGATAGATAGATAGATAGATAGATGATTGATAGGATACATAGATATATATGGTTGGATAGAGCAAGAGAAGATAGATACAGATAGATTGATTTAAAGATAGGTAGATAGATGAATAGATAGATAGATAGATAGATAGATAGATAGATTGATCAATAGATAGTTAGATTAAATTTGATAGATAGATAGATAGATAGATAGATAGATAGATATATAGATAGATAGATCTTATTGGATACACAGTTCAACTAGGCCTGTAAATTCTTTTTGGCTGTATATTTCTGGATGGATGGATGGATGGATAGATAGAAAGATAGATAAATAGATAGACAATAGATTGAAGGATAGATAGATGATAAATGTGCTATCTATATCAAACATGCAATTCACACAATTCACAAATACAAAAACACCCCTAACCACATGCGTATATATAAATGTATATTTTATAAAAGAAAACAAGGTATCCGGGTGTATCTAAACCATGTGTTCTGTGTTACCAGATTAAGAAGAAATGACTCCTTAATCAAAATAACTTTAAGACAACTAATCCTCACTTAGGCTGGTCAGCTGAATCCACATAGTGGCCCAGAGAAAATAAATGGACTCTTAAGAATGTGAAGGCAGACAACAATTAGACACAGATGTGAGCAAAATTAGTTACAGTTTACAAAATGCTACACTTCACATGCTCACTAAAGTCCCCCCCCCCCTTCCCCAAACCCCACCACCACCCTCGGTACGCTCTCTGTTCATGGTAAAAAATTATGATGTTGAAGAGGGGGGTAGAACTCTAGACAGGGAAATTCATCTCTGGGTAGTGCTGACATGTATTTTTTCACCACTGTATGTGTTATTCTAAAGTGATCCCACACTTATTGCTTGATAAGTGATAGACACATGGACTGTTTCCATTACACGAGAAATCTATGTGACCTAAATCTTACTACTTGAAAAATATATAATGGCTACTAAGCAATAATATCTCGTTCCTTTATACAGGGACTGTATTTTGTGCAGGGTCTGACATAGGGCATCGGTGTAGAATCCTGGGATGTAAATTTAGGGCCGGCAAATTCGAGGACTGATTAGTTAATGAGGTAGTTAAGTCGCCTGTTTTTACTAATTAAACACATAATTCTTCACAGATGGAAATTTCTCTGATTGGCCGACAGAATCATTTTTGTTAACCTCTGTAAAGCTGGGAAGAATTAAAGGGGTGTTCCACGGGCCCGGTAGGGATGGAAGGGTTAAACTTTGCCTGGTATCCCACCAATCCATTGAACAGCCACATTAAATCTGTTAATACCATGCACTTCAACCTTCCAAAAATTATTTCCAGAAGGCAGACTTGCTACGCGAGATCATCAAACAAGGCTTTAGGTTCACATTTTCTCACATTTTCCCTACCACAGAGCTCAGGATGCGGAGGAGAATTCATGACTTTTACAGTGTTTATTATACTTTGTAAAATTACGAAATCAAAAGCGTCTGACAGCAAAACTCCGGATCAGGCCAAAAAGTTAATAACGTTCTGTGAAACGTAAACTGTAAATGGGAAAGGATTTAAAAATTTCAAAGCAAAAGCAGAATCGACACAAATTATGGGTTTCGAAGCCTTGTATTTTTTGCTTACTTGAAGCATTTTTTATAAAATGACTATAATTTCGAGTATTTTTTTTTTCCCCAAAAGCAAGGAGATTTTCAAAAAGGGGAGCAGCAGCCTTATCAAAATAAATGCGGATGACGTAAAAGTAAGTGATTTTATGTCGAGTTGTATCTTTAATCTTTCCAAAGAAAACTAGTTATTTTCTGTGCTTATTTAATAATCATCTGACGAAAAAAAAAAAATTCTGCTTACATAGATTGCCAATAAGAATAGTGTTCATCCCGTTACCAGTAAATATGTTTTCATAAAATATTTTTTAAATTTAATTTAAAGCAATTTTTTTGTATTGCAAATTGAAATTTTTTTAATCTATCGCTCCATCCATTAATAATTTTTAGGCAAATAATTTAAATAAGTACTTTAATATTTGTAACTTATTTTATATTGATAATATTTTTATTAATGTTTATTATTGGAATAATATTAAACGCAATTGTTGTTAACATTGTTGTAGTGTGCCTGAAGAATATGGATCTGTATAGAATTTGGTAAAGACAAAAATATCCAATGTAGGCCTGTTTTATGTATTCTCAAGATTTCGAAATGCAAAATCAATAAAAAAAAACCAAGATGAGAAAATATTTTATTAAAATAAAAATGCAAATAAAAAATGGTAGTAATAATAATAATAATAATAATAATAATAATAATAATAAATATCTATAAAAGCTTTAGTAAAATAGAATTTTTTTAAAAAAACGTGATATTAAAAATCGACAATAATAATAAATATCTAGAAAAGCGTAAGTAAAATTTAATTAAAAAAATTTGATATTTAAAAAAAGCGAATAATAATAATAATGAATATCTAGAAAAGCTTAAGTAAAATATTATTTTTTTAAAAAAATGTAATATTTAAGAAACGACAATAGTAATGATAATAAATATCTAGAAAAGCGTAAGTAAAATATTATTTCTTTTTTTAATATGTGATATTTTCCTGCAACAATCTGCGTAGTATTTGTATTTATTTGCTTTATATTGTGCACCTGAATAAAAAAATAAAAAATATATAGTAAAATTAAATGACCAATTTGTTTAGAATTAGCTTTGCTGGCTAAGAATTGAAATTGGAAAAATCAAAAAGCTGGAGTTTAGTGGTGAAATCTATACTCACAGTAGTTTGGGAAGTCATTCGGGGCTGTCTTGAGCTTTCCTCCCACACAATTCCTATAAAAGGAGATTCCAGGATAAAATAGAGCAGAGTTTTATTTTGCACTGTCCTGGAGTGAACATCAGAGCTCAGCGTCTTTTTTTTCCGGAGAATGAAACCAGAAGAAAATAGTTAAAAATCCTGATGAAAGATCCAGACAGTGAAGCCGCGGTGCTGTGAGAGGGAGGACTAGGGAATAGAAAGCTCCACATGGAGGTTAGAGGCAGGGACTGGCTGCCTGCTTGTTGCACTGCAGCCCTGAGCCTCTGGCCATCACACTGTACACTCAAGTCAGTTCTTCCTCTGTAAATAAGATAAAATCTCAGATCCTCAGACAAAGAATCCTCTTCCCTCCTATTTGTTTAGTTTCTCAAGTAGATCTGCCCATATAGCTGGAGGGCTTTTTTTTTTCTCCTTTTGGAAGGCAAACCACACCAATTCCCTTGTTCAGATCTTAGCGGTTGTAATATAACAATTGGACAGAGTGATGGTGTGCTGGAGCTTTCTGAGTCAACCTTGGAGCTTCAGAAAATTGTATTATGTAAATGAATCCATAGCTGTGTCTCGGTATACAGCTGTGTGTAAAAAGAACGCCTAGGCGAAGTCGTCTGTCAACATGTTATGAACTTCTTCTGTGGCTTCCACTTGATATTCTAAGGTTGCATTTAGAAAGTACACCTCATCAGATGCAAGCAATATTCTGCCAAGGAGCAGGCATCTAACTGGTTGGGGCAAAAAGGAAACATATTGGATACGTGGATGGATGGATGGATAGATAGATAGAAGGATAGAAAGATATTAGATAGATAGATAGATAGAAGGATAGAAAGATAGAAAGATATTAGATAGATAGATAGATAGATAGATAGAAGGATAGGTAGATTAAAGGATAGAAAGATATTAGATAGATAGATAGATAGATAGATAGATAGATAGATAGATAGAAGGATAGGTAGTTAAAAGGATAGATAGATATTTGATAGATAGATTGATAGGTAATAGTTATGTCGACAGATCGATCTAGTCATCTGCCATTGTAATCAGTTCTTTACCTGTAATTGCAATGTATTAGCCAACCAATAAAACACCCCATTATTACCATTACACGAGTAAACACCACAGATGGGACCCCCTCCTCCTCCATACACACTGTGTAAACGGACGGTGATGCCTGATTGTTCACTAAAACAATTGAACTGAGCTGTGCAATGTGTTGGCACGTTATAAATACATTACAATGATAAAATTTGCAAGAAAAAAAATGAAGTGAGAATGTATGACAGATGTGATTGTGAAATATGACCCTAGACTTGGCTGTCTGGTTGCTTTTTTTTTTTTCTTTCTTGTCCCAAAACAGAATAGTACTAGGAGCAATGAACACACAGAGATATGTGTGTATGTGTATATGCAGTATATATATATATATATATATATATATATATATATATATATATACATCTGCCCCTGGAATAATTAACACTAGTGTGCTATATATGTTCACCGCTGATAATCTGCATTGTAGACATAGTAATACACATGCCAGCCATTCACTATTAATAGTGCATAGGTATAGTGAACTTATAGTGAACCGTTTACTTAATATATGCACAATAGTAGTGTATTTTTTATTACTATTACTATATTACTATTAGTATTTATTATATTTTCCGTATGTTATTGTCATTATTTATTCCAGTTCATCAAATAGAAGAGATTACAGGAATACAAGAATACAAGAATTACAAGAATAAACAGGATGTGACCCCCCCCCCCACATACACTAAACATGGCTCCCCATGTACAACCCCTTGTTCTTCTAGGCACAAGAGGGCACAGAATTTACTCCTCCTGCCACTTTGCAATACATTGTAATAAAGATGGTTCCCTCATATTGTTTGCTAAAGTTTTGGTACCTGTATAATGAAGAAATATGTCACGGATGAGGAAAGGGGTTACCGCCAACCGTACATAGGCCTCCCTTCTACATCCATCCCAGAAACCTATAAGGTATGTATAATTTAGACTTGAACATATTTCTAAATTTTACCCAATAAAGTTGAATTCAACCATAAACCATGTACTATAATCCAACCGAATGACTACGTATAGTATACAACGCGTTCCATGCTACCTTACACTCACTATTCAGACTTTCTAGTACTGAAAGGGTTATGTAATACGCTAAAGCTTGGCTGCTTATTCAACTCTACCCCCATAGGAGGCTCCTAGTATCTACTGATGTTTTAGTTTAGCCATCCCCAAAGAGAATAGAAACCAGTAAGGGAGGTGAAAAGTCACAACGCGTTCTAGGCTCGGGGAAGACAGAATGCAGTGTAAAGGGAACGCCAAAGAAAATGTGTGTTCACATTTATACAGTAGTTATTGGTGGAGTATTTCGCAGTGAATAGTCTGTCTATAACTAAAAGCTTATTAATATTATCGTGAACTTATTGTCTTTGTTAAGGTAAGATATTGTTTTTTTTGCTCCCAGATGAAAACAATGTTCACACCAAGTTCAGTGTAAAGGCTGGGAAGATTTCCCACATAAAATACATCCATATACATGAAATATTACAGGCCTAATGAAAGCTATGAAGGTCTTTTGGCGTATGTTCAGGACGTACGTGTTGGCACACCTTTTTGACATGGTATTGAAAGGCATAGTTGACTTTGCTTTTAATACAGGGATCCTATAAAAACACATACACCATATATCATAAACCATACCGTATATTATACATATGTGTATATAGGCTTCAATAAAAAGTGGATTGGTTGGGTGACAAATGCAACACTATAGCTCATGCAAGGCTCTGAGATTGGCAATTACATCTTGTACATTTCTTTACATATAAACAAAAGTTGAGATGTGAATAGAGTCTAAGACAATGCTTAGCTGTACGGAAAAGACTTAGGTAAGTTGAATTTCAACATGTCCAATCCTTTGCTTGGAGGTTACATTTCAGAGGTGACTGGTGGCAGTTTACTTCTCTCTTCGGAACGAATCCATTTGTAGTTGAACCAAACATGCACGTGTATGGTTGGAATAGCTAAAGGCTAAATAAATGTATTGAAGACACCTATTAAAAAAGTGTAAGACCAGATTTAGACACTTTTTGGTTTAAGCCATCTCTAGAGTGTCTGTTATTCTCTGACTCCTCCATAGACAAGCTTGTATAGCTTGGAAGAATGGTTGGTAATAATTAGAGATGAGTGAGTAGTGTTCGATCGAGTAGGTGTTCGATCGAATACTACAGTATTCGAAATACTCGTACTCGATCGAACACTACTAGCTGTTCGAAGTTTAAAGTTCGATGCAGAACCAGTGTTGATTGGCAGAATGCTATACATTCTGCCAATCAACGCTGGTTCTTCTCTTACCTTTAGAAGTCTTCTCCGTGCAGCGTCCCTACGGCGTCTTCCAGCTGGAATTCACTCTGCCTAAGCATCCGCGCATGCGCAGTCGGCTCTGCCTAGGCCCCCGATGCCTAGGCAGAGTGAATTCCAGCTGGAAGACGCCGCGGGGGCGCTGCGCGGGGAGAAGACTTCAAGGGGAATCCAGCCCGACCGTCACTCATGGATTTGGTAAGTATAATTGTATCGAATTTTGCGTACCCCTGAAATGAGCATTTCCCCCCATAGACTATAATGGGGTTCAAAATCCGTTCGAACAGCTGAACAGTGTGCGGCTGTTCGAATCGGATTTCGAAGCTCGGATATTTTAGTGTTCGCTCATCTCTAGTAATAATGTTATTCCTCTGCATGGGGGGAAAGTCTACCAAAACCATCAATTTCAATAGGATTGGATGACTATCTTATGTGTACAATGCTCCCTGAAGAAAATATGTTGGGGAAAAGAAGGATTTTAACATGTCAGGTGTTAGGAACCTGATGCAACAATAATCTCTGTAAGTCTTGGTCAACTAGGATCCCCAAGCACTGAGGTACAAACAGTCCTGGGTGTACTACGCTCTCCTAACCGGAGCAAAACCAGGCCTTGGAGTTCTTCACCAGAGCTCCTTATAGTGTAGTTGGACTTGGTAAAATCCAGGACCCGGAACCGCAGCCGCCCAGAGAGTGCCGCAAACCCAGCGAGCCTCAAGTAAACTAACCTCAGCGGATGAAGATCACGAGAGCTGGTTAGCACGGAGAGAGTAGAAGTCTGAGGTTTGCCAGACAGTAGCAACAGCACTGTAAGGAAGTCGTACAGGCCAAGTTGGTAATTCAGAGGTCAATGCAGGTTCCAGGGATAGCCAAAGCGTAGTCAATCAAACCGAGTTGGTACACAGAAGGTCATGTGGTAATAGGAGGTAGGAAAGAATATTGTGGTGCTGAATAACCAGCGGTGGGCCAGAATCAGAATGAGACCTAAATAGCCTCCGGCCCGCCGCTGACCTCCTTTACCCCGAAGCAGTGGTCCAGTCAATAGAAGGAAACCAGAACCTCCGCAGTTCCAGGAAGGCACAACGGAGGCCCCGGGCCGTCCTAACACCAGGAACTCTTTCATCAATGAGAGCTAAGCCAAATTTATCATGGAGTGGCTTAGTCTTCCCTGCCACTGAAAATGCATGCACACTCAGCATAGCTCAATGTGCATATGAATGGTGGGGTCCGGAGGACTAGCTGTTACCTGAATGCTTGTTTGACATCCTATTACTATCGACTTCATCATTCAAATGAATACTTGGCATGGCTGACTATGTATGTGTACCCAATCGTTAGTGCAGAATAAGTAGCTGTGAAGTCCAGCTTAGTATGGATGGTCAAGCAAGACACTGATCATGTTCTTGTGAAATGGTATTAACAGCTAATTCAGACATTGCTTTATTTGCACAAATGTATTTCATTCCCTTGAATGTTTTTCTATCATTATAGATATCTATAATTAATGAAGCCAGTGACTTATGGCTATCATCCAACCTCAATGGGCATAATAGAATGAAGTCCTAGGAATTTAGAGTAAGACTGTTTATGCAATGTCTGCTTCTTCTGCGCCTCACCCACCCTATGGAACTCATTGTCTTCTATAATTAGATTTGCTCCTGATGTTTACAGCTGTAAGCCAACCTTGAAAATAAAATTTCTTTATGGAGACTTGTCTCACGTAAATTTATTAGACTAGGTTCACTTTTTTGCATCTTGAAGAAAAGTACTTGTTTGTCCTGCCATGCGAATTTACAATTAAAATGGCATGAAATGGGAGGTAAAATGGATGTAGGAACTTTACTGACAACAGGATGTAACCTGATAGGCATGATGAATTAAATGTACCTTTTGTCAGATCTTAAGAAAAAATAGCTGTACCTTTCAACAGGATACAAATCATGGTCTGAACAGAGCTTTAGATGGGTTTTCTGGGACTAAAATATTGATTACTTATCCTAAAGATTGGTCATCAATATCAGGTCAGTGGAGATCTGACACTCTTACACTCATTTATCAAACAGATCCATTTTTTGTGTAGAGGGTGGACCAAGTAACTACAGTTTAGCTTCAATTCAAGTGAATGAAAGTTGATCTACAGTAACCTGCTATGGTCACTGCACAAAAAATTGAGCTGTCTGTATCCTGAGAATAGCTGATAAAAGGGTACAAGTGCCAGATCCCCACTGATCTGATAGTGATGGTGACCATATTCTTAGAATAGATCATCCATACTTATAGACCAGAAAATTACTTTAACTGGCATGATTTGATTTTTGTTTTTGACTCCCGCCTTCCAAATCTCTTTTTTATTTTTCTGTTCACAGAACCATATGAGGTCTTATTTAGAGATGAGCAAACACTGTTCGGATCAGCCGATCCGAACAGCACGCTCCCATAGAAATGAATGGAAGCACCTGTGACACCGGCCGGCCGCCGGCAATGTCAGCGTCACAGGTGCTTCCATTCATTTCTATGGGAGCGTGCTGTTCGGATCGGCTGATCCAAACAGTGTTCGCTCATCTCTAGTCTTAATGTTGTGGTACAGATTGTTCTTCATATTGGTACCATTTATTATTCTTTACAATGTACTGAGAGGCTGGAAAAAAAATTCAGAACGGGGTGGAATTGGAGAAAAAGTGCATTTATGCGACTTTCTTATGGGGTTTGTTTTTACGGCGTTCTCTCTGCAGCCAAAACTACATGCCATCTATATTCTATGTTTTGGGACAGTTACAGTGATACCAAATTTATTAGGTTTTATTTAATTTTAACCCCTTAACAAAAATCCCAAACTGCAAAAATAAAAAAAAAACATTTCTGTAAGGGGCATTCACACGGAGTAAAGTGGCACTGATTCTGGCATGGTAACTCACGTAAGAATCAGTGCTGAAAAACAGACTCCCATTGACTTCAATGGCTTTCGTTTTCCGCGTGCAACCCATTGAAATCAATAGGAGGCTTTTTTTACGCATTGATTTCAATGTGTTCCACACAAAAAATCGAACTCATTGCAGTCAATGGGAGTCTGTTTTTCAGTGCCGATTCTTACACGAAATATCATGCCAGAATCAGCACCACTTTATTCTGTGTGAATACCCCCTAATTTTTTATATTTCCGTGTATGGTGATGCATACTGTGTACTTTTTTTCCTGGCCTTGTGTATTTTTTAGTTATACCACTTTGGGGAATGTCCAGTGTTTTGATTAGTTTTTATAAAAAAAAATTATTAGAAGCGAAACAGTGAAAAAATGACGGTTCAGCATTTTTTTTTATTTTTTTCCCCATTAAGGTATTCACCATACAGAAAAAATATATTTTTATAAGTTTGTAGAATGGATGTTTTTGGAAACAGGGATACCTAATGTGTATGTATTTCACAGTAATTTTTTTGGAATTATTTATATTCTAGGGAAGGCGCGGTAAACTTTTTTTTTTACTATTTTATTAGCTCCCTAGGTGACTTGAACCTGCAATCGTCCAGTGTGGCCTCAATCATCGCCACTCAGCAGCCATCTTTAAAGATCGGGCATCCGCCATACTATGACAGCAAATGATTGGAAGGGGATAAAGTGGGATAAAGTTGGAACCACAGTCCAGGGCCCTTATATATAACTTTCCTATGCTCTGCTGCCCTGAACTCACATCCCTCAAATTTTGTATCTCTTCTTTATTAAATTATGTGGATAACTAGTGTGTGTAGCTTTATTGACATTTACACAAACAGTACATTGTATGGTCCCCTGGACAAATTTATCGCTTTATAGCTGCAGTACCCTGTTATCTATTGTTCCATTCAAAACTGAATTGATGTAATCCATAGAACTCTAGTTTGGTCCTCTAGAACTACAAGTCATCCTGGTGTTTGGTGCCAAATAACAGCCCTGTGTTACCTCTGAAAAGATCTAGATCAGTTTACATAGAAAAAAAAACAAAACATATATATTTCAAAAAGTTCCTATAGCCTATGTGCCATTTGGAAAAAGGGCTGTTAAGGCCCCCTCACACGGCGTAAGCGCTGGGCTCATTCCGAGCTGTACACGCGAGCATTTCTAAACACTTCTCATTCACTTCAATGGGAGTGCTCGTAAAGCCGGCTTTACACACGCTCCCATTGAAGTGAATGGGAAGTGTTTAGAAGCGCTCACGTGTACGGCTCGGAATGAGCCGAGCGCTTACGCCATGTGAGGGGGCCCTTAAAAGCAGTCTAATGGAAACAGTATAGTAAATGTGCTGCACTATTTCTGTGGCTCCCGCTCACCTCTACGGGGGTTAGAAGAAGAGTATAACGTAGCAATGTCATCTGTCCTAGTAAGCCCTGCTCTAGTGGTTGGTACTTAGGAGTTATTCCTATCTATGCAGTGATTTGCAGAGGTGAGAATAGCCCTTTAAGTTTTTAAGTCCCCCCTGGTGTCCACTTACCTCCAGAGATGGCTGGTCCTGTGCCCTGTGCCTTCATTCTTCGCCTCGCTGATGCTCCACGCTGCTTTTCTTCCTTTGCTGCCACCTCCCTGCCAGTTTAGGAGAGTGTGGGTGGGTTAGGAGAGTGTGGGCGGGTACTGGGAGGGAAGATGTCACGTCTCCCCGCCCACACTCTCCTAAGCCACAAGCCCCGCTTACCTAGCACTTTAAACACTAACCTGGGAGGCGGGGCAGCGAGGCAAGAAGAAGGAGGGCACCAAAGCAGCCATCTCTAGAGGTAAGTAGCTGCTAGAGATGTTAGTTTAGACTCCCATTCGAATGAATGGAGGCAGCCGGCGCACAGGGGGTTAAGGGTGTGTGTCGGCTGCTTCCATTCATTCCTATGGAACTGCAGCGGAGCCTTCACACTGAGTATACAGCGTATACTCAGTGTGAAGGCTAAGCAAAGCATTGTGGGAAAAATCACCGATCTCAATCCCACATAAAAAGATCTTGTTCGGAATTCCGATGGCGATTGTGAAATTTTATCAATCGCCGATCGGAATCCGATCTTTTCCGAACACGATCGCTCAACCCTAGTGACAATACTTTCAGATGTCAACCCTACCAACATTTGATGGTTCTTTCTGCACCTAAAATGGTCACCACTATTAAAAGGGAATCAGAAATTTATTTACTAGAGGAAACTTGAGAGACAACTGCAAAACTGAAGGAAGAACATGCAACAGATTACACACCTCTGACTCTCGGAAGTAAGGGCTAAAATTAACAATACAGGCCTTGCAATTGAAATGAATTGAATGGAAAGTACTTCCAGCTCCAACGTAGTTGTTGCAGTTGGTTCAAGCAATCACCTTCTTAGCCCTTGCTTCTCAGATTTTTGTTGCTCTTGACTGAGGTTACTGTAGTTCCAGGCTCAGGATCAGTTTGGTTTAATTAAACCACAAAAGGTTTGGGTATTGTGTATAGCCTTTAAACAGCTGTCTGCAAATAGGTTCCTCTTTCTATTGGTGGAGATATTTTGGCTTTCCTTTATTCTCTGAGTATGCTACTAGGCATTGATCTATAGGAAGTCACCTTCCAAAAGGTGGCACTAGAGCAAGTCTCCCTTTTCCACCAGTTTGCATATTCTTTTCCCAGTATTGCTGCAATAATACAGATGTTAAGATATGGCCATATTATAGAACCGTTTATTTTACTGTACACTTAGAATCCTTAGAAGCCCAACGATCCTTAGAAGCCAATGATCACGATTTACAGCCACATCAGTTTTCTTCTTCAGAGGTCTTGTAACATTCAGGAGGTATTTGGCATTCTTTTTATGGCATAGCATTCAGAACAGTTGTCTTCATGGACTGCAAGTCACTTCCAAAGAACAAATTAGTCTGTAGATTACTGTGTGATCCAAGCCCTTAAAGTCAAGAAGAATGTTGTGATCACTTCTGCTTTCTGCAACAAGGTCACAGGTCATTTCTCCCACAGGGTCTCAGTTTTTAAGAACATTTGTATTCTTGCTTTAACATATGGCTATAAGTCAATATAATCTCAGTCTTTCAACTTCACGATAATGTGTTCTTTATCAATTAAATGGGAATTAGAATATAAATTAAGCAAAACCAAATATTTATCATGTACTTTACAGGAAAAACAATTTTTTTATGATTCATTGATAAAGTTGTATTCTTCTCCCTTTTCTATAAGCGTAGAATGAAAGACAAATCGATCTTTCCCAGTGTGCTGCAGAAAGTGGAGTTCAGAAGCTCAGTAGAAGTATCAAAGTGGCTTCATTACGAGCTCTTAAATTGTAGCACATTTATGGAGACCACGCCATGTTGACTTTTTATATGTGTTTTCTGTTGTATTCCTCATGGACTCATGAAAGGGTTTTTTATCCAAAAAATATGAAATGAGCAAAAAAAAAAAAAAAAAAAGATAAAAAATGTTACGTTTCTTATGGTATTTAAAGATGTTCCCCTTCTGTTGATGATCTGTAGCACAACAGTTACATCCTACTTAAATTCTAGGATGGGTTTCACCGAGAGGACGACACTGACCATTTTGTTCAGTATTGTACAGCTATACCCTTATAGGCAATACAAGCTCACACATCTAAGGAGTGGGTTCACATATGCACTCATTTACCGTTCGGAGATTCCTTCCACTATTCTGCATGAAAAATGCGAAGTGAAATCTCTTGCAAGCAGGACTTTTCTCTCTGCATTTTTTGGGTGGAAACCCCACGCCCCATTATGGTCTATGGAGTCCATGGATTTCCATGGGTAACTGTTTTTTAAGCGAATTGCGTTTCCATTTTTTGCATCCCCAAGTGGGCCCAAAGAACGGAAACCCGAACACTAGTGTGAACCTAGCATTTTTGTGGTTAATGGACAATAGTGCTGATACAAGATACCAAACTATCAGCTGTGAGCAGGAGATCTCACCACCTAGCAAAGGAACTGCCACATGTTATCATGATAGCTGCGTATGTCCCCCACCTCTGCAAAAATGTTTTCTGCTTGTTATATCTACATGCTGTGACCCCTCCTCATGTCCTCCAACCACGGTCGGGCTGTATTATTAACAACACTCCACACAGAGAACTAAATGATCCTGCAGTGTGTCTGTGTTTCTTTCCTTTTTAGTTGCTATGATTCCTAGGATTTCTCTATCTGCCATGAGCTTGTATGTGTTTCTCTCTTGTTATATACTACTGTACCATCTATGAAACTGTATCACTGAAATTTCCCCATTGTGGGACTATTAAAGGATTATCTTATCTTATCTAATCTTATAAGGGTTTTCAGCCATGGATCAGAGAAAGTAGCCCAAATTTTTAAATTTTTTTTGTCTAAATTCTCATAGAATCCTTTTGTTACGATACTGGTGATACAGCTGGAATCCGATAGCCAGGAGAGATGGCAGATGCTACAGAGTAGGAGACTTGGTCGATGGATAGCAAGGGGTCAGTATACCGAGCATGTAGTCGAACGGAGCCAGGGGTCGGTACACAGAGAAGGTAGTCAGACGGAGCCAGGGGTTGGTACACAACGTGGGTAAGCAGATGGATCCAAAGTAATCTGAGCAGGATATACCTCAGATCTAGAGGACTGGGAATAAACACAATACTCAAGCGTCAGTCATAATGCGCTCTGGGTTTACATAGGCCTAAAACAGGAAGCAAGATGGCCACGACATGAAACAATACTCGCCATCTTGATTGTGGGCAAGATGTGGGCCACGGAACTGCAGCCTCCAGTGGTGGGAGTAAAAATGACACTTGAGAACGGTGGCCTCTAGTGGAGATCCTTGGAACAGTATCTTCACATAGATAAAACACAGCTTCTAACACCTTTTGATCAAATTACTGCCTTCTGAACTCTACTTTCTGGAGGGTATCCGGGAAAAGTATGATTTTTCTTTATTTTCTGCACACCATATTTTGCTGGGCTCTGCGACTAAGGACCTGGGTTTAAGCTTCCCTAGTTTGTTGGGAGAATTACTTTCTGTTTTAGGTGTTGCACCTGGCCTAACCCATAAAGGTGAGCACATCAAATGTTTTCCTCCAATAAAGAGCTTTGTCGTCTATTTTCTTTTGCCTCTACCTCGCTCTGGTATATAAAAGTAACAAGAAACTAAATTGTAGAGGAAAAAATTCTATATCAAGTTGACAAAAACACTTTCTGGATTAAACTGGCATGAAATGTGTTATCAAGACTTTGTATATTTGAAAAGCATATGAATATGTACTGGGCTTACAAAGATTGACCAAGAGAAGCCCAGCTCACATGCTCCAAATGAGCCAATGGCGGGTCTAGGTTATTTACAGCGGTCATTGACTGGCTTAGATTAGGTTACACTTGGTCATTGGAATTAAGTCAATAGCTTACTGTCAATAACTGAGAGTAACCTGCACCACATTATCTAAACCAGCCAATGTCGACTGTAAGCTATTTATAGCTGTCATTGACTGGTTCAGATGATATTACTCTTGGCCATTGAACGTAAGTCAATGCTCTACCTTCAATGATCGAAGGTATCTTGAACCACGTGATCTAAACCATCCAATTACATCTGTAAGTATGATTAACCGGCTTAGATTAGGTTACTCTTGGTCCTTTTCAGGAAAATTGGGGAACTTGGAATTGAATCAAATCTAACCATCAATTCAAGTGAATTTAAGCTGAAATAAATTTCAGAAAATTTTCTCATCTCTATCCCTGAATATGTTCTTGTTGACAGTTTTCAAAAAAGATTTGATACATTAAAAATATAAAACAATTCAAAATAATACAAATAAATGTGATTTACTGTATATACTCGAGTATAAGCCGCATTTTTCAGCACAGTTTTTGTACTGAAAAAGCCCCCCTTGCCTTATACTCGGCTTATAACCTTTTTTTTTTTTTTGGGGGGGGGGAGGGGGTGTCTATGACCAGCCACAATAGGAATGTATAGAATCTCCCATAAAATAGTGAAAAAAAAGAAGCTTTAAAAAAATATAATAAAAAAATTAAGTAAATAAAAGTTCAAAATCACTTCTTCCCCTAGAATACATATAAAAGTAGAAAATGACTGTGAAACACATACACATTAGGTATCCCTGTGTCTGAAAGTACCCGGTCCACTGAATATGGGTTATCTGCAGTGCTCCTCTTCTGTCAGAAAGGGGTTAATAGGAGCACTGCAGATCCCCTATATTCAGCCAGGCTGAATTCCAAGTGGGGAAAAAAAAACAGCCCTCAAGCTCAGGGAAGGGGCAGACAGACAACCAAAACACCCCCTTCCCTTCCCCAGCACCCAGCAACTACTGCACCCAAAAACTCCGACCATTTTAGGCCTATATTTGAGTCAATAAGTTTTCCCAGTTTTTTGTGGTAAAATTAGGGGCCTCGGCTTATATTCGGGTCGGCTTATACTGAGTATATACGGTAGTTAACATTATTGTACAACATGTCCATTTATATTAAAATTTATCAATCAATTTGCAAATTGCACGTAAAATAAATAATGATGTAAATGACTGTAATAAAATTATTGTCATCATAATTTGCAACAAATGGAGAAAGTTCCATCTGGGTACAAATAAGGTAGTAGTCTTTTGTTGTTCGGTAAATGGATACCATAGTATATAGTGTTATATAGTGTTTTGTATACTAGAAACCAAAGCTCAGCATTGCCTTGAGCATTAGGTAGTTAAAACAGCCTATAAGGGTGCGGTATAGATGAGACAATAATTATTCTTCTGTTTATACTACAGTATAATATATGTAGCAGGGTTGTAAGTGTAGGGTTTCGTGGTAATACCAAAAGCCTCAGGTTATAACCTTATAAAAATAACTTTCTATGGCCAAAATATAGGATATTGTGTTAGGCCAGTCTTTATTCTAGGATAACTAAACACTGCACATCTAAGAATATTTTCCCATGGTCAAAATGTAATAGATATGAACAAAACTCTTGAGTTTCGATAAACTAACAGGGAAATATATACTTTAGGACTATCCAAACGGCAGAATTTTAGCTTTTTTTTTTTGGTAATAGGAAACCAGGACAAGACCTATAGGGGTAGATGTGTTCACCGATCATATAAGAAATCAACAGTGACCAATATTGTTAATGGTACATTGAAGGTAAGAAACAAAACATAGAAAAAGATCGGGAAATTGGAGATGAATAAAATATATTCTTTAATTCAAGGGCTATTTGTAGTAATAATTAGAGATGAGCGAGTAGTATTTGATCGAGTAGGTATTCGATTGAATACTATGGTATTCGAAATACTCGTACTCGATCAAGTACCACTTGCTATTCGAATGGAAAAGTTCGATGCAGAACCAGCATTGATTGGCTGAATGCTATACAGTCGGCCAATCAATGCTGGTTCTTCTCCTACCTTTAGAAGTCTTCTCCGTGCAGCTTCCCCGTGGCGTCTTCCGGCTCTGAATTCACTCTGCCAGGCATCGGGCCTGGGCAGAGCCAACTGCGCATGTCCGCTTGTAGTGCAGGTATGCGCAGTAAGCTCTTCCCAGGCCCGATGCTTGGCAGAGTGAATTCAGAGCCGGAAGATGCCGCGGGGACGCTACACGGTGAAGACTGCTCGGAGGATCCAGCCCGACCCTCACTCGTCGACTTGGTAAGTATAATTTGATCGAACGTTACCTACCCCTGAAACGAGCATTTTCCCCCATAGACTATAATAGGGTTCGATATTCGATTCGAGTAGTAGAATATTGAGGGGCTACTCGAAACGAATATCAAACCTCGGACATTTTACTGTTTGCTCATCTTTAGTAAGAATGACAGGGATCACTGGCACAATGTACAGTTGTAAAGAAGATGCTACAAAACTACTATTTTGTGAGGAATACCACAAACCTGACAGCAGAGAAAACAGGTCATCTTCTCTTAAACCTCTATGAAAACTCACTTGTCTAACTTAAAATATACTTCTTTACAGCCTTTGTTGTCAATTCCCATTGAATTAAAGCCTGGTTCACTCTTGCATTTGGTAATCCATTCGTGGACTCTGCTTGGGTAACCCCCTGAATGGAATACCGAAGACATTAACAAGTGGTGAGCAATGAAAGCACACAAACCCCATAGACTATAATGAGGTCTGTGTGTTTTCCGCCCGGTGTCCAAGTGTCCGCACAAGTCATGTAGAGAAGAAAGTAGATCATGAAGTACTTTTCTCTCTGTTTATTCCATGCGGACACCATGCGGAAAACACATGGACCCCATTATAGTCTTTGGGGTCCGTGTTCTTTCATAAGCTCACTGCTTGTCAATGCATTTGATTTTCCGTTCGGGGGGGTCCGAAAACAGACTCAGTAGAATGGAATACCGAAAGCAGAGGTGAACCAGGGGTAAAATGTTCTATTATTATTATTATTATTATTATTATTATTTGTAATATTGATATTACTGAAACTAGTAGAAAAAAATGACACACGTGTGTATAATATATACAAATATATTGTATGGTTTAGATCAAACTGTATCATTTTATTTCATAATCAATATGGCCCTAAAAGTTATCCTTGTGCGATATTTGATTCAATTATGCTTAACAAGTGGTTGTCATGGAAAGTCATGATGACATCATCTAGGATAACACTGTGTGAGCTGTATGAAAAATTAATCTCTCCTATTTTTCCTTATATGATTCAATGTAAATAAAAGCAAACAAAAAAATAAGAAAATGACAGTTTTTAGAGTAAAGAGAAGGTAGCATGGCAAGAATAGAAACTTATGACCATCATGAATTATAGTGGTGGGATATTACTGTTGTAACTACATCTACTGATCCTTAGACCCCGATGACATCACAAACACTTCAATATTTTTTGGATTTGTAGAAGACAACCTGCTTGCCAGTAAGTATATTGGTATATTGAGCTGCCACAAAATTAGCTAATATTAACTATTGAACGGCTACAAAACTGATTTAAATGCATTACAATAATATAAACCTAAAGAACCATTTTCAACCTTTTTTTTACATTATAATAAAAACTCTTTATATGGGTGAAATCCTGTATTGGCTACATAAGTTAAAAAAACGTTATATGTAGTAATCTGTGCAGTCTATAAACTACCAAAGCTATTAGACAGTTGGCAATCCGTACAAACTCTACTATAGAGAGGATATTATAGGTTTTACTGGTAAGAATTTTGGCTAAAAAACAGTCTCCTGGGCCCCAATGTAATCTTTGCTTGGGCCTCATAACCAGGCCTAGTATGACTGTTACCACTTCAATAGGAGTTGTAATGCTTTTGTCTACAAAATAAGTGAAAACCATTGTAAAATTACTAGCCTCTGAGAAGGTTGGCATGATGTTAAAGGGAGCGCCCTCTATTGGTTTGCTTGACTGAGACTCTGTCTTCCTGACTTGCACATTCTCAGTGAGCGCCCTCTATTGGTGTGCATTCTTGAGGCACTGGCTTCCTAATTACATCATGGAAGTCAGATTTGCATATTCTTCCCATGTTCCTTTGCACAGTGGAGTGCTAAAGGCTTAATAAGACTCCACAAACCTAAATGGTGGTTCTCTCCCTATGGAGTGACGATATCCCCCCAACCCTGTCTAAGCCTCTCACATCTGCCACGTCAGTCCTCTCTGCGCCAAGCTGATGAGATGCAACACATAGAAACAGCTGTCCTTGGCTGAGAGACTGTACCTGGTATAATCCCAACATCATTGCAAACAAAGGCCTCTGAGAAAGTCGGCACGATGTTAAAGGGAGTACCCTCTATTGGTTTGCTTGACTGAGACTCTGTCTTCCTAATTACATCATGGAAGAGAGACTTGCGCATTCTTAGTGAGTGCCCTCTATTGGTGTACATTCTTGAAGCACTAGCTTCCTAATTTCATCATGGAATTCAGATTTGCGTATTCTTCCCATGTTACTTTACTACAGTCAGTCAACCACCATAATTACCTGTGAAATTAGGGGAGGAGGGTGCGGGCAAGGGACAAAGGGGATGGCAGATGGTTCTGATTACGTGACCCAAAGCAACCTGGGACCCTAGGTCCAGCTTCAAAAAATCCTCAGAGAAAATAAGGTAAATTAAACTCCCTGGACAATCCCTTTAAAAAGTGCCACTAAAAAATAAAAACTAGCCTGTAAAAACCAAGACCTTATACAGGTACATTGATGGCAAAAACAGAAAATGATAGATCTTAAAATACAGCAATGCCAAAATGAATGAATTTCTATGGTCTTTACAAGGGTTGTACCATGAATGATCATGAGAATAGTCCCAAATTCATCCCTTTCAATTGTGAAGAAGTCAGATACATGTCTTCTCGTTCAGCTTTTGATACTGCTGGATAAAGATGAGAACTTGGCTTCTCTTCAAAAATCTCACAGGATGGAGTAGGATTCTGGACCCCTGTTCTCTTGATCAGAGGGGGTCCTCACCATCTGACCCTCAACATTCAGAAAGTTATCCCCATTTTGGGGATAGGAGATAACTTTCTTTGATGGTATGTGCACAACCCCTTTAAAACCAAAATAAGCTCAGTGCTTAGGAAGTTATGCTTATTTAGGGTTTACATTAACCTAATAGATAGGTAATAAACGTTATCCACTCAAGTACTCTTATAGTAAGTTAGTAAATGTGGCGTACAAATTGTCTAATACAATTTAAATATTTGCTCTATTTTGATGCATGACTCAAATAGGACAGAAAACAAACAAAAAACGTTATCATGATGACCTGTCAGCAGACTACAAGAATTACATCTTCATTACTAATAGACATGAGCCAAGCTAATAATGTAGTAATGAGCTGACTTTGCTAGAATTTTACAAAAATTTTGGATTTGCTGAAGTTGGAATTTTTGCTGACCATTACCCATGGATCATGGGTGGTCTCTGTCTGTCCGCTCCAGTGCAGGACCGCCCACCTGATAGTAGAAAGTCTTACTACTAGAGATGAGCGAGTAGTGCTCGATCGAGTAGGTATTCGATCGAATACTATGGTGTTCGAAATACTCGTACTCGATCGAGTACCACTCGCTGTTCGAATGTAAAAGTTCGATGCAGAACCAGCATTGATTGTCCGAATGCTATACAGTCGGCCAATCAATGCTGGTTCTTCTCCTACCTTTAGAAGTCTTCTCCGTGCAGCTTCCCCGCGGCGTCTTCCGGCTCTTCCGGCTCTTCAGTCACTCTGCCAGGCATCGGGCCTGGGCAGAGCCGACTGCGCATGTCCACTTGTAGTGCGGGCATGCGCAGTCGGCTCTGCCCAGGTCCGATGCCTGGCAGAGTGACTGAAGAGCCGGAAGAGCCGGAAGACGCCGCAGGGACGCTACAAGGAGAAGACTGCACGGAGGATCCAGCCCAACCCTCACTCGTGGACTTGGTAAGAATAATTTGATCGAACGTTGCCTACCCCTGAAACGAGCATTTTCCCCCCATAGACTATAATAGGGTTCGATATTCGATTCGAGTGGTCGAATATTGAGGGGCTACTCGAAATGAATATCGAACCTTGAACATTTTACTGTTCGCTCATCTCTACTTACTACCATATTGGATGCTGAATATAACATCACCGATTGCTCAGTATGTCTTAACTTTGTGCTTTGATGGAGTTTATTATCTCCAGCAAAACTATGTGCAATTATTTTTATATCATAGGTCTATTGATTCTATAGTGTTACTGCATGTACAAGCTGAGTTTTTTTACACGTGAGTTTTAATGCTGTGGTTTTCCCTACTTGGTGTAGGAAAACATTGCAAAAATTGAGTATGCTGTATTTTTTTCAATATAGTAAGCCAACCCTCAGTATATTTTCCCATCACATTACCCCAATGTTTATGAGTCTAAATAATCACATGTAACCATTTTATACAGATTGTATTCATTTTGTTTTAATGATCCTTATAGCGGTGACTGTCTGAATCTGCCAGTAAAATGGCTTCAGTCATAAGAACAAGCTTCGGTAGTGTAAGGGAAAACTTTTAAAAGCACTTAGTGACTAGTAAAGTAAGAAATGAAAACTGGCAGAAATATTTATTGACTCTTAACACTAGCTCCGAAATTATGTGTCATTAAAAATGAACATTTTATGTGTTCTGCTGCATTAGAAACTGGTGAACTCGGTCTTGATCTTAATATTGTTAATATTCTCGTAGATATCTCACCTGCTGACAATACATACGCTCCATTGGCATGCTTCACGGGGATCACTGCAATACATATATTGAATCAGTTTTCATCCTTATGCAAGAATGTAAATTTGCAAACAAATATTCCATACAGATTTTACTATGTCTTGATCAGATTAGAAGCCAGGAAACAATGCTAACCACTGAGCCACAATACTGCACTATTTATATAAATGTAAATACCACTCATTCAACACTCAAATCCTTTACCCAGTGGGACAGTCACAGATTTCGGAAGTTGTCCCAATGTCCTGGGAGGCCAGTAGCATGTTCTGATTTCTACTGTGACATACAATGCTGAATACACTGGTGAATCAAAGAGTTATCAGTCCCTGTTCCACTATTCATGCCATTTTGCCACACCTTTTGTCTTGGAACTGAAATGATCAAGAACTGGGTGTTACCACTGCACGTGTCAAAAGGTAGCATGATCCAAGCTAAATAATCACTAACTTTTCAGACAACTTTCATTTCATATAGCATGTGATTCTAAAACAAAATGTAATGCACTTTCATTTAAAATGTAGCTGGTATCTGCCCGAAAAACATCTCTAACGTTCCTGCTCTGGGTGCCTCCCTTCTAGTTAATTTGCAGCTCACTCCTTTGTTACAAGGGATTACATCCATAGATACATAGTAAACAAGACAGGATCACAGTGAGTGGAAGGGTGGTTTTCTCTCTCTGAACTCGGTGAGTGGAGAGGGGAGAGGTTGCTTCTCCTCAGAGCTTACGCACACAAACATCTGAAAACTGCTCCGTGCAAAGGACTGAAGATTCTGCAAATCCAACACTTACAATTTAAGTAAGGTTTTCTTTATGCTTGTATCAACTTCTGGCTGCTAGTGATGAAATATTATTCACAGACAGAAAACAGCTTTCCTGACTGTGCTCATAGATTGTATATTAAATATATTTTTAAAAAATTGAAAAGGACAAGCATTTAATGTATGGAATGTGAAATAAAAAAAAAAAAAAAAAGGGCACACCCAGAATTGTAGAAAAAAAAATAACACCATATGGGTAGAGGGCAATTGGAGTAGCAGAAGCCCACCCTTGAGCACCGACTCAAAATAGGGTATAATAGTTTAACATTTAAGCAGCCATCCCCAAAACTTTGCACAAATATCATAGATAATTTCATATATAATATAAAAAATAAATACATACAAATTTATAAAGATATATATACTATCTCATTGAAAATAATTACCAATACAAAGAAGACTGTGCAATATAAGCAAAATGCCGTGCCTAGGATGTGCCCCATGTGTATTGCTGCTCCAGGCAACTTCATCAGAGAAACAGCTTGCATCTATTTGCCCTATATTTGCCCTTTAATGTTCCTAGATCTCATATATTATGGTCACTGGGACTTCTGATCAGCTATTTGTATGCTGTTGTACAGTTACTCCTGGCAGAATTGCAGAACAGTATTAGAAATGGATAGCAGAGGGGGCAGACTGCTCCTTATTGCACATGCCCTCAACCTGAGAGAGATATAAACTGTGCTTTAGCTGGAATGTGATGAGTAGCAGCAGAAAAAACTCATGCATGATGCTAATGCCAGCCACACTTTGCAGAAAATAACCTGCAATGGAAATGCTGCAATTTGAAAAATGCTAACATTTTTGGAAATCGCAGCATGTCAATTATACCAACGCAAATGCCAGCAGTTTCCCTATAGGTATAATGGAAGCAGAAAGTCCGCAGAGGAAAACATATGGAAGTCAATGGGGAACATAAATACCATGTCTCACCTACTGTAGTAAAAGGTATATTAAAAGCCAAAACTCCTAATAAAATTTAGAAATGACATAAAGAATATCTATTATTAAACCAATCCATTCCTAATGACCTTCGCATTGAGGCACGGTATACTTAGGTCCAGTCTAACTACACTTAATAAATAGCACGCTTTAAGAGTGAAAGTGATGGATTGAAAAATGTTTAGAACTTCAATGAATAATTGATAAACCCCATAGTGCAAATAAGTGTCTAATAAATAATTAATTTTAATCTCATTATAGATGTTTCATAATGGGATAATTTAATTAAATGAAAGTCTATGGGTTTGAAGTGGTTGAAAGATACTATTGTTACTATATTTGGCTAATGGCTTGAACATATCATCCTGAAGAAGGTTAATACACGAGGGTTTATGCATTATTTAACAAATCCCTGGGAGATGAAAGAACGAACAGATCAATGGGAAGTTGTGCTGCACTGGTGCTTACCATGCACATTTTAAGAAATATACATAGTAAAGAGTAAAATTACAGGAGTCACACTATGGCCAATATTATTTCACAATATTAAAATCTAAATTATAGTAATTCCACGTATTAAACTTTTAAGTTGTACTATATCCTTAACACAATATCCATAAAGCTGACTTTTACAACAATAGTAGGGTGTATATGTGATACTATAGTATTGATAGCTTTGTCATATGGGACCCATTAATTGCATTTTGGAACGGATTAGTTTGGCGTATACAGAAGCTCTTAGTCATGGCTGGGCATTGTAAACATCTGGAATATGTATTTATCTCGCAGGTGGTCATTATTCCCATTGTCATAAAGGACAAACGCATAAAGGACAAGCTAAAAATAAGAAATAATGTAATATAAAAAACACCCTGATATTATTATTCGCTGCTTTATAGCAGCCACATGGAATTCATCAATTTTATGGAAACACCAAGGAGATATATTTCTAAGGATGTAACTAATAAATTCACATGGTGACATCATGTTCTGGATCATTGGATTCTTATGAATTGATAGACTACAATGTTATATAATTGGTCTGGTTCCCACTCATTTTAACTTACTAGTCTGCCGTTTCACAGACTGTCTGCTCGATAGCATTAGCAGCCATCTATTCATGCATGAAGGCAACCACAATGCACGTAAAAAAAGATTTTGGAGTAATCTCTAAAAATAAAAGTATGTGATGATTATATGTTGCATGATATGTGACACGTGTCCACCGTTACTGTTGATCAAATTTAATTAAGGATGCCATTTTCTCGATATCAATTCAATACAATATTGTAACATGCTAGCAAACACGTTGACATACTGCAACACACATTACAACCAAATGGCTAGTCATCTCTGGTCACAGATCTAGGATATACTAGCCTCTGCCCCCGACTTTGTCTGTATGCCGTTGGCATTGATGATCTGCCTATATTCAGCAAATTTCTGCCGTCAAGCTAGCCTGCCGCTGAACTTGTTCCTTGCACCTTGCCTGTGATTGTTCTGGCATCTCAGCAGCTCACTGGGATGTCATATAATAAGCGTGTTGTTGGTGTCGATGATCCGCCTGCTCCAGCGTTTCAGCAACTCTCAAGCTGGCCTGCTGCTGAACTTGTTCCTTGTACCATGATTGTTCAGCTCACTGGGATGTCATATAATGAGTGTGTTCTTGGCGTTCATGATCCGCCTGCTCCGGCTTTTCGGCTGCTTTAAGAGCCACTTGATGCCTAGCTTGCTCATTCCCCCTGAGCTCCGCTGGAGGAGAACTCTGTTATCTTCTGACTACCTTCATAGCTCTCGTTGTTTTAGAATTTTGTGACAAATTAGATTTTTCTTTTTCCCGGCATGTTTAAAATTGGCAAACTGGCAAATTGGATTAAAGGGGTTTTGGCATGTCAATGTGTCAGCACTGGAGCAGATCAGATAATATGCAAATGCTTGTACATAATGGACTCAGTGTGGGGCAACACAGTGGCTCAGTGATTAGCACTGCAGTCTTGCAGCGCTGGAGTCCTGCGTTCGAATCCCCACAGGAACAACATCTGCAAGGAGTTTGTATGTTCTCCCAGTGTTTGCGTGGTTTCTACAAAGACATACTAATAGGAAAAAAAAAAAAGAACATTGTGATCCCTATATGGGGCTCAAAATCTACATTAAAAAAATTGACTCAGTGTTATCTGTGTGTTTACATAAAGATATAGTAGACCAGGCTTTATCAGCAAACTCCAATTAGCTGAGATAGTGCTGCTGGCGCTATCTGATTTTCATCCAAATCCATTCAGTCGTTTTTGCGTGATTGAGTAAAAAACATACAAACATACAAACTTTCACATTTATAATATTAGTAGGATTGAGCCAAGAGATGAGGTAAGGAAAGGCCCAACTAGTCATCAGGGCATTTAGTTATGAAGGTGTTTGTATATTAGTAAGGTGAGGAATTACATTTGTATATTTGTGTTACGTTTGTATATTAGTAAGGTGAGCAGGGGCGTAACTACCGTAGAGGCAGCGGAGGCAGCTGCCACAGGGCCCGGGCCATTAGGGGGCCCGGTGACAGCCGCTACCGCTGCGTTTTTTTTTTTAATAGGCCGTTACGGGCCCTATTTACTTGCCGATCCTGGCAGGGCCAGGATCGGCAAGTGACACTGCGGGCCCCACAAATACTATCATTATACTCGGGGGTCTTTGCAGACCCCCGAGCATAATGATCGGCGGACCGGGAGAGGTAAGGGAACATAACAAACAGTGTTACTTACCTCTCCACCATTCTGCCAGGCCTCATTGCTGACGTCCTTTCTGACGTCTCTGACATACATGAATCCAGCCTGCGTCCCGGGTCATGCGACGTCTGACGTCATTTCAGAAGGACGGCAGCGGAGAAGACAGCGTAGGAGCCGGGGACAGGTATGAAACAGTAATTTTTTATGTTTTTATTCCCAGGGTCTCCGATTATTATACTCTGGGGTCTGAAAATACCACAGAGTATAATAATTGTTTATGGGTGTCCACTATGGGGTATAATACTGTGTGCAGGGGCCACTATAGGGTATAATACTGTGTGTAGGGGCCAGTATGGGGGATAATTCTATGTGCAGGGGCCAGTAAGGGACAAAATACTGTGTGCAGGGGCCAGTAAGGGACAAAATACTGTGTGCAGGGGCCAGTAAGGGACAAAATACTGTGTGCAGGGGCCAGTAAGGGACATAATACTGTGTGCAGGCGCCACTATGGGGGATAATACTATGTGCAGGGGCCACTAAGGGGGATAATACTGTGTGAAGGGGCCACTATGGGGCATAATACTGTGTGCAGGGGCCACTAAGGGACATAATAGAGTGCGGAGGAACGGGCCGGTCGAGGTCTTCGACATCGGTGTCGATTGGGGGGGGGGGGCCATGTCAAAAGTTCGCCACGGGGCCCCGCCATTCATAGTTATGCCACTGAAGGTGAGTGTGTTACATTTTCTGCCTATCACTGTGTGAGAACCATAAAAAAGGGGGTCATATTCTCTGGGGGGCAAAAAAGGGGGTTATATACTGAGGGGGCAAAAACATGGGGACTGTATACTGTAGGGGCCTAAAAAAGAATTTTATTAACTGTGTGGGCACAAAAAAGGAGATCATATATTGTGGGGGGTCATATACTGTGTGGGGTCCAAACAAGAGGATTTTTTTTATCTGAAAATGGGGTGTGTGTCCTACAATTTTAATTAGGGTCACAACACACTTCCAAAGATAGCTGGGTTGGATCTATTTTTTGGGAGGGAGTTACCTTTCTTAGGCAAGGTTTACCCTTGGTTGTGAGTTGAGATTAATGGTGGATCCTCTAGAGACTTAGAGGTAATACAACTCCATTATTGGTACCTGCTGTTTCGATTTATGTTTAATACCTTAACAAAATTCCAAAGCTTTGAAAAGAAAATTCTTGGTGTCACCATATTTTGTTGCCCGTAACTTTTCTACATCTTTGTATACAAGGCTATGTGAGGTGTCCTTTTTTGAGGACATATGTACTTTTTATTTATACCATACTGAGAAGAGTTTTGATCCCTTTGATACCATATTGCGTCAGGATCTTGTTTTGTTGAACTCTTTTTTTGCCAGCAGTCAAGATGGAGTTTTTTGTGTTTCCTGCCTGTGACTTACCCTGGTTTCCTGATTCTTGATTATTTAGCATGTGTGTTGTGATTACCCTGTTGCCTGAGTATTGGTTCCAGAAGTCTGTCTTCTATCAAGTTCCTCAAGCTCTAACTGACTGTTCCAAGTTAGTTATTCACCTGCCAAGTTGGTTGCTACCTGTAACTACTACCCCCAGCAAGTCCTCCTGCTACCAAAGACTTGCCATCCACCTGGTCCATAGGAGCCGTGGAACTACTGGCCCCAGCAAGTCCTCCTTCTACTAAAAGACTTTGCTATCTACCTGGTCCATAGGAGCCGTGGAACCATTGCCTGCAGCAAGCCCTCCTGCTGATAATTGGACCGCTGCTTCCGGCCAAGCCTCCCTGCCTTCCATTGAACGGACTGTAAGTCTATCTGTGCATTGCTATTGTTATACTCCCTGTTTCCAGCCATTGGTCTCTAGACTACTAGTAAGGGTATTGTGACGTTTTGATTCATTTTTATACAAAAAAATTTTGGGTGTTGAAACGGTGAAAACACAGCATTTTGGCCATTTTTCTTGCTGCCAGATTTTCAGCATGGGAAAAAAAATAGAGTAATTTACACTCACTTATACTCACATACAGTATATACCTTTTTTTGTTTCTAGGATAACCCACTTAAAGCCATGTTGCGATTTCAAACAAGGTTGCATTTTCTTAAAATCGCAACTTGTCAATTATACCTACAGAAATGCCGGCGTTTTCCTTATAGGTATAATATGGACAGGAAGTCTTCAGGGAAAACTTTCAGTTTTTTCCTGCAGTGCTTTTGGTTGCAATTTGCTATGTGGGGCCTTAGCCTAAAAATTTATTGTGCCTCCTTTGACACAAAGTGGATACAATATATTGGGAAATTAAATGGCATAATAGGTAAGTTAAAGCAGCGCTGCGTCCACAGGGCCTCCCCAATCCACCGCTCGCTTCCCGTGCTGGGCTGCCACAAAGTGTGGGGGGCAAGTGTAGACTGGAAGAACAGGTCCGCAGTAAGGCAGGGTATTGCGAGTCCAGCAAATGCGACTAGATGTGAGCATTCCTTAAGAGCCAAGGGTACCAAGTTTTCATGTAGTTCCGATTCGTCCAGCTAAGCAGTTCCTGGAATCTGGACAGTTAATTTACTTTGTCTTCCCAGCCCGACTGACTCAGAATACTTTGATTTGGCTGGTAAGAGTTAATTTGTATATGTGTATGATGAACAATCCTGTAGTTTCTCTATCGCTGCCTTGACTTTGATTATAGTCCTATATTTGGTACAAGGAGGTATACAGATACATAGAAGTGAAGCCCCCTAACATTTGGGCAAAGCAAACTTTAATTTTAATATAATACTATTTAATACAAATATTTCCTTTTTTAAATTTTGTTTTGTTATATCATCTTGGTTTTCAGAAGGTCATTTCTCAGCTACAAAGATAACATTTCATTCCCCGTCAGGTATATGTTCAAAGAGGCAAGCAGAACAAGTTAACATTTATTGGAAGACAGACCTTTTATTTGAATTGTCTGCTTTTGGGATATTTTGGAACATTCTAAAAACACTTTAAAACCAGAAGTCGAAGTGACACTTACATAACTTGAGATGGTTTAAATGCGTTTCTGTAAGTGTATCATAACTTCATGAATAGTGAATAGAAATACTTTTGCTGTAGGGCTATGGCGTAACCCACTGCCAATACAAATATAGGATTTTTTTTTAGAACTTCAACTAACATTTTCATTTACATTTTTATTTTTACTTGCTAAGTAGGGAAAATCATATGTATTTTATGTTATTCCCTACGTGGATTTCTTTGGTGCATTGATGATAGATGGTGACAGTGGATGGTAGGAGGGGTATTGCACGTAGGGATTTATTTTAGTATAATGTGAAATGTTGCTGAGAAATCAAATAATCTTACATTTTGAATACATTTTGGAGACAATAAGACAAAATCCAGATTGGTGGAGAGAACAATTTCTACTCTGACTGGAAACATATTTCTGGAATGTTTCTTATATTCACATATATTTCATTTATGAAAAGTTTTTTTTTTATAATTGGAGGTATGACTTAAAGTGTAAAGCCAATTTTTATTTTGGGGTGGTGGTGACCATCTAAAATATATTTAATTATAAAACAGACTGTATTATTCTCCTTAGATCCATTCTCCTAAGCAACCCTCTAACTGAGCTGTTACTAAGGAAAGTCTGGACACAGTTATATTCTAAATATGCAGAGCTATAACATTTACCATAGGAAGGATGGTCACTTCAAATGGCTTTATCTTTGGTTTTATACCACCTGGAAAAATGGTTCTAGTATCATAAGAAAGAAGAGAATCTTGGCTTCCTTATGATGCTATGACTTAAGAATAGAGATGAGCGAGTAGTACTCGATCGAGTAGGTATTCGATCGAATACTACGGTATTCGAAATACTCGTACTTGATCGAGTACCACTCGCTGTTCGAATGTAAAAGTTCAATTCAGAACCAGCATTAATTGGTCGAATGCTATACAGTCGGCCAATCAACGCTGGTTCTTCTCCTACCTTTAGAAGTCTTCTCCGTGCAGCTTCCCCGCGGCATCTTCCGGCTCTTCATTCACTCTGCCAGGCATCGGGCCTAGGCAGAGCCGACTGCGCATGTCCGCTTGTAGTGTGGGCATGCACAGTCAGCTCTGCCCAGGCCCGATGCCTGGCAGAGTGAATGAAGAGCCGGAAGACGCCACGGGGACGCTGCAAGGAGAAGACTGCACGGAGGATCCAGCCCGACCCTCACTTGTGGACTTGGTAAGTATAATTTGATCGAATGTTGCCTACCCCTGAAACGAGCATTTCCCCCCCATAGACTATAATAGGGTTCGATATTCAATTCGAATAGTCGAATATTGAGGGGCTACTCGAAACGAATATCGAACCTCGAACATTTTACTGTTCGCTCATCTCTACTTAACTAGATGTCATTATCTATTTAAGAATCACTAATTAAAATACAGTCAAGAATGTGATTTTATATGCAGCATGAACTGTCCGACTACGTCTTTAACTAGTGACATCTCAGTTTCTGTTATAGCTAGTTCTTAAATCTCAGCTTTCCTTTTGTAGATTGTGAGCCCCATGTAGGACTCAGAATGTACGTTTTTGCCTATCAGTATGTCTTTTGGAGTATCCATGCAAACACAGGGAGAACATGCAAACTTCTTGCATGGGGCTTTTCTTGGCAGGATTTGAACCCAGGACTCCAGCACAGCTAACCACTGAGACACTGTGTTGTCCCAAATCTCAGCTTTCTTAGAATACCAAAACCAACTTTCTAGGTGATATACAACCATTTGAAGTGACCATCCCTCTTTGGTAAATGCTTCAGCTCTATCTACTGTTAAGGATACCTAACACATCAGTTCGTTTACTGAGTACATGTGGATTGCTAACTTTACAGCCAGTTTTCTATTAAAAGGAAGTTTGGTAGAATAATAAAGTATATTACAAAAATGTTCACCAAATACCCTCCCACACAACAGTGAAAAATAAATATAAAGTCAATGAAATGAGTTATTTAAAAAAAAAAAAAGAATTTAACACTTTGAGCCTTAACATGTATTACATATAGACAGTAATTCAAATATAAGTAAAATAATATTATATAATGCAGAACAATCGATCCATCAATACAGCTCTGACTGTCGAAAGAGAAGTAATTGATTAATAGGGGAGACCACAGGAAAGAGTGCGCACTTTAGAGTTGACAGTGAAGACATAAGAAGTAGTAGACAGGCTTTGCCTACTTGGATCAATTATTAACAACAAATGATCTAGCAGTCAAGAAATACAATCCAGAAAGGCACTTGATAGAGCAAGGATGAATGACCTAGAAAAGATCTTCAAATTTAATGATGAGTCTATAAAACAAAGATCTGGACAATCCAGGTTACAGTATTTTCTTTTGTTGTTAAGAGATGAGAAATATGGACACTACTGAACAAGACCTTATTGATGCCTTTAGGGCTAGTGAGGGCCTCCAAGATATTGTGAACGGCATCTGAACAAGTAAAGCCTTGACTGAATTAAAAGGAACCTCTCACACCAGTATACAGCAAGCAGTGTTCCTGATTGTACCCAGGTTTTGTTTTTTTTCTGGTATCAGGGATTTTTTTTAGCTGCATCATAACTTGGATTTGGACTCTAGTGTCCCTGGATCTCTTATATTATTCTCAGTTGGGTTATTCTCGGAACTTACAGGGAGTTGGCTGCCATACACGTTTCCAACCACAAAATGATCAAGGATCAGTGGTTTTATAGGAAGTCAATTTACCAATCAGTATATTTTGAGCTTGTTGAAAGAAACCTGAAGGAAATCCACACAAACCTGGGAAAACGTAAAAACTCTATGCAGATATTGACTCAGCTTTGTCAGCTTTGAACTGAGGACCTCAGTGCAACAAAGAACAAACTTCACTTTATAGTATATGTCCCTTGCCTAACCTTGCCTAACAGAGGAATGCAAAAGTGATGCATCTGTAATGGAGTTTTTAACAGCAGAACAATTGATAGGAGACCCTGTACAAAGGCCAGAGAAGAGAGTGCCCAGCAAGACGCAGATATTTCACTTTCTGATGAAAACTCAGGTACCCTTTACACCTAAGATTCTACTTGAAGCCGACATGACCAAACAGAAGATACATTTTTATTGTATATATATTTACATGCCATTGCATTCTCTCCTGCAGCTGGACAATACTTCCCACAAGCAGGACCATAACCCAAATTATTCTGCGTTCTCTCCTGCATCCTGCAGCTAGTCGATACTTACCCTTGGTTCACATCGGCATTTGGTAATCCATTCGGGGAGTCCACATGGGGACCCCCTGAACAGACTACCAAACGCATTTGCAAGCGGTGTGCAGTGAAAGCACAGAGATCCCCATAGAGTATAATGGGGTCCGTGTGCTTGCTGCATAATCTCTGCATGAGTCATGCGGGCGGAAAAGTAGATTGTGAAGTACTTTTCTGTCCGCATGTTCACTGCGGAGATCTCGCAGCAAGTACACGGACCCCATTATAGTCTATGGGGATCTGTCTGCTTTCTCTGCCTACTATTTGCAAATACGTTTGGTAGTCTGTTGAGGGCGGGGGGGTCCGCATGTGGAATCCCTCGAACAGTTTAGAGACGCAGATATGAACGAGGCCTTACCCAGTAATGCTTGAACCTATATTAGGAACCTCTAAAATGTGCAACAATTTTACAACTGGAACTGGTTAAACAGCTTAATTGTTAGAATTTTCTCAAAGACCACAACATAAGGCTGCTGTGTAGCTTGAGCACATATCAATTGAGATGGACATGGGCTGAATGAAGGGCACATAGCATAAAAAAGCATTTTTGTTTGTAATGAAATATTCATTGATTGTGTCTACATAGTACCCAAACTGGCAGCATGTTAATCGCATTTCACATAAACATCTGTAGCAGCTTGTGACTCTTTACTGTGCTGTAATGCAATAGAAGACACTTAGCATAAAACAAAGTCTCTGCTCCAGATGAGTTCTCAGAGGCTCTCTGATTAGATTGTACTAATTAGATTAGGAGACATTACTAATGACGCCTTAAACAAAGGTAAATCCTTACAGATAACAGGGTCTAATAGACATTAAGAATAAAGTGATGCAACGCATGGGAACACAATTACCCCACATGAGGCAGAGATAACTAGTCATTCCATTAAGGCATTTTTACTGCTACTATTTTGGTCTCATTGAGATGGCTTCACAAAGCATTAAAACAACTGTAAAAGAAATAGAATTTGCTATGAATTATGCAAAAAAAAAATGCAGTAGAATTTTATACTATCTGCTATAGTGAAGCTTTGGTAACCCTTTAATGAGGCATTTTATTGCTATTTTGTGGGGAGGAGAGGTGACCAAAAACATTAATTTTAACATTACGGCATTTATTTTTTTTTATGTTGTTCATCGTAAGAGATAAATAGCGATATTTTTGGTCCCCAGCACTCAAACAGTACTGGAGGTGTCCCCAGTGCTGAGAGAAAACTCTCCATCGACAGCCTCTGTCTGCTTCTGGCACAACCTCTCTGCGACGTTCTCTTCTGATGGCTTCTTCTGGATTTAAATGTCACGCATGCGCAGTCAGCTCTGCCATTGGGCAGAGCTGACTGCGCATGTCTGCGGCCATATTCTTGTGACCACTTACACAGTAAGCTCGATGGCAGAGCCGCCTGCACATATGTGACATTTAAATACAGAAGAAGCCATCGGAAGAAGACGTCTCAGAGAGGGCGTGCCAGAAGAAAACAGAGGCTGTCCAGGATATCTATGAAACGGTGGCGTGGAGAAGACTTCTGAAGGTAGGAGAATAGCCTTTCTTAAGGCTATTCCTACTTGTTAGTCTTTAAAAAAATGTGTGTAAAATGATGGAATCCCTTTAACTTAAAAAAATAAAATAAAACCTGAGTTCTCTAGATGTACTGCACTTCTTATATAGTGCAATACATTGCATGTAGGTCCCTATGTACAATACGGAATGGCAGCCAGGAGGCCATTGATTCACCTATTGGCTACCATGATAACCCTTCAGACTCTGTGATCTCATTGTGGGCGATCAGTGGGGATTAAGGTGATGATTGCATCTGAGAGTCCAGCAACTTGTTCTGGGTCCTGGCTATGTAATACAGATGAGATCCAGAAGTCATGGTGCAAACACAGCTACAGTCCTATGAAAACGTTTGGGCACCCCTATTAATCTTAATCATTTTTAGTTCTAAATATTTTGGTGTTTATAACAGCCATTTCAGTTTGATATATCTAATAACTGATGGACACAGTAATATTTCAGGATTGAAATGAGGTTTATTGTACTAACAGAAAATGTGCAATATGCATTAAACCAAAATTTGACCGGTGCAAAAGTATGGGCACCTCAACAGAAAAGTGACATTAATATTTAGTAGATCCTCCTTTTGCAAAGATAACAGCCTCTAGTCGCTTCCTGTAGCTTTTATTCAGTTCCTGGATCCTGGATGAAGGTATTTTGGACAAACAATTCAAGTTCAGTTAAGTTAGATGGTCGCCGAGCATGGACAGCCCGCTTCAAATCATCCCACAGATGTTCAATGATATTCAGGTCTGGGGACTGGGATGGCCATTCCAGAACATTGTAATTGTTCCTCTGCATGAATGCCTGAGTCGATTTGGAGCGGTGTTTTGGATCATTGTCTTGCTGAAATATCCATCCCCGGCGTAACTTCAACTTCGTCACTGATTCTTGAACATTATTCTCAAGAATCTGCTGATACTGAGTGGAATCCATGCGACTCTCAACTTTAACAAGATTCCTGATGCCGGCATTGGCCACACAGCCCCAAAGCATGATGGAACCTCCACCAAATTTTACAGTGGGTAGCATGTGTTTTTCTTGGAATGCTGTTTCTTTTTGGACGCCATGGATAACGCCTTTTTTTATAACCAAACAACTCAATTTTTGTTTCCAAAATGAAGCTGCCTTGTCCAAATGTGCTTTTTCATACCTCAGGCAACTCTATTTGTGGCGTACGTGCAGAAACGGCTTCTTTCTCATCACTCTCCCATACAGCTTCTATTTGTGCAAAGTGCGCTGTATAGTTGACCGATGCACAGTGACACCATCTGCAGCAAGATGATGCTGCAGCTCTTTGGAGGTGGTCTGTGCATTGTCCTTGACTGTTCTCACCATTCTTCTTCTCTGCCTTTCTGATATTTTTCTTGGCCTGCCACTTCTGGGCTTAACAAGAACTGTCCCTGTGGTCTTCCATTTCCTTACTATGTTCCTCACAGTGGAAACTGACAGGTTAAATCTCTGAGACAACGTTTTGTATCCTTCCCCTGAACAACTATGTTGAACAATCTTTGTTTTCAGATCATTTGAGAGTTGTTTTGAGTAGCCCATGATGCCACTCTTCAGAGGAGATTCAATTAGGAGAACAACTTGCAATTGGCCACCTTAAATACCTTTTCTCATGATTGGATACACCTGGCTATGAAGTTCAAAGCTCACTGAGGTTACAAAACCAATTTTGTGCTTCAGTAAGTCAGTAAAAAGTAGTTAGGGGAATTCAAATCAATAAAATGATAAGGGTGCCCATACTTTTGCAGCGGTCACATTTTGGTTTAATGCATATTGCACATTTTCTGTTAGTACAATAAACCTCATTTCAATCCTGAAATATTACTGTGTCCATCAGTTATTAGATATATCAAACTGAAATGGCTGTTGCAAACACCAAAATATTTAGAACAAAAAATGATTAAGATTAATAGGGGTGCCCAAACTTTTTCATAGGACTGTATATCCAGTATGACAGCACCATACTATTGCAGTGTTGAGCATTAACTATACTCAGTGGGACATAATAGTTCAGCGCAGAGAGGGAAAGGGGCACCAAAAAAGTGGTTAAAGTGGTTATGCTATGAAAAAGCTTATCCTGTATTGATTAGATAGAGGATAAATAGGGGATAAATAACTACTGGTTGGGGTCTCACAGCTGAAACCCCCACCACTCCTGAGAATTGTGTTTTACCCCAGTTGTGAATACAGTACTGTACTTGCACTGGGGATAGCCGAGTACTGTATTTGCACTGGGGATAGCCGAGTACTGTACTTTGGCTATCTCCAGCAGTGCAATTGAAGTGTGAGCAGAGGTATCAGTGGTCGAACCCCCACCACTCCTGAGAATGGTGTTGTATCCCTGGTATTTATATAGCCAGTCTGAATAGTCATGTCCCTGCTAGACACAATGCACCCCTGTTCTCTTTCACTTCAGTGGCAGCAGTGCCACTGAAGTAAACGTGAACAGGCGTATCAGAGGTCAGACTCCCACCAATCAGTATATTCTATCCTATCTATATCAATATCCTTGGTTATGATTTGATACGGTTCATGGTATAATCCCTTCTTGCTCCGCAGTTGCAGCACTGTGCCTGAGTGATGACTCTATTAGACTAGATTCACATGTCTAAGTTTCCTGGCATCATACTTATTTCGGTATTGGTACCTAACAATATGCCACTGTGAGGAAGAGACTCCTCTATATAACTATGATACTAGGAGTCTCTCTTTCGTCATGAAGGTCAGGCCAATAAATCCAGCAAACACATGGACCTAGATTTACAGGTGAACCTCGGTTGTGTGAATATGGCATTAATATACTCAGTGCCCTCTATTTTCTTATTTGTAAAATGTTCACCAGTTTCTCAAACTGTTCCAGCAGTGGCTTGTAACTAAGGCCTCAGGCTTTGGGAAGAGCACACTGCACATGCCCACAGGCCACGAGAAAATGGTCACTTGCACAGTATTGGAAGCGGCCATTTTCTTCTGACCTGTGGGCATGCGCAGTGTGCTCTGTCCAAGGCCCCAAGGCTGAAAATGACGCTGCTGAAGAAGAGGAGGCGGCACTGGAGAGAGTTCTCTCACAGCACTGGGGACACACCAGTGCTGTCTGAGCGCTGGGGCCCGCCCCCAGTGCTGCGAGAGAGCTCATACCAACAAGAACCGGGATTGTAGCGAATGGCGGCACGGAGAAGATGACGAAAGGTAGGAGACAAATAGCCTTTCTTAAGGATATTCCGATATGGTACTTAGAAAAAAAATCATGTCTGAGTGATAGGATCCCTTTAATTACTTATATAGCACCAACATATTCCTCAGCACTTTACAGACATTGGCATACATTGTCCCATATAAGGATCACAATCTAAGTTTCTCATCAGTATGTATTTGGAGTCTGGGAGGCAACTTTAGTACCCAGAGGAAACCCAACCCTTTTGGGTCACCTATTCAGCACCATCAGCAGTTTTATGGAGTCAAGACTGACGACAGATTCCTGGAAACCATCCAATTCTTTTTGCAAGCAACCTGCCCTTTCAGCACAAAGGCGGCATAAGACAATAAACAAAATAAAATAATCTATAAACTCTTTTTAATGTTTGATAATGAGGTTGATAAGACTTATAAAGGGAATGATTTTCCATATAATGTACATAGAGGTCCAGATTAAAAGATGGAATGACAAATGTGTCTGTTACACCTCCCAATACCAATTAAATTATCATAAATTCAATAAATCATGTTATCTAAAGACCTTGAATAACAAAATTATGTAGGACAATAATGGTTGAATACTGTCCCTACCTAAATTCCCAACATAAAATTGTCTATCTAATGACCTTCCCAGTTTGCAGTTCACATCACAACCAATAGGTGGCCATATATAGACACATGTAGCAAAATCAACTTTTTTTTTCACAGTTGGTCATTTTGTGCCACATCTTGGGATAAATATGGATGTACTGAGACCACTGAAACAACTAGATTTTCATCAGGTCAGGCTAATAAACTAAAGTGGAGCTTTAATACAGCATATGGACAGTGGCAGTCCTAGCGTCTTAACTAGGGTTGAGCGATCGTGTTCGGAAAAAATAGGATTCCGATCGGCGATCGAGAAAATTTCATGATCGGAATTCTGAACACAATCTTTTTAGGTGGGATCGAGATCGGTAGTATTTCCCACAATGCCTTCACACTGAGTATATAGTGTATACTCAGTGTGAAGGCTCCGCTGCGGTTCCATAGGAATGAATGGAAGCAGCCGGCACACAGCCTTAACACCTGCGCAGCGGCTGCCTCCATTCATTCTAATGGGAGACTAAAGTAACATCTCTAGTAGTTACTTACTTCCAGATATGGCTGCTCCGCTGCTCTTCGCCTCACTGCCGCTCCAGCTGCAGTCTTCTTCGCCTCGCTGCCCCCTCCCTGCCAGGTTAGGAGAGTGTGGGCAGGTTAGGAGAGTGTGGGCAGGTTAGGAGAGTGTGGGCGGGTACAGGGCGGGGAGACGTAATGTCTCCCTTCCCAGTACCCGCCCACACTCTCCTAACCTGGCAGGGAGGGGGCAGTGAAGGGAGAAGAAGACTGCAGCTGGAGCGGCAGCGAGGCGAAGAACAGCGGAGCAGCGGAGCAGCCATCTCTGGAGGTAAGTGGACACCAGGTGGGACTAAGTAGCCAGAGGATTAAAAAAAAATCCTCTGGCTACTTAGTGATTCACTACACAGCGTGTATTCTAACAATTGTTAGATTCCATGCTGTGTAGTGAATAGGATTGCTTTTAAAATCCGATCTCCGATTAATAAAAAAATCCCATTGACTTGCATTGGGATCGGAATTGGGATCGAGATCGGGTTTGAATGAAAAATGACCGGAAATCGGATTTTAAAATCGATCCTGAAAAGTCAGGATCGGCTCAACCCTAGTCTTAACCTTAATTCTTATTCACTCTACATTTTTTGGAAAACTAGTACACAGGTTACATAATCCCATCTAGGTCATTTGGACAATTTACAAAGCTTAGTCAATACTTCATACAACCAAACTAAACTATGGTAACTTTGGCTGTTTTTGGAGGTCCTTTTCAAGTGAATGGAGAGACTTCAGCAGGCACTGCCTGTTCTTGAGATGGTTGGGGTTCCAATAGGTAGGACCCAGATCTGCCAGGCATTTATGGCATATGCAATATAGTGAATATGCAAATCTGTTTTCCAGGATGTAGCAAGCAGCGAGCAGAGGCACTGTTTTCCTAATTGCATCCTGGAAAACAGATTTGCATATTCCTCAGAATCCTCCAGTGGAGCGAAAATGGTTTGTAAGTCTCCATACGCCTGCAAAGGCACTCTCCTTAATGAGTTTTCTTAGTCCCTGAACCTGGTCTACAGTCTCTCACTTAGCCAGACTAGTTTTCCTACGCTGTGCTGATGAGATCCAACCAGATTGAAACAGTGCTGTCCATAGCCAGGAGTCTATTCCTTTTGGGATAGCTATACTAGTCTGTCAATAATCCCACATCGTGGTACAAAGGCTATCTGAAAAAGCCATACCTGATGTTTAAGGGGGCTGTTCCAGAGGCAGCAAACAGAGGCATTGTTTTCCTAATTACATCCTGGAAGACATATTTGCATATTCCCCAGAATCCCCCAGTGGAGTGAAAATGGCTTGTAAGTCTACATACCACTGCAAAGGCACTCTCCTTATGGAGTTTTCTTACTCCATTATATGCAAAGTAGTCATAACTGCCAACCTCAGTTATGGATAGGGACTGAAATGAGTTATGACAATTTTTGTATATCACTATACAGTAAAACCTTCAGGAAATCCATATCCAAATCCAACTAAATAAATGAAATCCTAGTAATCAATGCAGTTTTTTTTCCATGTTTCTTATTTTATTACTGTTTTGTCATGAAAAAGATGCCATAAACCCCCCATCTATAAACCACCTACCTCTGTGGAATGTCCCAGCCTCAACGCCCCATACATAACTAACCGCTAACCAAAATTCTTAGTGAAATATTTTGCATCCTGCTATATGTCATCTTAAGAAACTAGTCGAATCTGTTATTTTTCTTTTAAAAAAAAAATACAAATAAACAGAAATGTTGGTGTCTGGTGGCTTTCCTGATTGCGAGCTATTTTCAATTACAACATGAAATTTTTTCTGTGTTTTAGCTCATATTTGAAAATGGCAAAACAGAATCCCATGGGTCACCGAATATTATCCTTTCATTCCAGCTGCCTGCTTTAAGTCAGTCAAAACATTCCAGACTTCAAAAGGAAGTTCTGCCTGCTTACACCATTTGAGGTGTCCCCCCATGGTTGGGCTGGAAGGGACTGGTTATTTGGATAAATTAATTTGTGGAGCCTGCTGGCTTTTAGAAGTCACTGATGTCTGACTGCAGATTAGTTCTACTTCTTCCCATTTTATTTCATTTTTAGCATATTACGTTGTATGAAGTGGAACAATGCGGCCATACTAATCCATGTAACAGTATTAAAACACCATGCAAAAGACAAACAAAATAAAGAGGTTAATGCGTTTACAATACCGGAGCCCAAGATCAAATGATCCCTTAAGTTCAAAGGGCAAATCTGCCCACTAATTTCTTATAACACTTACTGTGATGGATTCTCATTTGTATTAATTACAAAACCATGGCCTTTCCATAAAGGTCAGCGTTTCCTATGAAAGCGCTTGCTTTTAGCCTATGAACATGACATCTCATTGATTTAGTTCATTGTCACTTGACATCTGCGGAAAGTAAAAAGCAAAAGTAGTGGAACCGGAAAAAAAAAAAAATGGAGAATTTTAGAAACGGTAAATAAAAGGGCTTATTTTTCCCCACAGTCGGCTTAACATGTATGCAGCAAGGTGTCTATCAGCACTCTCCAGATTTTTCTCCCCGAATCCAGGAAGTCACACACTTAAGCTGATGCAGAGAGTAAACTGTTACAAAGTCTTCTAATGCATATTTGCACTAGAGGTAAAGAATAGCTTAGCCTTAAGGAAGATCAGCGTTAGTGCCAAAACCAACAAACATGGCACCTCAAGCGGAACAATGGTCTTGAAAAACCAAGCAAAGGAAAATAAACTTCAGGAGCAGTTTGTTTCTAGCTGTAAGGACCCTGCTACATAACTGCGGTAATTCCCGGAGATTTTTCACAGATGCTACTTTTATTCACGGCTGCTTGAAACTGAATACGCCAGTACAAGATTGTGGCGAGTTATTAATGCCGCGTATACAAAGTAGAATGCCAAAGCTTATTTTACAAGGTATAGGATGAGTGCGTCGAATTGCAACATAAAAAAAATATACATGTGTTTCTGAATATGTCTATGGTGGTTACATGGCTGCTTCACAATGCTGAGTCTATCTAGGACAACATCTTTATAAAGTTGTGTAAGGAGTGATCAAGTCACAGCAAGCTATCTCCTAGTCACGGAATAGGGTTTAGCTTACTGATCAGTGTGGGAATAACTGGTAGGAACCCTACTGATTGTGAGAACTGGGGTGCAGGATGGAAATGCATGCTACCGCTCTATTTATTTCATAGGACGCTGTCAGCAGTGGCGTAACTACCAGGGTAGCAGTGGTAGCGGCTGCCACAGGGCCCGGCAACAGCTGCTACTGCTGCGTTTTTTTGTTTTTTTTAATAGGTCATTTCTGGCTGGAGTAACTAGTGTGATGTCCCTGACATCACATGACTGGGGCTTGCGTCCATGTGTGTCGTGACGCAGGTCTGACTGCTGAGACACCACCAATTACGAGAATGGAGCAGCTGGTTGGAAATAACAAAGTACACCATTCAGCTATCTCAGCCGGTGGGGTAACATCCCATACGACATCCATACCATGTGACATCCCATACGTCATTGAAGATGGCCAACATCAGCGGGGAGTGCAACGGATAGGTAAGTAACAGTGTTTTTCTATGTTTGTATCCCCCCTTGGGTTTCCAATTATTACACTCTGGGTATTGACAAGACCCCAGAGTATAAAAATTGTTCATGGGTGTCCACAAAGGGACATAATACTGTGTGCAGGGGTCACTATGGGTCATAATACTGTGGGTGCAGGGGCCACCATGGGTCATAATACTGTGTGTAGGGGCTACTATAGGTTATAATACTGTGTGCAGGGATGGGGCAACACGGTGGTTCAGTGGTTAGCACTGCAACCTTGCAGCGCTGGAGTCCTGGGTTCGAATGTTGCCAGAGACAACATCTGCAAGGAGTTTGTATGTTCTCCTCATGTTTGCGTGGATTTCCTCCCATACTCCAAAGACATACTGATAGGGCAAAAAAAGAAACAAAGAAAAAAATGTACATAGTGAGACTTATATGGGGCTCACAATCTACATAAAAAAAAAATACTGTGTACAGTGGCCACTATGGGGCATCATACTGAGTGTAGAGGGGCCATTATGGGGCATAATCGTGCGGAGAGGGATGTCCGTCGGTCGAGGTCTTTGGCGTCGGTCGGGGTCATAAGTTCATCACGGCGCCCTGCCATTCCTAGTTACACCACCGGCTGCCAGAGATAGCTGAATGGTGTACTTTGTTATTTCCAACCAGCTGCTCCATTCTCGTAATTGGTGGAGTCTCAGCAGTCAGACCACCACCAAACAGCAAACAATCCTGAATACCCCTTTAGACTAAGGCCCCACGTAGTGTCTTGCAGCAAAAAAGCGCTGTTGGAAAAACTGTGGCAGCAATGCATTGCAGTTTTCCCTGCAGTGCAATTCACAGAAAGACAGCGGAGTTTTCCTCTGCTGACTATTTGCTTCAATTATACCTACAGGGAAACCGCCGACATAGGTATAATTGACATGCTGTGATACTGTTTTTGAAATCGCAGTAATTCCGCTGCGGGTATTTTCCTGTATGTGTGGATTCACTTTGCTGGGACTGTAAAATGTTGCAGTTTTTGCTGCAGCGTTTCTGCTACGGCCTAATCCATAGTTTTTACACCTTATGGAGCACCGGCCTTAAGGTACCCATACAGATAAGAGCAAAGTCTGATCCTTTGTTTTGTCAAGAGTTATACACCCCAGCCAGGGTGTCTGGCAGTAATATGTGTCACTCTTACCATTGAAGACACATGAACAGTGGACATCAAAGTTGTGTAAAACGTGAAATCTTTGCAGATGTTTTCCTTGTCTGGGTTTGAAACCAGGACTCCAGCGCTACAAGGCAACAGGGTATTACCGATATTACCAATATAAGGTAATAAGGTACTGACACCCACTGGATATATTGGGTACATATATATATATATATATATATATATATATATATATATATATATATATATATGTAGTGAGTATATTCTCTGGAATCTGTTATGGAATATTTTGGTGTTAGATAGATTTTAAAAATTACAATATTGGTATTGCTATTTTTTTTATCCTAGCCAAAATCCATGAGTGCATTTTAACACAGGAGGACCTCAAAGGTGGTATTATCAGAAATGACAAATGTCTTAATTAATGGGGACATCTTTGGGAGGCAGTTTATTAGAACATCTGTGGCAGTGCATTTATGGGAGCATCTGGATCAGCCCCTGTGTAGCATTTATGATGGATTTTGTGTTTTTTTTTTTATTGGGGCATCTGTGGCTAAATTTTATTGGGTTAATGTATTTCAGGCAGCTTCTGTTGTAAACATTGTAAAAATATCAGTATCAGGCATATTCAGCTCCAGTATGGACTGATAAAGCAGTGATATGGGGGCCTGCGATGTGTTGGTAGTAGTTTCCCCTATTGATATACATGTGGAATTGAAGACTTAGGACAGGGTGCACAGAGATTCCTTGGGCCCATCAGATAAAATGATACTCGGGGCCCATCTTTCATATAGGCCATAGTACTTTTCAAATTTAATGGTCTTTTACTGGATCATTATTGTGAGAGCTTGGGTCTGCTTGTACTCTTGTACATCATAAAACATGATAAAATTCAAGAAACTAGCAAAATACTCAGTAAATTCTTTAGTAGTGATGTTATAGGGATACTGCAATTGTTGCACAGTGTAGTCGCAGAAGAAAGCTTCAGAGTAGATTATATGGGTTAATCTTCAGTTTACTTCTCAGAACATGAGATTACATACAGCATGTCTATACAGCAATACAACAAAGAACACACAGGAAAAGAACTTAACCATAGATAGATGCAACATGGCGAGGTACAGACAAGTCTCCATAGCATATCATTACATGTATTCAACACATAACAATAATAACATCGCCATCTAATGTCCGGAAGCTGTAAGTTCCTCCAACACAGTATAACACAATCAGTCTATATCTGTTGCATATATGTATATACCAACAGCAATTCCTATCAGTTTTACTGGAAGCCATCTTAAGTGTCCATCCAAGGGCCAAAGCAATACATATATAGCCTAAAAAATAGTATAAACTGTTAGTTACTAAATATAAAAGAATGGATCTCAGTATATACATAAAAGTACAATTCAGTAGTGAAGTTTAAAGGGATTCAATCTTTAGATTCACGTTTTTAGCTAAACCCACATCGGAATATCCTTAAGAAAGGCTATTCTTCCCCTACCTTTAGATGTCTTCTCCACGTGGCCGTTCTTTAGATATCCCGGTTTTCATTCATATGCCAATTAGTTTTCTTGCAGCACTGAGGGCGTCCCCAGTGCTACGAGAAAACTATCCAGCACCGCCTTCTTCTTGTTCACTGCCTCCGCCTCTTCTTCCATGTCTCTTCATGTCTTCTTCAAAAAGCGCCAACTGCACATGTCAGTCGCTATTTTATTGTGGCCGAACAGGAGAAGCCACAGGAAAATGGCCAATGGACAGGAGCAGTCGACGAGCAAGAAGAAGTGGGTGCTGGATAGTTTTCTCGCAGCAATGGTTAGCATTTGGAAGAAAAATGGGATATGTAAGGAATGGTGTCATTTAAGCCAAAACAGAGCCATGATGTAGGGAGACATTATTAGACAAGTCACTATAGAATCTTGTCACTATAAGACTGATAAACTGATCTGTCCCTTTTCTTACTGATGTGCACAAAGTTACCTAGTGACTGTGAAAAAAGCAAATTGTAGCTAAACAGATTGGTTCCAAACTGAGTCAGCTTAACTGTTTTTATGAAAACTTTGCTCATAAAGTTTAAAATGCATAATTCAATAGATGGAATTTTGTAATTTCTATCTTTTTTATTGCAAGCATGCATTATTCACTATAATCTAAATATTAAAATGTTCTAAGTCAATGTATCTTATTTTCATATATTAACATAAATACCTTATAATTTTTACACATCACTTCAGAAAATCTTCCTATATCAACTTTTCTCATTAAAATTACCGTATATACTCTAGTATAAGCCGACCCAAATATAAGCCGAGGCCCCTAATTTTACCACAATAAACTGGGGAAACTTATTGACTCGAGTATAAGCCGATGGGGGAGATGCAGCAGCTACTGGAAAATTTCAAAAATTACAATGGTTGGAGTTTTTGGGTGCAGTAGTTGCTGGGTGCTGGGAAAGGGGAGGGGGTGTTTTGGTTGTCTGTCTGCCCCTTCCCTGAGCTTGAGGACTGTTTGTTTTTTTTCCCCCACTTGGAATTCAGCCTGGCTGAATATAGGGGATCTGCAGTGCTCCTATTAACCCCTTCCTGACGGAACAGGAGCACTGCAGATCCCCTATATTCAGTAGACCGGGCACTTTCAGACACAGGGATACATAATGTGTTTGTGTTTCACAGTCATTTTCTACTTTTATATGTATTCTAGGGAAAGGAAGGATTTAGAACTTTATTTATTTTATTTGTTTAATTTTTTTTTTTTAAAGCTTCAAATTTTTTCCCCCACTATTTTATGGGAGATTCTGTACATTACTATTGCAGCTGGTCATAGACCCCCTCCAAAAAAAAAATAAGTAAATAAATAAAAAATATATTTTTTTTTTTTTTTGCTTGACTCGAGTATAAGCTGAGGGGGGCTTTTTCAGCACAAAAACTGTGCTGAAAAACTGGGCTTATATTCGAGGATATACGGTAAGTAGTTAACTGGATTTGTGTGTCAATCTTGGCTGTAATGCTTAAATATCACTTTTGATATTGATACACAAATAAAGTAAAGTTAACCATTTATTTTCAATGAGAATGTGAGACACTTTTATATTTTAAGATTTTACTAGAGATGGGCGTACTGCTCAATAATTGTTTTTTTCAGGTTCATGTGCCTTGGATCTGGTAAATATTATGATATTATAATATTCATGGCATACATAGGGTGAATACTCTGCTGACTTCACTCTTCTATATTTTGGTACATGGGTGCGGTTAGGGTTCACCATTTTTGAGTTATCCTTATAAAGCAACAAGTTGGAGGGCAACACCCCCTCTCATGAACATAAATGAGTGAAAGACACACATGTCTGGGTCATCGTCGTGGTTGTGGTGGGTGGTGGTCATCCATGGGGGATCTATGGCAGGTCTGCCTACTATCTCTCTCTCTCAACCTGGAAAAGATGTCGTGACCAACCCACCTATGAGTTTCTCTGATGATGTAAGCTAATGAGACATTGACTGATATTTCTGGAAGTTTTCCCAGTGTTTCTGTTTTTCCTTGAAGACATTAATAAACCTCCATATTGTTTTTATAACAAGCTGATTCTTTCTATCATGTTACCTTAAGAGTCCTATCTTTTAAGGCCGGTCAACACATGAGTAAGGATTTCACCAAATATTGAATATTCAACCCGTATTCATGGGTTGAATAGGTTCTGCATGAACCACAACTTAGGATAGTTTAATCCACCAGGGGATCCGAAAGACAGAGTCCATCCACTAAAACAACGGTTACCCATAGACATAGACTAGAGTGTAGTCCGCTGGGTTTCTATTGTGTTTTTGCTGGGTTTATATTGAAACTGATTTTCAGTTGAATCTGCAGTGAAGACTTCTACAGGGGTGGACCTAGTCTTAAATGTTTACATGGCTTAAAACATAGTGTGGAAGGCTCTTAGGTTTCTAGAAGCTCTAAGAGCCTAACTATCTGTAAGGCAAACAGCGGAAGTTATGTCTATGTGAAAGTGATATTCATGTCAGTAGAAATACGGGTGATGAACACAAACTCCGAGTTTATCCGTACACTGCACTGTCCCTCAGGGCTCGTTCACATCTGCGCCCGAGAGTCCATTGTGCAGGTTTCTGTTTCCTGCTCAAAACTGGGCAGGAGACGGAAACCTGCCGGCATCTTTCAAACCCATTCATTTGAATGGGATTGAAAAGTGTCCGGCCATGAGCGCCGGTGAGTGTTTTATGCTCTCCACGGTGAAACCGTTTTTTTAAACCGGATACAGAGTCGGACATGCAGTACTCTGTGTCCAGTTTAAAAAAAAAAAAATGTTTTCGCTGCGGAGAGCATAAAACACTCACCGGCGCTCACGATCGGACTCGGCATGACAGAAGGTGGAAACCTGAAAACGCCAAACGCTGGTGTGAACCCAGCATCACTTTGACGCATTTTAACATGCTCCATGAATTACCCTTTTTTTTTGGGGGGGGGGGGGGCTACTTGTCTATGGTTTTTAGATACACATGGCAGTTATATTGCAAAAAGCAATGGCTTTGCAGAAAATGTAGCCCATTTTGCCGAATTGTCAGTATACAGGATTGTTGCTATTTGTGAGACAAATTTGTGGCTGGGAGATTAGTTGAAAAGTGATGAGGAATTGGCTTTTCCCAAAAAAAAAGGGCACCAAAAATAACCCTTTATGGGAGCAATTGTGAAACATATATATATATATATATATATATATATATATATATTCTTTTTTTTTCTTTTTTTTTTTTTATTATGCCAACATTGTTATAAAGGAGAATGTGAAAGACCAGGCTCCCAGACATGTCTGTTTGAGTGGTGGCAACATAAGTGGCAGTATGGCATGGAATGATATGATGGACCAGGCCACAAGACATGTCAAACTGAGTGGTGATAAGCTTTTCAGAACTGAGCACTCTGTTTGATGCAGTGAGATGAATCACAGATCTTTCCCCACATCCATCATTACTTCAATGCCTCGTATTCAAGCCTACTGAACCTTATATAGTGTATATGACATCAGCACAGTAAGGTGTCCACCTACCACTGTCTGGCTGAGTGGCTGCCAGCTGATGACAGGTGGTGCGAGACTATCACACTGACTCATAAGATGTCACTTCAGTATTTTTCATGTGTAATATCTTTGGTAATGACCACTTTAATTTGTCTGATTTGAAAAAAATCTGAGACAAATCAGAATTTGTTAGGTTTTCTTAACACACTTTTTAATTTGGAAAACTCAGGTCAAATCCTGTTCGTAAGGAATTGCTGTATTATTATTAGAACCATCTTATATAAGTGGGAGTGATCTGATAGTGGTTAACCATCTTGTTTAGACTAGTTCAGCATCATATAGTCAATTTATGTCAGAGTGGGGCAGATTTATTAAGAATGATGTTAATAATGACCACAATATGTGCCGATAATGGCAGATTTATGAAGAGGCTCTGATCTCCTTATAGTTAAGGTGTATGCCCATACGCCACAATTGAGATTTTCTGCTGCCTGCCCCATCCACATTCTCACAATGTGGCGAGCGAGTTGCAGGATGGAAGTTAGGCCAGGTTCACACGGGGGTTTTCGGACCAGATTTTGAGGTGGAATCCGCCTCAGAATCCGGTCCAAAAAACGGTTAGCCATGACTGGATGATGGTGCAGTGCACACAGTGCACCGGCATCCATTCGTGGCATTCCGCTCCGGATTAGGCTCAAATGAATGGGCCTAGTCGGGAGGGAGTGTCGTGTCACAGACATCCACGTCAGATATCTGCACCGGATAGGATCTGGCATATATTTCCTCTATAACTCTTGACTGAAAACTGGTGTGAGTTATAATAAATGTGTCCCTGCCTTGAGCCAGATGGACCCCACAATATCATCCCTCTAAATCAGAAATCTGATACATTACCCGCAGTATGTTTCATTAATGGAGAGTTAATAGAAATTGTGACTGGATTCCGATGATGTGTGGAAAATGTAAAATTCTTCAGTATTCATGTTTATTACCAGAACAAATAGTCAATATGCATAAGTGGAATCCTTGGGTAAAGTCTTGTATTTCGCTCCTGAACAACTGACCATCTTTGTATAAAGTCATGACAGGTAACGCTGCAGAATTGTGCGGGGGCGGCTTTCTTTAGTCTGCCTCGGGCGGCGAAACATGCAGGTTCACCCCTGGTGGGCTCCCATAGAAATGAATGGGAACTGCTTTATACGCCACTGATTCTGAACGTGTTTTACGTTCAGAATAAGCTGGCATATACTCAGTGTGAACTCACCCTTAGATAATTTTATGCACAAATATAAATTAATTTTTTTAATTGCTAATTTTTTGAATGATTAGTTGTTTTTTTTGTTGCTAATATTAGTTAAGATATGTAATATAATTGATAATAATCTATGTTAATATTCCTCTAGTCTACAAGATTAATAAATAGTTTAATTTTTATATAATTTTTCCACACATTAAAACCAAAAAATTCAAAAAAATTAAAAAAATAAAATAGATTATTGCAAAGAAAGATGCAAAATGCACACTAATAGCATAAAGATAAAAAGTTAGCTGTTAGAAAAAGAATACGGTGAGCACAACATCACAAAAAATTCATCTGGTCATTAACACGTGGGATTTTAAGGTGTTAGGGATTTGCGTGGATTTTATCAAATATAGTTTGTTTTTAAGCCATAAAGAAACTACATTAGGGTACATTTATACTGAATACCTTCAATTTAGCAGCTTTTACACTAGACCAGGCACATATACGATGCACCAAATTTGCCACAGTAGCTCATGCTGTATGATAGATTTGGTATTTCTTGATAGACATGTTAGATATTTCTTTATTATTTACACTGCTTAGTAAATTTGTCCCAATGTTATTCATGCAAGTGTGGACAGAGAGAGTAGGCAGCAGTAGCGTAACTAAAGTCTTGTGGGCCCTGGTGCAAACTTTTGTATTATATACTCCACAGTGGCACCAACACAGTATTATATGCTCCACAGTGGCACCAACACAGTATTATATGCTCCACAGTGGCACCAACACAGTATTATATGCTCCACAGCAGGGCCGCCATCAGGAATTTTGGGGCCCCATACAGCCTAAGTGTCTGGGCCCCCCCCCCCCCCCGCCATTTTAAAACTACCCTATTTTGCGTCATACCAATTATGTATTACATTTCCCTTTATTTAGCAGCATTACAAAGCTTAATCAGATTCTATTTGCAGGTAAAATCTGCTACGTGTGACAGGCCCTATAGAGAGCCAACACCATCTATAAGAGCCCTCTTAATAAATCCTCAGGGCTTTTTCACGTTGCGTTTTTGTCCTCCCTTGCCGGGATACGTTGGTAACCAGTCAGAATCAGCTGTCAACTTATCCCTGCACGAAGAACTGGCTTTGCGCGCCGCGGGAAATTTAGCCCCACCCACTGATATGTTGACTCCGCCCACTCATTAATTTTTCATGTGCCCGCACACTGTATAATCCTCCTACAGTCACCCGTAAATTATATGTCCCCCCTCCGTCTCTCCCCCAGCTTCATATACACCCTTCATCTGCCCCTAGATTCATGTCCCCTCCATCTTTGCCCCTAGATTCATGTCCCCACATCTCTGCCCCTAGATTCATGTCTCCACATCTCTGCCCCCAGATTCATGCCCCCCATCTCTGCCCCCAGATTCATGTCCCTCCATCTCTGCCCCCAGTGTCATGCCGTCTTCTCCTTCATCTGCCCCCAGTTTCACGTTTCACATTACACTTACCTTCTCCTTCGTTCCTTCTCCTTCGTTCCTTCCGTCCTTCGTCTTACTGGCGCACAGTTGTAGACGCGATGTGACGTCATCACATCGCGTCTACACTGCCGGGTAGCTGACACAGGTCAGCTCCTCGCTTCAGCCGCATATGTGTCAGCGAGAGAGGCGGCAGCGGCGAAGCCGCATACGTGTTCAACTCAGATCTGTGTCCTCTGGACGCAGATCTGAGTTGAAACAAACAGGACATACAATGACTGCTGCCGGCGCCAGGGGGCCCGGGCCCCCCTCATTTTTAAATTTGGCTGGGCCCCTGATGCCAGTAGCAGTAGTACTGGCCTATCGGCGGCCCTGCTCCACAGTGGCACCAACACATTATTATATGTTCCACAGTGCCTCCCACATAGTATTATATTCTCCCAACAGCCCACCTCCGCTTAGGTTCAATTATTATACTCTGGGGTCTCCTCAGTGTGTCAGGGAAGGTGATTAAAAATAATAAACAATCATACTCACCTTGCCTCACATTTCCTTGGCATCCTTGCTCGGTCCTGCTGTCTTCTGCTTTTCCTGTTCATACGTTACTGCTGGGACCTGTGATTGGGCCTCAGCAGTCACGTGGGACGCATTAACGTCATTACACCGCTGCACCCCATATGACCAATGGGGCCTAATTACAGGCCTCAGTCACATGATTGAAGAATACCAGAGAGGACATTGAGCCCAGTCGAAGTCAAACCAAGCTCTCGCTGAAGTGATTCTCCATCATTAATTATGATATTGGCATATTCCAATGATTTGTGAGTGGTGAGCTTGAAAAATCTCATGTGCAGCTGAATCTGAGATTTTTTGAAAATTTGCAATTAATATGGTTCGTTATGAGTTAGTTCATTCTTCTCTTATTGTAAAAGAAACTTAGTAGAGTCTTTAAAGGGATCCTATCATTAAAAGTCATTTTTTGTCCTTAACACGTAGGAATAGCCTTAAGAAAGGCTATTCTTCTCCTACCTTTAGATGACTTGTATGGGCCGCCGTCCGGTATATAATCCGGTTTGTGTTGGTATGCAAATGAGTTCTTTCGCAGCAATGGGGTCAGCTCCAGCGCTCAAACAGCAATGGGGGCGTCCCCAATGCTGTGAGAGAACTCTCCAACGCCACCTCCATCTTCTTCAGGAACGGGCCTAGAAGTTTGAAGCAACTGCCGGAAGAAGACGCATGAAGAGCCCGTTTTGGAAGAAGATGGAAGCGGCGCTGGAGTGTTCTCTCGCAGCATTGGGGATGCCCCCAGTGCTGTTTGATTGCTGGGGCCCGCCCCCAGTGCTGCGAGAGAACTCAATTGCATACTGAAGAAAACTGGATTATATACCGAATGGCGGCCCAGAGAAGTCATCTAAAGGTAGGAGAAGAATAGTCTTAAGGCTATTCCTACGTGTTAGGGACAAAAAAATGACTTTTAATGATAGGATCCCTTTAATGATACTTGATAAATTTCTTTTTGTTTTCCTACTTTGCATACATTGTGTAGACTTACAAGGACACTGAAATAGCAAAATTATTCTCAAGATGTTTGTACGGGATGCAGAGAACGGACACACATAATTCTTGTATAGCAGAATTTGGATACAATCAAGAAGAATAAAAACACTATATGATCATACTGACTATTGCTATTGCTCTTATTACCATTAACTGCTGGAGGACAGATTATGTCATCACTATAACGGTTCAGTGACATCATTGCAGTTCTCATTCCTGCCCCCACTGCTGAGTGGCCTGATTGATTTTTCTAGAAAAAGGAATTAACAACAAGAAAAAATTTAAAAAGCAAAATCCTTATTTTATGAGCCAGCTACATGACATCAACTAAATCCTGGACTCAAATAGCTCAAATCTTACAGCTAAACTAAATGGGCAAAATCAAGTTAAATCGGTGGTTTATAATGATGCAGAAATTCTTTACTTTATTTTTTTATTTAACTAGAAAAATCTCAGAAAGGAAAAAATCTTGCAAAACAAGTTCCTGTTCTTTGCTATAAGCTCTGCTCAGAGAAGAACAACGAAATCATGCCTGTCTGTGTCTAACAAACACAGCCTTTTATGGGTTTGTCAGACAACACATCTCCGACAAACCTTCTCAGGATACTTGCTTATAGATCTTCAGCTCAGCCAAGGCTTTGTGTCTGTATGATAAGATTTTACATCATTTGGAGATATATGGAGGCAAAAAAAAACATTTTTGTGAATTATTAATAATTTTATATACCTGTTGTACTCTGTATCCTTGACTAATGGTACAAATCTGGGGCCTAGGAAAGAACTTGTGCCTGCGACCCCACTTCCTTTATGCCCCTCCCACATATACACATGCACATACGTGTAGACATGCATGCATGTGTGCACATCAATCACACATATATACATACACATAAGGATTATGCACACTTAAGCACATTTCACATGCATATACACATATATTCTTGCAAGTCACACATGTATACAGATTATACACTCATCACTGTGTCCATTATTTTTGTACCATGACATCGTGTACAAAACCTTTTCCTATGGAATCAATGGGTGGAAAGTTTTCTGTGCTATATACTGTATATACTAGTCCTATACACTTCATGTAAATTTAGGGACATTGTCACAGGACTTTCAAGTTATACCTTTGATGGAGAGCTCTTGGGGGGGGGGATGTGAAATTTAGAAAATTACTTTATTGAGGATCTCAGTTCCATTTATTCCAGCACAGTTGGAATTTTTTCTCTAACCCCCACCATTCCTGAACAATCAGTGCAGTTAATTTAGGTGTCTGATATGCTACTTAGGCTCTGTACTATCAAAGAGGAGCAGGTAAGGGGGTGTGATTCAAAGCTCCAATCAGAGGTGGACAATATCAGAGTCCAGACTCACGCCTCTTGTCTGCTCCTGCCTGACGCCGCCCTCCTGAATATCACATCAGACACCAAAACTACCCAATGAATTGCTCAAGAATGATGGGGTCTAGAGAAAAATTCCAACTGGAATCATTTGAGCAGCAGCTATTAAATGATAAAAAGAGTTGGACATGTCAAAGGTGAAAAGTCCCCTTTAAAATGTTCAATACGGACTGAACCAGAGGAATGCTTTGTCCGAAGACAAGACAATCTTTGTGTATCTGTTGTGAATCTTCAGAGGTTCACCTACCCTTAATCTTCTTTAAAGTGCAATAAAACTTTGGAACAACATTTGATTTTCTGGCCACATACGTTATTTACAAATTGTGGCTCCTTTCTGTGAAATCCTATGCGTCTTTACTCTTTCCCTTATTTCCCTATTGTGAGCTGAAATCTGTACACTGCATTCAGTAAGCGTGTAGAGCTCTTGTATAAGGCAGGGAAGCTGAGGAGGGAAGGTATCAATTCAAACAGTTATATATTCAGCATTTTAGGACATAGATGAATGTTTCTCCTGTCATATGAAAGATGAGATTCTTAAGATCTAGCCATACAATTTCTAGAGGAATTACCAGTTGAAAACACAGTGAAGATGGGCATACTTACATGTAGCTGTAGCTGCTCTCAATCTTTACAGTATTTTCATCTGGTTATATCTCTGGAAATGATATAGGCAGTACAATGCCCAAGATATATCTGTTTTAAGTGACACTTCCTTCAGTCTCATCTTTCCTGTATTATAAAAGCGCCCACCCCTTCATTCTCCAAGTCAAATCAGTGTACAGATCTTAGTTCTCAACAGAGAAAAAATGTGAAGGAATAAAGAAGTGCAGGATTTTAAAAGAAATGGACCTTGTTCATACGGATCATTATTGCTCAGTGCAATGATTGGGGCAGGAGAATGAGATCCCACTAATATAATCACTCATATCTTCCTTCTGCTCATGCACTTTACATTACATTGCATGTCCACTGATAATAAGTAACACTTATTTTTCACTTATGATCAGGTGACAAGCCAAGGGTTTGCTTGTTTCTCTGCTGATTGTTGCTTTAATTACTTGGGGCAGTGATAGGGCAATGGGTGCATTTCCAACGCGAATGTGCCTGATCATCTGTGTTATAGACTAGAGATGAGCGAACAGTGTTCTATCGAACACATGTTCGATCGGATATCAGGGTGTTCGCCATGTTCGAATCGAATCGAACACCACGTGGTAAAGTGCGCCAAAATTCGATTCCCCTCCCACCTTCCCTGGCGCCTTTTTTGCACCAATAACAGCGCAGGGGAGGTGGGACAGGAACTACGACACTGGGGGCATTGAAAAAAATTGGAAAAAGTCATTGGCTGCCGAAATCAGGTGACCTCCATTTTAGACGAATAGTGGATTTCAAATCCGGGTCATATGAGAATGTGAACTTTGTGACTATGAGACAGGGATAGCTGTACAGGCAGGGATAGCTAGGGATAACCTTTATTTAGGGGGGAATGTTATTAAAAATAACTTTTTGGGGCTCTATCGGGTGTGTAATTGTGATTTTTGTGAGATAAACTTTTTCCCATAGGGATGCATTGGCCAGCGCTGATTGGCCGAATTCCGTACTCTGGCCAATCAGTGCTGGCCAATGCATTCTATTAGCTTGATGAAGCAGAGTGTGCACAAGGGTTCAAGCGCACCCTCGGCTCTGATGTAGCAGAGCCGAGGCTGCACAAGGGTTCAAGCGCACCCTCGGCTCTGATGTAGGAGAGCCGAGGGTGCACTTGAACCCTTGTGCACCCTCAGCTCTGCTACATCAGAGCCGAGGGTGCGCTTGAACCCTTGTGCACACTCTGCTTCATCAAGCTAATAGAATGCATTGGCCAGCGCTGATTGGCCAATGTATTCTATTAGCCTGATGAAGTAGAGCTGAATGTGTGTGCTAAGCACACACATTCAGCTCTACTTCATCGGGCTAATAGAATGCATTGGCCAGCGCTGATTGGCCAGAGTACGGAACTCGACCAATCAGCGCTGGCTCTGCTGGAGGAGGCGGAGTCTAAGATCGCTCCACACCAGTCTCCATTCAGGTCCGACCTTAGACTCCGCCTCCTCCGGCAGAGCCAGCGCTGATTGGCCGAAGGCTGGCCAATGCATTCCTATGCGAATGCAGAGACTTAGCAGTGCTGAGTCAGTTTTGCTCAACTACACATCTGATGCACACTCGGCACTGCTACATCAGATGTAGCAATCTGATGTAGCAGAGCCGAGGGTGCACTAGAACCCCTGTGCAAACTCAGTTCACGCTAATAGAATGCATTGGCCAGCGCTGATTGGCCAATGCATTCTATTAGCCCGATGAAGTAGAGCTGAATGTGTGTGCTAAGCACACACATTCAGCACTGCTTCATCAAGCCAATACAATGCATTAGCCAGTGCTGATTGGCCAGAGTACGGAATTCGGCCAATCAGCGCTGGCTCTGCTGGAGGAGGCGGAGTCTAAGGTCGCTCCACACCAGTCTCCATTCAGGTCCGACCTTAGACTCCGCCTCCTCCGGCAGAGCCAGCGCTGATTGGCCGAAGGCTGGCCAATGCATTCCTATGCGAATGCATACTTAGCAGTGCTGAGTCAGTTTTGCTCAACTACACATCTGATGCACACTCGGCACTGCTACATCAGATGTAGCAATCTGATGTAGCAGAGCCGAGGGTGCACTAGAACCCCTGTGCAAACTCAGTTCACGCTAATAGAATGCATTGGCCAGCGCTGATTGGCCAATGCATTCTATTAGCCCGATGAAGTAGAGCTGAATGTGTGTGCTAAGCACACACATTCAGCACTGCTTCATCAAGCCAATACAATGCATTAGCCAGTGCTGATTGGCCAGAGTACGGAATTCGGCCAATCAGCGCTGGCTCTGCTGGAGGAGGCGGAGTCTAAGGTCGGACCTGAATGGAGACTGGTGTGGAGCGATCTTAGACTCCGCCTCCTCCAGCAGAGCCAGCGCTGATTGGTCGAGTTCCGTACTCTGGCCAATCAGCGCTGGCCAATGCATTCTATTAGCCCGATGAAGTAGAGCTGAATGTGTGTGCTTAGCACACACATTCAGCTCTACTTCATCGGGCTAATAGAATGCATTGGCCAGCGCTGATTGGCCGAATTCCGTACTCTGGCCAATCAGCACTGGCTAATGCATTGTATTGGCTTGATGAAGCAGTGCTGAATGTGTGTGCTTAGCACACACATTCAGCTCTACTTCATCGGGCTAATAGAATGCATTGGCCAATCAGCGCTGGCCAATGCATTCTATTAGCGTGAACTGAGTTTGCACAGGGGTTCTAGTGCACCCTCGGCTCTGCTACATCAGATTGCTACATCTGATGTAGCAGTGCCGAGTGTGCATCAGATGTGTAGTTGAGCAAAACTGACTCAGCACTGCTAAGTCTGCATTCGCATAGGAATGCATTGGCCAGCCTTCGGCCAATCAGCGCTGGCTCTGCCGGAGGAGGCGGAGTCTAAGGTCGGACCTGAATGGAGACTGGTGTGGAGCGACCTTAGACTCCGCCTCCTCCAGCAGAGCCAGCGCTGATTGGCCGAATTCCGTACTCTGGCCAATCAGCACTGGCTAATGCATTGTATTGGCTTGATGAAGCAGTGCTGAATGTGTGTGCTTAGCACACACATTCAGCTCTACTTCATCGGGCTAATAGAATGCATTGGCCAGCGCTGATTGGCCGAATTCCGTACTCTGGCCAATCAGCACTGGCTAATGCATTGTATTGGCTTGATGAAGCAGTGCTGAATGTGTGTGCTTAGCACACACATTCAGCTCTACTTCATCGGGCTAATAGAATGCATTGGCCAATCAGCGCTGGCCAATGCATTCTATTAGCGTGAACTGAGTTTGCACAGGGGTTCTAGTGCACCCTCGGCTCTGCTACATCAGATTGCTACATCTGATGTAGCAGTGCCGAGTGTGCATCAGATGTGTAGTTGAGCAAAACTGACTCAGCACTGCTAAGTCTGCATTCGCATAGGAATGCATTGGCCAGCCTTCGGCCAATCAGCGCTGGCTCTGCCGGAGGAGGCGGAGTCTAAGGTCGGACCTGAATGGAGACTGGTGTGGAGCTATCTTAGACTCCGCCTCCTCCAGCAGAGCCAGCGCTGATTGGTCGAGTTCCGTACTCTGGCCAATCAGCACTGGCCAATGCATTTCTATGGGGAAAAGTTAGCTTGCGAAAATCGCAAACTGACAGGGATTTCCATGAAATAAAGTGACTTTTATGCCCCCAGACATGCTTCCCCTGCTGTCCCAGTGTCATTCCAGGGTGTTGGTATCATTTCCTGGGGTGTCATAGTGGACTTGGTGACCCTCCAGACACGAATTTGGGTTTCCCCCTTAACGAGTTTATGTTCCCCATAGACTATAATGGGGTTCGAAACCCATTCGAACACTCGAACAGTGAGCGGCTGTTCGAATCGAATTTCGAACCTCGAACATTTTAGTGTTCGCTCATCTCTATTATAGACCCTACTGTTAAAGAGGTTTGCCCATAAACATAACCATACTAGCGTTGCAGAAAATTTAAATTAAAAGTGAAACATTTTGGCAGATAAAAATAATTTCTCTAACAATCTTTTTGCAAATATAATAAGAATTTGGCAAAATTTTAAAGATTTTGTCTAACCATCTTACGCTTGGTTCGCATCAGCATTGGCTCTCTGTACAGGGATTCCACTCCCAATGGAAACCATGCACACCCCGTTACAGTCTATGGGGTCCGCGGGTTTCCTAAGGCCCGATTCACATCTGCGTTTGGTATTCCATGCGGGGGGTTCAAAAGTGGTCCCACCAGTGGCGTAACTACCGTGGTAGCAGTGGTAGAGGCTGGCACAGGGCCCGGGACATTAGGGGGCCAAGTGACAGCCACTACCGCTGTGTTTTTTTTTTTTTTTTTTTTTTTTAATAAACCGTTACGGGCCCTATTTACTTACCGATCCTGGCTGGGCTGGGATCGGTAAGTGACACCGCGGTTCCCCACAAACACTATCATTATACTCGGGGGTCTTTGCAGACCCCCGAGTATAATGATCGGAGGCCCAGGAGAGGTAAGAAACATAAAAAAACTGTTACTTACCTCTCCACGATCCTGCCAGGCCTCCTTCCTAGTTGTCTGACGTCACATGAACCTGGCCTGCGTCCCGAGTCATGTGACGTCCAACGTCATTGAAGAAGGACGGCAGCGGAGGCCGACAGCGTAGGAGCCGGGGGACAGGTAAGAAACAGTAGGTTTTTATGTTTTTAATCCCCTGGGTCTCTGATTATTATACTCTGGGGTCTGAAAAGACCCCAGAGTATAATAATTGTTTATGGGTGTCCACAGTGGTAAATAATAGTGTGTGCAGGAGCGACTATGGGACATAATACTGTGTGCAAGGGCCACTAAGGGACATAATACTGTGTGCAGGGGTCACTAAGGGACATAATACAGCGCGTAGGAATGCGGAGGAGGAGGTCGGTCGAGGTCTTCGGTGTCGGTTGGGGGGGGGGCCATGTCAAAAGTTCGCCACAGGGCCCCACCATTCCTAGTTATGCCACTGGGTTTCACCAAACGGAATACCGAATGCACTGACAAGTGGTGAGCTTATGAAAGCACACGGACCCCATAGTCTACAATGGGATCCGTGTGTTTTCTGCACGCTGTCCGCACGAGTCATGCGGAGAGAAAAGTAATTCATATTTATGAGCAAAACTCTTTAAGATGTCGCTATCATAGCCATATTTTTATTGGATGTATTTTGCACAATATTTCCTGCTAGGACATTCAGTGATGCTTTGTATTACTACTGTACATTTAAGATCAGGTCATTTACATTGCATGAGCCTGGAACATTGATTCTGCTTACTTGTATATCATTCTACCACAGTTGTTGCTTTGCTACTAGATCTGTGATAGATATATTTCAGGAAAGAGGACCACGTCCACCTGTCTTATGGGATATGTATGAGCTATGTACCTGATAGTAAGTCAATAAATTATGTCCTGTTGAGGAATGCTTTAGAATTACAGCATAGAATAGCCATAGATTATTGTATCTAGCAGGGGAATATTCACAACAGAGTTTAAGAACTTTCCCTCAGGAGGTTACAATATATTTGTTAAGACGGCAATGTATTATTCTGGACATATGGGAAATGCTGAAGTTATGAAGTATTACATAGCAATATATTAAAATTTTCAGCATAGATCTTAAAAGAGAAATTTATTGAGCTAAAAGGAACATACTGGATGTTTCGTGTAAGGTTATTATAAAGATTGCTTATTTGTCCTGGGAAATACAGTAAAAGCTTATATATGATATGTGAAGTGACATAAACTCATCACTCCTCATGTAAAGCACACAGGATATACTTTATAGCAGTATTAGAGAGATATGTTGCCATAGAAGATGAAAAAGATACATAGGAGCTCCAAAAAATGTTGATGTGAAAAAATGAAATGGTGACCATCTTGAGTTAAAAGCAACCACAGCAGATTAACATTTGGGAAAGCGATATATATCGGACTTCTAAGACGTTTATACTATAGGTTCAGCTCTCTGGGCTCAATGGGGGAGATTTACTAAGCGAAATGCTCTGGAATCCGGTCTCCAACTGGAGGTAATGACAAATACAAATATTTAACCCATCAGATGTCTTGGTCAATTGCAACCACAGCATCTGAGGAGTCAGTCAAAGGGGGAGGACTCAAAGAGTGAACCAAACCGCTGACTACCCCTAAGTATTCACATCCAGTAAACGTCTGAATGGAAAAAAAATAACATAAATAACAATGCCCAAATTATTGCTTTTTGGTCACCTCTTCAAAAAGATCCATTACACAGGTCCATAGACTTACATTTAGGTTAATAACCCACGTGGATTTTCTGTGAGAATCACTGCAGGAAAAACTGCGGCAGCAACGCATCACAGGAAACTATAAGGAAACCATCGGCATTTCCAGCACTGCCAGTATATTTGACATGATGTGATTTCAACAGTGTACAGATGAGATTCGCTAGAGTCCCATTGACCTTGCTAGAGTCCCATTGACTGTAAAATGCTGTGAAAATGCAGTTTTTTAAATGTTTTTATTTTTTTAGCAGTAGTAACATTTAGTTTTTCTAAAATAGCATAAAAAGTTCACTAGAATTGAATTGACTTGCAGAACACACAATACAATCAGAGCAGAGCCGACTGTGCATGTTTGCGGCCATTTTCTTGTAAATGTTGATACGAGTGTACTGTGTAAATGGTCACAATAAAATGGCTTCGGACATGCACGGTCGATGGCAGAGCTGACTGCGCATGTGTGAATTTTAAATCCAGAAGAAGCTGACAGAAGAAGACATCACAGGGAGGTATGCCAGAAGAAGACATCACAGGGAGGTATGCCAGAAGAAGACATCACAGGGAGGTATGCCAGAAGAAGACAGAGGCTGGCACTGGAGAGTTTTCTCACAGGACAATGGGACAATGGGACTGCCCCAAGTGCTGCGAGAAAACTCATTTACATACCGATGAAAACCAGTATAGCTAACGGAATGATGAATAGCCTTTCTTAAGGCTATTCTTACATGTTAGGGAGAAAAAATGGGATTCAAATGATTCAATGATGAATCTCTTTAAATTAGAGTGCGGAAAAAAACCATAGTCTCCTGTCCTCAGTGCTCTGGCACCACCCATTGCTGTTCTGTCCTGCTGCTCCAATGTTTTCTTTTGGCAGAAGTCCCCACCGCAAGTAACCACTGAGACCAATCAGTCCTCTGAGGCAGCTAATTGGCCTTAGTGGTCAATTTACCCCTGCGGTAAATTAGTGACCTAAGCAAAGGTACCAGGGACTAGGTCTCTTCAGACCTCAGGTTATCATAGGCACCTATGCATCGTGATATTGGCATGCCTCAAGTTATAGAGTCTCAGGGGTCCCCCAGGGCCGTTGACCTCATTCATGAGGCCAGAAAAGGCCCAAAGAGGCTAGAGACCAGCATCAGATGCTGTGACAAACTCAGGAGAAGTGAATATGACTGTTATGTTGCACACATCCCCTGGGCCCCTGCTTATACTCTAAAGGCACCCCAGAGTAGGTTTGGTGAACCTGAAATTGATGAAAATTTCATAATGAACTTGGATTATTAAAAACCTATACATAGGTCATACATCTTGTACATAGATACTGCACAAGACTACTACTAGATTTGGGCGAAGATCAATAGGTTTGTCTCACAATAATTCACCAGGCTCACCCGACAGTTTTGTTATGATCTGTCTAAGCGCCATGATGTCATTGCACCCCAAGAGATCACTGTGGCTCAATTCCAGGCTGTACAGGTCAGGGCACTTGACGTCATTCATGAGACTGGAAGAGGTTGTAAGAGGATGGGATCCGCAATGGAGCATGGGATGGTATGTATGACTGTTTGTTATGTTTACTTATCTCCTCTGGACCCCAAAGTATAATAGTGGGTCATTGATGGCAAATCCAAAAAATTTAGCTTTCGGCCAAACACAACATTTTTGGAAAGTTCGCAAGGAACCCAGCTTGCTATGAACCTCTTAATGCATCCCTACTTCCCACAAATGAAAAAATGCTGAGAAGTTAAATTGAAATTTACATTGACAATCTCAATGAGGACAGGGACCAATGTGAACGATGACTAGATCTGTTATCGTATATAATATATTGGAAGAATAGAAATAAATAATAACTTTTATTTTTGACACATCCAGAAACTCGTTGAAATTATTTATTTTGTGAATGTGTTTTGTGTATTTTGCATATTATATTCACTGGACATACAAGCAAGCACTGCTGGGTTGTCCAGGATAATCATTTCATATATAGTGGTGGCCCAAAAACACTATGGGAAAAATCGCGGTGTTTTACATTATAGGCAAAGTGGGTGGGATTCAAGTGAATTCTATGCCCACTTTGTGCTAAAGACCGCGGTGCGGAGGTGCCGCAATTTCAAAAAATCACAGCATGGGCCTGGATGCCTTTCTTGAAGAGAAAAATATAACAGATTATGGACTGTAGATTTTAAGGACACGTTGATCCAGGGTTTTTATACTGACTGCCAGATTGGAGTCGGGAAGGAATTTTTTCCCCTGAAATAGGGCAATTGGCATGAGCCTCATGGGGTTTTTTGCCTTCCCCTGGATCAACACTGTAAGGATTGTAGGGTTATAGGTTGGACTTGATGGACTAATGTCTTTATCCAACCTCATCTACTATATGTAACTATGTCAATTATATATATGGAAATCCCAGCGGTTTCCCCATCTATATAATTGTAATAGAAAGTCCGCAGAGGAAAACTCTGCAAACTTTCTGTTTAAAGCGCTGCGGGAAGAACCGCGATGCATTGCCGCTACAGTTTTTCCCGCAGCGCTTTATTGCTGTGGAACATCCCATGGGGCTTTAACCTTAAAGAGACATTATTCTACTTTCCGCCTAGAAATCTCTTATGCTTGAATAACTGATGCGATCAAAGAGAAATACAGAACAGACATCCAAGCCAGTCCCTATGATCAAGTATCAGAGCTCAGGAAGCAGCATTACCAGTCAAGGTAGTGAGAATAAAAGGGTCTCGCTCATATAAGATCCTGAATGTGGGGAAAACACTTCCCCTGGTCAGCTAGAAACGGAATGAAGTCTATACAGAGGACTGGCCATAGTGTAACTAATGTTCACACAGTAGGGCTGTAAGAACCAGACGTGATATTTGCTATAAGAAATAATTTTCATTATTGATTTTTATTCTGAAAACCAAAATTGTTACAGTCAAGAGTAAATTCAGTAGAAATACGGCCGGCTAGCGAAAAGGGGAGGGGCTAGGTAATATTAGAAAGGCATGGGAAAATGAGAATGGTGGGGGGGAGGGGGCTACATAGACTTTACGGAGATGAAAACAAATGCAACTCTAAAAGTAAGAAGTGAAGACTATGAATAGCAGGTTATCCGTGCATTAGGTCTTATGCTACTTACAGCTGTAAGATCGATGGTCTGTAGGCGTATAACAGGTAGTCACTAGAGATGAGCGAACAGTGTTCTATCGAACTCATGTTCGATCGGATATTAGGCTGTTCGGCATGTTCGAATCGAATCGAACACCGCGTGGTAAAGTGCGCCATTACTCGATTCCCCTCCCACCTTCCCTGGCGCCTTTTTTGCTCCAATAACAGCGCTGGGTAGGTGGGACAGGAACTACGACACCGGTGACGTTGAAAAAAGTAGGCAAAACCCATTGGCTGCCGAAAACATGTGACCTCTAATTTAAAAGAACAGCGACGCCCAGCTTCGCGTCATTCTGAGCTTGCAATTCACCGAGGACGGAGGTTTCCGTCCAGCTAGCTAGGGCTTAGATTCTGGGTAGGCAGGGACAGGCTAGGATAGGAAGGAGAAGACAACCAACAGCTCTTGTAAGAGCTAAATTCCAGGGAGAAGCTTGTCAGTGTAACGTGGCACTGACGGGCTCAATCGCCGCAACCCAGCTTTCCCAGGATCCTGAATGGAATACACTGTCAGTGTATTCCCGTATACCCGATATATACCCCGATACCCGTTCCAACGGTGTGCCCCCCCACCTTCACCCCAGAAATACCCTGCAAGTCCCCTAGCAATAGAATTGGGGCTATATACACCCACAATTTTTACTACTGGTATACAGTGCCATTGTCTGACTGGGAATTCAAAGAATATATTGGGAATACAAATACCCTCATTTCTTGCTACTGCCATATAGTGCCAGTTTCTGACTGGTAATTCAAAGAATATATTGGGGTTACGTGCACCCACAATTTTTACTACTGGTATACAGTGCCATTGTCTGACTGGGAATTCAAAGAATATATTGGGAATACAAATACCCTCATTTCTTGCTACTGCCATATAGTGCCAGTGTCTGACTGGGAATTCAAAGAATATATTGGGGTTACGTGCACCCACAATTTTTACTACTGGTATACAGTGCCATTGTCTGACTGGGAATTCAAAGAGTATATTGGGAATACAAATACCCTCATTTCTTGCTACTGCCATATAGTGCCAGTTTCTGACTGGGAATTCAAAGAATATATTGGGGTTACGTGCACCCACAATTTTTACTACTGGTATACAGTGCCATTGTCTGACTGGGAATTCAAAGAGTATATTGGGAATACAAATACCCTCATTTCTTGCTACTGCCATATAGTGCCAGTGTCTGACTGGGAATTCAAAGAATATATTGGGGTTACGTGCACCCACAATTTTTACTACTGGTATACAGTGCCATTGTCTGACTGGGAATTCAAAGAGTATATTGGGAATACAAATACCCTCATTTCTTGCTACTGCCATATAGTGCCAGTGTCTGACTGGGAATTCAAAGAATATATTGGGGTTACGTGCACCCACAATTTTTACTACTGGTATACAGTGCCATTGTCTGACTGGGAATTCAAAGAATATATTGGGGTTATAAATACCCTCATTTCTTGCTACTGCCATATAGTGCCAGTTTCTGACTGGGAATTCAAAGAATATATTGGGGTTACGTGCACCCACAATTTTTACTACTGGTATACAGTGCCATTGTCTGACTGGGAATTCAAAGAATATATTGGGGTTATAAATACCCTCATTTCTTGCTACTGCCATATAGTGCCAGTTTCTGACTGGGAATTCAAAGAATATATTGGGGTTACGTGCACCCACAATTTTTACTACTGGTATACAGTGCCATTGTCTGACTGGGAATTCAAAGAATATATTGGGGTTATAAATACCCTCATTTCTTGCTACTGCCATATAGTGCCAGTTTCTGACTGGTAATTCAAAGAATATATTGGGGTTACGTGCACCCACAATTTTTACTACTGGTATACAGTGCCATTGTCTGACTGGGAATTCAAAGAGTATATTGGGAATACAAATACCCTCATTTCTTGCTACTGCCATATAGTGCCAGTGTCTGACTGGGAATTCAAAGAATATATTGGGGTTACGTGCACCCACAATTTTTACTACTGGTATACAGTGCCATTGTCTGACTGGGAATTCAAAGAGTATATTGGGAATACAAATACCCTCATTTCTTGCTACTGCCATATAGTGCCAGTTTCTGACTGGGAATTCAAAGAATATATTGGGGTTACGTGCACCCACAATTTTTACTACTGGTATACAGTGCCATTGTCTGACTGGGAATTCAAAGAGTATATTGGGAATACAAATACCCTCATTTCTTGCTACTGCCATATAGTGCCAGTGTCTGACTGGGAATTCAAAGAATATATTGGGGTTACGTGCACCCACAATTTTTACTACTGGTATACAGTGCCATTGTCTGACTGGGAATTCAAAGAATATATTGGGGTTATAAATACCCTCATTTCTTGCTACTGCCATATAGTGCCAGTTTCTGACTGGTAATTCAAAGAATATATTGGGGTTACGTGCACCCACAATTTTTACTACTGGTATACAGTGCCATTGTCTGACTGGGAATTCAAAGAATATATTGGGGTTATAAATACCCTCATTTCTTGCTACTGCCATATAGTGCCAGTTTCTGACTGGGAATTCAAAGAATATATTGGGGTTACGTGCACCCACAATTTTTACTACTGGTATACAGTGCCATTGTCTGACTGGGAATTCAAAGAGTATATTGGGAATACAAATACCCTCATTTCTTGCTACTGCCATATAGTGCCAGTGTCTGACTGGGAATTCAAAGAATATATTGGGGTTACGTGCACCCACAATTTTTACTACTGGTATACAGTGCCATTGTCTGACTGGGAATTCAAAGAGTATATTGGGAATACAAATACCCTCATTTCTTGCTACTGCCATATAGTGCCAGTTTCTGACTGGGAATTCAAAGAATATATTGGGGTTACGTGCACCCACAATTTTTACTACTGGTATACAGTGCCATTGTCTGACTGGGAATTCAAAGAGTATATTGGGAATACAAATACCCTCATTTCTTGCTACTGCCATATAGTGCCAGTGTCTGACTGGGAATTCAAAGAATATATTGGGGTTACGTGCACCCACAATTTTTACTACTGGTATACAGTGCCATTGTCTGACTGGGAATTCAAAGAGTATATGGGAATACAAATACCCTCATTTCTTGCTACTGCCATATAGTGCCAGTTTCTGACTGGGAATTCAAAGAATATATTGGGGTTACGTGCACCCACAATTTTTACTACTGGTATACAGTGCCATTGTCTGACTGGGAATTCAAAGAGTATATTGGGAATACAAATACCCTCATTTCTTGCTACTGCCATATAGTGCCAGTGTCTGACTGGGAATTCAAAGAATATATTGGGGTTACGTGCACCCACAATTTTTACTACTGGTATACAGTGCCATTGTCTGACTGGGAATTCAAAGAGTATATTGGGAATACAAATACCCTCATTTCTTGCTACTGCCATATAGTGCCAGTTTCTGACTGGGAATTCAAAGAATATATTGGGGTTACGTGCACCCACAATTTTTACTACTGGTATACAGTGCCATTGTCTGACTGGGAATTCAAAGAGTATATTGGGAATACAAATACCCTCATTTCTTGCTACTGCCATATAGTGCCAGTGTCTGACTGGGAATTCAAAGAATATATTGGGGTTACGTGCACCCACAATTTTTACTACTGGTATACAGTGCCATTGTCTGACTGGGAATTCAAAGAGTATATTGGGAATACAAATACCCTCATTTCTTGCTACTGCCATATAGTGCCAGTTTCTGACTGGGAATTCAAAGAATATATTGGGGTTACGTGCACCCACAATTTTTACTACTGGTATACAGTGCCATTGTCTGACTGGGAATTCAAAGAGTATATTGGGAATACAAATACCCTCATTTCTTGCTACTGCCATATAGTGCCAGTTTCTGACTGGGAATTCAAAGAATATATTGGGGTTACGTGCACCCACAATTTTTACTACTGGTATACAGTGCCATTGTCTGACTGGGAATTCAAAGAATATATTGGGGTTATAAATACCCTCATTTCTTGCTACTGCCATATAGTGCCAGTTTCTGACTGGTAATTCAAAGAATATATTGGGGTTACGTGCACCCACAATTTTTACTACTGGTATACAGTGCCATTGTCTGACTGGGAATTCAAAGAGTATATTGGGAATACAAATACCCTCATTTCTTGCTACTGCCATATAGTGCCAGTTTCTGACTGGGAATTCAAAGAATATATTGGGGTTACGTGCACCCACAATTTTTACTACTGGTATACAGTGCCATTGTCTGACTGGGAATTCAAAGAGTATATTGGGAATACAAATACCCTCATTTCTTGCTACTGCCATATAGTGCCAGTTTCTGACTGGGAATTCAAAGAATATATTGGGGTTACGTGCACCCACAATTTTTACTACTGGTATACAGTGCCATTGTCTGACTGGGAATTCAAAGAGTATATTGGGAATACAAATACCCTCATTTCTTGCTACTGCCATATAGTGCCAGTGTCTGACTGGGAATTCAAAGAATATATTGGGGTTACGTGCACCCACAATTTTTACTACTGGTATACAGTGCCATTGTCTGACTGGGAATTCAAAGAGTATATTGGGAATACAAATACCCTCATTTCTTGCTACTGCCATATAGTGCCAGTTTCTGACTGGGAATTCAAAGAATATATTGGGGTTACGTGCACCCACAATTTTTACTACTGGTATACAGTGCCATTGTCTGACTGGGAATTCAAAGAGTATATTGGGAATACAAATACCCTCATTTCTTGCTACTGCCATATAGTGCCAGTGTCTGACTGGGAATTCAAAGAATATATTGGGGTTACGTGCACCCACAATTTTTACTACTGGTATACAGTGCCATTGTCTGACTGGGAATTCAAAGAGTATATTGGGAATACAAATACCCTCATTTCTTGCTACTGCCATATAGTGCCAGTTTCTGACTGGGAATTCAAAGAATATATTGGGGTTACGTGCACCCACAATTTTTACTACTGGTATACAGTGCCATTGTCTGACTGGGAATTCAAAGAGTATATTGGGAATACAAATACCCTCATTTCTTGCTACTGCCATATAGTGCCAGTTTCTGACTGGGAATTCAAAGAATATATTGGGGTTACGTGCACCCACAATTTTTACTACTGGTATACAGTGCCATTGTCTGACTGGGAATTCAAAGAATATATTGGGGTTATAAATACCCTCATTTCTTGCTACTGCCATATAGTGCCAGTTTCTGACTGGTAATTCAAAGAATATATTGGGGTTACGTGCACCCACAATTTTTACTACTGGTATACAGTGCCATTGTCTGACTGGGAATTCAAAGAATATATTGGGGTTATAAATACCCTCATTTCTTGCTACTGCCATATAGTGCCAGTTTCTGACTGGTAATTCAAAGAATATATTGGGGTTACGTGCACCCACAATTTTTACTACTGGTATACAGTGCCATTGTCTGACTGGGAATTCAAAGAGTATATTGGGAATACAAATACCCTCATTTCTTGCTACTGCCATATAGTGCCAGTGTCTGACTGGGAATTCAAAGAATATATTGGGGTTACGTGCACCCACAATTTTTACTACTGGTATACAGTGCCATTGTCTGACTGGGAATTCAAAGAGTATATTGGGAATACAAATACCCTCATTTCTTGCTACTGCCATATAGTGCCAGTTTCTGACTGGGAATTCAAAGAATATATTGGGGTTACGTGCACCCACAATTTTTACTACTGGTATACAGTGCCATTGTCTGACTGGGAATTCAAAGAGTATATTGGGAATACAAATACCCTCATTTCTTGCTACTGCCATATAGTGCCAGTGTCTGACTGGGAATTCAAAGAATATATTGGGGTTACGTGCACCCACAATTTTTACTACTGGTATACAGTGCCATTGTCTGACTGGGAATTCAAAGAGTATATTGGGAATACAAATACCCTCATTTCTTGCTACTGCCATATAGTGCCAGTTTCTGACTGGGAATTCAAAGAATATATTGGGGTTACGTGCACCCACAATTTTTACTACTGGTATACAGTGCCATTGTCTGACTGGGAATTCAAAGAGTATATTGGGAATACAAATACCCTCATTTCTTGCTACTGCCATATAGTGCCAGTGTCTGACTGGGAATTCAAAGAATATATTGGGGTTACGTGCACCCACAATTTTTACTACTGGTATACAGTGCCAATTTCTAACTAGGAATTCAAAATGCGCAAGGCTCCCGGAAAGGGACGTGGACGAGGCCGTGGGCGAGGTCGGGGGAATGGTTCTGGGGAGCAAGGTAGCAGTGAAGCCACAGGGCGTCCCGTGCCTACTCCTGTGGGGCAGCAAGCATTGCGCCACTCCACAGTGCCAGGGTTGCTTGCCACATTAACTAAACTGCAGGGTACAAACCTTAGTAGGCCCGAGAACCAGGAACAGGTCTTGCAATGGCTGTCAGAGAACGCTTACAGCACATTGTCCAGCAGCCAGTCAGACTCTGCCTCCTCTCCTCCTATTACCCAACAGTCTTGTCTTCCTTCCTCCCAAAATTCCGAAGCTTTACAGAACAATAACCCAAACTGTCCCTGCTCCCCAGAGCTGTTCTCCGCTCCTTTCATTGTCCCTCAACCTGCCTCTCCACGTCACGATTCCACGAACCTAACAGAGGAGCATCTGTATCCAGATGCTCAAACACTAGAGTCTCCTCCATCTCCGTTCGATTTGGTGGTGGATGACCAGCAACCCACCCTCATCGACGATGATGTGACGCAGTTGCCGTCAGGGCATCCAGTTGACCGGCGCATTGTGCGGGAGGAGGAGATGAGACAGGAGTTGGAAGAGGAAGTGGTGGATGATGAGGACACTGACCCGACCTGGACAGGGGGGATGTCAAGCGGGGAAAGTAGTGTGGATGTTGAGGCAGGTGCAGCACCAAAAAGGGTAGCTAGAGGCAGAGGCAGAGGTCAGCAGCTTAGGCGAAGCCAGGCCACACCCGGAATCTCCCAAGATGTTCCAGTTCGTACCCAGCCCCGAAAAACTCCCACCTCGAGGGCACGTTTCTCGAAGGTGTGGAGTTTTTTCAAGGAATGCGCCGAGGACAGATATAGTGTTGTCTGCACAATTTGCCTCTCGAAATTGATTAGGGGCTCTGAGAAGAGCAACCTGTCCACCACTTCAATGCGCCGTCATTTGGAATCCAAGCACTGGAATCAGTGGCAGGCAGCAACGGCAGGACAAAGGCCGACTGCCGTTCACGCCACTGCCACTGCCTCTGCCTCTGCCTCTGCCACTGCCACTGCTGACTGTGCTGGCGATGCACTCCAGAGGACGAGCCAGGACACCACTTCATCTGCCTCCGCCACTTTGTTGACTTCTACCTCATCCTCCCCTGGTCCTGTCTTATCTCCTTCTCCTGCACCATCAAAGGCACCATCAGGCATTTCTTTACAACAACCCACCATCTCTCAGACATTGGAGCGGCGGCAGAAATACACTGCTAACCACCCACACGCGCAAGCCTTGAACGCCAACATCGCTAAACTGCTGGCCCAGGAGATGTTGGCGTTCCGGCTTGTTGAAACTCCCGCCTTCCTGGACCTGATGGCAACTGCGGCACCTCGCTATGCCGTCCCTAGCCGTCACTACTTCTCCCGGTGTGCCGTCCCCGCCTTGCACCAGCACGTGTCACTCAACATCAGGCGGGCCCTTAGTTCCGCGCTTTGCACAAAGGTCCACTTGACCACCGACGCGTGGACAAGTGCATGCGGACAGGGACGCTACATTTCACTGACGGCACACTGGGTGAATGTAGTTGAGGCTGGGACTGCTTCCCAAACTGGCCCGGTGTACCTCGTCTCCCCGCCTAACATTCCTGGCAGGGACACGAGAAGAACACCCCCCTCCTCCTCCTCTACCGCCTCCTCCTCCGCCACCGCCTCCTCCTCCGCCACCGCCTCCTCCTCCGCTGTTAGATTGACCCCAGCTACGAGTTGGAAACGTTGCAGCACTGGCGTTGGTAGACGTCAGCAGGCTGTGCTGAAGCTGATCAGCTTGGGGGACAGACAGCACACTGCCTCCGAGGTGAGGGATGCCCTCCTCGATGAGACGGCAATATGGTTTGAGCCGCTGCACCTGGGCCCAGGCATGGTCGTTTGTGATAACGGCCGGAACCTGGTAGCAGCTCTGGAGCTTGCCGGACTCCAACATGTTCCATGCCTGGCCCACGTCTTCAACCTAGTGGTGCAACGTTTCCTAAAGAGCTACCCCAATGTTCCAGAGCTACTGGTGAAAGTGCGGCGCATGTGCGCCCACTTTCGCAAGTCGACAGTAGCCGCTGCTAGCTTAAAATCTCTCCAGCAACGCCTGCATGTGCCACAACACCGGCTTTTGTGCGACGTCCCCACACGCTGGAACTCAACGTTTCAGATGTTGAATAGAGTGGTTGAGCAGCAGAGACCTTTGATGGAATACCAGCTACAAAACCCTAGGGTGCCACAAAGTCAGCTGCCTCAGTTTCACATCCATGAGTGGCCATGGATGAGAGACCTTTGTGACATCCTACGGGTCTTTGAGGAGTCCACAAGGAGGGTGAGCTCTGAGGATGCGATGGTGAGCCTTACAATCCCGCTCTTGTGTGTTCTGAGAGAATCCCTGATTGACATCAGGGATAACTCAGATCACACAGAGGAGTTAGGGATAGCATCCGATCCGTCACAGCTGGAGAGTAGGTCCACACATCTGTCCGCTTCACTGCGTTTAATGGAGGAGGAGGAGGAGGAGGAGGAGGAAGAAGAGTTGTCCGATGATGTGATGGTGATACAGGAGGCTTCCGGGCAACTTCGAATCGTCCCATTGTTGCAGCGCGGATGGGTAGACATGGAGGATGAGGAGGAAATGGAGATTGAACTTTCCGGTGGGGCCAGAGGAGTCATGCCAACTAACACTGTGGCAGACATGGCTGAGTTCATGTTGGGGTGCTTTACAACCGACAAGCGTATTGTCAAAATCATGGAGGACAACCAGTACTGGATCTTTGCTATCCTTGACCCCCGGTATAAAAACAACATCTCGTCTTTTATTCCGGTAGAGGGGAGGGCCAATCGCATCAATGCTTGCCACAGGCAATTGGTGCAGAATATGATGGAGATGTTTCCAGCATGTGACGTTGGCGGCAGGGAGGGCAGTTCCTCCAGTAGGCAACCAAGTTCTCACCGGTCCACACAAACGAGGGGCACACTGTCTAAGGTCTGGGACACCTTGATGGCACCCCCTCGCCAAAGTGCTGCCACGGAGGGTCCTAGTGTCACCAGGCGTGAGAAGTATAGGCGCATGTTGCGGGAATACCTTTCCGACCACAGCCCTGTCCTCTCCGACCCCTCTGCGCCCTACACGTATTGGGTGTCGAAGTTGGACCTGTGGCTTGAACTTGCCCTATATGCCTTGGAGGTGCTGTCCTGTCCTGCCGCCAGCGTCCTATCTGAGAGGGTGTTCAGTGCAGCCGGTGGCATCATCACTGACAAGCGCACCCGTCTGTCAGCTGAGAGTGCCGACCGGCTCACTTTGATAAAAATGAACCACCACTGGGTAGAGCCGTCATTTTTGTGCCCACCTGTGTAAAGCACCCCAACATGAAACTCCATGTCTGTACTCAACCTCTCCAATTCCTCCGCATCCTCATACTCATCCACCATAAGCGTTGCACAATTCTGCTAATACTAGGCTCCCTCCACCCTGATTTCCCCCAACTCTGCTGGTTAGAGGCTCCCTCCACCATGAATTTGCCCAAACTGGGCTGTTTAGAGGCTCCCTCCACCATGAATTGGTCCAAACTGGGTTTTTTAGAGGCTCCCTCCACCATGAATTTGCCCAAACTGGGCTGTTTAGAGGCTCCCTCCACCATGAATTGGTCCAAACTGGGCTGGTTAGAGGCTCCCTCCACCATGAATTTCCCAAAACTTGGCTGTTTAGAGGCTCCCTCCACCATGAATTTGCCCAAACTGGGCTGTTTAGAGGCTCCCTCCACCATTAATTGGTCCAAACTGGGCTGGTTAGAGGCTCCCTCCACCATGAATTTGCCCAAACTGGGGTGGTTAGAGGCTCCCTCCACCATTAATTGGTCCAAACTGGGCTGGTTAGAGGCTCCCTCCACCATGAATTTCCCAAAACTTGGCTGTTTAGAGGCTCCCTCCACCATTAATTGGTCCAAACTGGGCTGGTTAGAGGCTCCCTCCACCATGAATTTGCCCAAACTGGGCTGTTTAGAGGCTCCCTCCACCATTAATTGGTCCAAACTGGGCTGGTTAGAGGCTCCCTCCACCATGAATTTGCCCAAACTGGGCTGTTTAGAGGCTCCCTCCACCATGAATTGGTCCAAACTGGGGTGGTTAGAGGCTCCCTCCACCATGAATTGGTCCAAACTGGGGTGGTTAGAGGCTCCCTCCACCATTAATTGGTCCAAACTGGGCTGGTTAGAGGCTCCCTCCACCATGAATTTGCCCAAACTGGGCTGTTTAGAGGCTCCCTCCACCATTAATTGGTCCAAACTGGGCTGGTTAGAGGCTCCCTCCACCATGAATTTGCCCAAACTGGGCTGTTTAGAGGCTCCCTCCACCATGAATTGGTCCAAACTGGGGTGGTTAGAGGCTCCCTCCACCATGAATTGGTCCAAACTGGGGTGGTTAGAGGCTCCCTCCACCATTAATTGGTCCAAACTGGGCTGGTTAGAGGCTCCCTCCACCATTAATTGGTCCAAACTGGGCTGGTTAGAGGCTCCCTCCACCATGAATTTGCCCAAACTGGGGTGGTTAGAGGCTCCCTCCACCATTAATTGGTCCAAACTGGGCTGGTTAGAGGCTCCCTCCACAATTAATTGGTCCAAACTGGGCTAATTAGAGGCTCCCTCCACCATGAATTGGTCCAAACTGGGTTTTTTAGAGGCTCCCTCCACCATGAATTTGCCCAAACTGGGCTGTTTAGAGGCTCCCTCCACCATGAATTGGTCCAAACTGGGCTGGTTAGAGGCTCCCTCCACCATGAATTGGTCCAAACTGGGCTGGTTAGAGGCTCCCTCCACCATGAATTTGCCCAAACTGGGGTGGTTAGAGGCTCCCTCCACCATTAATTGGTCCAAACTGGGCTGGTTAGAGGCTCCCTCCACAATTAATTGGTCCAAACTGGGCTAATTAGAGGCTCCCTCCACCATGAATTGGTCCAAACTGGTTTTTTTTAGAGGCTCCCTCCACCATGAATTTGCCCAAACTGGGCTGTTTAGAGGCTCCCTCCACCATGAATTGGTCCAAACTGGGCTGGTTAGAGGCTCCCTCCACCATGAATTTCCCAAAACTTGGCTGTTTAGAGGCTCCCTCCACCATTAATTGGTCCAAACTGGGCTGGTTAGAGGCTCCCTCCACCATTAATTGGTCCAAACTGGGCTGGTTAGAGGCTCCCTCCACCATTAATTGGTCCAAACTGGGCTGGTTAGAGGCTCCCTCCACCATGAATTTCCCAAAACTTGGCTGTTTAGAGGCTCCCTCCACCATTAATTGGTCCAAACTGGGCTGGTTAGAGGCTCCCTCCACCATGAATTTGCCCAAACTGGGCTGTTTAGAGGCTCCCTCCACCATGAATTGGTCCAAACTGGGTTTTTTAGAGGCTCCCTCCACCATTAATTGGTCCAAACTGGGCTGGTTAGAGGCTCCCTCCACAATTAATTGGTCCAAACTGGGCTAATTAGAGGCTCCCTCCACCATGAATTGGTCCAAACTGGGTTTTTTAGAGGCTCCCTCCACCATGAATTTGCCCAAACTGGGCTGTTTAGAGGCTCCCTCCACCATGAATTGGTCCAAACTGGGCTGGTTAGAGGCTCCCTCCACCATGAATTGGTCCAAACTGGGGTGGTTAGAGGCTCCCTCCACCATTAATTGGTCCAAACTGGGCTGGTTAGAGGCTCCCTCCACCATTAATTGGTCCAAACTGGGCTGGTTAGAGGCTCCCTCCACCATGAATTTGCCCAAACTGGGGTGGTTAGAGGCTCCCTCCACCATTAATTGGTCCAAACTGGGCTGGTTAGAGGCTCCCTCCACAATTAATTGGTCCAAACTGGGCTAATTAGAGGCTCCCTCCACCATGAATTGGTCCAAACTGGGTTTTTTAGAGGCTCCCTCCACCATGAATTTGCCCAAACTGGGCTGTTTAGAGGCTCCCTCCACCATGAATTGGTCCAAACTGGGCTGGTTAGAGGCTCCCTCCACCATGAATTTCCCAAAACTTGGCTGTTTAGAGGCTCCCTCCACCATGAATTTGCCCAAACTGGGCTGTTTAGAGGCTCCCTCCACCATTAATTGGTCCAAACTGGGCTGGTTAGAGGCTCCCTCCACCATGAATTTGCCCAAACTGGGGTGGTTAGAGGCTCCCTCCACCATTAATTGGTCCAAACTGGGCTGGTTAGAGGCTCCCTCCACCATGAATTTCCCAAAACTTGGCTGTTTAGAGGCTCCCTCCACCATTAATTGGTCCAAACTGGGCTGGTTAGAGGCTCCCTCCACCATGAATTTGCCCAAACTGGGCTGTTTAGAGGCTCCCTCCACCATTAATTGGTCCAAACTGGGCTGGTTAGAGGCTCCCTCCACCATGAATTTGCCCAAACTGGGCTGTTTAGAGGCTCCCTCCACCATGAATTGGTCCAAACTGGGGTGGTTAGAGGCTCCCTCCACCATGAATTGGTCCAAACTGGGGTGGTTAGAGGCTCCCTCCACCATTAATTGGTCCAAACTGGGCTGGTTAGAGGCTCCCTCCACCTTGAATTTCCCAAAACTTGGCTGTTTAGAGGCTCCCTCCACCATTAATTGGTCCAAACTGGGCTGGTTAGAGGCTCCCTCCACCATGAATTTGCCCAAACTGGGCTGTTTAGAGGCTCCCTCCACCATGAATTTGCCCAAACTGGGCTGTTTAGAGGCTCCCTCCACCATGAATTGGTCCAAACTGGGCTGGTTAGAGGCTCCCTCCACCATGAATTTCCCAAAACTTGGCTGTTTAGAGGCTCCCTCCACCATTAATTGGTCCAAACTGGGCTGGTTAGAGGCTCCCTCCACCATGAATTTGCCCAAACTGGGGTGGTTAGAGGCTCCCTCCACCATTAATTGGTCCAAACTGGGCTGGTTAGAGGCTCCCTCCACCATTAATTGGTCCAAACTGGGCTAATTAGAGGCTCCCTCCACCATGAATTGGTCCAAACTGGGTTTTTTAGAGGCTCCCTCCACCATGAATTTGCCCAAACTGGGCTGTTTAGAGGCTCCCTCCACCATGAATTGGTCCAAACTGGGCTGGTTAGAGGCTCCCTCCACCATGAATTGGTCCAAACTGGGCTGGTTAGAGGCTCCCTCCACCATGAATTTCCCAAAACTTGGCTGTTTAGAGGCTCCCTCCACCATTAATTGGTCCAAACTGGGCTGGTTAGAGGCTCCCTCCACCATGAATTGGTCCAAACTGGGGTTTTTAGAGGCTCCCTCCACCATGAATTGGTCCAAACTGGGGTTTTTAGAGTCTCCCTCCACCATGAATTGGTCCAAACTGGGGTTTTTAGAGTCTCCCTCCACCATGAATTGGTCCAAACTGGGGTTTTTAGAGGCTCCCTCCACCATGAATTTGCCCAAACTCTGCTGGTTAGAGGCTCAATCCACCCTGATTTTCAAAACAAATGTTGGTGCCAACCTCAACTTACTACAAGGGCCAAATTCACTGCTGGTGACAAGCTCTCCTCACTGCAAGTGCCAAATACACATGTTTCAAGGTGTTTTCCTACTGTCAGAGAGGTGGTATTGAGTGTGTAAAGTGTGTAGTTGTTAGGCTGTGATGTTGGGGTAATAGAGGGTCTTTGGTGTGTTAGATGCCCCCAGACATGCTTCCCCTGCTGTCCCAGTGTCATTCCAGAGGTGTTGGCATCATTTCCTGGGGTGTCATAGTGGACTTGGTGACCCTCCAGACACGGATTTGGGTTTCCCCCTTAACGAGTATCTGTTCCCCATAGACTATAATGGGGTTCGAAACCCGTTCGAACACACGAACATTGAGCGGCTGTTCGAATCGAATTTCGAACCTCGAACATTTTAGTGTTCGCTCATCTCTAGTAGTCACCCATGAGTGCTAGTAAATGAGAATTATAGATATGTAATCTATGGCATAACAAATAACAATACCAAATACGAACCTCAGTTTATTTTTCTCCAAATTTGCTGGGACTTAAGGATCCACCCCATTATCCCATATAGGAGATTATAATTTATGAAATTAGGACCATTTAATTGCCCAGAAATCTTAATTTCAGTCACATGAGCAATGCCTAAAGCAAGGCAAGATGTGGCCAGATGGTGTTAGGACAGCATATGCCGCACTATGTTCCTAGGAATATGAATAAATACAGTTGTGAGTAAAGCGATACGTATTTCCAGTCTATTCTACAATAATAAGGTGCTGTTTATTTTGTATAATATTGAACTGGACACCCAATGAAACAAACAAGACTCAGAATTTACACCCGCTCTTATTTTATTTCATAATAAAGTGAGGAATATCCTATCTCAATATAAACAGAAAATGGAAAAAAATGATAAATATTTTAAAACATGTTAGAAAACTCAATAAACTCGATAGAAATGAATTTATTTTTTTATTCTCATATTTCCCGAATCAGAGCAAGCATACATAATTTATTAATGGCTGTATTTGATGTGTATTAGATGCACTAGCAACCTTAACCTGACTAGCGTATAAGAAGAAACAAAGATCCAGACACCGCAGAGTTAATAATAAGACTTGTTGCTCCCCCACCATTAACCAGTGTAAGATGCTGCAAGGCATAAGGGGGAAGGGGCATGGGGGAGATCTCTGCCCTTTGTGTTGTTACTGTCAACTGCTCCATATAGACAATCCAATATGATCTATATAGGGGTCAGTGGGAAAGTCTATTGCTTGATTGTTTCTGCACAAAATCTAAAATAGATCCAGACTATACAGAAGCTACACTACGGCTAGCAAGCTAGTATTACCGAATGTAATGTTGCAAATGAATTAAAAAGTCAAAGCCTAATAAAAATACAAAGACAAAAACACAAAGAAGCTGACTTTAGTTCAGTATGATATATAGTTATAATAAATTCAGATGTATCTATACTATAATATTATAAAATATATATTTATGTTAATGAGTTTAGTTTGTTTGATGAATCAGAATTGAGTTGGTCTGAGGCTGTGTTCACACAGAGAAATTTGCCATGGATTTGGGGGGAATCTGAAGAAGATCCAGAATCCCCGTCCCATTATTTTAGAGATCGCAGCACAATGCAGAATAAAGAAGCGTCCTGCTTGATTTTGCCGCAGATTCCACAGTTGATTCAGCCTCGGGGTCCGTGGCTCAGGATTGCCTCCTGATTAGGTCCATTCATACAGTGTTTCCGCGAAAATAGGACACCCTCAAAAGTAAGGCTTTCTGTTGAATTGCCTAATATAAGGCACCCCCCCGAAAATAAGGCATGCCTAAAAATGTTTGCAGCAGACTGAACACTGTGCGATGTGCTCGGTGTGCAAAGGAAATCCGGCTGCTGCCTCTGCTGTTGTGTCCACTGTCCCTGCTGCTGTAGGATGAGCTTTCCCAGCTCGTCCCAGAGGCAGAGGCAGCAGCCACCATACAGAAGAGTGAATTGAGGATTGCTAAGCCTCGCCCACGAAAGGCCTGCTAAGTCCCGCCCCCGAAGGCTCACTAAGCCCTGCCCACCACTGCCGGAAGGAACAGCAGCACCAGTGCTGCTAAGAAGATGGGAAAGGTAAGTATGATACCTTCCCCCCTCCCCTACACTACCTACAACCGGCAGTCATGCTGACGCTCCGCTAAGGAAATGCTGGCATGACTGCCGGTTGTAATAAGACATCCCCCGAAAATAAGACAGGTCCTATATTTAGGATGACAATTTAATATAATACACTGTCTTATTTTCAGGGAAACATAGGTCTAATCAGGAGTGGGATGCTCTGCATCGGCATCCCATCATGACTAGACTATGGCGAAAATGCCCGTAGCGGAAAATGAAGAGGAATTCCTCTTCATTTTCCACCATTTGAACATACCCAATGGTGAACTCAACTACTTTATGTCAAAAACAGTAACTTCCATTTTTTTTCTATTTTGTCGAGGGCTGTTTGGTAAACATTTTTGTAATATACTTAAAGAACTTGTAAAGCCCATTTTTTAATTAGGCCATGGGAGGTGAAATAAATGAAAAAACAAACCATACTCACCTGTCCCTGGCGCTCTGGAGTCCTCCCAGCATGGTCTGATACTTATGCTGGGCTGTGTCCTTGCATTGGAATTCCTCATTGGCTGTGACTTCCCTAGTCCCTTCCGATTGGACTCAGCAGTCATGTGCGGCGGGAACTTCTGCTGGAAGACAACAACGGAGCTGTAATTCTAGACACTGGAGCACCAAGGACACATTTTTTAAACTTCCCACAGCCTAAACTATCTAATTTCTTCTTTAACCCCTTCATGCCACTGGCATTTTTTGATTTTCATTTTTTGATTTTGACTTCCCCCTTTCTAAAGCCCATAACTTTTTTTTATTTTTCCAGTATCAGAGCCATATGAGGTCTTAATTGTTTGTGGGACAAATTGTTCTTCATGGTAGTACTTTTAATTACTCTGTACAATATACTGGGAAGCTGGAAAAAAATTCAGAATGGGGTGGATTTGAAGAAAAAGTGTATTTGTGCGACTTTCCTACGGGCTTCGTTTTTACTGTGTTCTCTGTGTAGCCAAAATGACATGTTACCTGTATTTTATGTTTCGGTACGATTCTGAGGATACCAAATTTATGCTTTTTTTTTTTTTTTTTCTAAAAGTCACCATATTCTGACACCCGTAACTTTTTTATACTTCCATGTACGGGCATCTTTTTTTGCAGGGCCGGGTGTACTTTTTAGTTATGCCATTTTGGAGAATTGCTTTTGCTTTGATCACTTTTTATTCAAAATTTTATCAGAGGCAAAACAGGAAAAAAACAGTGGGTTGGCACTTCTGAGTTTTTTTTTCCCCACTACGGTGTTTACTATATGGGAAAACTATTTTTATAGATTTGTAGAGCGGGAGTTTTCAGACACAGGGATACCTAAATAGAGTAGCCTGCAATAGAAAATATAGAATAACAGGCCGGAGAGCCTTCACAAGGCTCCTGGCTGTCATAGAAATGGGACACAGGCCCCGAAGCTTGTTCTAAGGGGCCTGTGATCACAGGAAAATGATGGCACCAGAGGGGTTATAAAACAGCAGACACCAGGCAGATATGCCGGCCGCCCGACTCCCGAGCTGCCACCATAGTTAAACACCCGGCATCCACCATACTAGTACGGAGGATGTCGGGAAGGGGTTAATATAAAAGAGGCTGAAAAAAACTGAAACCTTCTCCCTAGCAACCCTATAACTGAGCAGTTACTAAGTGAAAGTCCTTCCATATTTGTATTGCCAGTGTGTAAAGATGTAGCATTTACCAAAGGAGGGACAGTCACTTCAAATGGCTGTATCTCCTGTATTATACCACTTAGAAGAATCACAAGAAATCTGAGTTTCTCAATTTTACCATGCTGCCAAGATTTCAGTACTATCTATAAAAGAACCTGAGGTATCACTAGTTAAAAGTATGGTTGGGAATTTGAACTGTATAAGTAATAATTCAACTCAGCTTTCTTGTGATACCAGAACCATAAAACCAGAGATACAACCATTTGAAGTGAGCTTCCGCTCTTGGTAAATTATTCAGTTCTACAGGCTACATTGAGTACAGATATATGGGACAGACTCTCCCTGGTAATGCTTAGTTATAAGATTACTAGTGGGAACTTTACAGCCTGTTTTCTATTAGAAGGAAGTTAGATAGGTTAAAAAAGTATATTACATAAATGTTCACCAAACACCCTTCCAAACAATAGCAAAATAAATAAATAAAATGAGAATCATGCTTAAAGAGATGAAGATTTGCAGAATTCTGTACATAAAATATAAATTGTAAACTGAGGATGAAGTTATAATGAAGACAGCTATATATATTTAATACTATATATATATATATATATATATATATATATATATATATATATATATGTGTATAATTATATTATTATTGTATTGTTTATTGTTTACATTTTATCATTTACAATGAAGAATATGCATGACAAAATATCATAATTAATAAACAAGAATAAACAAAAGTATAAATTAAACCCATTAGTGGTTATTGTGACTGTTTTCAACAAAAAGTTGACTTTTTAAAAATGTATTTTATTGTTAGTTTGGAAAATGTCACATTTTTACATTCAAAATGTAGACTGAGCCACTGACATGTCCATTGATTATTTGATTATCCTAAACATCATGAAATACCTAACCAGGATATGCAATAAAATTCTGAAAGATTTGGGTTCCACCTCTGTAGCCAACCTCTATCTTGAGAACGGGGATGTGAGGATCACTGTAAATGGAGAGATGGCCACACATGTGGGACCCACATCTACCAAACAGATATGACTGTGAATAAGCCATAATGTCTCAGTTCGAAAAACCACTTTAAACAAAGAGTTCATAAAGTCTTTTTCCCAATTCTTTTATTAAAAAAAATGTAAATTACATATAATCATTATTAGAGATGAGCGAGTAGTGAAATATTCGTTTCGAGTAGCCCGTCAATATTCGACTATTCGACCGAATATTGAATCCCATTATAGTCTATGGGGAAATAATGCTTGTTTCAGGGGAAACCTAAATTCGACTAAGGAGAGTCACCAAGTCCACAATGACACCCCAGGAAATGATGCCAACACCTCTGGAATGCAACTGGGACAGCAGGGGAAGCATGCCTGGGAGCATTTAACACACCCAAGTCCCAGGATTACCCCAATATCACATGCTTATCAACTAGACACTTTCCACACTCAATAGAACCTCTATGGAAAGTGGAAAAATACTTGGAAACCTTCTTTACTCTGCATTAATATGGACAAAAACACACATTTAAACCTAAAGAAAAATTAGCTGACTTGATAGCTGCGTTAAGCAGGGTGCAGGCTACAACACTGACAAGGCCCGAGCACCAGGAATAGGTGTTACAAGGGCTAGCGGATAATGCTTCCAGCTGCTTTTCCACCAGCCAGTCAGCCACTACCTCCAGTCATACCCAAGAGTCTGCCCCTCCTTCCTCCCAACATGCCCAATCTTCCCAACAGAGCAATCCCACCCTTGCCCCCTCCCAGGAGCTACCAGAATAATTTCTTTGTCCTGATGCCCAAGAAATCCAGCTGGGGGCCCAGGACGCGGTTAAACTACTGCGGATGCAATACCTACTGGTGAGGGGCAGCCAGCATTGTACTCATCCACAATCCCTGGCTTGATGGCAACTTTAGGCAGGGTGCAGGGTACAATGCAGACCAGGCCCCAGCACCAGGAAAAGGTGTTACAAGGGCTAGCGGATAATGCTTCCAGCTGCTTTTCCACCAGTCAGTCAGCCATTACCTCCAGTCGTGTTCATACCCAAGAGTCTGCCCCTCCTTCCTCCCCACATGTCCAATCTTCCCAGCAGAGTCATCCCACCCATGTCCCCTCCCAGGAGCTGTTTTTGGATCCTTTTCCACTCTTCGACTCTGTTCAACCACTTCACGAATTCAAGGGGCTAACAGACGAATTTCTCTGTCCTGATGCCCAAACACTGGAGTATCCGCCATCTCCTGCCGATTTTGTGGTTGTGGACCCACAACAAACGTTTCTCGGCCTCAGTGATGATGACGAGACACAGTTGCCATCAGGGCAGGCTGTGGTTATGTGCAGTTTGCAGTAAGAGGAGAGTGAGCAATTGGAAGAGGAGCTGGTGGTTGACGAGGCCACCGACCCAACCTGGACAGGGGTGATGTGCAGCGTGGAAAGCAGTGTAGATCTGGAGGCAAGCGCAGCACCAAAAAGGTGGCTAGAGGTGGAGGCATGTCCAGAGGCACAGGACAGCTGCTTCACAGAAGCCAGGCCAGAGCCAGCAAGGCCCAGGATGTTCCATGTACTAGCCACTCGCACAAAAGTCACCCATCGAGGCCACGTCCCTCAATGGTGTGTAGATTTTTCAATGTATGTGCGGAGGACAAACTGAGTGCAATTTGCACACTGTGCAACTAAAAACTGAATAGGGGCTCTGAGAAAAGCAACCTGACCACCTCAGCCATGCTTCGTCATTTGTAAGGCAAGCACTGACTCAGTGGGAGAGAGCAAACGCAGGACAATCGTCGGCCAGCGTTGCTGACACTGACTCTTCCACTGTTTCCAGTACTGGTGCTGCAGTCCAGACCAACAGCCAGGACACCTCCACATCTGCCTCTGACACTTTGGGGACTTCACCCTCATCCTCCCTTTTTCCTGTCTCGGCTCCTTTTGCCTGCACCATCATGCGCCTCTTCCCAGCAAATCTCCCAGGTGTTTGATCGCAGTCAGAAGTACAGCGCAATCCACCTACATGCCCAAGCCTTCAACATCCACATCTCAAAACTGCTGGCCCTGGAGATGTTGGCGTTTATGCTAGTGGAGACTCGGGCTTTCTGTGACCTGATGTCAGTGAACCGCACCTCGCTATGCTGCCCCCAGCTGTCACTACTTCTCTTGGTGTGCCGTCCCCGCCTTGCGCCAGCACATGTCCCATAACATCAGTCGGGCCCAGAGTTCCGTGCTTTGCTCTAAGGTCCACTTGACCACCGACGCATGGACAAGCGCATGCTGTCAGGGACGCTGCTTCTCTATAATGACAGGCTGGGTGAATATAGTGGAGGCTGGGCCTGGCTCGCAAACTGGGGCTTCCTATCTCCTCTCCAAGCCCAAAATTCATGCAAGGGGTTCTCAGAAAGCCTACTCCTCTGCTGCAACATCGACCCCACTTGCGAGCTGTAAACACTGCAGCACTGGCGTGTGGAGACGTTAGCAGGTCGTGCTGAGGCTCATCAGCTTGGTTGACAGAAAACACACTGCCCCCGAGGTGAGGGATGCCATCCTAGATGAAACGGCAATGTCTTTATCGCCAATGCACCTGGGCCCAGGCATGGTGTGATAATGGCCGGAACCTGGTAGTGGCTCTGGAGCTTGCCAGACTCAAACACGGTCCACACATGGCCCACGTTTTCAACTTGTTGGTGTAAAGGTTTTTAAAAACCTACCCCATTGTGCCGGATATACTGGTGAAAGTGCGGCCATTTTCGTAAGTTTAAAGTAGCTGCTGCTAGCCAGAAAACATACAGAGCACACTCCTGTCATCTTCTCACCGTTGGATAATGGAGGAAGAGGAGGAGGATGAAGTGGCATTTGATGCTAGCGGGGACGTTCAGTGCATCCCATTGCTTCAGCCCGGATGGTGTGAAGGGGAGTTAAAAGTGGAGGAAATGGAGAGTGACCCTTCTGGTGGGGGCAGCAAAGTCATGCCAAGTAACACTCTGGCACACATGGCTGACTTCATGTTGGGCTGCTTTTCGAGAGCCAAAGGCATTGTTCACATCATGGAGAGCAACCAATACTCGATTTTTGCAATCCTTGACTCCCGGTATAAAAATTACATCTCGTCTTTCATTCTGGTAGGGGAGAGGAACAATCGCATAAATGATTGCCACAAGCACCTGGTGTAGAATATGATGGAAATGTTTCCGTCAACCCTCGCTGGCAGCAGAGAGGAGATTTCCTCAAAGAGGCTAACAACTGCCATCCGGTACACAACCAGCAGGGGAACACTCTCCAAGGTGTGGGACACGTTAATTCCCCCCTGGCCAAACTACCACCACTGAGGGGCCTAGTGTCATCAGCAGGGAAAAGTGTAGGCACATGTTGCGTGAGTACCTGGCCAACCATAGCCCTGTCCTCTCTGATCCCTCTGTGCCTTACACGTATTGGGTGTAGAAGTTGGACCTGTGGTCCTTGGGGTGAGTGGAGGCTTCCCCCAGCTGAGGTTTGGGTGAGTTTAGCTAGGGGGTGCAAGTAGGCCCCCCAGTTACCCTTTTTGGTGGCATAGAGTGTACACAATGAACCCCAACTGTCACTTGCTGAGCCACTCTTCTACTTCTAACTTCATGATAGAACCTGCGTTTCTATGCTTTCTTTTGAGTTATAGATAGATTGGGGCACCTGCATTTTAAGTTTATGCCCCATTCTGTTGCTTCAGCCCACAAGCAGAGTTCTTTTTTGTGTGCCCCTTTGTGCCAATTGAGCCCTGCCACCCCCCAGTAGTAATTCTTTCACCCCATCTTGGAGTTGTGACTTTCCCCAGCAGCGCTTAGAGTGTCAGGCCCATTCTGTTGCTTCAGCCCAGGTATATACTGTATAACAGTGATACAGAATTTCAGCCCTAAAAAGTGGTTTTGAGAAATTTCTGCAGGTTGAGCCTATAAGCTGATGGTGTTTATAGACTCTTCAAGCAGTGTTGCTGTTTTCAGAATATTTCCTGCCTAGCAAAAGCTAAAATTTCTCTCTGACCCTCAGCACGATGTCTTTCTCACTATCTCTCCAAGCTGCAAATGACATGAGCATGGCTGACACTATTCTTATAAATCCATGGTCACCTGATTTAGCCAGCCAATGAATTTTTCCTATTTTTTTTTTTCGATGCCTACGTTTTCCTCTTTCCTGTCCCACCTCCCCTACATGGTTATCGGTACAAAAAAGTGCCAGGGAAGGTGGGAGGGGAAACAAATTTTTACTGTGTTTACCGCGTGGTATTCGTTCGAAATCGAATATGTTGAATAGCCTGATATTCGATCGAATACCTACTCCATCAAACGGTCTTTGCTCATCTCTAATCATTATCTCTACAATGACTGAGGTTTTTTTTGCTCCTCTTCCTAAAAACAAATTAAAGTTAATTAACAATCCCAAAGTTATCCAGAATACAAGGCTTCATACAACTTCATTAAATGATAAACAGTTATGTCTCTCAGAATGTGACTACACAAATGCAATAATTATAATTACTTTTCTTTTCCTATCTCCCCCCAAAAAATGAAAGCTATTCAAATAATCAAAACACCAAAATGGAGCTATTCAGTGGTGTAACGACTGGGGTCATAGGGGGTGTGACCGCAACTGGGCCCGGAGGGGTATGGACCCACAACCAGTTGGAAATGGCTGGGCCCTGGACCGCCATGATAGTAGTCAGGGAAAGCCTGGTTCCCTGACCACTATACATATTGCTAATGGAAAGGCGCCCGGCATGCCAGCCATGGGGAGGTGACTAAAAATACGAAATACTTAAACTCACTTCTTCTGGGCTGCTGAAGGCATTCTCTCCGGGGCTCATCTGGCTTGTGACTGAGGTCATGTGCCCCAGGTGTTACTGCTGGGGTCTGTGGTTTGGCCCCAGTGGTCACATGGGGCACAGCGGCGTAATGACGTTATCACACCATCTGATTGCTGAGGCTGAATCACAGACCCCAGCACAGACATATAGGATGAGTTTACCTCAGTCACAGGCAAAAGAAGACCAAAGAAGATGCTAAAGAGTGACAGACAGAATAAGGATGTGCACAAGAGGTGAGGCAAGGTGAGTATAAGTGTTTATTATTTTTTAATCACTTCCCCTGGGCCTCTATTTATTATACTCTGGGGTCTGAGGAGACCACAGAGTATAATAATAGCACCGTCTGTAGGGGAACTGTTTAGAGCATATTATACTGTGTTAGAGTCACTGTGGAGCATATAAAACTTTGTGGGAGCCACTGTGGAGCATATGATACTGTGTGGGGGCCACAGTGGTGCATATTACACTGCATGGGGGGGCACTGAGGAGCATATTATACTGTGTGCTGCCATTGCAAAGCATATTATACTGTATGGGGCCACTGTGGAGCATACTATATTGTGTGGGGCCCCTTCACTATTCACATCTCATATAATCTCTTCTAAAGCAGCCATGCATTATTATTACAGTCTGTAATAGCATTTCATAGTCATTATAAAACAGATATTATGCAATGTAAATAGTGAAGTGGTCACTGCGCTTGCAAAAGCACCACACTATCTTTAAATAGTTGACCAGTAGGGGCCCTGGGTGTTGGACCCCTATTGATCTCTTACATCTCTCAGACTGTTAGGACTCTGCAGATCAGCTGTTTCCCACAGCATACACCTCTCAGTATTGTTTACATGCTGGATGCTGCGCTGCTCACTCAGCATATTTTTGAGAACTACAGTTATAGATACTAAAGCTGTATCCGTTTCAAGTATCTTAGATAACAATGGAGCACCTGTAACTGTCACTATCATGAATTTGCTGTAGGGAAGAGGCCCCGCACAAAAGTTTGCACTGAGCCCCATATGACTTTAGTTACGCCTCTAGAGCCATTAAAAATAGAAAGAGTCCTGAAAAAAGCAACAGCTTTCATATGTCAATAGGAAGACTTAATAATTTTGTCTCTTGGAAGGCAGGTATGAAAAAAGTAAGCAAACAAAAAATCATTGTATACTTGTCAGCAGGTCTGCAAAGCCCAAGTCCATTCTGCATCTCATAGGTGGTGTTACCCTGAACATTTTGGTGTTGATGCAAATTAGGGTATACTAGCCAATTGGGCAGTAACACAGTGATTTCTCACTGAGCAGAGTCTCTGCATGCTGTATGTCATGCTGTGTAACAGCCCATTTGGCTAGTATACCTTAATTTGCTGATAGGTCTGTTTTAAAACCTAAAAAAATTTACATCATTAAAGGGGTTGGCCACTTTCAGACTAATATTGAGAGACAAATGTTATTGTTTTTATAATAAGAAGTTGTACAATTTTCCAATATACTTTCTGTATCTATTCCTCACAGTTTTCTCAATCTCTGCTTGCTGTCATTCATTCTGTTACTGCTAGTGGATAAAAGTCTGACTATGGTCATGTGATTTACGGTCTATGGTCATGTGATGTACGGTCCATGGTCATGTGATGTACGGTCCATGGTCATGTGATGTACGGTCCATGGTCATGTGATGAGCACACAGGTGCACAGCTCGTTATAGCCACAGCACAATAATCAGACATCTGCCTGGTAATCAGCTGTGCACCTGTGTACTCATCACATGACCATGGACCGTACATCACATGACCATGGACTGTAAATCACATGACCATGGACCGTACATCACATGACCATGGACCGTAAATCACATGACCATAGTCAGACTTTTATCCACTAGTAGTAACAGAATGAATAACAACAAGCAGAGATCTAGAAAACTGTGAGGAATTGATACAGAAAGTATATTGGAAAATTGTACAACTTTTTATTATACAAACCGTAACCCGTAACATTTGTCTCTTAATATTGGTCTGAAAGTGGCCAACCCCTTTAAGGCCAGGGCCCCACATACCATAGAAACTGGAGAGTTTTACAGTCCCTGCAAAGTGGAAGGGATTCTGACTAATTCTATCCACACATTGCAGAAAAATATCCACAGTGCAATTTCAAAAACCATTGAATTTTTGTAAATAGCAGCATATCAGTTGTACCTGCAGAAATGCAAGTTTTTTCCATGTAGAATAATTAAAGTAGAAATTCCACGGAAGAAAATCTCCGGACTTTATGTGCGGAAAGCGTTTGCACTGCGGTTTTTCCTGCAGCACTTTTTGCCAGTAGCTCACTACATGGGGCCTTAGCCTAAAAGTTTTTTTCATTAAACTGATGATCTGCCACTCTGAAAAGGTTGTAGTGTTCAAGTCAGTACATTTGTAAACAGTTGACCAGTCGGTGATCCTGATGTCAGACCACTGCCAGCCTTTAATTGATGACCCATTTTAAAGATAGGTCTTCAATTATTTAGCCTGAAAAGCCCCTTTAAGATATTAAAAGCATATGTTTTGCAGACATGTATCTATTCTATAAGTAATGAATTATTCAATAACTACGATATTTACGATCTCTAGATTCTGTTTTAAAGAACATCATACAAATATATCAAACGAAAGCTACTTCTAAGAAGCCTTTTATGTGTATACTTACAAGACAATGTCTTTTCCAAAAGAGTGAAGCTTAGAATTAGTATGTAACCCCCACGGTGAACCAGCCAGACTAGAGCAGGTTAAGGGTGAGCTCACATCTGCACCCGGTCTCTGCTTTAGCCAATTCAGCAGGTTTCCATCTTCTGCCCCAAGAAACTGCACAGGGGACGGAAACCCGGCAGTCAGTTTTCAAACCCATTTACTTGAATGGGTTTGCAAAGTGACCGCCTGTGTGCGTCTTTTGCATCTTCTGCCTCTCCGTTTTTTTTAACCAGACACAAAGTCGGACATGCAGGACTTTGTGTCCTGGTTTCACTGCGGAAAGGCAGAAGACGCATTGGCGGAGACTTTGGAAACTCATTCAAGTGAATAGAAAACTGACTGCCGGGTTTCCGTCTCCTGTCCAGTTTCATGGGGCAGAAGACGGAAATCCGCTAGATCGGCTAAAATGGAGACCGGACGCAGATGTGAGCCCGCCCTTACCAGGGAGGTTGAAAGCTGCCATCTTGGATAAAGAAGCTTTCACAGCAATCCATATGTTAGTGAAATCCTGTCATGAACAGTCTATAAAGAAAAAGAACTTTATTTGCAAAATGTTCACTTTGAATAAACTAGCAGAGAAAGGAAGTAGGTGGAGCCTGACAGGGGGAGAAGGAAGCGAAGACGGCAATGGAAAAGTTGTGGGCAGGACTGGGGATAAAGATGGAAGAATCCTCTATCTGATCTTGGAGAAGACTTGGAGAGACTGTTTCATCATATCTGGGGGGAAATGAAAAGACCCCTCCATTTCACTTGAAGGAGAGAGACAGAGAGAGAGAAACAAGAGCAAGTCAGGCTCCAACAGTGTCACCTGAGGTACAGTGAGGAAGCAGCCACCATTTTACCTCAGGTAACCCCCAGAGATAGAGACCTCTCCATTTTGTTTTTTGAGACACTTCCTATTAAACCACAGAGATCTCCCATTGGGGGTTAAAAAAGTAACCTGCTCTGACCAGAGCTAATATAACACTGAGGCCTGGTTCACATCTGCATTCGGTATTCCGTTAGTACGCTTGGGAACCCTTTGAACGGAATTATGAGCGCATTAAAAAGCGGTGAGCAATGAAAGCACACGGACTCCATAGACTATAGTGTGGTCCATGTGTTTTGCATGTGGCGTCCGCACGAGTCATGCTTGAAGTACTTTTCTTGGCTTTGACTCAAAAAAACACAGCAAAATCTGCAACATAAAAAACCTATGTTTCTGCAACGTGGGGTCTCAGCCTTAGGGTATTTCCATCCAATGGAATTTTTCAGCTGCAGGAATATGAAGCTGAATTTTTTCCAATTACCCAAATTCTGCATCCAATTCAGCACCTGCCAGGAATTTTTTTTTCCTCCTATTCACTTCAATGGAAGTTATTAGGCTGAATTTGCCTGAAGTTCAAGCATGACACTTTTTTTCTGCTAGAGGAAAAAACATCTGCCTCCCATTGATATGAAAGGAGATTGGTTTCAGACAGTATTTGAAGAAGATTTAGAGGCAGAATCTTAGGGCCCCTTCACACTACGGATACGCTGACTGATTCTGAATGTTAAAACACGTTCAGAATCAGCGCGTATAAAGCACATCCCATTCATTTCTATGGGAGCCGGCATACGGGCGCTCCCCATTGAAATGAATGGGTTGCTTTTTTCTCTAGGAGCGCTCCCATTGAAGTGAATGGGAAGCGTTCGTGTGTTTGGCTCAGAATGAGCAGAGCTAGCTGTACACGCGAGCGCTTCCCATTCACTTCAATGGGAGCGCTCGTAGAGGAAAAAAAGCAGCCCATTCATTTCAATGGGGAGCACTCGTATGCCGGCTCCCATTGAAATGAATGGGATCTGCTTTATACGCACTGATTCTGAACGTTTTAACGTTCAGAATCAGTCAGTGTATCCGTAGCGTGAATGGGCCCTTAGAGATAGAATCTACAAAGGGGAAAACTGATCAAATGTAATGCTTATATACTAGTCAAACATGCTACTCCTCATGTACACACACAATGTCTTACTCCTGAACAGTCACCTGGAAATATAGGAAAGACTTAAGGTCAGTCTCTTATTTGCTATGAAATAGACATTAGGAAGTTGCTTTTAAGGTGACAGTGGACCCCCATTACTCACTGAGCCCTTGTTCACATATTGCACATATGGTATGTCTACTCCTGTAATAGTATACATAAGGTTTGAATATGTAAGTAGGGTCTTTGCTGGTGAATGCATTAACATTAGTTCCATTATTAGCAGTCATTTATATAGTTACATGACCTTTACTTACTGCTATCATTAATCCAGGAATAGATTCAACCCCGACTGTTCATCCTAATTCATCAATTTCTATTTGACGCTGAAAACCTTTTCCATTGGAAGACTTTGACTCCTGTCATACCTCACTGCATTCTCTATTCAGTCTAAATATAGCATTTACAATCCAGCCAAAGTTAGGAAATGAATAACCTAATGAGAAAGTGTGACATGGAAGCATGGACTGTGGATCACCCTTATTTGCAGGTTTTCTTCAGGTACTCCAAGACTCCAGGATTTAAGAATAGATTTTCCTTGACTTTTGGCACTGAATCATGTTGGTAGGTCTCCATTTTTTAGATGGTTTTACTTCTAAAAGAGCCTTGGCTTTTTCAGACAGCACTGCCCCCCATTCATGCCAAAAATCCTGTTGACAGAATAATACCCCATAGCGGTCCTCCCTACAATATAATGTCCCATAGCCTCTATTAACTTTAATGTCCCATAGTGGCCTCTGTGAAGAGACCCCAGAGTATTATAATAGGAGCAAGAGGTTTTTTTTAGAAAATCATTTTAAGGATTCATAAGCCCAAGTAGATCTATCTCCTGAACATGTTGTTCTATATAAGGTCAGTATATTAAAGGGTCAAGTCGCTGTCCTATTACCGGAAGCAATGCAAAATATATTGTGCTATTTGGTTAATAGGAGCTATGTGTCACAATACTGCAGACTCATATTTGGTGATACACCAATGTCAAGGCTTCACGTTTCCTATACAAGTTGTATTACAGTGTCCATAGACAGTCAATAGCTGTCAGCCAAAAACTATATTGGCTGAAAACTATCCATCCTGACTCCCCCATATGTTTTAATACAGATGGAAGAATAAATTGCTGCTAGATTCCTCTGCAGAGACTTATCTCCTATGAGAACAAGGAATCAGGCATCTTGAAATTCACCTTCATAGGTCTGGGAATAGACAGCACACTTTCATTCACAAAATAGCTAAAATAAGCAGGATCTCTCTTATGTATATGTCCACTTTTAGATGGTCATTTGATAAATGTCAAGTTTCAAGGCTCTCTAAGGCATTCACCATTGGCTTACTGGTTACAGAGTGGTAGATGTCTTACATGCAGTCTCCTTTACCCCTTCCTTGACATGTGTTCACTTGCTTTCATTAAAACAAATTCCTCCCTCTTACCTGCAGCTGCACTCCAGCATGGGGGTCACTCCGACTTCTGAACAATAGCTTGTCTTTACCTTTTTTTGTTCTGATCACCTGGGGTTGACCAGGTTTTTTTTGCTCTAAGAATTCTTGTCTGACCGTAACCTTTGACCTGTGGTTTGTTATCTTGATCTTCTGCTGACCATCCCTTGTGTCTTGGTTGACTTTTCCTTGTGTCTTGGTTGCTGTCCATCTGTTGTCAGCTGTTGCTGCCTAGTGGGACACAACTAAAAGCTGTGACCTTTAAGCGTCTTGCTCTAAAGTGCATCACCTCTTTACTGACCGGGGCATTTAGTGCAAAACCAACATCCATTAGACTTTTCACCTAAGGTGAGCTAATGAAATCAATAAAGTGCATGGTAAGGTCTTCTATTCCTGCAGGGAAATTCCTCAGCGAACATTCAGAACGTCTCCTTGTTTCCTATACATTTTTTTGTAAACATTAATATAATGTGTCAATGCATCACTGAAGTCCTTGTTACAGCTGTCCAGCTAGGGCATATGGACATCAAAGATGGAGTTCAAGATGTATGGCTTGCTTCAATTTCCTCGCTAGAAACTATTTATCTCCTAGGATTTCAGTGGTTGTTTCAATCAAATCTTCAGAAGAGCATGTCATTGTCAAGAAAGACCCCATGTGGCTATAATGTAAATTTACAAAACATGCACACTTTACCCCTATTTAACCCTTTAAATGAACACTCAACTGAGAGCTCCCATGTTTGAAAGTGTAAAGGATCATATATAGGTATATAGGTATATACCCTTCCTGCACACCAACCATTTATAAGAGGGTTCATTTTCATGTAATGTTTCAGGTGTACTCTCCATATTCCATTGTGACCTTCAATTTTATTAAACTTTGATTATTATTCAAATCAAATCAAATCAGAAAAAGCTTTATTGGCAAGTCCGAATAGATATTTGGCATTGCCAAAGCTAGTAAAGTGTGTGTGTGTGTGTGTGTGGGGGGTTGGACTCGGGTGGGTGAGTGGTGGGGGTGGGGTGGGTGGTTTGGGGTATAACAGTCCGTGGAGTCTCATCTTCCTCTTCGTTGGTGACTGCTATATGGGGAGGTGGGGTGGGGCGGGTGTTTTGGGATAAATATAACAGTCCGTGGAGTCTCATCTTCCTCTTATTTGGTGACAGCTGGACATGTATTGGACGGCGATCTTCACAGTGGCCTCTTCTTCTCCCAGTAGGATGTAGAGTTTCCTTTTCTCGTCTGCAGATATGAAGTCTGGGATGTGGGCAGAGAGTCTTTGGTAGTAGACGGCCCTCACAGCTGAGTATTTGGTGCAGTGTATCAGGAAGTGGGTCTCGTCTTCTAGGGCCCCCTGGTCACAGTGCTGGCACAGTCTCTTCTCCCGTGGCTTGTATGTCTGCCTGTTTTGCCCCGTCTCTATCTCTAGGTTGTGGGCGCTCAGTCTGTACCGGCTCAGGGTCTGTCTGTGCTTGGGGTGGCGTATTCTCTCCAGGTAGGTGGCCATGGTGTAGTCCCTTTGTAGGGATTGGTACACGGTGAGTTTCTTGGAGTTATTTATTTCGTTTCTCCATTCTTCAATGTACCGCTCTCTGTTTGCCTCTGTGGTCGCCTTTATTTCAGCCTTGGTTATCATCTGTTGGTGTTTCTGGTTTGGTGGTTGGCTGGTGTTTGGTTGGTCAGTGTCTGGTTTGCTCTGTATTTTATATTTATGTATTAAATTTTACAGTATTTATCTATTTTATAGTTCTATATTATTTATGTATTTTGCATTTAGGTACTATTTGTATTTAATATTTATAGATTAATTATTAGAGATGAGCGAGTAGTATTCGATCGAGTAGGTATTCGATCAAATACTACGGTATTCAAAATACTCGTACTCGAGTACCAGTCGCTATTCAAATGGAAAAGTTTGATGCAGAACCATGATTGATTGGCCGAATGCTATACAGTCGGCCAATCAACGCTGGTTCTTCTCCTACCTTTGGAAGTCTTCTCCATGCAGCTTCCCCGCGGCGTCTTCCGGGTCTTCATTCACTCTGCCAGGCATCGGGCCTGGGCAGAGCCGACTGCGCATGTCCGCTTGTAGTGCGGGCATGCGCAGTTGGCTCTGCCCAGGCCCGATGCCTGGCAGAGTGAATGAAGAGCCGGAAGACGCCGCGGGGACGCTGCAAGGAGAAAACTGCTCGGGGGATCCAACCCGACCCTCACTCGTGGACTTGGTAAGTATAATTTGATCGAACGTTGCCTACCCCTGAAACGAGCATTTTCCCCCCATAGGCTATAATAGGGTTCCATATTCGATTCAAGTAGTCGAATATTGAGGGGCTACTCGAAACGAATATCGAACCTCGAACATTTTACTGTTCGCTCATCTCTATTAATTATATAGTTTTTATTTAGGTATTAAGCATTGCAGTATTTATCTATTTTATATTTGTTATTTATGTATTTTGTATTTATGTTGAAAAGATATATTTTATATTTATGTATTAAGTATTACAGTATTTATCTATTTTATACAGGGTTAGGCAGGGAGGTATGGATGATTTGAAATAACAGTTACACACTCATTTCTCAATGAAACTCAAATTTTATTTTTTCAATGTGTATCTTGGATGTTGCTATTACAAAAATCAAAGAAAAGCAAAAGAAAAAAGAAATTAAAACATTGATTACGCATGAAAAATGACATCTGTTAAATGACGTCCGTTTTTGTCCATACACTCCTGTAGACGTTGTGAGAAGTTGTCCATACTCCTCTGAAGCATTTTACGTGGAGCTGCTCCAATTTTGTTGAAACTGATTCACCCACCATTAGTATGTTAAACTTCGGAACACGACCATGACGGCCAACGTTGAAATGATTCCAGAAATGTCTCTGTGTTTGAATGACAGAAGGGCCCGTTTCAATAAAGGTGTTGTACACGAACACACGATGCTCTATTGACCACATCTACATTGCTACTGACAAGTAGATACCCTCACTCTTTATCCTCCAAGGTTATCCCCACTTTGCGTGGCGCCCTATTCAAATCATCCATACCTCCCTGCCTAACCCTGTACTTATGTATTTTTTTATGTATTTTGCTTTTACACATTATTTATTGATATAATATTCATGTATAGTATGTTAGTATTAATATTTATGCACTATATTACAGCATTTATGTACTTTGTATCTGGATTGTTCAATTCTTAGAAATTATGCCTTTCCTGGAAAACAAACAAGGATATGTCATCCAGCTAGGATTCTCGTCTTCTACTTAGGAAGCGCTCCAGGAAGAATTTTACACTGTCGAAGATGTATTAAGCAAAATGTGCCTGAATTCTGCCCAAAATTATTGTGTCAAAAGAGTGTAACGCATATTTGCCAAATTTACAGATTATACACTAAAATCTACAGCATATTCACAACATACCCTAAAATTGTTTCTGGTGCTGGGCTGAGTTCATCCATTGCTTTGAAATAGAGCTGTAAAGTTATGGAGAAGATGCTAAGCTGTTGGAAAATGAATGGTATTCAGGATTCTCCAGCGAGCAGCCTGAAGTAACAGGTGGGATACAGTAGGGAATCTCCCCTTTGCTGTCTGGGGGAGGGGGTGTACAACTGATAGTGTTCTACCCTGTTATTATTGTTCTTACAGACAAGCTTGTATGTATGCAGCAAGTAATGGATATTATAAGTAATGTATATACATTGATACAATGTAGTGCAGAGATTTTGGGTTTCGCTCTGCACTAGTGTTTATTTGCTGTGCTTTTGCTTCTGTGTCTCGCTTTTCCAAACAATCACTACATGTCTTCTCTGTTTACTGCTAATTGAAAGTGATTATGATGCTCTATTATAACCCAATACTGCCCATTCTTGGCCTGTCTGTTGTAAGTAACAGGACACTATTAAGAATCATCGCATTTCCCACAAGGGCATTCTCAGTATTAATATTATGGCTGAGATGATCTTCTATGTTGGAGAGAGGAATGCTTATTGTGGGCTGTCTTGTGGAATAAGCATTTGTCAGGAGAGAATTTGCATTTCCAGTATATCCCTGTAATGGGATTTATTTATTTGTCTAATGTGAACATGATGTTTCATGTGATATGCAGAATACGGCTCTTTAATTTCGTTTAAAAGCCATGATATAAAGGTTAGTTACTTTTTTCTATTGTTTTATGATCTTCATAATTCTTAATATTGCATTATTGCTTACAGGGAGTACGGGAATAGTCAGCTTTTAGGGAAGCTGTTCTTGTGTATCTGTGCATATCTGTATCTAAGATTGTAAAGTAAAGTGTTGCAAAGCAGACTTTATACCTTGGATATCTGACAGTGGATCGAATTCTCTGAACATACATTAAGGACAGATGATGGATAAAGTTCCCTTTGGCTAAGACCCCATGTTGAGGAAACATAGCTTTATTTTATTGCAGATTTTGTTGAGTTTTTTGAGCCAAAGTCAAGAATGGTTACATGAGTGGGGAAACATGGTGGCTCAGTGGTTAGCACTACAGCGTTGCAGTGATGGAGTCCTGGGTTCAAATCCAGCCAAGATCAACATCTGCGAGGAGTTTGTATGTTCTCCCCGTGTTTGTGTGGATTTACTTCCATTCTACAAAGACATACTGATTAGAGATGAGCGAGTAGTACTCGATCGAGTAGGTATTTGATTGAATACTACAGTATTTGAAATACTCGTACTCGATCGAGTACCACTCGCTATTTGAATGTAAAAGTTTGATGCATAACCAGCATTGATTGGCTAAATGATATACAGTCGGCCAATCAATGCTGGTTCTTCTCCTACCTTTAGAAGTCTTCTCCGTGCAGCTTTCCCGCGGCGTCTTCTGGCTCTTCATTCACTCTGCCAGGCATCGGGCCTGGGCAGAGCCGACTGCGCATGTCCGCCTGTAGTGCAGAGTGAATTCAGAGCCAGAAGATGCCGCGGGGACGCTGCACGGAGAAGACTTCTCGGAGGATCCAGCCCGACTCTCACTCGTGGACTTGGTAAGTATAATTTGATCGAATGTTGCCTACCCCTGAAACGAGCATTTTCCCCCCCATAGACTATAATAGGGTTCAATATTCGATTCGAGTAGTCAAATATTGAGGGGCTACTCGAAACGAATATCGAACCTCGAACGTTTTACTGTTCGCTCATCTCTAATACTGATAGGAAAAAAAAAATGTACACTGTGATCCCTATATGGGGCTCACAACTTACATAAAGAAAAATGGCTACAAGAGGAATGGGATAAATATAAATTATTTTTTTCCAGAGCTATATATATGTAGTACTTGTATTTAAAAAAAAAAAAAAAAATCCAACTAGGCTGGAAATAGCGGAGTGACACAATAAAGTGCAATCTACTTGGTTGCTGAACAGCATCGAGTGTTTCGGTGTCGATAGAGGCTGCAGTGCCTGATGCTATTTTTATTGTTGACTGTATTTTACATTTAAAATTACAAGTATGCAGTGCAAAAAAATAATGAAAAACCTGGTAATCAAGTTAAGGTACAGAGGCATCACAAACAAAATATGGATAAATCAATGTACATTACTAGGAAATTGGTAACAACCATAATAATTGCCAATTATTAACCTAATTTAAATAAAACTTACGTGCTTCCACTAGATTCAGATTCATTGGCAGAGATTAGTCAGATAGCCTATCCTATAAATAAGTGGTAAGTTGGTTTCATGACCTCTGCCAATTCCAGCTTTTTGCATCTTCTACTGGGAGCTGCACCGCTGATTCTGGCACAGTTGGAAATTGTTCTCTTGTTCCCATTGTTCCTGAGCAATAAGTGTAGTTGGCTTTGGTGCCTCATATGCTATTTACACTCTGTACTGTCAGGTAGGCAGTGTGAGGCAGGAACAGGAAAGGGGTGTGACATTGTCCAATTCTGATTGGAGCTCTGAATCAAACCCCTTGGCTCCTCCTGCCTGACACCTCCCCCCTTAAAAGTACAGAGAATAAATAGCATATCAGGCACCAAAACTAACTGCACTGATTGCTCAGGAACAGTGGAGGCTACAGAAAAAATCCAACTGTGCTGAAATCAGTGGAGAAGCGCCTATTAAGATGCTAAGAAATTGGTCTGGTGGAGGTGGTGAAAGGTTCTCTATTTTCAACAACTACTCTTCTTCTTTGGCACCCCCCAAAAGGTGTAGGCAAGCAGTGACTTCACCAACATTGCCCAACACTCCAAGTACTAGTACAGTTATCACAACCTCAGACTGTATTTTCAGCCATACTGCAACTGGAGAGAAGTGGTAATTAGAAAATGATCATGACGTCCATTATCATTACTTTGCGAGGATTGCTATTGTAGCTATTAATCAATAGCGATAACTTATAGGTGAAAAGGATCAACCTTGTGTGTGATATGACAGTCTGGCTGTACAGTATCACTGTCATGTAACATTGCTATTGTGTAGGGAGAGGTTTGCTGAACATTTATTGTTTTTTTTTATTACTTTTTATTATACTTTATTAACCTATTGTACTTTCTTTAAGCAGAAAACAGGCTCTAAAGTTTTTCCTTGCAATACTTTAAGTGTTGTTAGAAAGATGCTTCTCATATTCATATACAGATATAGCAATTGCCAAAGAGGGATCTGTACCTCTGATTTTATACCATGTAGCTAAAGTTACGTCATTCAAAAATTGAGAGCATATAAAAACACATTCCCAACCATGTTTCTCACTAGTGATTTCTCCATTTCTGTTACAGTTATAGCTGCAAGAAATGACACTGAGGCTCTTAGCCTTTAAATAAGATGAGAACAAAATGTTCAGCAAACCCCTACCTAGTCCCTACACAGTAGCAAAGTAAAAAGTGAAAGAGCAGGGACACTTTTACACTGCATTGGGGTTTCTGTTGGGGGGGCTCCACTTGGGGACCCTGAACTTAAACCTAATCCGCTTAAAAAAGCGTAAACCCCTGGACACCATAGACTATAATGGGGTCCACCAATTTTCCGCCCTGTTTCCACCCAAATAAGGTGAGAAAAGTTCTGCTTGTGGGACTTTTCTATCCACATTTTTAAAGCAGAATGGGGCGGAGAGCCAGCGTAAAAAACTATCCTAAGGCTAAATACCCATGCGGTGGAGAAGCTGCTTTTTTAATCCAGATTTTGCTGTGTTCTTTTGAGCCAAAGACAGTAGTGGATTTATCAGACAGGAGAAGTATAAGTGCTAGTTCACACGGGGTTCTGTGCAGTGCATCGGCATCCCGTCATGGCTTTCTGCTCCGGATTAGGCCCAAATCAATAGGCCCTGTCGCGAGGCGGATGCCAGGACTGAATCAGCCATGGAATCCGCCTGAAGAAAGGGCAGCTTCACTTCTTTTTTCTGCGAGTGGGAACAAACCACTACTGGAAAAAAGATCGCTAGCAGTCTATATAGACCTCTATTGTGAGGGGGCGGATTTTGAGGCTGATTCCGCATCAAAATCCGCCCCCTCTTGCCATGTGTACTAGCCCTAAGATCTTCCTTTATATTTCCCATTCCTTTTGAAGTCACTATTGACTTTTTCTACATAAAACCCACAGCAAAATCTGCAACAAAAAAGCAGCTTTTCCACAATGTGGGCCTTAGCTTAACCCCTTAGCGACCCTTGACGTAACTGTACGTCATGGGTCGCATGGGGATGTATGGAGCGAGCTCACACGCTGAGCTCGCTCCATACACATCAGATGCCGGCTGTATAATACAGCCAGGACCTGCCACTAACAGCAGCGGTCGGTGCCCGAGCCGATCGCTGCTGTTAACCCTTTACACACTGCGGTCAAACGCGACCGCAGCGTGTAAACAGCGCAGGCGGCATGGGCGCCGCCATGTTTCCCCGATCGCCGCCCTCCTGAACGTCACAAGAGGGCGGTGATCGGTTGCTATGACAGCCGGAAGCCTATTGAAGGCTTCCAGGCTTGTCTCTGCACTAGATCTATTAGACGATGCCAGAGGCATCATGTAATAGAAGTGCTGCGATTTTCCTATTCACTGCAATATTGTAGTATTGCAGTGAATAGTATGAGCGATCAGACTCCCTAGGTTTCAAGGTACCTAAGGGGTCTGATCATAAATGTAACAGAAGAAAAAAAAAAGTTTTTAAAAGTATTAAAAAAATAAAAATAAAAGTTCAAATCACCCCCCTTTCCCTAGATCAGCTATAAAAGTAATTAAAGAACATTAAACATAAACATATTAGGTATCCCTGCGCTCCAAAATGCCTGAACTATTAGAATATTAAAACATTTATCCCGTACTGCGAACGGCGTAGCGGCAAAAAAAATAAAAACAGCCAAAAAGCGTTTTTTTTCAACACTTTGCCTCCTATAAAAAATTGAATAAAAAGTGATCAAACCATCGGATCTTTCCCCAAATGGTATCAATAGAAACGTCATCTTGTCCCGCATAAAAAGACACCACAACCAGCTCCATACATGGAAATATGAAAAAGTTACAGGTGTTAGAACATGATGACACAAAATTTTTTTTCTATTTTGCAAAGTTTATCATTTTTTTAAAAGTATCAAAAAATTTCAAATACTATATAAATTTGGTATCACCGCGTTTGTACTGACACGTAGAACACAGGTAACATGTCATTTGTACCAAACAGTGAATGCTGTAAAAATTAAACCCATAAGAAAATGGCGCAAATGCATTTTTTCTCCAATTGCGCCTCATTCTGAATTTTTTTCCAGCTTCCCAGTACATTGCACAGCATATTGAATGGTGCCATTACAAAGTACAATTTGTCTCGCAAACAATAAGCTATCATGTGACTCTGTGAACTGAAAAATGAAAAAGTTATGGCTCTTGAAATGTGAGGAGGGAAAAACGAAAATGCGAAACCAAAAAATGGCCTGGTCCTTAAGGGGTTAAGGGTGTGCTATTTTTCTTCAATGTTGTGCATTATGTACAGTCTGTCTATTGTGATGCTGCTGATGTATCTATGATAGTACTGTGCATTATTTCATTATTTCATATTCTATTAGGTTACCAAATATTCTACCAGGTTTGTCTCATGTTATATGAAAACGTAACGTGTTTTGATATATTGTAATATTTTTTTTCAGCTGGATGACTAAAATCTTCCACTAAATACAAGTCTGTAGTAAACTAGAAACCGACCTGTGAGTTTTTTTCACATCATGCAGTGCATTTGTAGGGGAAATTTCTGGCCATTGCGGCACTTGGAGAGATGTCTGCTGGGATAAAGAACATGGCTAATTCTTTCAAGCTCCATCTGTGGGTATGATAAAGTGTGTCCATTATAGAAGACTACCAAGCTAAATTAATTATATTTCTCCATTATAGTGCAGCCTACTGAAGATGATTGCAATTTCCTCTGTAAATGCCATTATCCCTTAGACTATTTTGCAGATGATGCAATTGAGGTGAGCTTAATGTAAGTTTAACAATACAAATAACACTTCCCTCCATGTATGTTTGAGATGTGCATGTACGGGGTGTATCATCTTGCCATGGCTCCTATATAAACAAGCTCTGAAACATTTTTATATTTAAACAAACCGGGGCTAAATTTCTTGTGTGAATTCTTGGATCAATATTCCAGTTTCATGTTTTCATGTTCTTAGTGCCTTTCTCGTAACCTTTTACTTGACTTCACGGGCTGCTCCTTATCGAATGCTATAAACAGGACCAATGTGAGTAGAAAGTCCTTAGCCTGTGGTCACCACTATACAGATATGGAGAAAGAGGACAAGGTCATATGTAGTGGTTTTTAGGTATGTAATGTTTAGACATGGATCATTGCTACATAAAAGGAACATCTACCCAGGGGCAGATTAAGGCTGTCATGGGCTCTGGGTGGTAAGAAGATTATGGGCCCTTCACATGTCTAAAGCTTTTAAGATGATCTGATATATCTGCCTCAATAGGTGCAGATGTAACAGAACCAAAGTTGCAACATTGATAGAGAACCAGAACCAATGTTACTATTTAATAGATAAAAAGCGGGGTTTTTTGTTTGTTTAGATGAAACCACAGTAGGAGAAATGGTATGGTACAGTTTTCATATACCGTGTACAGGATTAGAGGAGTTGTACTGTGCAATGCCCCTACAGGATTACAGCAGTGGTATTATGCAGTGTGTCCATTGACAATACATCAGATTAGAGCAGTGGTACTGTGTAGTGTCCATATATATTATACAAGATTAGAGAAGTGGTACTGTGCCATGTGTCCATATATATTGTAAAAGATTAGAGAAGTGGTACTGTGCAGTGTGTCAATATATATTATAAAAGATTAGAGAAGTGGTACTCTGTAGTGTCCATATACAGTATACAGGATTAGAGCAGTGGTACTGTGCAGTGTGTCCATATACAATACACAAGAATAGAGCAGTGGTACTGTGAAGTATGCATATCCATTTTACAGGATAAGGATAGTTACAGGGGCACAGCTATAGGAGGTGCATCACTAATAGTCACTAGAGATGAGTGAACAGTAAAATGTTCGAGGTTTGATATTCGTTTCGAGTAGCCCCTCAATATTCGACTACTCGAATCGAATATCGAACCCTATTATAGTCTATGGGGGGAAAATGCTTTTTTCAGGGGTAGACAACGTTCGATCAAATTACACTTACCAAGTCCATGAGTGAGGGTCGGGCTGGATCCTCCGAGAAGTCTTCTCCTTGCAGCGTCCCCGCGGCATCTTCCGGCTCTGAATTCACTCTGCCAGGCATCGGGTCTGGACAGAGCCGACTGCGAATGCCCGCACTACAAGCCGATGCCTGGCAGAGTGAATTCAGAGCCGGAAGACGCCGCAGGGAAGCTGCATGGAGAAGACTTCTAAAGGTAGGAGAAGAACCAGCGTTGATTGGCCGACTGTATAGCATTCGGCCAATCAATGCTGGTTCTGCATCGAACTTTTACATTCGCATAGCAAGTTGTACTCGATCAAGTACGAGTATATCGAATACCGTAATATTCGATCAAATACCTACTCGCTCGAGTACTACTCGCTCATCTCTAATAGTAATTACTGCAACCCAGGACTCCGAGGGGGCCTCCATCTGAAATAGAAATGTACCACTATTCTAAATGTTAGAAAGTAGGCAGGGGCCCTATTACGAGTTTTGCACTGAGACCAAATAACTTCAAGTTACGCCTCCAGCTAGTTGTATTGTGTTGTGCCCATATACTGTACAGTGTTAGCCAAGTCAAAGTCCAGACCTGAATCCAATTGAGAATCTGTGGAAAGAGCTGAAAACTGCTGTTCACAAACGCTCTCCATCCAACATCACTGAGCTTCAGCTGTTTTCCAAGGAAGAATGGACAAGAATTGTTTTTCTCTGAAAAGAGCCTTATATTACTGTTTTGTCCTTCTTTATTGAAGACCTAAAAACACCTCTGATTTGACTCTTTTAGTAAATTTCCTATTAAATAATTTGGGAGCACAACTATACCATATTGCAATATTCCTCTATATGCATAAATACATTGAGAACTAATATATACTTATTACAAAGTTTCACACTGCTATTACACCGTCCATTGACAAGAGGATCAATGTTCTTTACATGGTTAGAGAGATGATAACTGTTCACACTAGCATCATGGCTTTCATTTAGAATGGACATTATAACACTGTACCGGATTTGAGGGATCTAAACAATGACTGGTTGGGGTCTGTCGGACATGTAAAGGCTTCGATATTTTTTTGATCTTTAACCACAGTGACCTCCACTCATCTCATCCCTTGTGGAGAATTGACCACACATGTGAGATCAGTCTCCATTAAAGAGGACCTGTCATCTCTCCTGTCATGTCTATTTTAGTAAATGTTTGTATTCCCAATGAAATAACCATTTTGGAGCATCTTTTCTATCATCCCTGCATTGTGCAGTTTCTCTGTTATTCCTCCTTGAAATGTATTAATGAATTGACAACTGGGTGTTATTTTAAGAACACAAATGTGTCCACTCACAACTACATTTAGCATTGAACTCACAGTAATGTTTGCAGTTTTTATCTAGAAAGAATTCCAGGTTTTCGTACATGCTGTAGATATCATCAACCCAACATGATTATATCAATATTATTACAGTTTGTTATAACTCACTATATCTCGTATACAGGAAAACATTAACATCATAGAGGAAATTCAAGATCAGTCCTAATATTAACTATAACCAGTAATATTACTGTACTAAAAAAGGAGCATTTTTATTGAACTCTTATAATTTTCCAAGACAACTTCCTCTGACAGAGTCCCATAATCTCACTGCTCTTACAGTAAAGTACCCCCTTCTATGTTGTTGTAGAAACTGCCCTTCCACTAAGGGATGTAGGGGATATCTAATAGTTAAAGTCCAGAGTATTAACCCTCTAGCAGAACATTAACCCCTTCCGAACATCCGCCGAGCTAATATGGCTCTGAGCAGCTGCACTGATCATGGGCAATAAGATCCATGGCCAGTGACATTGCCATGACAGCTGAGAGACTATTGAAGGCTCCTAGGTTTGTCTGGCATTAACTTCAAGTCAAAAACAAAAATCAAAAAATACCTGGAGTGGGAGGGAGGTTCAGGCAACAAGCAGAAGAGACTTGTTTGGGCTAAAGAACACAAGGAATGGACATTAGACCAGTGGAAATCTGTGCTTTGGTCTGATGAGTCCAAATTGATCTTTGGTTCCAACCACCATGTCTCCTTGTGCGATGCAGAAAAGGTGGATGGATGGACTCTACATATCTGGTTCCCACCGTGAAGCATGGAGGAGGAGGTGTGATGGTGTGGGGGTGCTTTGCTGGTGACACTGTTGGGGATTTATTCAAAATTGAAGGCATACTGAACCAGCATGGCTACCACAGCATCTTGCAGTGGCATGTTATTCCATCCGATTTGCATTTAGTTGGACCATCATTTATCCAAACACACCTCCAGGCTGAGTAACGGCTATTTGACCAAGAAGGAGAGTGATGGGGTGCTACGCCAGATGACCTGGCCTCCACAGTCTCCAGACCTGAACCCAATCGAGATGGTTTGGGGTGAGCTAGATCGCAGTGTGAAGGCAAAAGGGCCAATAAGTGCTAAGCATCTCCAGGAACTGCAGGGTAACACGGTGGCTCAGTGGTTAGCACTGCAGCGCTGGACTCCTGGGTTCAAATCCCACCAGGAGTGACATCTGCAAGGAGTTTGGATGTTCTCCCTGTGTTTGTGTGGGTTTCCTCCCTTTCTACAAAAACATACTTAAATGAAAAAAAAAATTACGTTATGATCCCTATATGGGGCTCACAATCTACATTTAAAAAAAAAAAGAATTTCTGAGAACTCTTTCAAGAATGTTGGAAGACCATTTCAGGTGACTATCTCTTGAAGCTGATCAAGAGTGTGCAAAGCAGTAATCAAAGCAAAAGGTGGCTACTTTGAAGAACCTAGAATATAAGACATATTTTCAGCTGTTTCACACTTTTTTGTTAAGTATATAATTCCACATGTGTTAATTCATAGTTTTGATGCCTTCAGTGTGAATCTACAATGTTCATAGTCATGAAAATACAGAAAACTTGTGGTCTGTACTATATATATATATATATATATATATATATATATATATATACAGTACAGACAGTAGATATAAATATATATATATATATATATATATATATTTTGGTATTGTTTACTACTTCGCTCAATAAAAACATTTTTCCTATAAAATCATTAAAATCTAACTGGGTGTCAATAATATAATTTTTAATGGTACAATATTGGACTATATTTCATCATTTTTTTTTTATTTTTTATGTTGAACAGAAAACATTGATTCTGACCTCTGATTTTAAACTTAGGGTTCGTTCACACTTGCACTCGTTGTCCAGTTTGTGCATTTTGCCGGGTTTCTTTCTTCAGCCCCGTTAAAACTGGACAGGGGATGGAAACTCGGCGGTCAGCTTTAAAAGCCATTCACTTGAGGCCGAAAGCGGTGGTCACCTTTACAAACCAATTCAAGTCTATGGGTTTTAAAGCTGACCGCCCACTTTGATTAGCACTGCTCTAATAAGACTCCAACATGTGACAATAAGAGAAGACATATGTGTGGGTTGCCGTACAGCACATAATACTGTGAGGGGGGCTGCTGTGGAACACATAATACTGTGAGGGGGGCTGTTGTAAAGCGCATAATGGTGTGTGTGTGTGTGTGTGTGTGTGTGTGTGTGTGTGTGTGTGTGTGTGTGTGTGCGCACTGTGGAGCGCATAATACTGTCCCAGTATTGTTTACATGAAGACACTGCGCTGTTCGCTCACCACATTCTTGATAACTGCAGTTGTGACTACTAGAGCTGTATCCCTTTCAAGTGTCAGAGTTATCGCTGCAGCATCCGTAACCGTCACTTTCAAGAATTCGCTCTACGGAGGGGGTCCCGGACAAAAGTTTGCACCCGAGCCTAGAAGACTTTAGTTACACCTCTGAAATCACATATATTACAGTTTTCTATATTCATTCATATTATTTATTTCATCCAAATTTGTTGAAAAGTTTTGTTCTTCACTTCCACTTGTAGACCATGCCTCACAGCAAAAATCACGAAGATTATCAATTTCTAGTAAGATTGACAGGAGAGCTGTAAGGCAAGATAAAAAAGATTATGGATGAGAAAAGACAAGTCTGGTAACCATACAGCATAGCTAAAATAGCTCGCCTTATTATATGTATTATATCTAGTCCTTACTTTAGAGCAGTGGAAGGGAACCCAAAAGCAATAGACTACATTTAATAGCAGGATTATCCCACAAACAGTAGGTTACTCACTGAAAAGTTGCTTTAAACTTTGGGTGGGTTTAGGTAGTTGTCAATCACAAACAGACTGACTGAGCACTTACTCATTAAATAGAATTCAGGTGATGAGTTGCTGTAAGCTTCAATGCATGAAAGTTTCGCAGATGATGTATGGCAAACAATTGATTCTACAACTTGACACTTGGTGTTCTTAGTATCCAGATGCTACTGGGGACTTGACAGGCTTGGATGAATGATTCTGCACAATAAAAGGTCATCTCGATGTGCTCACATGCAGGAGACGCTGTTAAGCCTAAGGCACAAGACTGAGGATTCTACGTTATGGAGCAATTCTTTTATTAAAGAGTAACTTTCAACAGTAAATAACTTTTGCTTTTCTGGCAGCATTAGTGACATTAATACATTTTATTACATACTTTAGAAGGAAATTGTTGCTGTTTCAGTGAAATCCTGATTTCTTTTTTCTCTCCCTTTCTTCACTATTGAGATCTGTCCCTCTTCTATGGAGTATAGGCTTGTGTGAAATGAAGATACAATAAGGGTGATGGAGGATCACATCAAAAAGTTACTCTATAACAGGGGTGCTTACACTTTTTCAGCATGTGAGATACTTTATAACATGACCAAGTCCAAAGATCTACTACCCACTTCTTGTGGGCGGGGCCGGGGCGTGTCTGTGGGCGGGGCTGGTCGGAGCGTGAGAGCAGGAGACAGCAGCATTCTGTGGCTGCCCAGGGATCCCCGCTGTCTGCTTGTTGCCCTGCCTGCCAGTGTCCGTAGATGACTCTCAGCCTGCGCTGTGAACAAGCAGCACCCCGGCCCCCTTCATCCCTAAGAGCGGGGAGCGTGTCATCCCCAGAGCTGCTGCTGCCCGGCCTGCAAGTGTCCAGAGTGCTTGTTCACAGCGCAGGCTGAGAGTCGACTCTCAGCCTGCACTGTGAACAAGAAGACACTGGGGATCCTTGGCTGCATCCCGCAATTGACCCATACGTCCATTGCGATCGACCGGTAGATCGCGATCGACGTATTGGGTACCCCTGCTCTATAACATAGAAATCTGCTTCTGGTGTCGTATGAAAGAGAAGATTCTCACCTTTCATGTGACACTAGAGCTGCAGTTATTTTCAGAGATCAGTTGAAAACACAGTCAGGATTGGGATATTTATTTGTAGCTGCTCCCAATCCCCATTGTGTTTTAAACTGGTTATATCTCCAGAAATAATGCCACCAGCAGCCTTAGCATTGGTCTTGCAGACTTAGAATATCCTCTTTCATACAACACCAGAAGTAAGTTTCTATGTTTTAAAATGACCAAGAACTGTATGAAGTAACCCTCCCCCACCCTAATTTTCTCTTCATTACAGACAAGCCACAGTAAGAAGCAGGGAGTAGATCTTAATGGAGAATGCAGGGGATTAGTTAAAAAAACAAACAAAAAAAAACAAACAAAAAAACAGGATATCATAGAAAAGAACCAAAATTTGTTAATAAAGTATATTGCAATATTTATTAATTCTGATACAAATACTGCCAGAATATCACAAGTTGTTTGAAAGTTTAGTAAAATTAGAAAGCTGACTATGAATTGATCTGGTTTCAATAGTGAAGTTCTGTTGTATTCGCACTATTTTTAATACCAATGATGGCGAATCAGCCTTGTCCTATGCAAATACTAGTGCCTTATTAAAGCTTTCATAGTCATTTTAGAACTTTTTGGAAAACAAAGACCATCTGATGCGACCGCACATCTATCTATCTATCTATCTATCTATCTATCTATCTATCTATCTATCTTTTATTTATTGTTGCTCATTTATAGAGCACCAAGATGTTCCATCATCTGTCATCACTTATATTAGTCCTGTTCCCACTGAGATTACTAGGCTAAAGTCCAAATTAACACAAACACAGGTTGAGCCTACAAGCTCCATGTAGACTCTGTCCTTGCTCACATCTGAAACTGGGACCCTAGTGGTAACCATGCTGCTATGTATGCCAATATGCTGTTATACAATAAAATAAAGAAGGCCTCCTGGCAACAATAAAAAAAAATGGGCTGCTATTATAGTGACTAGTTTTGCACCCAGAACAAAATGTTTCTACTGTTTTTTACTCCTCTCATTCTTGTTTATGATCTTTGGGCTAGTCCCACCATTATATAGTAAAGGCTTTATCAGACAGACAGATATTCATGGCTATTAAAGAGGACCTTTCACCATTTGAGGCACATGCGGTTTAATACACCACTAGAAAGCCAACAGTGCGCTGAATTCAGCGCACTATTGTCTTTCCCTTTCGCTGCACCTGGTGAAGAGCTATTGTTGCCAATAACAAAGCTCTTCACTGTCAGAAGGACGTTTTTGACAGTCATTCAGGAACACCCTTCCTCACAGCAGTGTCTATTGCGCTGTGCTGTGAGACAGGGGAGGAACGCCCCCTCCCCTCCCCATAGTACTTGTTCATAGACAAGTACTGAGGAGGCGTTCTTCACCGCTCAGAGTCATCGCCGGGTGGTTAACAACGCCCCCTCTCACAGTACAGCACAATAGACGCTGCTGTGAGGAAGGACATTCCTGACTGTCAGAAACACTCTTCTGACGGTGAAGAGCTACGGTATCGGCACTGATAGCTCTTCATTGGGGGCACAGAAAGAGAAAGCCGATAGTGGGCTGAATTTAGCACACTGTCAGCTTTCTAGTGGTGTATTACACTGCATGTGCCCCAGGAGGTGAAAGGTCCTCTTTAACAGCCACTAGTGCCCCTAGGAACGCCTGTTTCCAATAATATTCCTAATATCGCTGCTGATGACTGTTCACTGAGTATCACCAGGACATAAAATTATCACTCACTATCCGCACATCCCACTGACTAATAAGGGGTGTACAGCTGGTATACAATGAATGTACATGCTGCCTTGGCCTCTGTATAGGTGGTACAGAATATGGAGTTATTGGTGCTTGTTCAGAAGAATCTATAAGTCTAATACAGGGGTGCCCAATACGTCAACCGCGATTTACTAGTAGATTGCAAAGGACGTATGGGTCGATCGCGGGATACAGGGTTCCCCGGTGTCTGTTTGTTCAGAGCACAGGCAGAGAGTCATCTCTGGACACTGGCTGCCACAGCCCCAACCTGCCAGTGTCCAGAGATAACTCTCAGCCTGCGCTATGAACAAACAGACACCGGGGATCCCTGGGCAGCCACAGAATGCCGCTGTCTCCTGCTCTCACGATCCGTTCAGCCCCGCCCACATGCCCGGCCCCGCCCACAGACACGGCAGCCCGGCCCCACCCATAAGCCCACCTGGCCCCACCCACAGGCCCGCCCCGGCCACGCCCTAGTAGATCTTTTGCCTTGGTCAGCTAACAAAGTAGCTCACACGCTGAAAAAGTGTGAGCACCCCTGGTCTAATACATCAGTAACATTACACTTCCACCCAGTTCCAAAGTACATAGGACTAACCATGACTTGGCTTCCTCTCTGCAGAGGTCTCATAGCAGATATATGGTGTGCCATTATGATATGCATAATATTGTATCTAACTATATATTGCTATGTCATGGAATGTAAGTTCTTGTGAACAGGATCATCATTCCTATAGTTTGATATATTGATACATTTTGTTATTCTAATGTCTGATTTTCTAAATGTGCTTTATGATTTTAAGAAAACATTGTGGAATATGTCAGTGTGTATGAATAAAATGATTCTAATTATTATTATTAGAATATCTCAGTTTTCTGCCATTGACCTTGTCCCAACCAGTGACATATGGCCTTGACCCAATACTATTCTATCCACAACATTCTGCTCACTTTGATCTCAAGATCTTTGTACTTCACGATTTTTTTCAGCATGATATTCTAGTCTAATATTATAATTATTATAGTATCTGAGATTTCTACTGGCTATGACCAGGGATATAGAGCCTAAACCCAATACTGTAGGATGCGAGCGGTCATGTATTTGGAGCACATTTAATGCAAGATCACTGTGGTTAAAATCGTAGGACTATGGATATGAAATATGAATATTATGCAAACCTTTGCAAATATAAAGCCCAAGGACTTTCTACAATGGATCGATTCCAGGATTACATGTTTTATTAGAGTTTAATATTACGTTTGTAGGTGAACCCTGAATTATATCGTTAATACTAAGGTCAAAGCATAAGCCAGTACAAACCTGGAATAGATTCCAAATGACTCTGGGAAAGACAAGGTTATCAAAACTCATGTTGAGTGATTGTAATCTTACATGTGCTCCCAAATATCACAGGGCTAAAGAAAATACTGTGGACCTAAAGGCAATTTAGCTTATTAGATAAAATAAAAGATGGTGCCATAATGGTATCCATGTATTTATCTTTGGCTTATTTGGCTATATGAGACTTCATTCTTGCTTCTTTTAATCACTCATACTGATATATTGTGACTGGTGTGGTTGACGTATAGCCATACCAACGATCATTACGGTTTTTGCATTCTTACATATAAAGAATGTGCAACTGAAGCGAGAACACGTTACTTTTCTGGGTATATTCACTACATGAGAAGATGTATTCAGACACCACTTCTAATTGGCGGGATTAACCATTTCAGCCACACACATTGCTAACAAAGACCTAAAACCCAAACACACAGCCGAGCAATCTCTGAAAAAAAATAAACATTTGCAGTAAAATGGGTCATTTTGTATTGTTTACTTGGTTTAAGGTCAGATAATTAAATTTTAGCCCGGCTGAAATACATGCCCTGTTGGCAATGTCAGTCTAGGATACATTGGGCTTACTAGAGGAAATGACCCAGAAGGACCACCTTACAGCTATACAGAACATGGGCACATTCACTTTTAAATTACTATGTAAACCTTGATGTTGTCATGTCACATAGACAATATAGCCTTGATATCTGTGTTGAAGGCTCTGCGCAGAGTCTACATTGTAGATGCCATCAAAATTGCTGAAAAAAGAGAGTTTTTGGAAGATTTTCGCTTGCTACAAAGCTTCCACCCTAGGAAGATTTAATAGAAATCTAATAGAGATGAGCGAGTAGTACGTGATCGAGTAGGTATTCGATCGAATACTACGGTATTCGAAATACTCGTACTCGATCAAGTACCACTCGCTGTTCGAATGTAAAAGTTCGATGCAGAACCAGCATTGAATGCTATACAGTCGGCCAATCAACGCTGGTTCTTCTCCTACCTTTAGAAGTCTTCTCCGTTCAGTTTCTCCGCGGCGTCTTCTGGCTCTGAATTCACTCTGCCAGGCATTGGGCCTGGGCAGAGCCGACTGTGCATGTCCGCTTGTAGTGCGGGCATGCGCAGTCGGCTCTGCCCCGGTCCGATGCCTGGCAGAGTGAATTCAGAGCCGGAAGATGCCGCGGGGATGCTGCAAGGAGAAAACTGCTCGGAGGATTATTATTATTATTGTTTGTTTATATAGCACCATTAATTCCATGGTGTTGATCCAGCCCGACCCTCACTCATGGACTTGGTAAGTATAATTTGATTGAATGTTGCCTACCCCTGAAACGAGCATTTCCCCCCATAGACTATAATAGGGTTCGATATTCGATTTGAGTAGTCGAATATTGAGGGGCTACTCGAAACGAATATCGAACCTCGAACATTTTACTGTTCGCTCATCTCTAAAATCTAACAATCTGACAGCTGCTTGTTCACTCCCCCTAGGGGGAACTAAAAAAAAGTGAAATTTTAAAAAATTTAAACTACTTCCTTTCCTAAAATAAATTAAAAAGGGTTAGCCATCGCCATCTCCAAATCTAATAAAAAACACAGTGAATGCGGTGATAAGAATTTTTTTTTGCCATTTCAGCTCCTATGAAAGTTTAATAAATAGCAACCAAAAAAATCCCACAATTCCCAAAACAGTATCAGTAAAAATTATAAGTTGTAGTTTTTGCTTATGCAATTCCAGGAATTATATGCTCTTAAAGGGAATATAAAAAGTTAAGGATTGACCAGGATGTGATGAAAAAAGAAAATATTTTTTCAAAATTTTCAAAAAGTTTTAAAAAATAACAAACATTGTATGGATTCGGTGGCAACAATAAGGAACAATGAAATGTTATAAAAATAAAACCTGGCTCTATGAACGCAAAAATAAAAAAGTTATGAATTTTGAAAGGCAAAGGATGGTATGGAGGTGTTTTACAGAATCTGCAAAGGAGATGCTTATCTCATCCATATACAGTCCTATGAAAAAGTTTGGGCACCCCTATTAATCTTAATCATTTTTAGTTCTAAATATTTTGGTATTTGCAACAGCCATTTCAGTTTGATATATCTAATAACTGATGGACACAGTAATATTTCAGGATTGAAATGAGGTTTATTGTATTAACAGAAAATGTGCAATATGCATTAAACCAAAATTTGACCTGTGCAAAAGTATGGGCACCTCAACAGAAAAGTGACATTAATATTTAGTAGATCCTCCTTTTGCAAAGATAACATCCTCTAGTCGCTTCCTGTAGCTTTTAATCAGTTCCTGGATCCTGGATGAAGGTATTTTGGACCATTCCTCTTTACAAAACAATACAAGTTCAGTTAAGTTTGATGGTCGCCGAGCTTGGACAGTCCGCTCTCAAATGATCTGAAAACAAAGATTGTTCAACATAGTTGTTCAGGGGAAAGATACAAAAAGTTGTCTCAGAGATTTAACCTGTCAGTTTCCACTGTGAGGAACATAGTAAGGAAATGGAAGACCACAGGGACAGTTCTTGTTAAGCCCAGAAGTGGCAGGCCAAGAAAAATATCAGAAAGGCAGAGAAGAAGAATGGTGAGAACAGTCAAGGACAATCCACAGACCACCTCGAAAGAGCTGCAGCATCATCTTGCTGCTAATGGTGTCACTGTGCATTGGTCAACAATACAGCGCACTTTGCATGAGGAGAAGCTGTATGGGAGAGTGATGAGAAAGAAGCCGTTTCTGCAAGCATGCCACAAACAGAGTCGCCTGAGGTATGCAAAAGCAAATTTGGACAAGGCAGCTTCATTTTGGAAGAAGGTCCTGTGGACAGATGAAACAAAGATTGAGTTGTTTGGCCATACAAAAAGGCATTATGCATGGCGTCCAAAAAAAACAGCATTCCAAGAAAAACACTTGCTACCCACTGTAAAATTTGGTGGAGGTTCCATCATGCTTTGGGGCTGTTTGGCCAATGCCGGCACCGGGAATCTTGTTAAAGTTGAGGGTCACAGCAGATTCTTGAGAATAATGTTCAAGAATCAGTGACGAAGTTGAAGTTACGCCGGGGATGGATATTTCAGCAAGACAATGATCCAAAACACCGCTCCAAATCGACTCAGGCATTCATGCAGAGGAACAATTACAATGTTCTGGAATGGCCATCCCAGTCCACAGACCTGAATATCATTGAACATCTGTGGGATGATTTGAAGCGGGCTCGGCGACCATCATGCTCGGCGACCATCAAACTTAACTGAACTTGAATTGTTTTGTAAAGAGCAATGGTCCAAAATACCTTCATCCAGGATCCAGGAACTGATTAAAAGCTACAGGAAGCGACTAGAGGCTGTTATCTCTGCAAAAGGAGGATCTACTAAATATTAATGTCACTTTTCTGTTGAGGTGCCCATACTTTTGCACAGGTCAAATTTTGGTTTAATGCATATTACACATTTTCTGTTAGTACAATAAACCTCATTTCAATCCTGAAATATTACTGTGTCCATCAGTTATTAGATATATCAAACTGAAATGGCTGTGGTAAACACCAAAATATTTAGAACTAAAAATGATTAAGATTAATAGGGGTGCCCAAACTTTTTCATAGGACTGTATTGCAGAAAAATATCTGCAGTGGACAAGCTGCGACTTCAAAAACTTCTGTTTTTTGTAAATTGCAGCATGTCAATTATACCTACGGAAACGCTGTTGTTTTCCATATAGATATAATTGAAGTAGAAAGTCTGCAGAGGAAAACTTTGCAAACTCACTGTGAAAAGCGTTGCAGGAAAAATGTTGATGCATTTCCACAGCGCTTACAACATGTGGCCTTGGCCTAAAAATATGTCCCTGTGGTAAATGCAGTCTGTTACAGTGATATGAAAAATAAAGGCAACCTCTCTAACACTTGTGGTTCTAAATGTGATGGATCTTTAATGTATGTATATTCATCCATTAAGGTTGAGGCCCCGCGTTACGGAAAAGTAGCTTTTATTGTTCCAGATTTTGTAGCCAAAGCCAAGAATGGCTACAAAAGGAATGGGAAATATAAAGGAAACTCTTCGGGCTAGTTCACATGCTAGCTGCTTTTCCATTAGCTAGTAGCGGAAAAAAGAAGCGATCTGCCCTATCTTGCTGTGGATTCCGTGGCTGAACCAGCCATGGCGCCGCGGCGTGAGGCTCTGGCCTATTCATTTGGGCCTAATCCGGAGCGGAATGCCGCGACGGGATGCCAGTGCACACGGAATTCATGTAACTCCGTGTGAACTAGTCCTTATACTTCTCCCTTCTGCTTAATTTACTCCTTTGCTTTGGCTCAAAAAAATGCAGCAAAATCTGGAACAAAATAGTTGCTTTCCACAATGTGGGGCTTCTCCTATAGGTATAATTGAAGCCCCTAAGGCTGGGGCGCCATGTGCCAGAAACCCCACGATTTGCCTGCAGTGGAAATGGCGCAGGAGAAATTGTGACGTTTTACAGTATCTGCAAAGTGGATGGGATTCATGCGAATGGAGGCTTTCCCATAGATATAAAGGTAACAAAAAATCCCTGGAGGAAAACTCCATTAACTTTCTGTTCAAAGTGTTGTGGGAAGAATCATGATGCATCCCTGCCCTGTCTTGTGAGGTCTTAGCCTAATGGTGTTTTCCAGGGATTTTTTTTTAATATACATTGGATAGCCCATGAATGTCCCAGTGATGGGGGCTAACTCACCACCAATTCGTTGGATGAAGGGGCCCTCATTTTGGCAAGCACCACATCCTCTACATTGTTTACCAGGCAATGCTCTGTATACTATGTAGTTGCTGGGCTTGGTACCACAGCTCATTCCAGTGGGTAATATAATCATTTGCCACATTATTAGCTTTTTTCACCAACCATGTGCATGAACCTAAGTACATTCCTTTCAGTAGCCTAAAAACCAACTCCCGCATAAATAGATTGACATAATTGTTTCCTATATTTGTGTTTTTCTTCTTTTGATTGCATTAAAAGAACATTGGTGCACTTCTGTACTTCACTGCTGCTTTAGCTCAATGTCATATACAAGAACAACACACAGTAAGGCTATGTTATATATATAGATACTTCTAGAATGTAAATATAGTAATATGAGCATTACATGAGCTCACCAGATGGCCCCCAATTGTGGCAATAATAAGCAGGCGTGGAGCTGGTGCTATGCTCACCTTGCTCTGACTATCTAACTTCCCTAGGCCCCTTTTTACGATTATTTTAATGGAGATGTTTAGTTACAATTATTAATGTCATTTAGCTTTTGTTATATTTTTGTATATTTTAACTCATTGATGAGTTTTACTATTTTTTTTCTGTGGGGGAGATAAAAAACAGACATTTGTTACATTTTTTTTTTTTTTGTAAAACAAGAAAACAAGTAGCACAGTGGCCCCGTGGCTAGTACTGTTGCTTTGCAGCACTGGAGTCTTGGATTTGAATCTGGTAAAGGACGACATCTGCAAGGAGTTTGTATGTTCTCCCTGGGTTTCCTCCCACATTCCAAAGATTTATTGATATGGAATTTAGATTGTGAGGGCAACAATATATGGGACAATATATGTGGAACCTGTTGGGGCTATACATGTAATTGGTACCATTCCAGATACTTTATGAAATTTTTTTAATACTTACATTGGATACAATGTGCTGTGCACCGGTGTGTCCATCACATGACCATGGACTGATTTTTATCCACTGGAAGTAAACAGAATGAAGGACTTTAAGCAGAGAACTAGAAAACTGCAAGGAATTAATAAAGAATATATTGGAAAATAGTATAACTTTTCATTATGCAAACAGTAAGATTTGTCTCTCAATATTTGCCTGAAACTGGATGACCCCTTTAAAGCTTGGTTCACACGGGGTTTTTTGGACCAGATTTTGAGGCGGAGGCCGCCTCAGAGTTCAGTCCAAAAATGGCTAGCCACGACTGGATGCTGGTGCAGTGCATACAGTTCACCGGCATCCAGTCGCAGCATTCCACTCTGGATTAAGCCCAAACGAATGGGCCTAGTCAAAATCCGGCCCAAAAAACTCTGCGTAAACCCAGCTTAAGTCTTTACAGCAGCAAAATGAGTTCTGTAGCATGAAATGGGAAGGAGGTTTCTGGTTCAAAGAGAATTGTTAAGCCGGCACCCAGGTGTGGCAATCCACTCTTTCCTCCCAGAAAGAAAGATTCTTCTCCAGCAACCGAAAAAAAAAAAATTGTTTAAGACTGTCCAACTTTCTTAAAACAGACATTAATATCCATGGATGCGGACAGCCATAAAAGATAAGTGATTCATATCATCATATGTTGTTCCTGCAGCCACTCCTTTATGTTATGACCCTGGACGGATTGCTCATCTTTCTGAATCAATGTCATACTGGGCTGCCTATGGCCCACTAGTAAGATTCACTGTACAACTACAGTCAAGGAGTACCAAGCACCCATTGGTTTTTCTGTAGTATTTCTCTGCCATGCACTTGCCTGTCTTTAGCTGGTGCATAGTATTAGGAAAGATTTTCCACACAATTCCATGACATCCAACAGATTGAAATAACAGCATTATACTAGATTTATGATGCTGATGGACCATCTTGTCAAAAAACGGATCACTTCTCATCATATACCTTTTTTTTTTAATGTAGATTGTGAGCCCATATAGGTATCCCAATGTAACTTTTTTCTCCCGATTAATATGTCTTTGTAGAGTGGGAGGAAACCCACACATACACAGTGAGAACATACAAACTCCTTGCAGATGTTGTTCCTGACGGGATTTGAATCCAGGAGTCCAGTGCTACAAGGCTGCAGTGCTAACCACTGAGCCACCGTGTTGCCCCACTCTTCTCATCACATATCTTGAGCTCTGCTGAGCCAAAAGGAAAGGTAAAGAAAGCCTCGTCTATACTTGAAGGATTAGGATTTCAATACCTTTGACCATCAAAAGAAATTACTGAAAAAAACAAGGAGTTATTTCTTTTTAAGGGTAAAAGTTGTTCCAATTTTGTTTCCATACTGTACAGCAATAAGAAACCTTTAGATCTTTCTTCTGCCTCCTGCCCTGATCATTCACTGTAATTAACTGCTGAAATCCAGCACTTAAGGATCAGGTTACAACTACTAAATATAGAAGTCTATGGAGTGGATGGGGAGGAGGAGGGCATAACTGTACAGAGTGAAAAGGAGGCACAGGCACAGAGATGTTGTAGTAAGTGTTTTACTATGGTAACCCAATGTGTAATTTGCAGTTAAAGTTATCATTAGGGTCAGTGCACACATAATTTTTTGGCGCTGATTTCGACGCTAAATCAGCCTCAAAATCAGCCTCCAAAAAAAAAGCCTCCCAATAGAGTTCTATTGGGAGGTTTTTTTTGGAGGCTGATTTTGAGGCAGATTCAGCATCAAAATCAGCAGCAAAAAAACTCTGTGTGCACTGACCCTGAATGTCCTCCATGCTGCTGCTGGTTTTGATGGTATACTAGATAAGTAGTAGGATCTCATTTGCCTGTGTGTGCTGTGTATGGGAGACATTATAGCAGCTAGTGACTTTCCTCTAACTCAGGAGAAGCTGACAATTACAGATGGAGCCTGCAGAGGAAAATCAGTCAAACATGCAGAATACATCATGTACTGGTTAGATGTAGTGTCATTCCTCATGTTACATGCATATGATAGCTTATTTTGTAATGTCACAGTTACCCTTTAAATGCAATGTGAACTCTATTCTTATTCTTACAGTTATTGTGTGAAAATCTGGGCTTTTAAAGGGATTCATTGGTGTTTTCTTTCCAACTGTAGAGACTTACAGTGTTTGGCTTTGCTCATAATCCATAATATACCTTGGGTCAAAGTTTTGTCATAACTGTCGTATATTGTATGGTATTGTGCAAAAGTTTGAGGCAGATGTGGACCAATGCAGTAAAGTAAAACTTCTAAAACAGGAGTGTTAATAGTTTACTTTGTCAATTAACAAAATAAGGTGGAGGAACTAACCCTAAATCCCATCAATATTTGGTGTGACCACCCTTTCCCTTCAGAACAGTATCAATTCTTCTAGGTACACTTGCACATAGCTTTTGAAGGAACTTAGCAGAAAGGTGTTTCCGACATCTTGGAGAACTAAGCACAGATCTTCTGTGGATGTAGGCTTGCTCCAATCCTTCTTGTCTCTTCATGTCATCCAATCCAATTGTTGAGATCAGGGCTCTGCGGGGGCCGTATCATCACTTCCAAGACTCCTCCTCCGAAGAGCGGTCACACCAAATATTAATGCAATACAGATTTATCTTTGAGTAACTTTATTAATTGACAAAAATAAAATATTCACACTTCTATTTAAGACAGCATTTTTACATTTACATTACATTTGCGCATTTCTTCCACACCGCCCTGTATGTCCACTTTTTTGTGAGTTTATTATATTACTCCACTGAGATAGCTTGGTCACTTTTATCGTGATGGCACGAACTCTGATTTTGCGCTGTGCAGACATTTTCCGCTGCTACTATTTCACACTCACAATGTGAAAAAAAAAAAATCTCCTTGCGGTATGTGTTAATAATATGACGAGCTTTTCCATCCTTGGCCAGTAAATGCATCCATTAGAGAAGAGCTATCTATTTATCTATCATTAGATCAATCACATATCTGGTAAGGGCATAAATGACAGCATGCTGTGGATCATAGCTTTCCAGGGCCCAAAACCACAGGCCAAAGATTAGGTTCAGTGTTTTCTCCGCAGACTTAGGAAAATAAGCGCTTAGCCAGGCAGGAGGAAAAAAAAGAAGAAGAAGATGTAATGAAGGAAAACAGTAGTCCCTCTGCCACTGCTTACTCAATCCATATGTGGAGTTAAACACAGGAAATACCCACCATTCACCGCAATCAAGCCCAAGGCCTGAGCATCACAAAGTGCCTTGTGGAACTAATTGGGCTTTATTAAGATTGTCATTGACATGAGAAAGCATTCTGAAATTCTAAATCAGAACATGCAATGTATATAAAAGAAGATAACACTCTTCCCCTGGATTTGATAATATAAAACAAAAGTCATGCTGACGTCCAGCAGTCATGCTCATGATACAGATCCCTCTGTAAGATATCCTATATAAAATACAACTTGTTGATATGTTTGTAAGGCTTTTAACTTATTTTTTCTTTAATATAGATCTTTCCAACATAGGCAAGTTTTGCTAAGTATTTTTTGGCTCCACATCACAGTTTTTCAATGTCTTGACTTTGCCAACTTAAAATTATATTAAACAAGATTTGTGGCACATATCATGAAACCAATATTTGCAATGGAGTTGTGGAATTTAGAATTATTTTTGCATATCAAAAAGCCTGCCAAAACATTTTCTCTTTGGAATTGCTTGGAATTTTACATTTCTATACATATAGATGGGGTTCTGTTAATTTAGAATTGCAAAGCAGCCCTACTCTCTACAATCTTCATTGACTCATACCCTCCATAATATTATAATGGGAACTCCGCATATACCGTATATAGTCATAGTCCATCATGGTCAGTCTAAATGCCAAAGGGCATCTATTGTTTTATTTAAAAGTGCCAAAGGCCCCATTATAATAAGGCATTGTATTATTTAATTTTCTTTTTGTGCCTTCCATGCTCCCTTAAGGTAAGTTCACATGGAGGTTTTTGGACCGGAACCTGAGGCGGAGGCTGCCTCAAGTTCCGATCCAAAAATCAGGTAGCCGCGACTGAAAGCCGGTGCACTGCAAAGTCATTCAGCCGCGCACTCCGCTCTGGATTAGGCCCAATGAATGGGCCTAGTCCGGAGGAGGGAGTTTCTTAAGGCCAAATCAGGAAGCGAAATGGCCTGAAGAATGAGCATCCCGCTTCTTTTTTCCGGGAGTCATTTCTTCCGGCTCCCGGAAAAAACTCCTGAGAGTGTTGCATGACCATTCAAGGACCATTGTTGTGTCACCATTCAGGGACTCCATATTCGAATACGTTGAAAACTACTAAATGTATGAGGGATCTGTGAAAACAGGTGCCGCTCGGGTGCAAAATGGCTGTGAATAGAGATGAGCGAACACTAAAGTGTCCGCGGTTCGAAATCTGATTCAAACAGCCGCACACTGTTCAACTGTTCGAAAGGATTTCGAACCCCATTATAGTCTATGGGGGGAAATGCTCGTTTCAGGGGTACGCCACATTCGATCAAATTCTACTTACCAAGTCCACGAGTGATGGTCGGGCTAGATTCTGCTTGAAGTCTTCTCCCGGCGCAGGGTCCTCACGTCCTCTTCCGGGTGGAATTCACTCTGCCTAGGCATCCGGCCCGCGCATGCGCAGTCGGCTCTGCCTAGGCCGGATGCCTAGGCAGAGTGAATTCCACCCGGAAGAAGACGCGGGGATGCAGCGCGGAGAAGACTTCGGTAAGAGAAGAACCAGCGTTGATTGGCAGAATGTATAGCATTCTGCCAATCAACGCTGGTTCTGCATCGAACATTAAACTTCGAACAGCTAGTAGTGTTCGATCGAGTACAAGTATGTCGAATACCGTAGTATTCGATCGAACACCTACTCGATCGAACACTACTCGCTCATCTCTAGCTGTGAATAATGGATGTTTTTCATGGCCGTTTTGTATCTAGGTTGTGTGCATCTAGCTTTAGTTAACAGGTTTGTCCAGGAAAACAATTTTTTAATATGAGTTCAAGGAAGTTGAAAAAATGGAAAAAAAAAACATACTCACCTGTCCCCGGTAGAGTCATCCCATGTCCTTTACTTAGGCTGCTGATTGGCTTCAGAGGTCACACTGGAGTAGCAGTACCAGACTGTGCTTGGAGATACCAGAGCACTAGGGACTGGTTAATATGGTTTGTTTGTTTTTTTCATCTTCCCTGGCCTCATAGCTAAAAAAAAAAAGTTGTTATCCTGGAAAACCCTTTTAATGAATAGCTTTTCCCCAAAGCTCCAGATCAGTGAGCAGAATGCAGAGTTTATTAATGTTCATTTAGCTAATGCTATGAATGCTTCACATATATACAACCAAATAGCCATGATATGATTTAGATTTCACTTTCGTTCATTCACTTCACTTTGTTAATTGACAAAAATAAACTATTAATATTTCTATTTTAAAAGTATTTTAACTTTGCAGTATTTTTGACCTACATTTCTGCTTTAGACATGTACATTCTGAAGATCTTTTTTTATTAGGAAAAAACTTGTTGCCCTATAAATAAAACCATTCTTTATCAAGATACATACATCCATTTGGTTCATGTAGCACAAGTTTATTTTTCTGTTTGTGAACAGAGGTGGAAGTAGACTGACTTTGAACCTACATTCATGGCTGCCAGAGGAGAAGGGAGATTGACCAGGGAACAAGCTGGTGAAGATATCTGCAGCTATCAGAGCGGTTATATAGTCATGCCAGCAGTTGTTATAGAGTGTTATAGGCAGAAAACAGAGAAATGGGTCATATAACATTGCCTGGCATTGGCAGGTTGCCACAATGTCATGGATTAATGTAAAAATCTCACAGCTTTTCTTGTAACTGAATAAAACAAAGAAAACCATAAGTGCTCTTTACATTGAAACCTCTAAAATGTTATGTTTCAGGGATCCTTTTTAAAAAACTGTGCGTATCAATAAGTGCGTATCAATGTACATATATACACATATATTGTACTTGCACACACAGTTGATATAGCAAGTGTAATGTTGCTTTTGGATAACACCCAAAGTCTGCCCACACATCAAGTCTACTAAGTTGTCTACCATGGTAAATGGATTTTTTAACCATGATATCTTTCCACTAAAAGGAAAATGTATTTATTTCCACGTCCAGTAGCTAAATTGATGTGTTCACTAGTCAGATGAAACATGCAATTTGAAGTAATTTTACTCTGAAACATTACATGTTATAAAAATGTCCTCTTGTGGAAATTCTTAGAGATATGGAGGTGTTTAACTGTATGTGCCAAGCTAAGTGCAAAAGTAAATGTGCAAGAAATTCCTCACCATGAAGTGTTATTCATAGTCTAATACTGAAATATTAATACAAAGCATTCATGTTACTTTTTTACCAAATTTAAAAAGTATTTTTGAGACTATGTATGTATGTATGTATGTATTTATTCTTATTTAGGGTGAGTTCACACCTGCGCCCGGTCTCCACTTTCGGGTTTCCGTCTTCTGCCAAAAGAAACTGAACAGGAGACGGAAACCTGGCGGTCAGTTTTCATACCCATTGACTTGAATGGGTTTGCAAAGTGTCCGCCCGTGAGCGTCTTGTGCCTGTCCACAGGGAAACTGTTTTTTTTAACCAGACACAAAGTCGGACATGCAGGACTTTGTGTCTGGTTAAAAAAAAAAATTGGTTTCACCACAGAGAGGCAGAAGATGCTCACGTGCGCTCACTTTGAAAAACCATTCAAGTGAATGGATATGAAAACTGAGCGCTGGATTTCTGTCTCCTGTCCAGTTTCTCTTTGCAGAAGACGGAAACCCGAAAGACCGGGTGCAGGTGTGAACCCGCCCTTAGAGATAGGTGAACCAATGAGACCCAAATATTCAAAATTGTTTGCTTTTTAATGAAACTGAACAATAGTGGATACATCGTAAGCTAAAATGGGCGCTGCATCATGCATTGCAGTAAACTATTATACTCTACGGTTTCTTCAGACCTCAAAGTATAATAAGTGGAGGCCCAGGGGAGATTAAAAAAAATTATATTCACCTTCCTTCACCTCTTTTGGGTCTCCTTGGAGTGTTCGGCTCTCCTGGTAACGTCATATATTTGGTGTTACTGCTGAGGCCTGTGATTGGACCACAGTGGTCACATAGGCATGCTATGTATCATAATGTCATGTAGCTCGTCATGCCTATGTGCCCGCTGAGACTCAATCACAGGCCTCAGTAGTGACCCCGAGTGCATGATGTCACCAAGGAGAGTAAGAAAGAGTGCCAGATGCAGCGAGGAGGCCCAAAAGAGGTGAGGGAAAGTGATTATAAATGTGTTTTATTTTTGACACCTCTGTCACCTATTATACCCTGAGGTCTGAAGAGACCCTACAGTATAATAATTTCACTTCCAAGTCTATCCAGAACTGGGAACTATCTTGGGAGGTACACCCATCTCTACTCATAAAAATCTACAGAAAAAAGGCCAAAAAGGCCACAACACTGCTCAAATGGGTGAGTAACTGATCCTTAGTTCATCACATCAGAATGCCTATTTGTAGAGACATCTCTGTAAATAGTATGAACCTCACCTATCCAAGGATGTGAATGTGTGAATGAGGCCATATTTGCATGCAATTTTACAGGTTTTTCTTTTTTGGTGGTGTATTTTCATAACCAGAAAAGAGCATTGATATTAGAGGAAACTAGGATTTGAAAAGCATGGCTGCTTACGGTAGGTTCACACTAGCGTTCAGCAGTCCGTTCTGTGGTTTCCGTCTTCTGCATGCAGAAGACGGAAACCTGTCAGACCGGGTCCGGCCGTGAGCGGCAGTGAGCGTTTTATGCTCTCCGCCGCGAAACCGTTTTTTAAAAATCGGACACAGAGTACTGCATGTCCGACTCTGTGTCCGATTTAAAAAAAACGGTTTCGCGGCAGAGAGCATAAAACGCTCACCACCGCTCACGGCCGGACATCTTTCAAACCCATTCAAAGGAATGGGCTTGAAACATGCCGGCAGGTTTCCGTCTCCTGCCTCTGTTTTGTGCAGGAAACGGAAACCTGCTGAACGGAGACCGGGCGCAGATGTGAACGAGCCCTTACCCCTATAAATAGAGCCACACCTGTTATCGGCTTGTGTGTGGGATTCAAAAGGAGAACAATTCACTTTAATGAAGCTGAGATACAATACCACACACAACCCATGGCCGGGAATGGCTCTGCTCCTGAAATAAATCAGTCATTTTTTAATAGTATACAAACCATTTATTTTACATTTTGCTTCGGCGTTCAATAATATTCTGTGTTCATCATTTCTTAATGTACAGCAGTAGCAAAGTTTATCTTGACACTAACCCACTGAAAGCCAAAGATGTCTATGAGCCAAAGGAATAGATGGAGCAGATGAGGGATCCCAAGACAGAGTCTTAGGGTACACCAACAGAGAAGGAATTGGTGTTTGTGTGGCAGATACTAAAAGTATGATTAGTGAGGTATAAAGAGATCCAGGAGAAAGCAAGTCTGTGATGCCATGGTATAAGAGAGTATGTTGGCTGAAGAACTGACTGTATTACGTATATGGAGGCCTCCTAACTCTGACAGATGAAGTATCAGGCATATTGAATTTCGGTGCCTGTTCCTTTTTATTCTCTCAGGAGAGAAAACCCATTGCCATAGATGTACGCCAGTAGCTTACGCTGTTCTTCCCTTGGAGGGGAGTCGTACAGTATACATTTCTACAAAATAAGTTGTATAAAGAAAAATAATGACACATTTATACAAAAAGTTACACAAATTATATCTACGAAAATTTGAGAGAAAATTAGTTTTTGACTGATAAATTGATGAATGAATAAAGGAATGAAGAAAGGAAATTAATGAAAATGTAGAAATGCTACAAATCTCTCCAGTTGGCCATTCATAGTATTATATTATTTTACTTACCAGGGCAAATAGTAGGTGGTAAAATAATATATAAAGTAGATACACTGCCACTAAACATTACACGGCTGACAATCTAGAAATCTACATAGGTTTCCTGACATGTGACGCTTTTCTTAAAGCTACATAATGATTTAATCTACGTTGTAGTCTTTACATCTCCAATGGTTTGAAAAGACATGGTACATTAAAACTCCATCATCAAGGCAGCAAGGCAAAAAAATGCCATGGATCAGATCCAGATGTTTCACACTCACAGCAGGATCCTGGAATCTAACAGCTATTAAATGAAAATTAGGGAGGAATCTGAATTCTTAATGCTGTGAGCAGTGGTGGGTCAAGGCATTATGGTACCATTGCCAAAAAATCCTCTGTGTCTTCCTTAAACTTTATTTACTAAGTAACACCATTCTTCATTCAGTCCAGGTGATGCTGACCCATTGGGGCATAGCCTGATGTTTGTGGTTTCCTATTGCCAAAACAGTAGTGAGGGAGGGCTCCTACTGCCACCAATTGCTATACTGCCAAATGTTGTACTAATGGCTTATCTTAGGACAGGATCATTATGGCCTCAACAACTGCTAGAATTGGGGTCCTAGGTTCTGCTTTTCTCCTGACTGTCTTGATGTAATAAGAAGGAGATTGAAGGCATAGGTTGTCAATGAAATGCTATTCGATGTCTATTGGCTGATGTCCGAGGAGTTCCCCTGCTTTTATCAGCCGTACAGACATTAAAGGGAATTTGTCACCAGAACCCAGCATATCAACCCAGTCCAGAAGGTTAGGGTCATCTAAATCAAATGGTGTTTTACCCTTGTGAATCGCTGCCCCTGTTGCGAAGCTATTGCTATTTTTGTCAATATGCAAATGAGTAGTTTAGATCAATGAACGTTTCGCCTCTTACCTCTTTGCAGCAATGAGCACATTGCAAAACTAGTGACCTCTCAATATCCGAGGCAGCAAATGACAAGGGGAAAACACTGTTTGATTCAGGTGACCCTAACCTATCTACTTGCTGGGCAGGGTTGATATTCTGGGTTATGATACATTCCACCATTACACTCAAACTACTAACACCTAACTGCAGTCCAGCACCCTCATTCTTGTCATCTTTGGGGAACCCAACAATGTAGCCCCCAGTTATCAAATATTTATCTCTTATCTTGTGGATACATGATAAATGTTCTTTGTGCGATTGAGGCTGGGGCCCCACATTGTGAAAATGCAAAAAAAAAAAAAAACAAAAAAAAAAACACTGCATTTTACAGTAACTGCAAAGGGGATGGGATTCTCGCTAACCCCTCCACTTATTGCAGAAAAGCTGATTTTTCAAAAACGCTAGTATTTTTGAAAATTGCAGTATGTCAATTATACCTGCAGAAATGTGTTTTCTGGATAGGTATAATAGAGGCAAAAAGTCTGCAAACTTTTTGTGAAAAATGCCATGGTATTTTCAGCAGGGTTTCTGTGTTTGGTAATCCATTCACCCAAACAGAATACCAAACGCAATTGCAAGCGCTGTGCAGTAAAAGCACACAGACACCATAGACTATAATGGGATCTGGTGGCGAGTACACAGACCCCATTATAGTCTATGGGGATCCATGTGCTTTTACTGCACAGTGTTTGCAATTGCGTTTGGTAGTCCGTTTGGGGAGGGGTCCCCATGCAGACTTCACCGAATAGAATACAAACACAGATGTGGACAAGGGGTCAGCATTAAGAATGAAATTGGTGAAATTTCTTTTCCATATTCCATGTTTTTCTCCAACATTTTTAAGTTTTCTAAAGTCCACCAACTATGTACAGCAAGTAATTTGTGATCTTCACCGTAAAACTTCCATTATTCAGTCTGCTTGGTGATTCAGTTCATGTTATATTTGTTGATATCAGTTATCACTTTTCTTTCGTAAAGTCTTCACTGACTTTGATTCCATATCTACAGACAAGTCCTTAAAACGCATATACATCAGAGAAGGTAATTCCATTAGCATTAAGACACAATAATACTAAAATCAAATTTTACACAGATGTTTTACCTTCGGAATAATTTGGAGAGATGAAGAAAGCAATGTTCACAATATCTTCCAACATTTATTATTCTTACAATTAATGAGAACATTTCTGTTATTGAATTTTGGTGCCACTAAGTCTGATTTGCATTCAGATCCAGAGTCCAATAGATACAAATTTAGATTCCTATCTCCATATAACAAAGCATGATTCTCGTGTCACAGCATTTTGTATTGGCGTAGAAGTGTTTTTATGTCTTCTCCAAAAGTCTTTAATAGTTTATGCTAAGATAATGAACCGTACATATCCTCATGAATAAGTAAGTGCTCAGACTGTTTTACTCTTTGGAGCAGAAGTTTGTGCTTCAGAGCTGCCCTTCCTAATTGTAGCTGGGACAGACATGCAGTTTTGGAGAGAATTCAGTTTTGTGTATTGGTGTCAGGTATACCAGAATTATTAAAAGACTCCAGCTCTTTCACAATTTAGACGCATTGTGGCATGTATATTGTGCCAGAAATCAAAGCTACGGCAGTCAGAGACTGGCTTAAATTTCTTATACAACTCATGCAAGTTTTCTGGTGTGTCTAAGGCTAAGGCCCCACATAACGTAAGACAGCAAAAAAAAAAATGCTGCGGAAAGAACGCAGCAAAAATGCAAAATGTTTTAGGGTTTTTAGACCTAAAAATAATTTAAAAAGGGCAAAAATATGTTGGGAAAACCACCATGAAGTGCAGAACCAACATAGTAACCAAATAGGTTATGAATAGAGACGAGCGAGTAGTGTTCGATCGAGTAGGTGTTCAATCGAATACTACGGTATTCGAGATACTCGTACTCAATCGAACACTACTAGCTGTTCGAAGTTTAAGGTTCGATGCAGAACCAGCGTTGATTGGCAGAATGCTATACATTCTGCCAATCAACGCTGGTTCTTCTCTTACCTTTAGAAGTCTTCTCCGTGCAGCGTCCCAGTGGCGTCTTCCGGCTGGAATTCACTCTGCCTAGGCATTGGGGCCTAGGCAGAGCTGACTGCGCATGCGCGGGCATGCGCGGGCATGCGCTCGCATGCGCAGTCGGCTCTGCTCAGGTGTCGGGACGGGCAGAGACGACCGCTCATGCGCAGTCGGCTCTGCCTAGGCCCCAATGCCTAGGCAGAGTGAATTCCAGCCGGAAGTCGCCGCGGGGGTACTGCGGCGGGAGAAGACTTCAAGGGGAATCCAGCCCGACCGCCACTCATGGACTTGGGAAGTATAATTTTATCGAATTTTGCGTACCCCTGAAACGAGCATTTCCCCCCATAGACTATAATGGGGTTCGAAATCCGTTCAGTGTTCAGTGTTCGGCTGTTCGAATCGGATTTCGAACCTCGGACATTTTAGTGTTTGCTCATCTCTAGTTATGCACCAAAATAGTTTGGTTTTTTACCATTTTGACAGTGTTTTTAAATGCACCAAAATAGGTCTAAATCTAGTTTAACACAACTGTATTTCAGGTGTATTTCTCTGCTGTTATTATGGCTGAACGCTCCGACTTTACCATGGATCCCTATGTCAGTTAGAGTCATTATACCCGCATCATGACCAAGACACTCTATCACATCACAGGGGCAAAATTATGCTCATGTAAAACTGTCCTCAGATTGGATAGATATGCCGATGAATTATACAGACCATATTACAGACGCAAATCCCATCAGGGCTCAGATCTAATGATTGGATACCTATGAATCTGTAATTTAGGCATACAGTATTTGTAGCTATAATATGGTCCGTGTAATATGCAAGGGTTATGGTATATATGGTGTTAGGCATATATATTCATCTCAAAAATTGTACACATGAACTTGCCAGCTCTTTTGTTCTAAGTCCAAATATGTTATGTTCATAGCCATCCAGTTGATTTTGAGTCTGTTTAGTGTTAAATGGGGAGATACTACACTAAGAAAGGAAAACACTCACAACAGACCAAGGAGCTAGCAATGGAAACTCCAATTCTTAAAATTTATTTTTTATGCAATTCAATACTAGGGTTGAGCGATCGTGTTCGGAAAAGATTGGATTCCGATCGGCGATCGAGAAAATTTCACGATCGCGATCAGAATTCCGAACACAATCTTTTTAGGTGGGATCGAGATCGGTTATTATTATTATTTCCCACAATGCTACTGGCCAAGCATTGTGGGAAAAGCTAACAATGTTAGCCTTCACACTGAATACTCAGTGTGAAGGCTCCGCTGAGGTTCAATAGGAATGAATGAAAGCAGCCAGCACACAGCCTTAACCCCTGCACACTGGCTGCGTCCATTCATTCTAATGGGAGACTAGCTAACATCTCTAGTAGCTACTTACCTGCAGAGATGGCTGGTCCGGTGCCCGGTGTTCTCGTTCTTCTTCGCCTCGCTGCCCCCGCCTCCCAGGTTAGTGTTAAAGAGCTAGAAAGAAGGCGGGGCTTGTGACTTAGGAGATTGTGAGCGGGTACAGGGTGGGGAGATGTGACACCTCCCCTCCCAGTACCCGCTCACACTCTCCTAACCCGCCCACACTCTCCTAAACTGGGAGGCAGGGGGCAGCGAGGCGAAGAAGAACAAGAACACCGGGCACCGAACCAGCCATCTCTGCAGGTAAGTGGAAACCGGGGGGACTAAGTAGCCAGAGGATTAAAAAAAATCCTCTGGCTACTTAGTGATTAAAAAAAAAAAATCACTACACAGCGTGGATTCTAATAATTAAACTGTTCAATTGTTAGATTCCATGCTGTATAGTGAATAGGATTGTTTTTAAAATCCGATCTCTGATTAGTAAAAAAGCCTTACCCTTAGTTCATATCTGCGTTTGGTAATCCATTCGAGTGATTGTGCATGAACGGACTACCGAATGCACTGGCAAGCAGTGTGCAGTGAAAGCACACGGACTCCATAGATTATAATGGAGTCCGTGTACTTTCCATGCGCTGCCTGCACAAATCAAGATCTACTTTTCTGTCCGCATGGAGAGCACACGGATCCCATTATAATCTATGGGGTCCATGTGCTTGCACTGCACAACGTTTGCCAGTGCATTTGGTATTCTGTCCGGGGGGAGGAGGGTTCCCATACGGACCCTCCAAACAGATTACCAACGCAGATGTGAACAAGGCCTTATTATATGTTTTTGCAATGTGTGATCTTAGCCAAAGGAAGGAACAAGCTCCCATGACACCACGTCACATGCATCCAGGAACCTAACCCTACAAATTATCTTTACTTTCAAACACATAAGAAAACATCCAAAAAATAGACAAATAAAAATTTAGCTTTTAAAAAAAAAGTTTAGAATTGTGTTATATAAAAATAATTTCCAAAATTACTTTTCAGCAAATATTTTTCCTAAATCATTGTTTCCAGATCTACATCAACAATGTGTTATAATCCCCCTCCAAAAAAATACTTGAGCCTATATATTTTACATTACAACGAAGCCAAAATATAAATCCGAGATGAATTCGCCTGCGATATATTTTCGTCTTATTATAAAGCTCTTGGGTAAACCTGGTACTTAGCAATAAAAGTGTGCACACTGACGTGCGATACAGAGAGTCTACAAACGCACTTGAGATTTCTTATCCAAAAGTATTTGAGCAGGAAGTAAAACATTTTCCCACTGGATGAAATAACATTATTATTGGCCTTAGTAAATAAGACATATTTAAATGTTGTATGTGTCCAAGAGCTTGTTCTCCCTCGGCTAATAACTTGAATGTTGGAAATATTTCAAATAAGAGGGAGTTCACGGCTCCTACGTCCTGCTCTCAATATATCTCCTTTGCGTGTAAACAAGTAAACCATTATGTTTCTTATTGAGATAAAGCCCACAATGATAAGTGGGGACTTTCGTAAGACAAAGAGCTTCCTATTGCGAGTGCGGACAATCTTCCAGAAAACCCTGTGTTTTTGGCAAATCTCACCAGATTAATCTATTAGGCATCTTCTTTCATTATCAAATTTCCGCTGCCTATCACAGTGGCTGCCTTATCGAGAGCCCATTTTTCAATAGCTGGCCCATTCCTAAGATTTCAGGTGCTAGCCTCCTGTGCTCAGAAAACAGGTGTCTCTTCTGTTTTCAGGCTGCAAAGGTCTCTGCGCAGAAGCCTGGGAAAGGGCAGGAATATCAGCCACTGTTCTACCTGAAGGAACAGGTAACTGAAAACTGTTGATTCAATGAATTGAACTTAATTGGCACACATTAGCTCGCAGTAAGTGTTTTGGAAAAAAGAAATGCCTTCAGACTACCCTACAAAGGCATTAATAACACACGCAACGCAAAAACAATAGGCGATTCTTCTAGACGCCGCCTTTTAGAAAGTGCGCACAATCTTTTCATTGCATTATTTCTCGTGTAAATGCACGGTTAAGCACATTGCTTACACTGCTTACTTCAGAGCACAACACAAAAGCTAATATCCCCAAGCAATTAATAAGATGGATCAGGTTCTTTCTCCACGTCGGGGCGGGCCAGTCTGGATTTTTCCCCATTCTCTATTTTCGCAGACCTTTTGCACCTGTAGTTCTGCAAGAAATATGGAGAGTCATTTAATAAAAGTGTCAAGTTTGGAAATGAAGAAATGTGAGGTCGGGTGAAATGTTGTGTGATGTATACGCAGATATGTCTCATGGTGTACAGGGACTTCTAGTTAACCCATTAACTGCTTTTTTTAAAAAAATAATATGGGAACTGCACCGTGAAAATGACCTCATGTGCGCAAGGCAATGCATGCACGTGATCAGTTTAGGTTTCCTACCACCGGCAACGTCCTGTTGCAGCACATGAATGTCCTGTTTCTATCTCTCAAGGATAGATGCCGTTCGTAGGCGGGTTAAAGTACCCAATCCCCAATTGGGGATCATTATTATTATTATTATTGTTTATTTATATAGCACCATTAATTCCATGGTGCTTTACATTTGGGGGTTACACACAATACAAAAAATATACAGGTAGATATAATACTAACAGTTACCGACTGGCACAGTAGGGTAGAGGGCCCTGCCCGCGAGGGCTTACAATCTATGGGGGAAGGGGGGAGAGACAGAAGGAGAGGGGGAGACTGTACAGATGGTGGTGCGGTGATAGTGTTATTGGGGGGTGTAGGCCTTCCTGAATAGGTGAGTCATTGCAGTTAATGGGTTAAAGTTGTTTAGGCTTAGTATTGCAAAATGCTTTATGCATATGTGTTAATAGGTCTATATAGAATTGTCTTGTGCCCATCCCCAACATGCAAGAAAGGGGGAACTAAGTATCATTTTCAGACAATAGACTGCCATGTATACTTTTATAGTTGCTATTTTATACCATCCATCTGCTTGGGTGTTAACTAATTTATTTGTGCTCTTTATAGCTATTTGTATATAAGATAAAATAAAATAAGATAATCCTTTAATAGTCCTACCATGGGGAAATTCAGTGTGTTACAGCAACATGGATAATACAATAATAATATAAAATATGTAGTATTATACCGTATATAAATGTTCTGCTGTCTGCAGTGGTTTATTTGTTCCTGAAGGTGCCGTAATTCAGTTCCAGCATAATTAAAAAATGCCTACCACTGTTCCGGTATAATTTCTTAGTTTATACCGTATAATATATATGATATAAACTAAGAAATTGCCTGACCCACATTGCAGAACATAATAAACACAGGTACTTACCTCTCCGAGTTCTGGAAAGTTTCAGGCCTAGTTGGGTGTCGTCCCAGACGTCACATGGGCCGGGACTTGCATCCTTATGCGTCGTTACGCTCACGTGACGTCCCATGAGATGGTCGACATTTATCTACAGGAGTGTGCTGGAGCCAGGGAGAGGTAATTACCATAACAGTGTTTTTTGTATCCTCTCCTGGCCCTGGGTCTTCCATTATTATTAATATTCCAGAGTTCCCCATAAAATTTTTTCTTGATTTAGGCATTGCTTAGTGGCATTGATGCACTGTACCGCCATTCTTATATTAGGGGGGATAGGAGGGGAGCCAATAGAAGGTCGCAGTTGGTGCCATTGGTGAAGAGTATGTCTGATCTGTGTGAGGTCCTAAACTGGAGTGCTAAGGGTCAGTGTGCGGGATAGGTCAAGAGAACATGAACAAATAGCTTCTTATCCTAGTCAGCTCTAATGAGGAAAAATCTTTTGAGGGATAGGTGATATGTAATATCTTACAGTCCAGTGAACGGAGGCATCAGTGGGTGGGCGACTGTCTCTATTTGGCAGCGCATTGGTGGCAATATTTAGGGATTTTTATTTTTCTTGATGGATGAGCTGACAGGCGCTCATGACCTACCAGTGGCCCCTAAACAATTGTTGGACACATCATAGAAATGACTCTATGAAGTTAGAGTATACTTTATTTTACATACTAAGGTTACAATGTAAATTTCCACTCAGTTCAACCAATTTTAGTACAATGTTGATACAGAAGAAAAGTTAAAAAAAAATTCTTCTCTTTGAGGAAAAATTCCTTGTGGCTGGCAATCAGTATAAATCCCTAGATCAACGAGTCGTCTCCAGCAATCTAGTAACCATAATTTGTGATATTAGTAATTCAGAGAAGTTGTGTTACTAGTCTCCTACCTTTAAGAAGTCTTCTCCGTGCAGCTTCCCCGCGGCGTCTTCCGGCTCTTCATTCACTCTGCCAGGTATCGGGCCTGGGCAGAGCCGACTGCGCATGTCCGCTTGTAGTGCGGGCATACGCAGTCGGTTCTGTCCAGGTCCGATGCCTGGCAGAGTGAATTCAGAGCCGGAAGATGTCGCGGGGACGCTGCACGAAGAAGACTTCTTGGAGGATCCAGCCCGACCCTCACTCGTGGACTTGGTAAGTGTAATTTGATTGAATGTTGCCTACCCCTGAAACGAGCATTTTCCCCCATAGACTATAATAGGGTTCGATATTCGATTCGAGTAGTCGAATATTGAGGGGCTACTCGAAATGAATATCGAATCTCGGACATTTTACTGTTCACTCATCTATAGTAATTATATTTCTCTGTGTGTTTCTTACTGTTGTATGTTGTTTGATTGTGGTGTTGCCTTTCCAATTCTTCGTCCTGTGCCTTTTAGGGCTTAATATCACAATAAATGTCTCAAAAACCCCTAAAGTAAAGTCAGCCATAAGCAATGCTTGTTCGTCTGCCACATGTATCTTTTGTCTTTAATCCCTTCACGCAAAATTTACATACATGTACGTTATTAGGCATGAAGGGCTGCATAGAGAAGGCTCGGGATCTGAGCACTCTCCATACACGACGGGTGCGCTATGGGCACTACCATCTTTAAAGGGATTCTACCACTAAAACACATTTTTTTCTAGTTAACATGTCGGAATAGCCTTTAGAAAGGCTATTCATCTCCTACCTTTGGAAGTGCTCTCCGCCGCGCCGTTTGTTCAAAATACCGGTTTGTACCGGTATGCTAATTAGTTCTCTCGCAGCGATGGGGGCGTCCCCATTGCAGATCGAAAACCGACCGCAGCACCGCCTCTATGGTCTTGGGTATCTTCCCCTTCCTTCTTCAGCGTTCTGTCGGACGCCTGCGCAGTACGCTCTGTTCGGCGAAGATTGCCGAATGTATTGCGCATGCGCGAAATTGCGGTGGCCGCACTATGGCTGGGACCGCAATTTCGCGCATGCGCAGTACGTTCGGCAATCTTCACCGAACAGAGCGTACTGCGCAGGCGTCCAACAGAACACTGAAGAAGTAAGGGGAGGATACCCAAGACCATAGAGGCGGCGCTGCGGTCGGTTTTCGAGCTCCAATGGGGACACCCCCATTGCTGCTCCTGTGATGGGGGACGCCCCCATCGCTGCGAGAGAACTAATTAGCATACCGGTACAAACCGGTATTTTGAACGAACGGCACGGTGGAGAGCACTTCCAAAGGTAGGAGACGAATAGCCTTTCTAAAGGCTATTCCGATGTGTTAACTAGAAAAAAATGTGTTTTAGTGGTAGAATCCCTTTAACTGATCATTGCCCCCTGGAACTTCATAGGAGAGCACCGATTGATTGCCATGACAGACGGGAGAATATGGAAAACTCCCAGATTTGTTATGATATGAGCGATCAGAACCCCTAGGGTTCATGGTCTCCAGGGGATCTGAAAGTAAAATTTTAAGAAAAAAGTTTTAGAAGTAAAAAACAAAAATCTACAAAGATGAACATGAGGTTCTTAGTATACATATTGATCAAGATGCATAAACCCCCTAGCAACTTCATGGCGATCTCAGTATAGTGGGGCCCTACTCTACTGGTTGCACGTCACATATAGGGCATCCAAAACACCATCAAATAGAACACCCACTGCTCTGAACACAATTTGTGAAAATAGGGCATACAGGGGATGGGGCTTAACTGGCATAAATAATGTGGGAAATAAATGAGCTGGCAAACCTTTCCCCCAAAGGCGCAGGGCCTGGCGGAGGGCGTGTGTCATTTATGAGAAGACGTGCAATGCCGAGGTTATGGAGAATGACATTAATAACATAAGTTTTCTCAATTTACTGCTCATTTGTTTTATTTTAGAAGTTGGAATCATGCTAAAAGAAAAATATTTTATTATTTCTAGAAATGCTTTATACAATATGTTTTATTAATATGTAATACGCTGAACTGTACATAAGCTTAAACCAACCCTCTGGTTCACACGAAATACATAATACATAGATGAACCTTTCTAGAAAAATTGGCTTTGCTTCCTGGAATCCTCTTCTTTCTGTAAAACGGCCACTATCTTCTTAGACTATTCTATTCTCAGGGGCTTAACTTGAGGGGGTGCAGAGGGTGCAGTCACACCAGGACCCAGGAGCCTTAGGGGGCCCATAAGCACTGGCATCAGTATTGAGGTTGCAGCTTCCATCTGGCCCATAAGCCAAGGAGACCCACAGATTACCCGAACCACAGTAAGGAGGATTAAATTCCTTAGCCCCCGTGACCATCACTATGAAGAATTCGCTCTAGAGATGAGGTAGGGGGCCCCGGACAAAAGATTGCACCGGGGCCAATAAGACTTTAGTTACGCCACTGTCTATTCTCATTGTTCTTTCATAGTCTTTAAACATTTTCCTTACACTTGGCACCGATGGCACCGGATTAAACTACCAGTTTATAAATAGAAATATTGGGAACTATTTGACTATGGCGGAGAACAGAATACATCCAGATGTTCCAATGGTTGGATACGACCCCAAGTGCTAACCACTGAGCCACTGTGTCAGAATATTACTCCGTCCCTGAGATTAGTATTCTTCTTTTTATTTTATTACTTGTCATATATTTCCAAACATAATATCACAATCTGAACAAAGCCAGACGTGCTTATGTTACAGAAGAAATGCCAGTGTAGGCTTTATGGTAATAAAGTTAAGGTATTTAGCGAGGGTCTCTGTAGTGACAGCAGGAAAAGTGAGTCTGCTTTTCAACTCCCACCTTTGACAGCATGGTTGCTTTGGAAGAGCAGTGAGATGAGTCCCTGGTTCTGCTGGGTGAGTAGGAAGCATTTGATAAGTGCATGCCTTCGCTTCCGGCCGTCCACAGCGTAGCCTTTGTTTCATCTACACATGATTAAATGGTCTACAGGGCAATTATGAAGTGGAGGAAGGAAAAGCCAACTCTCTCCTGGTTTCCTCAATCAGTGTGATTGAATTTCTTCTAGTCCAGCAGCGGTAGCCGAGGCCGTCTCAATGACTTTTCCTGGTAAATATTCTGTAGCTTAGCAATGAGCTCTTGTTTAACTGCTTGCTGTTCCATTTTATTATGTGCAAATTGTGGCTTAATAGATTTACAGTAGCCATAAAACTGCTATTTTTGAGAAAACCTAAGCGGTCAACCAGGCTTCATTTGTACCATGTTTTAATACACAGATGGAATGTAATACTAAAAATATTAAATGTCGCCGTACAAATTGTTTTTTCAAGGGTTTAGTTTGTAACTTTGGTTGGACTTCTTTGTCCCATTGTATAAAGACTTATAGTTTTCATTGTACTTGTTTTTCTAATACATTTTGTGCCCCCCCCACAAAAAAAAAACAATAAAAAATTTGATAATAATAATAATAGTAACAATCATCAGGATTCCAAGTAATGTCTTACAATGTATATAGGAATGCACAAAAGAGAGATTTCTGCGCAATGGTTAAAAAAGTTAGTAGATCATTAGTGAAATGGGATTGTTGCAACCACTAACACGTATGGGCCAGAGACAATGCCTTTTGTGGTCCTATAACTTTCAATGATATTGCCCTAACATAGCTCAAAGTATCTGATATCATTGAGCAAACTTAAGGAGCCGCCAGCTCGATGACAGTCACTAAGTGTATGTGCTCCTGGCACATTTTAAGGGGGGCTGCCACTTTAAATTAACTTTAGCTTGATGTATGTTTATATAAAAAAAAAAAAAAAAAAAAAAAAAAAAAGCTATGACTTTCTATGTGACCCCTCTGCAGTGCTTTCTTTATAGGTGAAGTCATTAAACCATTTTCTTGCTGAATCCTTGGATTGTATGGATAATATTCCAGTCTATAACATGGTGGCTGAAGGACCATGTGATTGTTATGTCATTCAGCCTCCTCCATAGCAACACTTTGCACTCCAGAGAGGAGCACAGGGGCAGTGGAGAAGGGTAAGTAACCTACTGTATATGGCCATATGCTGCTCCAACCAACACCACATTATGTCTTTATGCTCAGCCTCCACTTATGCTGCCCTGGCTCTCTGTAATGTCCCTGACTCCGTTCTACTCCAGCTCCTTTTACAAAGAGTAGAGCAAAGTTTGTCATGTGAATGAGAATAAAGGGCATAAGCGGAGATCTGAGAAATTAAGCATCTGCCCCTTCCCATTGTGGTCTGTAAATCTAATACAATAATCAGGGTGCAGGGGAACTTATACACTAAGAATTTTTGTACAATCTAGTACATGCCCTATAAAAGGTTTCCCCATAAACCCTTTTAAAGAGGACCTTTCATGTCCTCATCGATGTGAATTATATTGTATTTTCTGCTTTCCAGTATATTGTACAGAATAGTAAATGGTACCATTTTGAAGTACAACTTGTCATGCAAAAACCAAGCCCTCATATGACTTAGGGTTGGTTCACATTAGTGTATGTATTCCGTCCGGTTAGAGTCCGCATGGAGTCCGTCCGTCCCCCCCCCCCCCCCCGACGGAATACAATCGCAATTGCAAGTGCTGTGCTGTAAAAGCACATGGACCCCATAGACTATAATGGAGTCCGTGTGCTTGCCGCGTAATGCCCGCACAAATCATTCGGCAATCTGCGGCAAGCACACAGACCCCATTATAGTCTACGGGGTCTGTGTGCTTTTACAGCACAGTGCTTGCAATTGCGATTGTATTCCATTCGGGGGGACTCCATGCGGACTCTAACCAGACGGAATACATACGCTAATGTGAACCAGGGGTAAGTAAATGGAAAAGTGAGAAAGCTATGGGTTTTGGAATGCAATGAGTAAAAAACAAAAACACAAAGATGAAAAATGTCTGCATCACGTAAGCGTTAAGGAGAGCGGCGGTCTTATTTACGTTTTATTTTACTTTCTTGAGAGGTTCCTTTCTAATTTTAGTTTATTAGGATGTTATAATGAAACAAGTAAATTCTGTCCCAGTATATCCAAGGGGACTAGCCTACTCAACCCATCCTAAGTTCTATTTACCCATCAATAGATATGCATTCACTCAGAGATCATGTTAGAGCTCGGTCTACTGCGACCCCAAATAAGGGCAAATCCACAAAAAAGTGACGTTATCCTGTTTTTATTTAAAATAAATTAACTCTACAAACAGAACTCCGACACTCTGGATGAAATGTTACACATATTACTAAACAAAAAAAGGATAAATATTCTCTACTACTTAAATAAATCTAAAAAAAATAAAAATAAAAAGCTAATAATTATATAACTTTATTGTAATTGCAGTTGGCATTCTGTTATTTTCTACCACTCTCTAGATTTTTCACCCTTAAAATTGGGTATAGTTTGCGGTTCATTGCATTGCAAATTGCGTGTAATTATTTTAGAAATGTGACCTCTTGCACTTAAAGCGTTCTCTACAAATATGATCTTGGAATATTTTGCCTTACACTTCACAATGCATCTATGTAAATGTGGATTTCTTACAGAATAAATTTGGCTGCAGAGAAATCTGCAGTGAATTATTATGCGCAATGTCAGTTACCTAAATTGCCTTTGCAGTACTGTATAAGAACATCAACCTGACAATGATCTTTTCACCTTTATCTTGGATATAATATTTTCCTGGGTCAAGTTGCAATGTGAAAATAGGAAATAAATGAAAATTGTTCGACAGGTCTAATTAAATGAAATTTTATTCCCACATGTATGTATTGAAATTAATAACATAATTGCATAATTTGAAACAGTTGCAAAAAATACCTATGCAATCAGTTCTATGAGTCAGTGCAATTATGGTCCTAATACTTAATGCACAATTATTTATTTGGTACATTCTGTACGTGACGGTACATACTCTTGAATTATTTTCCTTACCTTACTACACTGAAACGTAATAGGATATTTTACCTTACCTTACTATAATGAAACCTTTATAAAATATTTTCAATTTTGCACTTCTTTGTACTAAAACTTGTAAACTGAAAAAATATTTCTTATTCTTTTATGATTATCCTATCATCATTATCAGAAATGTTTTATTTTTATATTTTACTAGCAGGAGGACCCGGCTTCGCACAGGTATATTTCATTTTTTGTTTGTGTAGTGGCCCCATAATAATTGCCCAGTTTTGCACTGGTGGATTTTGTATGTCGTTTGTGTGTGTGTCCATAAATGTCATGTGATCTTGTCTATCTCAGTTTGGATATCAGTGAAAAACCTGTGATCAGTTGTTATGGAAACATGGAGTAAAGCTGTGTGTATGTGACCTTGTGTAACAGTGTCAACTTCAGCGGCCTGTGCCTTTAAAGCTGACCTACAGCAGTGAAGAAAAAGAGTCGTTATGGAAACCTGGAGCACAGCTGTGTGCATGTGGAGACTAAGCGCCTGCGAGCTTCTATTGGTTGATAAGGGATGTGTGTATGGTAGTTGGAATATGAGTGAAAGACTTACAGGCTTGCATTGGCTAATGCAGGTCATTGTTTTGAGAATTCTGTATCTCAGGAACGGTACTTCCTAGAGAGCTGAGACCTGGTCAAAAACCTTGTTGGACACCTAATGTATCTGTGTGCCAAAATTGGTGAGGATTGGTCCAGTCATTTGGTTTCACATAAAGAACAGACAGACAGAAACCCATTTATATATATATATATATATATATATATATATATATATATATATATGAGATATACTGCATGAATAGACCTTTCCAGCCACCATCTAACTATAGTGAATAAATCACTGTTCACATAGAAAAGCTGCCATATTGTGAAATAAATAGTACCGACATTTGTAGAGGTCTTCAGGCAGTTTTTACCAATAGCAATCATAATTGGATTAGCATAGATCAAGCATTTAATTTGTCCCAACCGGCAAAAAAATAAAAACACAAACACTAGATATTGGATGACAGATATTCTGTACCACTAAAAGTTAGACTAGACAGTCTTAAAGTGTGCCAGACTTATCACTGTCTGATGCTGTTTTATAAATCTGCCATGTTCTTAGACTGTCCTTACTTTTTTACCCACTAAGTTTATTTACACCAGTAAATTTACACCAGAAAAATGTGCTAAAGTTTGGTCGCCTTTTTGCACCTTGGTGGTGCAAATTAGGCCACACCTCTTCCCACAAAGCCACACCCCTTTTCCACAATGCCACCCTTCCATTGTTGCACAAGTCATAAAATTATTTAAAAATTTTTTAAGACACTTAAGAAATTAATTCTGGTGCATTTTGCTTGATAAATCTCTTACATTACGTTAAAGGGATCCTATCATACAAAGTTTTTTTTTCTGAGTAACATGTCGGAATAGCCTTAAAAAAGGCTATTCTTCTCCTACCTTTCGTTGCCTTCTCCACGCCGCCGTTCCGTAGGAATCCTGGGTTTTAACGGTATGCAAATGAGCTCTCTTGCAGCACTAGGGGCAGGCCCCACCGCTCAAACAGCGCTGGGGACGTCCCCAATGCTGCAAGAGAACTCTCTCCAGCGCCACCTCCATCTTCGTCAGCAACGTCCTCTCCATCTTCTTCTTCTGGTGCAGATTTCAGACTTCTAGGCCTTGGGCAGAGCAGACTGCACATGCCCACAGGCCACAAGAAAATGGCCGCTTACACAGTATTGTGGCACGGAAAAGACAACAAAAGGTAGGAGAAGAATAGCCTTTCTTGAGGCTATTCCAGCGTGTTACTCAACTCAACTTCAATGACTTTTCAATTGACTTCTATGATAACTTGTCGTGGTGTAATATTTTCTCATTGTGAATGGCAGAGAAAACAATTTAAGGGGAATAAACACATTGGTGTTTCAGTGGTTAGCGCTGTGCCCTCGTAGTGTTGGGAATTTAGATTGTGAGCGCTACCTGGGACAGTAAGTGATAACATTATCTGTAAAGAGCTGCGGAATATGTTGGCGCTATATAAGTAAGCAAATTAAATATATACAAGTTGTAGAAAAGTAATCAGCGCTGGTCATCTTCTGGGATATAACTCTTTATTGATATCACAGTCCAACATATCACTCATTTTTTTGAATTTATTTTAAACCCTACACTTATCTTTGCAAAAACTTGGAATACCCTGGTGGTGATACCTTAAATGTTTGCAGCTGTCCATACAAGTGAATTAATGATATGCTGACTGCTGTAATGACAATTAACAGTAATCAGGGGAGTGCCTTTCTTGGTGGAAACCAGAGGCGTATGCAAGGGGAGATGTTTCATGGTTAAAATCCCCCCATTGCAGCTATGGATCTCTGGCACAGTGCTGCACTGTTATCAGGACTGTAGTATGTTCCAAATTCAACTTAATCTGCACTATGAGGACTCAGAGATTAATTCAAATGATAGAGCAGGAAGCCAGCAGCTCTGTGCTCTACCATTCACCCAGTTATGTGCACTGTGCCAGCTCAGTACAAGCAAGTGCCAATAAATCATAACGCCTACTACTACAAGCCATAGACAGCAAAGATGAGAGAGAGCTGCTCCATGATAACCAGGCTAGGTGAGTAATACTGTTTTTAATGGAGAGGCATGCTAAGGAGCATTTTGCTGTTGAGGAAGGCCCTAAAGAAGTATTATAATGTGTGGAGGCACTAAAAAGGTATTATACTGTAGGGGGTGGCACTAAGGAAACATTAAACTATAAAGTCACTAAGGAAAAAACATACTGTGTGGGCACCACCAAGGGAGCATTATACTGTGTGAGGGTCACTAATGGGCATTATTCTGTGTGTGTGGGCCACTAAAGGACTTTATACTTTTTGGCATAAAAGGAAAGGCACTGTTGCTGTGTGGGAGATATGAAGAAACTGGGCAAGTCCAAAGGAATAGATAAGGTTAGGGGAATGGCTAAACACTATAAAATTTGTTGCAGCCTGAACACTTTACAAAACCCTATGTACACCATAGCTGAAAGCTACCATCAGTCATTACAATAATACCCTAGGAGGGGCTCAGTTTTAATGCACATTAGGAAGATTAAAGTCAATAGACCATTTAAGTAGTATAACTTAGATTAATACGGATCTGATTGAATAGGAATTGTTCAGTAATATGTAGGTACAGATAAACACCATACACAGGATAGCAGCAGATATCTGTCTATTCCACTTTAAACATGCATGCTCGGCTTAGATTATCATGTGTATACATTTCAGTGAGAAAGGGGAATAAACTGTTGTCAGATTACAACCACCAGCAATATTGTAGCAGTTTTATTAGTTTCATTGTTGAAATGAATATATACATTTTAATTCTTTCATTATGGTACAGCAGCTGTTTCAAGTGACTATCAGACTGACCACTAGTACAGAGCTTGCCATCTTGTCACTTTGTAGCTAACTTTCCTTGCACTACAAGACACCTCCCCTGCCCACCAAACTCCTGTACAATGACTAGCTGAACTCTGCTGATTCACAATGCCTGTACCTGTGCTATGTTCTGAATCTCCATTGTATTTCTATGAGATGTAGTTTTACAATTCATTACTCTGCCTCCTCCTTGTAAGAGCTGACAGGGAGAAACCCACTCAACCCAAATATTTCAATTTGTTCAGTTTTTAATGAAACCAAACAATTTGGGATTTGTCCCATACAAACTAAAATAGCCACCATGACATGATTTGTGGTAAATTATTATATAGGTGTAGGCCCAAGGGAGGTGTAAAAATAAAAATCATTTATACTTACTTTCCCTCACCTTTTTTTTTGGACTTCCTCACAACATGCAGTGATCTGGCATGCCCATGCCTGTGATTGGGTCTTAGCAGTGACCCAGGGTCCATGATGTCACAGACGCTGGCTCTGGCATTCTTCTGTGATGTCACAAGTCTGGAGGAGGAAGATATAGATCACCAGACACTGTGAGGAGGCTTAAAAGAGGTGAGAGAATTAGAGACGAGCAAACAGTGAAATATTTGATATGCGATATTCGTTTCGAATAGCCCCTCAATATTCGACTATTCGAATGAATATCGAACCCCATTATAGTCTATGGGGAAAAATGCTTCATTTCAGGGGAAGCCACTCTTCGACTGAGGAGAGTCACCAAGTCCACTATGACACCTCAGCAAATGATGCCAACACCTCTGGAATGCAACTGGGACAGCAGGGGAAGCATGTCTGGGGGCATCTAGCATGCCCAAGTCCCTTTATTACGCCACTAATAATGCAATAATAAGAGTTGAGCGGGAGCTGACTTTTTCCATAGGAATGCATTGACCAGCGTTGATTGGCCGAATACTATACAGAGTACAGCATTCGGCCAATCAACGCTGGTTCTGTGACTCGTCTGTGAGGAGCTGGAGTCTAAGATCGGTCCACAGCAGTCTCCATTGTGGTCCGATCTCAGGTATAGCAGAGTTGACACAGCTCTGCTACACCTGAGATGCAGCAGAGCTGACTGTGTGCTGAGCCCTGCTACATCTGAGATGCACCTCAGCGCACGGCCAGCTCTGCTACATCTGAGATCGGACCAAAATGGAGACTACTGTGGACCGATCTTAGACTCCGCGTCCTCCGGCAGAACCAGAGTTGATTGGCCGAATGCTGTACATTGTATGGCATTCTGCCAATCAACACTGGTCAATGCATTCCTATGAGAAAAAGTCAGCTCCCGCATAACGCAAGCGGACAGGGATCCTGACAAGATAGAGCCCCAAAGAGCTGTTTGAGTAACATTCCCCCCTAAATAAAGGTAATCCCTAGCTAACCCTGCCAGTACATCTATCCCTGTCTCACAGTCACATAGTTAACAGTCTCATATGACCCGGATCTGAAATCCACCATTCGTATAAATTGGAGGTCACCTGATTTAGCCAGCCAATTACTTTTTCCAATTCTTTTTTTCGATGCCTCCGTTGTTGTAGCTCCTGTCCCACTTCCCCTGTACAGTTATTGGTGCAAAAAAAGCGCCAGGGAAGGTGGGAGAAGATACAAATTTTTAGTGTGTTTGCCACGTGGTATTCGATTGGAATCGAATATCTCGAGCAGCCTGATATTCGATCGAATATCAATTCAATCGAACGTCGTTTGCTCATCTCTGGAGAGAATGTGGTTATAAGTGTTTTCTATTTCTTACACCTACCGTGGGCCTAAATCTATTATACTTTGGAGTCTAAGAGAGTATAATAATTTAACGTTCGGTTCTATCTGTAAAAGTTTGGACCAAACTGGAGGATCAGCTCATCTGAACACCGGACAAAACAAATCTTCAGAGGTTTGCCCATCCTTACCCATTATTAACAAGTGACAGGGAAGACTAACTGAAGTTGCACCAAGAATATGCCGAGAATCTGCAGTGTAAGTTAGATGGCAACATTATTACTGATCTATTCCTTACAGTTCTTAGATGGACCTCAGCCAGTGCAAAAGCAGTGGGACAACCTACCACCTCTTTTTCTGCCAAGTCAGGTGCATAATGAAAAATATAGGTAGTACTAGGGAGCCATATCAGAGGGGAAGAAGGAATCAGAATAGCAGGCAACCCCATAAATGCCATATCAAATAAAGTATATATACACAGGTATACGCAGAGAGCCAAGTATTATTCTTATTTAATTGCCTATGATGCAATATATAGGCAAAAAAAACCTTTCCCTCTTTCAATTTACCTCCCAGTGAAGGTTTTGCTAGATTCACATCTGCTTTCAGGTTTCCGTTCATCGAGTCCACTTGTTGACCCAACAAATGGAAACCTAATCCACTTAAAAAGCAGTTATCAGTGGAAAACCACAGACCCTATCAGACCCTATCAGTGGTCCTCAGACTACAGGCCACAGGCCACATGTGGCCTATCGAGGACATTTTTCTAGCCCGCTGCATGTGGCCCACACGCCGTCACCCAGATCGCTCATTAGAGAGTGATTGCCACTTTCAGTTGTATATGTAGAAGACATCAGCTCCTGCAGTCAGAAGAAAGAGGACGCGTGGCGGCTCTTCATGGGTAAGTATAATACTGTGTGTTGGGGGGTTTACTGAGGAGCATATAATACTGTGTGTGTGGGGAGTGTACTGAGGAGCATATAATACAGTGTAGGCAGTGTAATGAGGAGCACATAATACTGTGTGGGGGTGTATTTAGGAGCATATAATATTGTGGGGGGGTGAACTGTGGAGTGTATAATATTAAAAAATTTTGAAACTATATTTTGACCCTCGAATGGTCTGAGGGACAGTAAACTGGCCCCCTGTTTAAAAAGTTTGAGGACCCTTGCTATAAACTATAATTGGGTCCAGATGGTTTTCGCCCGAAAAAGGTGGAAAAATGCATTTTTCCACTTTTTTTAAGCTGATTCAGGGGTGAAAACCCTGAACGGAATCCAGACACAGGTTTGAACCTAGACTTAGTTGGAAAACTTTCATGCACATGAGATTGTCTGCAGATCTGGAGGTTCAACCAATTTTTCTCCCGCAATATAGCAAGGCTTTACTGTTTTTTTTTAATGTTCTTACTGGTTGTAAATACAATGCATTGAAGATTGGAGCGATTGCATCTGGTCATATCCTAAGCGCTGAATTTTACATTTCAGTAATGATTTTACAGTGAAATTTAATTTACAATTTATAAAAAAAAAAATCAGAGTGTAATTTGTTTTCCACCTCATGCACATACCAGCGCTAATACAGTATTACTGAGAATATACACAACACTGCAACCCAAAGTATTTTCACTGGGACTGAAATTGTTTTAACACATGGAAATTTAAAGGTACTCGGTCAAGCAAACAAGGCAGTAAAACAGAGAGCAGACGAGACAGTAGACAAGGCTGGACACGCAGTTATTTCAAATGTGTTGTAATCTGTCTTCTATGGCGCTGAAGTAGTTACAAAGGTCAGGTGTCTCTAGCGCTGCTGCTAGGAGTTTAATGTATTTACCAAGACCATTTGGAAATCTCATTTATTTTCATATAAGCAAATACAGCTTAGAAAGTGATAACATGGAGATCTTGCAGTCATTAAGCATTCTCTCGGCTCCTCGGGGAAACATTTGCGCTGACCCTATATTTTCTATTTGCTTAACTCATGAGCGGCCTTCTTTGATTTTATCCTCTTCTACAAACAATAACATCCAACCCTTAAGGCAACATTTCCAAATCAACGGAGAATCAGACATATTAATCATAATAAAGACCAAACATGGAGGATTATATATTGCGCACAGCAATATCGAGTACCTTTTCCCTACAGTCTTCTCCGTCAGGATCTTTTTTTCTGAACACAGTATGTGATATTGATGATATATGCTTCCTATTTCATCTAATGATGATCCAGTTCTCTGTATATAATTCTATATACACATGGGTTTACCTATTATAAGGCAGCCTGAATAAGTTGTCTTCAGCACAGAGCTTGGATACAGCGTACTGTAAATAATTAAAGGGCAATACCAATTTCAGTCAGTCCGATCATGTGACAGGAGAAGGTGGGGTTAGTATTAGTCACGTGATCGGACAACATAACAACAAACCGTGGAAGTTAGGAAGTCTAGGTGTATTCATACCGACTGCAGTCCAAAGGTAGGCATTTATATATAGATAGCCTAGGGTTATATAATTATGATAGGAACTTTTGTAAATGCAAATTGAACTGTGAAGGAGGAATCTTTGGGTAAAGATCGACATCTTATTAAACAGTAGGATATAATATGATAGATTCAATATAAAAGGCGATGTTTACATGTAATGATTATAAAAATAATGTTGTATAAATAATGTGGCTAGCATGAGTACAAAATTTAATGGATAAAGGGACTTTGTTTATATGTATTTTGTTGAAGGGTATAGATGTGCAAACATATTTACCGTATGGAGTTAAAAGTTTTTATGGGCGTGGGGTGTTTTTAATTAGTGTATAAAAGCCTCAGGTTGATTAAAAATCAGTATGCCATGACGAAGGGACGAGGAAGGTCCCGAAACGCGTAGCAGTGTTTCTCCATTCGTATATGCTTGCCATCTAATTGGAATCCTGTAAACTTTTAAAATGGAAAAATAAAAGTTATATTTTACTTACCTGGTGACGCTGGATCCTTCTACTATCAGTTATCGTATCAGTGTGGATTGGAGTCTATCCGCATCCGTGCAGCCCAGGAATTTTGTTTCATATGGAATTGGGGTGAGCTGGACATTTGCATGTGTGCTGAATTGTATACAATTGGACTCTTTTCCGTTGCTCCCCCTGTATGAATATTCAAAGATGGAACCTACGGGTCAACAAATATTTTGTAATGTATCGGAGTCCCGTGCATCTACAATAGCTGCAATTTTTGATAATAATGCTCCTGTAACCTCTGTGAACTCAGACTTGCGATCCTTGTTTAATGATTGGGAAAAGCTGGCCGTTAAGGAAGCTAAGACCTTATGGGACTGTGTAACACTGGAAAAGTATATACAACACAGTATGATCCCAAGGGGTCTTAGATTGAAGAAATTTCCTACGTATATGTATGATGAGAAGTTTATGACTTCGTGGAATAATCTTTTGTCAACTTGTTCTTTTGGTTTGATGCAATTAATAATTGACCAGGAAAAAAAGAAACTTGATGAGATTAAAACAGAAATGTCTGAGGTGGAAGGCCGTTTAAAGGCATTTGAGACGGACACTAATTATGTAATGATGAAAAAGAATGTGGAAAAAAAAGTAGACAATGTGGAGCAAACTATCATAAATATTAAAAAAAAGAAATTTATGAGGGATACTAATGACTATACTACGGGTTTTGTATACCAAAAAAAGAAAGATTATAATGATACAACTCCAAGATCCATTTTAAAAAAACGGAATTTTTCAGGAAAATACAGACGTAAGGTGTCTTTTTCTTCATCAGAACCTGGATCAGATTATTCCGAATCAACACAGAGTGCTGACACTAATTCGGATGCATCTAGTTCTAATATGACGTCGTCTACACCATATCCTAAACGCAATTACATAAAAGAAAAAAAATTTTCGACAAAAAACGATCGAGAAGAGCGGGAAGGAAACACAAGTCACAGTTCAAGATATCCAACCCGCTCAAATCGACGATATTAGAACAGTCGAATGAGATATGTGATGTAAAACAAAGTGTGTCAAATAATGTGGTTAATTTATCATCATATCAGCCATCAGGGGAGGAAATTAATATCTTGGCTAAAGGTATGGGTTTCGTACCTAGCCAGGATTTTGATCTTTTTCGTACTATACTTGATATTAACAAATTTGTGAGACTACTTACGGTTAAAAGACATTTTTATAATAATCATAACAATAATGATAATGAGCAGTTGCCTAAAAAAGTGGATGATATGATGATTGATGTGGTCAATATTGAAGGTATGGGTAATTTACAAGGTATAGAATATGACAATATGAAGGAAAGTTTTATGTTTCAGGAACAAATATCAGTGTTGAACCTCAATCAATTACAAAATGAAAGTGTATCTTCCAATGATAAGTCTATTCATACGGTGGGAGTTGTGGGCACAAATCCGTCCTTTTATCCCTTGGGGTCCCGGGCTCCTGCCTATGCCCTGTTCCAGCAGGCCATGGAGCGGGACCTCGGGACCCTAAGGGATACAGTTATAAAAAATAGGTCGACAGGCAATTTAACTCGTAAAGAACAATTAGCGCTAGACAATCTAAAAAAACAAAAAGGTCTAGTATTTAAAAAGACAGATAAGGATGGGAGAGTGGCAATTATGGATAAAGAATTTTACAAGGAAGGATGTTTGAAAATATTACAAGATAATTCAACATATAGAAAATTAGATAGAGATCCAACTAATGTATTTTTGAATTCTTTAAACAACTTGGTACAAAAGGGAGTAAGGATAGGAATTTTTTCTGCTGAACAATCAAAATATCTAATACCAGAATTTCCTGTGGTTGCTATTTTTCACGGGATTCCTAAAACCCATAAAGATGTTATACCGATCCCATTCCGGCCCATTGTGGCTGGAATGGGATCATTAAATGAAAAGCTTTGTTCATGGCTCGACTCAATGTTGCAACAACTAGTATTCAGAATGCCTGGATACATACAGGATACTAAAATGCTTTTGAATATGATGGATAAAATCAAATGGCAAAAAAACTTTTCCTGGATTACAAGTGACATTCAGGCTTTATATTCCAATATACCCCATACAATGATTATTAAAGCATTACAATATCATCTAGGTGAATATAGTAATTTCTCTGACATATTGAGGGAATATATTATTGAAGTAACATCATTTCTATTATCTCATAATTTTTTCCTCTTTGATAAAGATTACTATTTACAGATCAAAGGTGCCCCGATGGGGGCGCCGTTTTCACCGTCAGTAGCTAATCTTGTTTTGGGGTGGTGGGAGGAATATTGTATTTTTTCAGAGGTCAACCCGTTTTATAAGGAGGTGGTCTGGTACGGTCGGTACATAGACGATGTCCTTATTATTTGGCAGGGCTCGTCTATGTCCGTGCCAGACCTTATATCCTATTTCAATACTAATCAGATGGGTTTGACCTTTACTTTCTCTCACCACCCCAAAAACATATCATTTTTGGATGTAAATTTAGAGGGGAATGAGGAAAAGGAGAGGATTGATACTAGTATCTTTCGTAAAAAATTAGCGGGTAACACTTTGTTACGGGCTAACAGTCATCATCCCATGCACACACTGAAGGCGGTCCCTGTGGGAGAACTTATTAGAACCCGCCGGACATGTTCAACTGATGTGACTTATAAAGAACAACGTGATATCACAGTTAAAAGACTAAAAAATAGGGGTTACCCTAACTGGTCGATACAACGGGCAGTGAAAATAGTTGAAAGCAGGACACGGGAGTCTTTATTAAAAAATTCCAAACAAAGATTTACTAAACAAAATTTTAATGGTAAATTGGTTTTTTCAACTCCATTTAGCAGACAATACAATAAAATTACACAAATTTTTAAACAAAATATTCCTATTTTGTATCAGGATCCCATTACGTACAAATTGTTAAACACAGGAGTACAATGTGTAGCGAGACGGGGACATTCATTGGGTGACATGTTGTCCCCAAGTCTATTTGTAAATGATGAACATAATTCATCAGAAACCTGGCTTAAAATTAAAGGTTTTTTCAAATGTGGTATGCCACGGTGTAACATGTGTCAATATGTTAAAAAAACGCATGTTTTTTCAGATTCAAAAAATAAAAAAACTTATCAGATCAAACATTTTTTAAATTGTATGAGCCATCACATAATATACATTGTTGAATGCATCAAATGTCAGTTGTTATATGTAGGTTGTTCTATTCGTAATGTGAAAATACGAGTATCAGAACATATTTATGACAGTAGTAAGAACAAAGAAAATATGTCAGGTGTATCCCGTCACTTTTCTGAAATTCATGGGGGAGATACCTCATCTTTGGTATATTACGCAATAGAACAAGTAGGGAAGCCGATTAGAGGAGGGAATTGGCGAAAAAAACTTTTAACCCGAGAAGCATACTGGATTATGACGCTTAATACACGTCATCCTCACGGGTTAAATATTCGATCTGACTTAGCGTATATCTATCAATAATTACAGATGATGATTTATTAATACAATATATGACTCTTAAAAAATGGTTGAGTTCGAAATAATGTTGTACCTGTGAAGGAGTGTAGTTTAGAATTGGATACATTCTCGCAGTCAATACATGAGATCTATAACATAGTATATGATTTCAGTCAGTCCGATCATGTGACAGGAGAAGGTGGGGTTAGTATTAGTCACGTGATCGGACAACATAACAACAAACCGTGGAAGTTAGGAAGTCTAGGTGTATTCATACCGACTGCAGTCCAAAGGTAGGCATTTATATATAGATAGCCTAGGGTTATATAATTATGATAGGAACTTTTGTAAATGCAAATTGAACTGTGAAGGAGGAATCTTTGGGTAAAGATCGACATCTTATTAAACAGTAGGATATAATATGATAGATTCAATATAAAAGGCGATGTTTACATGTAATGATTATAAAAATAATGTTGTATAAATAATGTGGCTAGCATGAGTACAAAATTTAATGGATAAAGGGACTTTGTTTATATGTATTTTGTTGAAGGGTATAGATGTGCAAACATATTTACCGTATGGAGTTAAAAGTTTTTATGGGCGTGGGGTGTTTTTAACTAGTGTATAAAAGCCTCAGGTTGATTAAAAATCAGTATGCCATGACGAAGGGACGAGGAAGGTCCCGAAACGCGTAGCAGTGTTTCTCCATTCGTATATGCTTGCCATCTAATTGGAATGCTGTAAACTTTTAAAATGGAAAAATAAAAGTTATATTTTACTTACCTGGTGACGCTGGATCCTTCTACTATCAGTTAAAGGGCAATACCAGCCCCATAGAAAAATTCTACTACCTGTTTAGATTTATATTCTAGTCAATAGGGGCAGGTTTAGAAAAGATTTTAAATGTAAGGGGCCATTCACATCACGCTTTCATCAGCCGTTTAACGGAACAATCTTTTGCAGTTTATGCAAAATATGGATGCTAAAAGCAGATTCAAACAGATGGCCATTTATTTACCTAGTCAATATTAAAAAGAAACAAGGTTTATACTTGTGCCCTGCTCTCCATCATTCATATCCACTTTGGGACCCAGTCACAAAAACATGGGTTAGTCGCAGACACTCACGAACCCCATAGACTATAATAGGATCCACCAGGTGTCCGATGATTTCCACAGGTTTTATATTGAATCCATGAGGGAGCAAAACCCTCTGTGCAAAACCTTCTCTCCACCGATTTTCAGCAGAATCTGCAACAGAGTCTTGTACGGAGACTCCAATACAGATGTGACCAATGCCTATTTTAAAAATAATATTGTAAAGTAATCTATTGGGGTACAAACATTCAATAAATTATAGATTTTAAAATTGTTCATTTACCTATTACTATTTCCTTAAATGAGAATCTTTACTTTTGATCTGTAAATTATCATCACTGAAATATTACTTAATGGGGTTGTCCAGGCAAAAATAGATAAAGAAATTTATTTTTTTAAATCATCTGGGGGCGGTGAAAAGAATTAAAAAAAAACCCATACTCCTCTTTCCTGGGTGCTCCAGTACCTCCTAACACAGTCCGGTTCTCCAGGTTTGTTGTTCTCTAGCATAGGTTGCTACTGCACATGACCACTGAGGTCAATCAGTGGCCTCAGCGAAGGGTTTGTGACGTCACTACCTGCGAAGGGATCCATGATCTCACAGTCGGCAAGCAGTTTCACTTTGAGAAGATACTGGAGCAACAGGATCGGGCCGGATCCTTGAATTCAATAAAATCACCATAAATATTGCAATGAATCATATTGTCTTATTATAATAGTACACATTAAACCCTCCCCTAATTAGCAGTGACGGCACTAAAAAAAGAAAATTAGAGGGCATCATTGCCTCTTCCCTCTTTCCCTAGTCCTGCCAAATGCCCCTTTCAATCCATAATGTCCAGCCCTTCTGGGGCACTTCAATTATTTTTCATTTTCATACCATTCATTCTTTCCATTCCTATGATTTAATTTGAGTAGTGAATCCAAAAAATATTTTTGATAGTGGATGATTGGAAATCAAATTTCAGGCGGAAACCCGGCTGACCCCATTATAGTCTAAGGGGTCCATGGATTTCCACGAATAACCGCTTTTCTGAGTGGATTAGGTTTCTGTTCGGTGGGTCCCCAAGCACACCCCCTGAATGGGTCACCACATACCATATACTTAAAAATAGTTTTATAGTTTTAAGAACTTTTCCAAAGAATATGTAAGAGATATAATTGTAAAGGAATTGTTAACGGATAAATTACCCAGTAGCTGCTGGAACCTTGGGGTTAGGGGCAAGACAAGACAGTGAGCCCTAAGCTGAACCCACCACTGCCCCTACCTGCTTGTCTCACTGCCCTAGGCGGCAGAGGACAATTGGTCAACAAGCCCTTCCTATATACAACAAACGAAGTCAAGCAATGCAGTACAGAATTGTAATCCTAGAGAATAGTCACAAGGGAAGGCAAGGGTCAGAGATTAGTAATACAATAGTACCAGAAGAGGAGCTTAGCAGGGACAAAGTCTAAGGACAAAGTCACAATGGCCAACAAGCCTGTTTGAGCTGATGGCCTGTACATAGGAAGCCAAGGACCTACCCTAGGCTTGATTGGAAGACAATCTGTCAATCATATTGGCAAGGCTAGAATTAACCATTTGATGATCAAAAGGAAACAAGGTGCAGGAGATGGGTGTGGTGCAATTCAATTACAGAGAGAGCAGTTTTCACACTGTTCAACGAAAAACACCAAGCAAAGAATTAAACTGAACACACCTCCTGCGCCGCAATATGCGAGCGTAGGGTGGCGCAGAGACCCGAACAGGCAGAGACATTACAATAATTCTGTAAACTAATTAAATAAAATAAAGTAAGAAAAAGAAAAAAAGCACACAAAAAAATGCCTCTACAAACCAAAACCACACATACAGTCTGTCCTGATCAGTTCAGACTATAGATAATAAGGAACCCATTTTAATACTTTATTTCCATGTGAATGTACAAAATTAAATAGTGATAGATAGAAATAAAATATTAATATCAATCTAATTTTGAACTAAATTAAATAATACTATTGAATGGTAATGAATATAAATTAAGTTGTATATTCTCTAATAATGTATAAATATAGACAGACTATAATATAACAAAATGTTTATGACCACTAAAATGAAAATGGTTAAAAAAAACTTGTACAGTCCAAAAATGTATAAAGAAATCTTGTGTTTACAGTAAGTATATTTCCATAACTGGCAATGTTAAAATATGATTGACAGGATATGCGAATTTATTTCTCTAATTTTTTTTCACCCTTGACATGAATGTTCTATGGTCAACGTCTTAACAGGAAATACCAAAATTCATTCCAAAATACACTTGTACAGATTTCAGCAATGTCATTTATAGCTACAATTGCACTGCAACAAAAATCTTTAATTGTATTGCTATTTATTCATGAATTGTCTCATGTGAATAGCAGTTTCCTATGACATCAGTTTAGTTGACAGTTCCATTTTTTTGGCGCCATCAAGTGATGTCATAATAATCGTTTTTGGAAAGGCACAGCCTGATGAAGGGTCTGTGTCTATATATCTAATCGGAGTTGCTTAATGTGATGACAACCAAGAGAATCAGGTTCAAAAATAATTTTTTAGAAGGTTCTTTTCTCAGCCATTCAATCATTGTTTTACAATGTATCACAGCCTAAGAAATGTGAAAATGTCAGGTCAGACATCTGCTTCTTGTATTATTGGAAGCTTTACAAAGACACAAAATGGATATGCAGGCTACTTTTCATGCTTTCAAATGCTCATCATGGAGAATTGTCGATTGTTTTCAGAAAATAAACAAAACCCCGACTTTTTATTCAAATTGACATTTTATGGCCTTTCTAGGAAATGTGAAAACATTAGAAAATTCTATCCTTTGTTCAATCTTTAGCACTTTTAGGCTATGCAAAGGAACATTTAGCATATGATTATTTTACAAAAGTAGGTTATTATAAAAGTATCAACATTATTACATTAAAAAACACCTCTAGCTGCAACAAAATCAGACATCAGACCTTAAAGTAGACATTATTGACACTGAATGGCTCAACAACCATTGCAAAAGTGACCCTCCTATAATGATAAAATTCATGATTCATTTTTGGCTTCATAAATTGTGTATGAAAGTATTTGTCTGACCATGATTTTTGTACAAATGTTTTCCTCCTGTAAATGTAGACATAGGCTGTGTTCACACTTAGCTCATGAAAGGACCTCAGGGTGATCCGATTTCAGTAGAACTGCTGAGAGGTCTGCTAGTCTACTAGGAGAGCCTTGCAACATGCTGAGGAGAACCCAGGGTATAATAATGATTAGTGGGGGGTGAACCTCAAATTTCATGTTTAGCCACACCTGAAATTTATGAAGAACTCATAATGAGCCCAGCTTGTGACGCAACGACTTGCTCATCCCTGGTCAGTGTAGTTGGACAGTGGGCTGCACAGATCTTGAGACTACAATATTTCTTTGATGTTTTCTCTCTACAAGCTGTGGGTGTCTTTGGGGCTCATTCTTATATAGTTAATTGGATCAATGAACACAAAAAAATATACAGAAATATTCTCAACTTATTTACTCCTTTAATGTGGCCTTATCATACTCATATTAGAGTTAAAAATGGGAAATGTATATATAAATCTCCTCGATGTGTCCCATGAGTTCAGCCATGGTCACTGTTTTCTCCTCGCATCTTTGTGACAGGCTGTAAGACAACTGACTGCTATGTCCTGTCTATGCCCTTTGAAGCTCTGGCATTTGTCAGAAACCCAGTAATGATTTCCTTATTGTGGACAGGATACTTTCTCATACATATAGTGTCCTTGCCTAATAACCTGGTCACAATAAGGAAATCATGGCTGGGTTTCTGTTAAATAACTGACCATGTAACATCCTTGCCCACTCAGACTTCGGCGCCATCCACCGGCCACATGTTACAGTGCAGGTAGTGTGTCTGGCTATGATTCATTGCTGTAGGTTATTTTTGTACTGTCTGGACACTGTCCTATTCCCTGACTTCTGTATTTGATTTTCTACCACACCCCTCTCCTTTTTCCCTCTGCTCCTCAAATAGCTAATCAGCCTTACCTGTTTGACATCCTATCTTCCTATCTTCCAATCAAAATTTTTTTTTTTTAATGTAGATTGTGAGCCCCACATAGAGCTCACAATGTACATTTTTTCCCTATCAGTATGTCTTTTGGAATATGGGATGGAAATCCATGCAACCACGGGGAGAACATACAAACTCCTTGCAGATGGTTTAATTCCCTTGGCAAGATTTGAACACCAGGACTCCAGCGCTGCAAGGCTGCAGTGCTAACCACTGAGCCACCGTGTGGCCCCCTCTTCCAATCAAATCTGAGGCAGGTTCATTCTTCCTATATATGGTTTTCCCACCCTCACCTTTGTGCTTGCTATTGCCTTGTATTTTCTGGATGTATACTCTTTGCTGTTTGTATTTATATTTCTGACCACTGGCTTTTCATCTGACTACTCTCTTGGATTCCGACTCTGTACCTCCCTGCTCGACTGCTTTCGACCCCTTGGTTAGCTGACCTGCTGTTGTTCGTGTTTTCTGTGTTCTCTGTTATCACTTTAATCATAGGAAGGGACTGTCGCCCAGTTTTCGCCTACCACCTAGGGTGGGTGAGGCAAATAGGCAGGAACTGAGGATGGGTTCAGTTTTAGGTCTCACTGTCTTGTTCCCTTCCTTCCAGGTTTCACTAGCAGCTACTGGGGAATTGCTCATCTAGCAATTCCCTAACAACCATGGAGAGTTCATACATTTATGGTTATAACCAAAGGCAAATGATGAAGATAAAACACTGTCACCACTAAGATGGTTAGTGAAAATCTTTGAGTTAGTGAAACTCAAAAGCCTGCTGACCCTGCATTTCAGGGCAGATCCTGAAAGGAGAGGAAGAGGCTTGGTCTGTCCTGACACTGAGAGCCTTGTGTATGGTACACATGGTTGATTTCATCTGGATGGTAATAAGCCACACATAAAGTTAGCATTTTCTGTTTAGGTAGTGCTCAGATGAGCAGGATTTTGATTTGACATTATTTTGCCTGAAGTTAATGTTGTATTTTATTTTACTCATTTTTTTTTATTTATTTTGCTGTTTTTCTTAAATAAACTACTTTGCTGCAAGATTTGTGTCCCTGTCTCTGGTTGGATCCACACCACTGTTTCTACAGAGCTACTTCCATACTCTATCTATGGGTAAATCCAGAGATAACTGTATAATTTAAGACAAGTATAAAGTAAACTAAAAACCAGGAAGTGGAGGGAAGAGGAGACAGAAAGACAGGTGAAACTCTGATATGGATAAAGCCCTTTAAACACCTTTTTCTTTGTAAGCTTTCTAGAAGATTGTAGTATTAGACAAAATCCAATGACAGGTATGTCACTTTTTCTTGAAGAAAGCTGCACCATTTTTGAAGTCCTGTAAGTCACTTTAAGCAATTCATTAATACTTTCTGAAACGTATCTGCAGAGATTTGCTTTAATTTCTACTTAGTTGAGTTGCGACTCCCACACAGAAGCCGTACACAAAAGATGAAATAAAATCACATAAAACCTCAGAATTCTGTCAGTCACTGGAATATTATGTAACAACTATAAAACACCATGCCATTCATGTGCGGCTTCTATTAAAACCAGCCAATGTGTTTTTTTCAAAAACTTGGTAGCTAAAAAAGATAGAAAAAGATTTGTGTGATTAGAGCAGCTGGGATTAATTCTGAGCAATCACAAATAATTTAATAAAAAACTGTTCTTTGTTATAGACAACTTTGATTTAATTTAACATAATCTTCTTAGCAAGCAAAATGAATATTGTGTTGAATGCAAAGTTGGGATCATTTTCATGAAAAAATAATTCAATTACATTCCATATTTTCACAAAGGGCCCTAACATTGGGTTGCATTAGTAAGTCATATACAGTAGTTAGTATTACACATTGGTTTATCAATTTGTTCTTGGTGTGTATACCAGAGCCTATGTAAGAGAATCAGACACCCTGCCTAGTACATAGGGTGATATTAGTTTCATTATTTAATATCGCATTATTTTTAAGTAAAAAAATTCAAGTTTTCCATGAAAACTCACTTAACTTGCAGCATCTCATCTACTGATGAATTATTTATTTTGGATGTTCAAACTGCATTTATTAACATTTTTACATTTTGGAACTATTCAAAACCTCACCAAGTCTATGGCATATTTATTACACATAATGATGCGGCCTCTGATGTTACTGGTTATAATTTTGGACGCTTACTATAAAGTAAATTATCAAAGCTATTATAGGATCCAAAACATACATGCCAATGCATTACAGTAGATTAGAAATGATATAAAGCTTCAAAGCTGAAATATGGTTCCTAGGTTCCATAGCGACATAATATTTCAATGGGGTTTTCCAACCGATATATTTTTAATAGGCTCAGAATGTTGTAAAAACATTAAGAAAAAGAAATTCCCTCTCGACACATAGGAAATGCTGTTCAGCCAATGGAGATTTCTTATGTGCCAAGAGGAACCAGGAAGAATAGATAACTTGGGAACAGGGGATTATGAGAATAGGAGTGGTGGGGGATCAAGGAGGGGAATATGTTTTTTAAAAATGTTTTTTACACCATTGGAGTCTGTTCAAAAAAAGTGTGCACCAGAAATCCCCTCTAGGCCGGGGTTCCACGTGACATAAATATCATGGTTTGCCTCTGGCGAAAACGCAGCAGAGAAAATTTAGCCATTTACAGTCACCGTGTAAGCTTATCTCATTACCACATTGCGGAAAAATACGACAATGCTGCCGCAATTTTTCCTGCAGTGCTTTTTTGCTGCCGGGTGCTACGTAGGGCCATAAACTTAGGCCCCTTCAAAACAAGCACGTCATCAATATGCTATCTATGTATTTCCTAGATAGCACACTGACCCATTAATTTCTATGGATCTGTACACATGATCGTGAATTACATGTTCACGTGTGCGGGCTAACAGTCCGGGCCAGAAAATAGAGAACAGGTCCTATTCTTGTTGTGACCCTTGCTTTGTAGGCTCCTATTCATTTAATGAAAGGGGCCACAGAAGCATGGCCAGTGCATGGGAGGCACACGGGTGATATCCACGTGTTGCCCGTACCTTTAGGGTCCATTCACACGGAGGAATATGGTGAGGAATTTGGTGTGGAATTTTCCACACTGAAAAAAAAGCCTGCCATTGATTTCAATGGGTTCTGTTAGCTTTTGTTTCCACTAGCGGAAAAGTCCGCTAGTGGAAAAAAAAGCTAGCAGAACCCATTGAAATCCATAGGAGGCTTTTTTTTCAGCGTGGAAAATTCCACACCAAATTCCTCACCATTTTCCTCCGTGTGAATGGACCCTTAGTTCACGACCGGCCGAAAGCACACGGTTGTGTGCAACCGACCTTAAACAAACCAGCTACAATAATGGATATTTCTCCTTTACTACCTCTTTGAGCATATCGATACGCAATGAACTGGATTTTCACCAGAATATTCCAATTCCAAGCAAGCAATTTGGATGACATGGTTTGTAATAAATTATTATACTTTTGGTCTCTTCAAACCCCAGAGCAGAATAGGTGTAAACCCAAGGGAGGTGTAAAAAATATAACCCATTTATACTCACCTTCCCTCACCTTTTTCCTCTTTCCCCCACTTTTATTAACTCTTTCTTGGAAGGAATAGTTAAAACAACAATTTTGCCATTGCTTACTTACGCTATAATTTTTTGCCATTCATTGTGTGGCTTACATATCCTGATAAAATTATTCTCTTCATCGATACAATTAAATTGATACCACATTTTTGTAGTTTTCTAAGTTTTACTACTTTTTACTCTTTTTGTAATAACATTTTTTCCCTTGCCACGTTCCAAGGCCCATAACTTAATTATCTTTATTTTAACAGAATTTTGAGACTGATTATTTTTTTCTTGGAAAACCTGACATTTTTATTGATGCCGTTTTGGGATCGCTTTTTATAACACTTTTTTTTTGACCAACAGACAAAAAAATATATTTTTTAGATTTTTTTTTACGACAGTCACAGTGCTAGTAAAAGAACATTACAGTTATGGCAAAATCCAATATGTGTGTTACATTTTTATTTTTTTAAACATCTTGGGATGGAGGATTAATGTGTTAAAGTATGTATTTTTATTGTGTACGTTTTTTAAAAACTCTTTTTCAGGCACTTTAATAGGATTAGGCTCCCAGCTGCCACGTAAAAGCATCAGACTCTTGTAAATTAATACACAGGGGTGCCAATGACTCTAAGAGGGTGCCCCCTCTTTCCAAAGTTTCATAGATGCTATTAGGCATTAGAAGCAGGTACCTGTGTTCTCAGCACCCCGGGTGCTCCTGGATGCTCATTTGCATATTGTGAAATAAATTAATATCTTGGTAAAGGAGGCATGCATTTTCATGGGGAAAAAGATGCTGCACTCAGAAGAGTTGTCTTAAGGGCAGTGGCATAACTAAAGTCTTGTGGGCCCTGATGCAATTTTTTGTCCAGGGTCCCCTACCTCATCCCTACAGTGAATACTTGAAAGTTATGGTTACAGAGTTTAATCCACCTTAGTGTGGTTAGGGTAATCTGTGGTTCTCCTCAGTTTATGGGCCAGATTGAAGTTGCAATCTCAATGTGGATGCCAGTGCTTATGGGCCCCCTAAGGCTCCTGCGCCCCGGTGCGACTGCACCGTCTGCACCCTCTCAAGTTACGCCTCTGCTTAAGAGTGTAGGCACAGGAATTTAAAAAATGGTTCTGAATGACGTCTCTAACATGTTTTTTTGCAGTCTTCCCACAGTTTTCAATGTTTGCATTATAGGTTGAAATCTCCAAATAGAATCCATAAATATATTTAGATTTCAATCTTTGCAAGTCACTTTGTTTTAAAGGTTTTATACGCAGTGTGTGGATTTATTTAGCAGGTTAGCCACTGGCAAATTTGTGACAGCTAACTCATGACAATTTTGCCTGTGTCCCCTAAACCTTAAGAGAGTTTTCCACCATAGGGATATAGATACAATATACCATCACTTCATAATCAGTAGGGGTCCAGCTACTCTCCACTGGAAAGTTTCCTGCACAGTGGATGGATAGGAATGTTATGTAGAGAAAGAATAAGACACAATGACCTCTTCATTCTTTGGATCAGCACTGGAATCTGAGGTTGGCCCCACTAATATGATAATATGAATGTTCCTAGCAACATGCAACAACATTCCGAAAACCGGAGTACCCATTTTAATCTTAAATTCAGAATATCCTTTGGTCTTCAACCCTAAAGTTTCTAAACCAAAGTATTCTTTTTATGGTTTTCTCGCCTGAGTTTTATGTTTATTCTTTGAATATATTTTATTATATGGTAAGAAGAACAATGATACATTTATTCTTTTTTTCCTTGTGGCATAGTTATACAAGTATATCCATGAAACGAAAAATGGGTCATAACATTTTCCATAGGTCTCCAAGGAGCTGTTTGTCTCAATCCTATGTAACTCTTGACTGCTGTATTTTCTAATTCAAAAGACAAAATCTTATTTTTTCCAGGAGACTTTTTTTTTGTTTGACATGTGTTTTCCAATGAGGATTCTACCAGTCCTTGATTTAATTCTTCCAGATGTTTCACGCACCATTTTATGAGATTCTTCAAAGACGAGAAAGTCACCACTATAGAAAATTAATGTTTTTGTGATTTCCGAAGAAATTTACAATTTTATGCCTGGGCAACATGCTAAATTTGTTGGCAACTGAACACACATATCATTGATAAAGGAACTATGAGACTTACCATTAAAAACTGTAGATAAATAGCACAATGGTAATAAGTTTTAATGTAAGTCACTACATGCCTTCTGATGTTCATGAGAAATGACCTGTAAGGATTGGTAGATCTTACACAAAAACTGTTTTATTATTAATTTGCTCCTTTGCAAAGTTGTCTATTCATAAAAAATGTGATCAATAATGTTGGATGATCCTCAAATGATTCATCTCCAGAATCAGGTTTGATGGGCAATTTTGTTTCAGGTCTAACTTATTCACTCCAAACCAGAACAGCTTATTATATTCTGAGATAGCCAATGTTACGACATTGGTGCACCTACCCCCAGGGGTGGTAGAGAAAGACGAACGATGACCCAAGGTACCTCTGGACACCATGACAAGAGAGGTGAGTAGGTCTGAAGAGACCTTGGAGTATCATAGTGGATGACGGGTGGCAAACCCTAACAATTTCTGGTTTGGCCAATATTATTTTTCATTCCAAACACTTTTCAAAAAATCGAACTTCTTATTGGAAAAAGGCGCAAACATGAACAGACATCTCCAATAGAATAATATTTTCATACTTAGGCTTCACATAATAACACCTGAGAGGGTTCAAGGGATGAACTGCAAATGTAAAAATGGAATGAAAGGATGACAGTAGATAGATAAGATTGAGTTTTGTTGATTCATAAGGCAAATTGATGAGGGGCCTGGATGTCTATTTTAAAGCAATAATATTCCAGCTTATAGGCACTAAATTACTGGGGATAGATTGATGATCAAGGGATTTATTCTGATTTCCACATAAGGATTAAGAAGGATATTTTTTCCTAAGAAAATGGCTACATCCACATAGGGGTTGTTTTTACGTCCTCTAATTCATCAGTGTAGGAGAAAAAGTTGAACAACATGGAGATTTGTCTTTTTTCAGCTATTACTGATGATGAAATATTGCTCATTCACATTAAGACAAATTAAATTCCATTTGGATGATAGTAAGTGATACATTGGGATTTCAACAATTACCAAAAAATTTTGAAAGCATGAAGTATCATAAGATTCTCATTAGGGTTGAGCGATCGGGATTGGAAATGTTCAGATTCCGATCAGCGATCGAGTAAATTTCACGATCGCGATCAGAATTCTGATCCCGAGCTTTTCGGGCAGGATTGAGATTAGAGGTTATTTCCCACAATGCTTGGCTACTGGCCAATCATTGTGGGAAAAGCTTAGGACCAATAGGAGTGAATGGAAGTGGCCGGCCGCTTAACCCACTGAGTGCCGGCTGCATCCATTCATTCCTCTGGATTTACTACAGCCTGTCACTCTTCTGCTTCGTCCCTGTTTTACCGTATACTCAGCTGAATATACGATAAAACAAGGATGAAGCAGAAGAGTGGCAAGCTGCGGTAAATCACTGTGTGCTGCGCTGCTGTGAGGAGGACAAGGCAAGTTTGTGAGTAGATATATACTACTGTACATTGACTTGTCTATCTACTAGACAAATCAAAGTACAGTAGTATCTATCTACTCACGAACTTCGCTCAACTTACCTGCACAGAAGTGCTGCCGCTGCCCTCTTCCGGTCTGGTCCTCTCTCCTTCACATGCCTTCAGAGCGCCCTGCGCCCCCGCCACCCTAGACTAGTATTATAGAGATGCTGGGAGAAGGCGGAGATTGTGGCTTAGGAGAGTGTGGGCGGGTACTGATGCACTCATGTCTCCCTGCCCACACTCTTCTAAGCCACCGCAAGCCCCGCCTACTCCCATCATCTCTAACACTAGCCTAGGGAGATGGCGACGCTCTGAAGGCCTGTGAAGGTGAGACCAAGACCGGACTAAGAAGAACTGGGAGAAGCAGTGGATCTGTGCAGGTAAGTGGACACCAGGGGGGATTCTTTTTAATCACTACACAGCGTGGAATCCAAAAATTGTTTACATTTTTGGACTACATGCTGTGTAGTGAATAGGATAGTTTTTATAATCCCATCTTCGATTATTGAAAAAATCCCATTGACTTGCATTGGGATCGGGAATGGGTTCGATTGGAAAATGATCGGAAATCGGATTTTAAAAACGATCCTAAAATTTCAAAATCGGCTCACCCTAATTCTCATTGATCACAACTGAAGTCATGTAAGCCGCTGCTTGAGATACTATGAGAAAGTAGAAGTATATGTAGATGAAGGGGGTAGTTATAACTTGCCTATAAAACTGTACTGGAGATTACTGAATGTAAGGTGTGCATATGACTGTACCTTGTAATTTTTTTTATTATTATTTTTTTTAATAGAGGTTCCCAGGCAGGTCAAAACAATCTGAGTATACACGTATACTGTAGAAATGACCAGCCAGAAAACTGTAGTGGAACCCACAATGAGTGCAGCCCATATAGTTAAGACTTAGGGGCTAGTATAGGCACCATTACTATGGTCAATATAAGTATTACATAGCAACATAGTTGATAAAGTTGTCTTAACACACAAGTCCATCAAGTCCAACTTAGTATTACTTACTACCATGTTGACCTAGTGGAAGGCAAAAATGTATCATTAGGTGAACACCATTTGCCCCATTTGGGGAAAAATTAGTTTAGAATTCTAGATATGGCAACTGGAATAAATCCTTGGATCGTCCCATCTCAGATTACTAGTTGATCTAATTTTTTATATTTTTCCTTTCAAGAAACTTTAGACATGTATAAGTTATCTATCATTGCTACCTTCTGTGGCAGTGAAGATTTTGCTTCTGATGGGCTGAAAGTGATTATATATAGAGATGAGCGAGTAGTGTTTGATCGAGTAGGTGTTCTCGTACTCGATCGTACACTACTAGCTGTTCGAAGTTTAAGGTTCGATGCAGAACCAGCGTTGATTGGCAGAATGCTATACATTCTGCCAATCAACGCTGGTTCTTCTCTTACCTTTAGAAGTCTTCTCCGCGCTGCGTCCCCGCGGCGTCTTCCGGCTGGAATTCACTCTACCTAGGCAGAGCCGACTGCGCATACGCGGGCAGGTGGGCCGGGCAGAGCCGACCGCGCATGTGCAGTCGGCTCTTCCTAGGCCCCGATGCCTAGGCAGAGTGAATTCCAGCCGGAAGGGGGCGCTGCGCCGGGAGAAGACATCAAGAGGAAGCCTGACCGTCACTCGTGGACTTGGTAAGTATAATTGTATCGAATTTTGCCTACCCCTGAAACGAGCATTTCCCCCCCATAGACTATAATGGGGTTCGAAATCCGTTCGAACAGCAGAACAGTGTGCGGCTGCTCGAATCGGATTTCGAACCTTGGACATTTTAGTGTTCGCTCATCTCTAATTATGTATATATATATATATATATATATATATATATATATATATATATATATAAAAGTATATGCACACCTGTGGTAGAATAGAAAAACAACATTTATTCATATTCAATAGTTGCCAGAGCGGCAATTACAAGTGGCAATTACAGCCTCAACCCTCCGGGGTATGCTTTACACAAGTCCTTGTATGACTAGCTAGGTATTTTATTCTATTCAGCTTGGAGAAGGCAAGTAAGTTCATTCATTGGATGGCTGCTGCACCCCTTAGGGTTCAAGTCTGGGCTATGGGCAGGCCAGTCCAGTGGATCCTGGGTGTGTATGTGTGTGTAGTGGGAATATAAAGAATGAATTTTAGCAAATTATTTAATAAAAGTTAGGTTTTAGCCATCAAGTAAGGAGTACCCTTTGTGATAGCAGTTGTATCTCGGTACCACCAACCCAGTGCATGTCCAGTCCAGTGGGTTAAACCTGATTGTCACTGTGCCAAGCCATGGCACACCTCACTACATGACAGCTGGAGTTGTCATCCTAGAAGTAACATTGGTCTGGTCTGTGGTACCCCACAATTACCCCTTTCTCAAGATCGGACAACTCTGCACTTCGTGGCATCTTGCATGCGACTAATGCCAATGCTGTTTCCTAAACGATATTTAATGACAGAAGGCGTGACGTACATCATAACCGCAGATATCTTAATTTGCATGTATGTCCAAATACTTATTGGTAGACAGTGTATATATATAATATAATATATATACAGTCCTATGAAAAAGTTTGGGCACCCCTATTAATCTTAATCATTTTTAGTTCTAAATATTTTGGTGTTTGCAGCAGCCATTTCAGTTTGATATATCTAATAACTGATGGACACAGTAATATTTCAGGATTGAAATGAGGTTTATTGTACTAACAGAAAATGTGCAATATGCATTAAACCAAAATTTGACCGGTGCAAAAGTATGGGCACTCTTATCATTTTATTGATTTGAATACTCCTAACTACTTTTTACTGACTTACTGAAGCACAAAATTGTTTTTGTAACCTCACTGAGCTTTGAACTTCATAGCCAGATCTATCCAATCATAAGAAAAGGTATTTAAGGTGGCCAATTGCAAGTTGTTCTCCTATTTGAATCTCCTCTGAAGAGTGGCATCATGGGCTACTTAAAACAACTCTCAAATGATCTGAAAACAAAGATTGTTCAACATAGTTGTTCAGCGGAAGGATACAAAACGTTGTCTCAGAGATTTAACCTGTCAGTTTCCACTGTGAGGAACATAGTAAGGAAATGGAAGATCACAGGGACAGTTCTTGTTAAGCCCAGAAGTGGCAGGCCAAGAAAAATATCAGAAAGGCAGAGAAGAAGAATGGTGAGAACAGTCAAGGACAATCCACAGACCACCTCCAAAGAGCTGCAGCATCATCTTGCTGCAGATGGTGTCACTGTGTCAGCAATACAGCGCACTTTGCACAAGGATAAGCTGTATGGGAGAGTGATGAGAAAGAAGCCGTTTCTGCACGTACACCACAAATAGAGTTGCCTGAGGTATGAAAAAGCACATTTGGAGAAGCCAACTTCATTTTGGAAACAAATATTGAGTTGTTTGGTTATAAAAAAAAGGCGTTATGCATGGCGTCCAAAAAGAAACAGCATTCCAAGAAAAACACTTGCTACCCACTGTAAAATTTGGTGGAGGTTCCATCATGCTTTGGGGCTGTGTGGCCAATGCCGGCACCGGGAATCTTGTTAAAGTTGAGAGTCGCATGGATTCCACTCAGTATCAGCAGATTCTTGAGAATAATGTTCAAGAATCAGTGACGAAGTTGAAGTTACACCGGGGATGGATATTTCAGCAAGACAATAATCCAAAACACCGCTCCAAATCCTCAGGCATTCATGCAGAGGAACAATTACAATGTTCTGGAATGGCCATCCCAGTCCCCAGACCTGAATATCATTGAACATCTGTGGGATGATTTGAAGCGGGCTGTCCATGCTCGGCGACCATCAAACTTAACTGAACTTGAATTGTTTGTCCAAAATACCTTTAACCAGGATCCAGGAACTGATTAAAAGCTACAGGAAGCGACTAGAGGCTGTTATCTTTGCAAAAGGAGAATCTACTAAATATTAATGTCACTTTTCTGTTGAGGTGCCCATACTTTTGCACTGGTCAAATTTTGGTTTAATGCATATTGCACATTTTCTGTTAGTACAATAAACCTCATTTCAATCCTGAAATATTACTGTGTCCATCAGTTATTAGATATATCAAACTGAAATGGCTGCTGCAAACACCAAAATATTTAGAACTAAAAATGATTAAGATTAATAGGGGTGCCCAAACTTTTTCATAGGACTGTATATATATATATATATTCATAATATACTGTAAAATATTAATCAAAGTTACATTTGTATATAGAGAGAAATTTGGTAAACCACTTATTTAACACAAGTCTGGTAATCTTTACTTATTTCCATTGCTTTCTATAATATCTTTGACAGATCGGTTCTATTTTTCACTCTGTTATTATACCCTAAAAGTGAAATTATTTTAGAGATTAAACTACTGGATGACCTTTAATTACGTTGCGTATATTTATTAGAATACCACAAACTCCATTAAGACTTTTTATAATAAACAATATATTTCCTTACTTTAAATAATGTCTTTTTACAGACAAAAAAATGTTCCTATGAATTTAACCGCTGACCTTCCACTCAGAAGACTTGCGCTCTTTTCTTCTGTTTTACAAGTGTGAGGTCATTGAGAGTTTTCTATAATTGAGTAATGTATATTGTAAAATGTCTATCAGTCCCAGATTCCTTTTCGGAAAGAAAACAATTTGCTTTACATACAATCAATCATTTTTAAATGTACCGAGTAAAAGCAAAAAGTTTAGTCAAAGACGTTATCCTACTGAGAATAAGTGTGAAATCTGAAGTTCTAGAAACCTTCAGAACTGACCTTAAATAATCTTTTATAAGAGCTGGTCCAATATTCCAAAAGCTAGTAAATTGCTTTGTGTCGAAAGTACGTAAGATGCTAAGTCAGCCTTAAAACTCAGCATCAAAGTCTCCCGGAGATTAAAACATTATCCACTTTGAGTGTACTTGAGATTGTCATGCTCAATAAATACGGAACGGTTAAGACATATAAGCAGAAGAAGACTGAATTATGCATCCATAGAGTTACTAATAACTTTGTCTCGATTTGGTTTCTGTTTAATATAAAAACACACAGGCCTAACGGCACATAGTGTAAGCATCTTGAATGCCTCAAAGTAGGATAAAGTACACTTGGCAAGTTCTTAAAATAAATACTTGGTTGTCAGTTAATCCCCATAACTGACTTTTGGAAATTTATTGTAAACGTTGAATCACTTTAGCCCTTTTTGCTTATAGACATTTTTTTTACATAAGGATTTTACTAGGTAGAAGGAAAAAAAAACATACATTTTTCACATTTCTGACAAAGCATTGTTATCAAGTTTTGTTGGCTGAAATCGAGAAACATTTATAGTCTTTTAAAGTGGGTGGTCTCACTGCTCATGACATATTGTACAGAACCAGATCCAAGAAATTGTAATTCACATATTAATCATAAAGGGTAACCCTGAGTTTATAAATAACTCAGATTGATTTGTTGTCTACATGAATTTCTATTAATTGCTAAGATTCCCTAAATGGACAAAGGTATTGGGGCACCTACACCTGCAGGAGCTTTTATGACTTTCCATTTTAAGTCCATATTGAGTATCTCCCCCACCCCTGCAACTGAAATAGCTTCCACTCTCCTAGGAAAGCTTTCTTCAAGAATTTGTAGTGTATTTGTAGGAATTTTTGGCCATTCATCCAGAAGAGCATTTTTGAGATCCCACAATGATGTTGGACGAGAGGGCCTGGCTTGCAATCTGTGTTTTAGTTTATCATAAAACTTATTGATAGAGCAGAAGTCAAGGCTCTGTGTGAGCCAGCACACCAAACTCCCTCAGCCATGTTTTTATGGACCTTGCTTTGTGCACTGGGACACGGCATGCAGGAACAAAAAAGATCTTCCCTAAACTGATCCCAGAAGGTTGAAAGCATATAACTGTCCAAAATATCTTGATATGCTGAAGCATTAAGATTTTCTTTCACTGGAATTAAGGGGTCTAGGCCAACCCAGTTTACAGTTGTCACAAAGTCGTCAGACAGGTGATATTGGCTAAAGCTAGCCTTTGAAAAACAGATAAAAAAAAACATGATTTGTCACTCTGCAGAACACGTTTCTCAATTGGCAGCGTGCTTTACATCACTTCTTCCAACTCTTGCCATTGAGGATGGTGTAAAAGACTTGCATACAGCTGCTCAGCCATGGAAACTCATGCAATGAAGATCTGGGTGCACATTTTTTTGTGCTGATTAGGGTTGAGCCGATCTTGAGATTTCAGGATCATTTTTAAAATCCGATTTTCAATCATTTTCCAGCCGATCGTGATCGTGAAATTTGCTCAATCGCCTATCAGGATCCGTTCTTTCCCAATCCCGATCGCTCAACCCTAGTTACTTTATGTTTATGGGGTGGGGTTGAGCCGATCCTGAGATTTCAGGATCGTTTTTAAAATCTGATTTTCAATCATTTTCCAGCCGATCCCGATCGCGGTCGTGAAATTTGCTCAATCATCGATCGGGTTCCGATCTTTCCCGATCCCAATGGCTTAACCCTATTGCTGATGTTCATGCCAGAAGAGGTTTGGCGCTCTGCAGTTACACCTCCTATGGTGTATGGAGCGGCAGATGGATATATGATAGAATCATCCAATGGGATACAATAAATTTATTAGAAAAGGTAGTTCAAAGATTTATTTACACTGCAGATGTCTGGACACCTTATTTCTGCTTTGAACATTTTACTTGTAAAAGAGAAGACTATCCTCTCTCTTGGACATAGGTCTTCAAAAACATCCACCAACAAATGATAGCAGGGCTGGATGTTTGTTTTTCCTGGTGAGTTCTGCAGCAGTTGAGCTATGATAGAGAATTTTGTGTACATACTGCAGAACAAGACATGACCTATATTATATATAGGTCATCTTTATATATATGCTTTTTTTATGTGTATGTATTTAGTTTTTAACTGTGTTCTGGCAGTCTGCTGTGAATTGGATTACTGCTAAAGAGTTGAGAAGGGCAATGAATTTTGTGAGGTCCCACCATCCAGATGGTTTTGGCCAAAACTTGTCTGGTGCAATCCCGAAGTGCTATCATTATACTCTATGGTCAACTCAGACCCCAGAGTATAATAAGTCTGAGTGCAAGTGAGTTAAAGTAACCAACTGTTATACTTACCTTGCCTCACCTTTCCTGCAGTTCTCCAGAGTCTACTTCAAGTGCCTGGGTCACCACTGATTGGTCTTCAGTGGGTACGTGGGGTGCACTGATGTAATGATGCTTTGACCCAGAGGATACCCAAAAGAGGTTAGACAAGGTGTGTATTACAGTTTTGTTACTTTTGATCAGCTTCATTGTGCCTCCATTTATTATACTCTGAGGAGACCCTTCATGGTTGGCGAACTCCAAAAGTTTCAGGCTTGGGTTGAATACAAAACCTCTAGAAATGCCAAGTTGAACCTGGTTCCATCCAAATCAATTCGCTCATTCCTACTAAAGAGTTATTTCTAATGATATTTTTACACAAAGGTGTGTAACCAATGTGGATCCTCTATGCCTTGAGGAAAAATGGCTTCATCATTGTCAAAGATTCTTTAAAGCGGTAAGACAATGGAACGTTCTGCTTCAAAATGTTATGATGGTTCAGTAGACAAGTTCAGGAGGGGTCTAGATGCCTTTTTCGTAAATTATAATATTACAACTAAGGGGGCATTCACACTACTGTTGGTGACTGTCAATAGTGTCCGTAGCTATTGTCCATTACTAGTTTTTAGCAACGGACACTAGCTGAACCATCAGAAATCTGCTAAAATTTCCATTCATTTTAATGGGATTTTATCTTGTGTCCGTTTGTGTCCGTTTACACACAAGTCTGTTTTTCCCAGTGGACAAAATAATCCTACATGCAGGACTTTTCTGTCTGCTAGAAAAAAACGGACGGCAAGTGTCTGGTATTTTTTAACATTGAAGGCCATGGGCCATGGACATATAACAGGACAGTAATTGATAGCCATCAGCTACTGTCCATTTGTGTTCATTATGATAGAGGTTTGATTTTTTTTTTTTTTTAAATGGACATATTTATAATGGAATCCAATGTTAGTGTGAACCCTGCCTTACTAGATTTCTGGAAATCATTGTGGAAATTATTCTGGTCAGGAAGGGATTTTTCCCATAATATGTGGTAATTGGCCTCAGCCTCATGATAGCCTTTGCCTTACTCTGGACCAATACGTGGAAATCATGTGTGTTCATCCTCATTCTGAGCTTCTGACCGGCCTTTCCTACATACAAATTTTCATTGGAAAATTTGGACCGCTGACAAAATAGAGATACCAAATTCTAACAGGGAACATAAAATCCCAGGTACGTTCACCTGTAACGCACCTAATGTAGTGTATTTAATAATATGCACCAAATGTTCCACTGAAAATTTGTATGTTGGAGAGACCGGTCAGAAGCTCAGAATGAGGATGAACGCACATCGCCATACAATTAGAGAACAAAGAATGGACCTTCCCTTGTCAAAACATTTCAGCAGTGAAGATCATAATATCACCAATGACATGAAAATTTTGGTTTTAAGAGGGAATTTTAAATCAAGGAAACAGAGACGGTGTAAGGGAATTGCTAAGACAGCAATTCCCAGAACTGTTAAACCCTGGGAGGGGCACAAGAGACAGTGAGCCCTAAGCTGAAGCCCCCCACTTTCCCTTCCTATTGCCAGACCCTATCCTAGGTAATAGGTGACAACCACGAGGACAATCCCTCCCTGAATATGTGAAACACAAAACGCAGACAAGACGAACAACAACAAAGGGAGGTCAGTTAGCCAGGGTTCGGTAACAGGAGAGTGATGCAGTGCCAAATCAGAGTCAAGAGAATAGTCAATGAGGAAAGCCAAAGGTCAGGTATAATAGTATAAGCAAACAGGGACAGTAAGAGCAGGTATGCGCACGACAATAACAAGCCCTGGTGTGAATGGGAACCAAGGCTAAATAGGGAGGAAGAACCCGCCCATGGAGTTCACAGAAAGACAGCTGTCAATCACAGGGCAAGGCCAGATTAACCACTTAATGGACAGAGGCAACCTTGGCAGAAGACGGGTGTGGTTGCAAATCCAATTAAGGACTAGAGCCGTGTTCACACAGTGCAACTAAAAACTTTAAGCAGATTCTCAAACTGCACACGCCTCCTGCGCCGCAGCATGCGAGCAGAGGGTGGTGCAGTGACCCGAACAGGCAGAGATGTTACAGACGGATTTATGAGTACAAACTGATGACCTTACTTAACACTCTCGAGAATGGGATGAATCTGTCACATGGGTTCATGACATCATACAGAAAACACTGAACTGAAACAGCCATAAAAGACATCCTCTGAACTGATAAGAACATTTCAAACTGATGAATTGTTTAGTTGTTTAGTTGTATAATCAATAACCTTCTTCCATCCCCCCACTAGAATTCTATTCCTATGTGTCCCTCTGTACATAAATATGCATCCTTCAGAAATTGTTTTTAGATATACCTGAAGAAGAAGCCGAGAGCTTTGAAACGTTGTAATCTGTCATCATTATTAGTTAGCCATTAAAAAAGGTATCAACTACTGAAGACTCAAGTTTTTTGTGTTTATATTTCTCATTAAGAAGGTATAGTAAAATGTGTTTTCCTATATAGGATTCTGACGCAATTCCATACATACCCAGTATATGACAAAAAGATGAACCCATGGTAGCCTATGGCCAAGTGAGGTATAAATCAGGGAATGCTGCCAACGTAAACCTCTGACATTTAGAAAAATTAGAATGAACAAAACCTTATTTCAGCAGTCTTGTTTAATTGGAGCAATATAATGTATATTATATATCACTTCTTTACATAGAAAGTGTAATTTACGGCTTACAACATGGAAAATACATTCCTACTATGTAATGCACTTGGCAAGCTTCAGACCTAAGTCAGACTTTAATATTTGCATTTCCTATCCTACCCCATTATTACATTAAAGACCATGTGACTGTGGATTTTACAAATGTCAAGATATGATATGGTACCGCCTCTGGCAATGTAAAGCATGAGAACATCAAACCTTCATTCAACGCCTACTGTATTCCGTGACCTTGACAAAGTGATCTTACCTGTGTGCCTCAGGCAGTCCGAGGCTTATTCTTCATTCTTTCTTCATAGTCTGACAAAACAATACTGACCCTGAACATGAAGGACACAAAAACTCAGGAGGCGAAATAAACATTTCGAATTTTAACTAAAAGAGCGGGCCATAAGGGCTAAATGATTAAGGTATTTACTGTATTTAGGCTGTGTTTGGGCTAAACGATTTTAGCCCAAATTAAATATCATATTGTGTCAGAGATGGCCCATACTTATGCCGGTGTCTCGTCATAACCACAATAGTAAATCTGGGCCAATATCTTGTAAGCACCTGAAACACGCTGAGGAAACAAGGGTTTGTCTCTTCTAAGTGTCTACTATACCTAGTTACTGTCCTATTGATATGATATGAATTAGGGATATGAATTTGTGAAATACTAGGTGGTATTTAACTTGTCTGGTCTGTAATGCAAAAAATTTGTTCCAAATTTATGTGTAGTGAAACTGATAAAATAATTATAATAAATAAGACAATTCGCAAACGTAAGGACTGAATGGGAGGATTTTATTAAGATTGACATTTCCTACGATGGTATTGATGCGTGGTATTATATATGTGCCATGAGGCATATATTCTTCCATAGCCTTGTACTGTCAGAGGGGCGTTACTCAAAGCCCATCAATGACACTAGTCTGTAAGGTGGGCCTTTCCAATAGTGGGAAAATATTGGTGCGAAAATTAATGGCGCCGATAGCTTTAGCACTAAGGCACACTGTTGGCTTTCTAGCGGTATGCAATACTGCACATTAATAGCATCATATGAAAGTCCTTACTGAAGTCAATGAAGTCCTTACTGAATTCAATCCACTCTCAGCTTTCTAGTGGTATATAATACCACACATTGATGAGGATGTGAAAGGTCCTCTTTAATAAAGGCCCCAACTAGCGCAGGGCATGCGTTTGCCAGAATGATAAACTATGCCAGTCAGGAATTGGCATAGATTTCCTATATAACTCACAACAGTTTTCTGGTGTGAGTTGTATTAAATAAATTGTGGCAAAGTATCCCCAACCTATCCTATCCAGTTCTACCCACATTCACAGCCTTCATCACCTGTGTGTGTTTACATGGTGCCACAGTGACACGGGCCTTAGGCATCATGTGCCATAAACTGCTAAACCAGTAATTGGTTGTAGCATTCATTAGCTGTATAAGGGCAAGCCACGGATGTAGCCATATGATGACATTATCACTACAGTAGGGAGGACTGGAGCCGGTTCAGTATAATTTCTGTTGTTGTTCATAATATAACAATACCTACCACTTACCCATTATGTACATGGCTCGCACAACCTCTATAATCTTCTGGTACAACATTTGCCTTTGTTGGAACTTGTGTCTACGATCGATCAGATACCTGTGAAAATTAGTTATATGCGAAAGGGGTTACGCCAACCGCATAACACAGTTAGTTAGGCTATTGTCAATGAACACTTGCTTTTATCTGTAGAAAAATTAAAAAAATTAGGTCCTAAGTAGAGATGAGCGAATGGCGTTCAATTGAATTGGTATTCGATTTGAATATCAGGCTGTTGGAGATATTCGATTCCAATCAAATACCACACGGCAAACGCAGTAAAAATTCGTTTTACCTCCCACCTTCCCTGGCACCTTTTTTACACCAATAACTGTGCAGGAGAGGTGGGATAGGAAGTAGAAAAACGTAGGCATCGAAAAAAATGGAAAAAGTAATTGGCTGGCTAAATCAGGTGACCTCCACTTTATACGAATAGTGGATTTCAGATTCGGTTCATATAAGACTGTGAATAAGACAGGGATAGATGTACTGGCAGGATTAGCTAGGAATTAGCTTTATTTTGGTAGGAATCTTACTCAAACAGCTGTTTGGAGCTCTATATACCTTCCTTGCCAGCCCGAGATACATGCAAGAGTACGGTCAATGCATTCCTATGGAAAAAGTCAGCTCCCACATACCGCAAGCTGCCAGCGATCCCGACTAGCATAGGGTGCGCTGCCATGATGTGTTTGCATTGAACTTACTCTCGCATTTAGCTCTGGCTGGCAAGGTCTCATCACTTTCAAACTTCACCTGCAAGCACATCTCGTGGCAGCCCATTATATGCTAGGGGGGATCCCTGGCAGCTTGCGTTATGTGGGAGCTGCCTTTTACTCATAGGAATACATTGACCAGCGTTGATCGGCCGAATGCCATACAGTGTACAGCATTGGCCAATCAACACTGGTTCTGCTGGAGGCTCTTCTGTGAGGAGGCGGAGTCTAAGATTGGTCCACAGCAGTCTTCATTGTGGTTCGATCTCAGGTGTAGCCGAGTTGAGTGCACAGCTCTACTACATCTCAGATGTAGCAGAATTGCACGCACAGCTCTACTACATCTCAGATGTTGCTGAGTTGAGCGCACAGCTCTGCTACATCTCAGGTATAGCAGAGCTGTGCGCTCAACTCTACTTCCTCTGAATGGAAACTCATGCACATATGTGAACCATGCCTAAGGCTACATTAACACTCCTGGTGGATGTCCATTGTTCATTACTGTCACATGAAATGTTTCTCTTTGAATGGCACTTGGTTTACACCTGCGTTCAGGTTTCCATTTGGGGGTTCCACTTAGGTGCTACCTGAATGGAAACCTATTCTGCTTAAAAAAATGGTTACCCCATAGACTATAATGGGGTCTGCTGGGTTTCTGCCCAAAAAGGGTGAAAAATGTGGAGAGAAATGTGCTACTTGCTGCTGTACTCCTCTGTGTGCCCTGGGTGCATCCTTCACTACAGAGCACTGGGCGCTGTGGGTAGCGAGAGACAAAGAAGGCCCAAAGTAGTCAGACCGTGAGTATTAGGCTAAGGTCCCACGTTTCAGAAACAAAGCATTTTGTGTTGCAGATTTTGTTGCTGTTGTTTTGCAGCTCATAGACATTTCATCCAACTTTCGTGTAAATATAGGCGAAGTGAAATACTGCATAGCGTTACATTTCCACTGATCTGGAAGTGATTTATCCAAACAAAATTTTACAGATTCTATTTTTCTTTTTAATCATATTCTATGGATTAAACATTTATTACTAATCTATTAGTATTGAAAAAATAAATGACTGAACTACAAATTCTCGCTCAAATTATTAAGTGCTGATATGTTAATAGTCACAGTAAAGCTTCTGCTGAATTACACTCATTTTATGTGATTAATTGATGTGGGTAATAAAGTCAGTTTTTCTTTTTATCTGTATTTTTTCATAAATCTGCCCCAGATATATTATTTATGAGTTTTCACACAACGTTAAAAAAAACAAAAAAAAAAAAAACACCACTGCAGTCTTCATACAATTTTATTCCAAAGCCAGAAATGCCTTCACCATAGGAGCCAATCAGAACTGAGAGTTATTCTTTTTCCAGATCAATTCAATAAAAGGGAGCTGCTAATTGGTTGATTTGGTCAACAAAGCCAGATTTCCTTCTAGATAGTGTTAATAAAGTAATAAAAAAAATTGTACAAATTAAATTTGTGAGGTCTATAGTACGACTTAATTCATTCCTTAAGTGGGCACTTACTAATATGAATGGGGCTTTAACTGAAATTTAAAGGAAGTTCAAGTATATATACAGTAAAGCCTTTAGGGTAAGTTGGGTTTTTTGGATCGGAACCTGAGGCTGAGGTTTCCTCAGATTCCGATCCAAAAGCCGGATAGCCGCGCACTCCGCTCTGTATTAGGCCCAATGAATGGGCCTGGTCTGGAAGAGGGAGTGTTTTCAGGCCGAATCACAAGACGAAACAGCCTGAAGAATGAGCACCTTGCTTCTTTTTCCAGGTGCCGGAACAAGTTCGTGAGCGGCACCCATTGATTTCAGTGGGAGCCATCTTTTTGGTCAGGATTTTGAGGCGAATACAGCTTCAAAATGCTGGCCAAAAACTCTGTGTGAACTTACCCTCAAAGTTGTACTTTATGTCAATATATTGAAATTATTAAAGGGGAAATAAAAAATTTACTTAGGTCATGTTCTTGTCTTTTTTTTTTCAGTCGCTATACAGTAGGTTTTTCTATTGAGTAACTCAAGTGATATATCACCTACTTTGAGTTTGCGTCAGTTTTTCCTCCCACTTTTGTCTCCACTTCTATTGTAAGGACCCAAAAGACCTGAAGTCAACTATCGCACATTATTATAATAAACTTTTTGTCGACAAGTTATGCCTCTTTCTAAATTTTTTCTACCAGTTTATCCATGCTGATATCTCCATTGCAACATTGTCAAACATCTTAGTTACATCATTAAAATTTCATAAAAATACAAATAAATTTTTTTTTGTAAATGTGTACAATAAAATAATTCTAAGATAACATCTAAAAGTCCAAAAATTTGTGATAATTAAAAAAATAGATACTTAAAATAAAAGAAAAAATAAAAGCAAATCAAGTTACCTGCCTTGTTCTCTACTGTATCTATTCCGTTTTATATATTTGCTTTGGGAAATCTAAATGACCTTGTATTCCATTTATAATGTGTTAATACCAGTTTGCAGATTTTTTTCAGTATACTTAAAGAAAATATTATTAATAGATAAATAAATATACTTAAAAAAAATTCTTTACTTTTTTGTATTATTTTCTAATTTGAAACTATTTTTTGGTCTGGGGTCCCTTGTCTTGCACCACTTATAGGTTATAGGTTTTACTTTAAAATAAAATATGTGATAAACATCACTTTTTGGTATTACATCACCAAATCCTCTCACTAATCTCCTAATAGAGCACTAGACATCCTAGCAGAAATGCTGCGTGTATTCCAGCTCACTGCAGATCAGTTTCATCCCCGTGGCTTTGTCACTATAAATCCCAGTGTTCACCAGCTCCTTGTCTGCAAGTGATTTCCAGCTCTATGATAAAACTAAAACAGACAGACTTAATTTAAGTCCCAGACTTGAGGAAACTCATCTTAAATATTAGCATAATTTTACAGAAGACAGAGGAAATTGCTAAAATATGGGATTTAAAGAGTGTCTGTATCCCCATTGTACATAGGCAGCTCTTGTCTGCCACCCAGTGATTGATTCAGCATTTAACCAAAGTATAGGAAATAGGATTTTTAGATAATAAATCATATACAGTAATACTGTAGCATGAATCAAAAGCGTATAGTGCATATATACGGTACAGCAGTACATACATTTGCACTATTGCCAGTCACTGTTCATGGAAATTTGTGTAGATTGGTTGGGATGATGGTCTCAGGGGTTGACTCCCTCTTTTACAGGTGAATGTTTGGTAATTTCTAGAGATGAGCGAACACTAAAATGTTCGGGGTTCAAAATCCGATTCGAACAGCCGCACACTATTCTACTGTTCGAACGGGTTTTGAACCCTATTATAGTCTATGGGGGGAAATGCTCGTTTCACGGGTAGGCAACATTCGATCAAATTCTACTTACCAAGTCCATGAATGAGGGTTAGGCTGGATTCTTCTCCCTGCGCAGCGTCCCCGCATCCTCTTCCAGCCTTGAATTCACTCTGCTAGGCATTGGTCTTGGGCAGAGCCGACTGCTTATGCCTGCACTACAAGCGGACATGCGCAGTCGGCTCTGCCCAGGCCTGATGCCTGGCAGAGTGAATGCAGAGCCGGAAAAGGATGCGGGAGCGCTGCGCAGGGAGAAGACTTCTAAAGGTAAGAGAAGAACCAGCGTTGATTGGCAATGTATAGCATTCTGGAAATCAAGGCTGGTTCTGCATCGAATCTTCGAACAGCTAGTAGTACTCGATCGAGTACGAGTATTTCAAATACCGTAGTATTCGATTGAACACCTACTCGATCGAGTAATACTCGCTCATCTCTAATTTCCAAAGAGTTTATAGTGTCGGACTAGCCCAACAGAGTAAGCCCTCGTTCACATCTGCGTTCACGTCTGCATGAGGACCCCCCCCCAAATGGAATACCAGACGCAACTGCAAGAGGTGTGCCAGTGAAAGCACACGGACCAAATAGACTATAATGGGGTTTGTGTGCTTGCCACAAGATCTCTGCAGGGAACATGTGGACAGGAAAGTACATCACAATCTACTTTCCTGCTCGCATGATTCGTGCAGGCAGCATGCGGCAAGCACACGGATCCCATTATAGTCTATGAGGTCCGTGTGCTTTCACTGCACAGCGCTTGCAGTTGCAATCGGTATTCCATTCGGGGTGTCCCCATGTGGACCAAACACAGATGTGAACCAAGTATAATAGAGGGTCCCATGGTGGCTCTAAGATCTCATGAACACTACTGTAATTTCTTATTCTCAATTGCAGATAAAAGTATGGATCCATTCATTTCTAGGGCCACACACACGGCTGTAGTTTTTGTGACCATGTGTCCGTGCCATATACAAGGACAGAAAAGCATGAAACATGTCCTATTTTGGACAAGTATAGGAGATCATACAAATCTTTGTGCAGATCCGTGATTGTGGATGACATGTAGATATATTTTTTATGGATTGTTGATCCGTATTTACAGACAGTAAAAAGCACCATGGCCATGTGCCGAAGGCCTAACATAACAATGGTACATCAGAGGACACCCAAATTTGAAGGGTGCTATGATGATTTTTCTAAGGGTTGTTGAAGGTTGGCCCTCAGAATTATATAATCTGGTGGGCTCAAGGAACCTAGACGTGACATTACTCATAACTTTCTCTTTAACTATTATATTTACACATTATTATGTACACCTAGAGAAGGGTTCCTGTAGGAATGTGTTGGCTGAGTCTCCTCCACTGGGTGAATAAAGAAAAATCTTGCAGATGCCTTCATTTATCCAACACTCAATGTCACCTGTCTGACAAAATGAATAGAATTTGAAAGGGAACCAAAATGCCTGAGAAAATCCTGAATTCCGCCCAAAAACATCAGCAGCTTTTTTTTTCTCGGCTGTCAATAAACTGGTTATTTATCTATTTCCACGTGGGTTCATCACAAAGCGTCTTACTGAGTTGCTCCCAGAGATAATATCTAGCGCACAAAAGGAGTGTCCTTTGATCTATACAGTCCTTTAAAGGTCAAAGCCTGTCTTTTCCTGTAGGTAATTCCTAATGACTCATGTCATTGACAAAGAATGAAGATCTTCTCATGGAAAGACAAACGTAAGCTACTTTCTAGATGTTTGTCTGCTTTTCCAAGAGATTATTTGTTATACAAATTTGAAGCATCTATCACTCTATCTATCTATCTATCTATCTATCTATCATCTATCTACTATCTATCTATCTATCTATCTATCTAATCTATCTATCTATCTATAATATCTATCTATTAATCTATCTATCTAATATCTATCTATTATCTATCTATCTATCTATCTACTATCTATCTATCTATCTATCTATCTATCTATCTATCTATCTATCTATCATCTATCTACTATCTATCTATCTATCTATCTATCTATCTATCTATCTATCTATCTATTTATCTAATATCTATCTATTAATCTATCTATCTATCTATCTAATATCTATCTATTATCTATCTATCTATCTATCTATCTATCTAATATCTATCTATTTATCTATTTAATATCTATGTATATTACCTATTTATCTGATATATATCAATTCATCTTTATATTATCTATATCTATCTATCTAATCTTATCTGATATATATCTACTATTCATCTGTACTATTATTCTAATAGCAACGTTTTGGTCCTTAGGACATTTATATCAGGTTTTAGTTGGCTTACTTTGAGACAGAATTTGATGACACAATTTTGACTCATGTTTGGGGCAGTTTAGTGTGTTTTAAGCTAGGCCCCTTTCTTTTAGAAGCCACATCCACATGGCTAGCAAATCTAGCAGGATGTCAACATTGGAGGATATCATCTGTGACACTGGCTGAGTTCCTGAGTTGTCGCCGTCATCATGTTGTACTTTTACAGCATTTCGAATTAACAGCTCCTTGTGCATGACATAATTGTACATCATGGGGCAGGAAATAGTTAATATTACATTATACCCTAGGATGTTTATAGGCCATATTAGCCTACTTAGCCTAAACTCCAGAACCTACACACGTGGGCAAAATTGTTGGTACCAGTCGTTTAATGAAAGAAAAACCCACAATGGTCACAGAAATAACTTGAATGTGACAAAAATAATTATAACCACACTACATGTTGACAAGCCACAAAGCTTCTGGGAGAATGTCCTTTGGACAGATAAGACGAAAATCAAACTTTTTGGCAAGGCACATCAACTCTATGTTCACAGATGGACAAATGAAGCTTGATCTTGAAAAGAACACTGTCCCTACTGTGAAACATGGAGGAGGCTCTGTTATGTTCTGGGACTGCTTTGCTGCATCTGGCACAGAGTGTCTTGAATCTGTGCAGGGTACAATGAAATCTCCAGACTATCAAGGGATTCTAGAAAGAAATGTGCTGCCCAGTGTCAGAAAGCTTGGTCATGGGTCTTGCAACAGGATAATGACTCAAAACACATAGCTAAAACCACCCAAGAATGGCTAAGAGGAAAACTTGGACTATTCTGAAGTGGCCTTCTATGAGCCCTGACTTAAATCCTGTTGAACATCTTTGGAAGGAGCTGAAACATGTCGTCTGGAAAAGGCACCCTGCAAACCTGAGACAACTGGAGCAGTTTTCCCAGATTTACTGTTGTTGCGCAATACACACTAAAAATAAATTTGGCGTGGTTCACATGTCGTAAATAAAAAGTGTCTAAACCTTAGATAGTTTTAGTTTATTCCCCCCTCCCCATTTATCATCATGTCCAAAAGAAAAACTGTTTTAGTTGCCAACCAATCACAGCATAGCTTTCATTTAGTAATCTGCTCTTATAAAATGAGGGCTGTGCTGTGATTGGCTGCTATGGCCAACTAAGATATTTTCTATTTTACAGTCTCATAAATTTGAGCATTTGCAGGTATATATTAGGAGTAGAGATGAGCGAACAGTAAAATGTTCGATATTCGATATTTGTTTCGAATAGCCACTCAATATTCGACTATTCGAACGAATATCGAACCCCATTATAGTCTATGGGAGAAAATGCTTCGCTACAGGGGATCCCACCATTCGACTCAGTAGAGACACTAAGTCCACTATCACACCCCAGGAAATGATGCCAACACCCTGGAATGCAACTGGGACAGCAGGGGAAGCATGTCTGGGGGCATCAAGTACCTTTATTATGTCGGGATCCCTGTCAGCTTGCGATATGGCAGAGCTGACTTTTTCCCATAGGAATGCATTGACCAGCATTGATTGCCAGTGTACAGCATTCAGCCAATCAATGCTGGTTCTGCCTGAGGAGGCGGAGTCTAAAATTGGTCCACAGCAGTTTCCATTCTGGTCCGATTTTAGACTCTGCCTCCTCCGGCAGAACCAGCGTTGATTTTCCGTGATGCACTCATGTCTCCCCACCCACACTCTCCAGCCACACTAAGCCCCACCTACTCCCTGCATCTCTACAATACTAGTCTGCGGGGCGCAGGGCACTCTGAAGAGGACAGAGGACTGCGCCTCCCTAGACTAGTATTGTAGAGATGCAGGGAGTAGGCGAGGCTTAGTGCGGCTGGAGAGTGTGGGCGGGGAGATGTGAGTGCATCACTCATGTCTCCCCTCCCAGAACTCGCCCACACTCTCCTAAGCCCTGCCTTCTCCATAATACTAGTCTTGGGAGGCGGGGCAGGGCTCTCTGAAGACATGTGGACAGAGGACTCGACCAAGAAGAGGAGCTGGGAGCTGCAGCAATGCAGGTAAGTGGACAACGGTGGGGGTGGGGGTGGGAGTTTAATCACTACACAGCGTGGGGTCCAACAATTTTTGGACTACATGCTGTGTAGTGAATAGGATCCGAATGATCGGAAATTGGATTTTAAAAATGATCCTGAAATGTCAAGATCGGCTCAACACGAAGTGCTGGTCGATGTAGCAGTTTCCAATGTAGCAGTCCGATGCAGCAGAGCTGGACCTGCTACACACTCAGCTCTGCTGCATAGGATTGCTACATCGGTAGAGCTGAGTGTGTAGCAGGTTCAGCTCTGCTTCATCTCGGCATAGGAATGCATTGACCAGCGTTGATTGACCGAATACCGTACTTCTGTATGGCATTCGGCCAATCAACGCTAGTCAATGCATTCCTATGGGAAAAAGTCAGCTCGCGCATATCGCAAGCTGACAGGGATCCCGACCAGATAGAGCCCTAAAGAGCTGGGTGAGTAACATTTTCCCCCTAAATAAAGGTAATCCCTAGCTAAGAAATCCAAAAGAGTACGTAGACATGGGTGGCACTACTCACACAGAGATATACATCTGTACGGGAGACAAAAAGACGCTAAATGTGGTGGTGCTCTAAGTCCAGAAAAAAGTAACATATGAAAAAATAAATAGAAGAATTTGCTTGGCACTCACCAACAGTAGCGTAAAACGCTACTGTTGGTGAGTGCCAAGCAAATTCTTCTATTTATTTAATCCCTATCTAACCCTGCCTGTAGATCTGTCCCTGTCTCACAGTCACATAGTTCACAGTCCCAAATTAGTCGAATGTTAAATCCACTGTTCGTCTAAATTGGAGGTCACCTGATTTAGCCAGCCAATTACTTTTTCTAATTTTTTTTTCGATGCCTCCGTTGTCGTAGTTCCTGTCCCACCTCCCCTGTGCAGTTATTGGTGCAAAAAACGCGCCTTGGAAGGTGGGAGGGGATACAATTTTTTTGCTTCGTTGTATTCGATTGTAATCGAATACCTCAAACGGCCTGATATTTGATCGAATATGTATTCGATCGAACGGTGTTCGCTCATCTCTAATTAGGAGGATTTCCCAATGTATCCCTGTAATGAAAGGCTGATATCTTACTCTAGAATCATATAGTGCAGGGATACTATACATTGCTTAGAAATTACCATTGTAAAAACAAACCATTTTGTTTAGGCTGAGTTAGGGGATTCGGGTCAGGGAAGGCAAACACGTCCAAGTGAGCCCCCAACTCACTATATGGTGATTGTATAGTGGTAAATACAAGCTCTGCACAGGGCTCTGCATGCAATTTAGGTGAATACAGCACAGGAAACATTTAGTGACTTGAGGTCTAATCATTCACGTTTCCCACCATCACCACTTCTTCCAGCTGTGACTTGGCTCTGTAAAGTTTGCAACACAGACATCTTTGGCTCCTTTTCCAATAATAAAAAAGAAAAAAAATATATATATGTGGCGTTCCAACACCTGAGACTCCCGCTGATCAGCTGCTTGGAGGGGACCACAGCACCTGTGCAAGCACTGTGTGACCTCCTCTCTGTTTACATTGTTTCTTTAACTACAGTTTCATCTTATACACATCTATAGGACAAGGATGTAAATTATATCAGACCAGCGTGCGATATAAACAGTGAAGGCACCATGGCCCCATCACACAGCTGATCAGTGGGGATACAATTTTTAGAACTCGCTGATCCCTTAGGTCCCTAAAGCGACTGGTGAAGAATAACCGCCGGAAAACCACTTTTGAGCTCACACAGATGTTCAACTCCATGGAGCGACACATTTCGGAGCGAATAATGCGACGAGAAGTCAAAGGAATGAGTCTCAACAGTTGTGTCGCCACACGAAAGCCATTGGTGACAGAGACCAACAGATGTCGGCGCCTGTCATTTGCAAGAGACCACAAGGATTGGACCCTAGAGCAGTGGAGAAAGGTCATGTGGTCAGATGCATCACGTTTCACATTGTTCCAGAGTGATGGTCATGTCCAGGTGCGACGAGAAGCACACGAAACACTGGAATGTGCTGGAAAGGAACCTGCGCTGTCACTCACCACCCCCAACGAATCTGTGTAACCTGGGCTCCCTGATACTCAAGAATTGGATCAAAATCCCTGAGTCTACACTACAGAACATTATAGACTCCATGCCGAGACTGATGTGTGCTGTTATTCGTGCTCATGGTGGCCCAACTAAATTTTAACACTTGCGACTTTTTTTTTTTGGCCAGGCAGTGTACAGTATGTTATACCTTAAAATATTATAAAGGGATGAGAACAAGCAGGCATAATCTGAAATTATCTAGAAAAATTCCTCTAATATAGTATATAATTGGGATCCCATAAGGCTAAGACACTGGAGACATATGGAGACAAACCTTCTAATCAAAATATACATAAAAAGGTTTATTAGAGTAAAATACATACAATAAATAGTTCAATAGTATTAACAAAGAGGTTACAATCAGGGGGCAAGCCTACCTAGCCCACTCCCCAAAGGGTATAATAAGGAATATCCAATGCAAACTTTAAATAGGACTTACAAAACTAAAGTAAATGCCCCATTAGTTGTTATGGAGGGACCACCTGAATTATAGCTGCCAATATTACTATGTTCATACATTATTGCTACTACAATTTAACTTCAATGTCATTTAAAGCACATTATGCGTCAGATAAGATCAGAAAATTGCCATAATTAATATTGGTCTGAATTGTGACAGGTCTTTTTGATAGAAAGCAGACATCGGCTATCACTGACTTCAATGTACATCTGTTTGAAAGCTTGTCCATATAACATAGATGAATGACTCTGCTCTAGGCAATCTGTATTCAGACAGATCGGGAAGATATTTATGTGTGAAGCAGATGCTCTCCTCACCTGTCTTAGCTTTTGTACCTCCTTTACCTCGATGACTACACAAAAAGATATGTATTTAGACTTTCATACTGTATCTGCTATTAGATAAGAGCATTAGATAATAGCAGATTTTATTAGTAATTAAGAATGGAGATGAGCGAACAGTAAAATATTCGATGTTCGTTATTCGTTACGAATAGCATCTCAATATTCAACTATTCGAACGAATATCAAACCCCATTATAGTCTATGGGAGAATTGCTTCGTTTCAGGGGATTCCACCATTCGACTCAGGAGGGTCACCAAATCCACTATCACACCTCAGCAAATGATGCCAACACCTCTAAAATGCAACTGGGACAGCAGGGGAAGCATGTCTAGGGGCATCTAACAAGCCCAAGTTACTGTTTTACCCCAACATCACAGCCTAACAACTACACACTTTCCACATTCAAAAAAACCTCTATCAAAGTGGGAAAATACCTGGAAATCTTCTTTACTCCCCAAATGGATGGACACAAACCCCGATTTAAGCTCAACAAACATTAACAAGCACCCCTTTAAATCATGTTCCCCATGACAGCCACAGATGGAATAGGCAATGGGAAATCCTTCAGTCCCCACCCTGAACTGTCATTGTGGATGTGTGTGTAATGTGGTAAGACCTTCCAAAATTCACTTTTAAGGCCCTTAACATGAGCCCTTCCAAATTAGGTTACAGGCCCTTAAGCTGAGCTACCAGCAGAGATTGAGGCCCTTTAGGTGACTTCAGCCTTCTACCTGCAGAGTTTTAGGCCCTTTAACTTAGTTCAGCCTTGCACCAGCAGAGATTTGTTGACCCTTTGGGTGAGTTGAGCAGTGTTAAGTGACCCTTGGAGTGAGTGGAGCCTTTAAACTACAGTGCTTTTGGCCCTTGGCAGCATGAGTAGAGCCTTTAGAAAGCAGTGTTTTTGGCCCTTGGAGTGAGTAGAGCCTTTAAAATGCAGTGTTTTTGGCTCTTGGCATGAGTAGAGCCTTGCAACAGCAGGGTTTTTGGCCATTGGAGTGAGTACAGCGTTTAAAAAGCAGTGTTTTATGCCCTTTTGGTGACTAGAGCCATGCAGCAGCAGTGTTTTATTTTTTGGCTCTTGGGGTGACCCCTAAAAAAATTATATTTCAGGCCCTTGGGGTGAGCCCTAAAACATTAATTTTCAGGCCCTTGGGGGGGAGCCCTAAACATTAATTTTCAGGCCCTGTGGGGTGAGCCCTAAAACATTGATTTTCAGGCCCTTGGGGTGAGCCCTAAAACATTAATTTTCAGGCCCTTGGGGTGAGCCCTAAAACATTAATTTTCAGGCCCTTGGGAGAGCCCTAAAAAATTAGATTTCAACCCCTTGGGGGTGAGCCCTAAAAAATTATTTTGCAGGCCCTTGGGCTGGAGCCCTAAAAAATTGAGTTGCACCCCCTGGGGGGGGAGATAATGGAAATATATATATATATATATATATATATATATATATAAATTCACATGCAGAATTAGGGGCTGGGGTTGTTGGAGGAGGAGGAGGCGAATGAGATGGATGAGGAAGAGTAAATTGTTTGCTGACTGAATCTCTCCAGTACCCGGGCTATGGAGTGGATACCCAGCTGGTTATCCACGTCCTCACCCATGTCCCCTGCTGCTGCTGGCAGCCCCTCTCCAGTACCTGGACTGTGGAGTGGATATACAGCTGGGTATCCACATCCTAGCCCACGTCCCCTGCTCATAATGACGAAGGACATTGGTGGCAGCCCCTCTACAGTACCTGGACTGTGGACTGGATACCCAGCTGGATATGCATGTCCACATCCTCTGCTGCTACTGACAAGAGGCAATGCTGGCAGCCCCTCTCAAGTACCTGGACTGTGGACTACACACCCAGCTGGGTAAGCACGTCCACGTCCTTGCCCACGTCCCCTGCTGCTACGTTGCATGATTTGCAGATAGATTTTATATTGAGCTCTGAAAAGAGCTATTTTCAATTCCTGCCTAACCAAAGCACTGTATCACCCTTAGACCAAGCTCTCCCTATCACTCCAAAACGAGAATGAGACGAAGATGGACGAAACTATTCTTATGAATTGGGAGGTCACATGTTTTCGGCAGCCAATGGCGTTTTTCAATTTTTTTCACTGCCTCCATTGTTGTAGTTCCTGTCCCACCTGCCCTGCACAGTTATTGGTGCAAAAAACACACCAGGGAAGGTGGGAGGGGGACACAAATTTTTACTGTGTATGCGAACTTGTATTCGATTGTGAACGAATACATCGAACGCCTTGATATTCGATCAAACGGCGTTCGCTCATCTCTAATTAAGAAGTCATATAATTATACATATAAAGAAGCATTAACCAACCCCTCTCTGTTTCTAAATAATACATGTAGGAAAAAGCTCTTTTGTAGATGTGATCATCATTATGGTCTGGGCCAAATGAAGACGAAAAGGGGGGGTGAATGATACCACCCTGTGATGGATTTAACTGTACTGTATGCACTTATATGGTTTATAGATCACCTATATAGTATTATATCTACCAATATATGGTCTCCTTTAGTGGTTATATTAGTCTTTGTATAGTGTTCTTATTCAACAAGAGCATAATGGTTTTATTTAGGTATATGGTAGTAGTATGGGTTCATGATATGGCAATATTATTTGGCCCTTATATATTGAAGTATTACATGATAAATGTATAACTATATAAAAGGTATATTATCATACAAAGAATAATTTTTTCAGCTTTTTTTTCTAAGATGGTGGGAAAAGAGTTTGTGTCCCTGATCTTGCAAGACCTTATTACTCTGGCTGCAGCACACAACTTATATCTTATAGCCAGTTCATTTTCATTGATGACCTATCAGGAAAAGTCATCAATAGGAGATAAGTGAGGGACTGACACCTGGAAATACAGCTGATCAGCGGCGGTGCAGTGCTTGTTCCAGCACCATGAACACTTTACTATTTATAATATCCACCATCTATGACATAGCAGCTGTACAGTGTTGGCCAAAAGTATTGGCACCCCTGCAATTCTGTCAGATAATACTCATTTTCTTCCAGAAAATGATGGCAAGCACAAATTCTTTGGTATTATTATCTTTATTTAATTTGTCTTCAATGGAAAATCACAAAAAGAATTGTCAAAAAGGCAAATTGGATATAATTCCACAGCAAACATAAAAAAGGGGGTGGACAAAAGTATTGGCACTGTTTGAAAAATCATGTGATGCTTCTCTAATTTGTGTAATTAACAGCACCTGTTACTTACCTGAGGCACCTAACAGGTGGTGGCAATAACTAAATCACACTTGCAGCCAGTTGAAATGGATTAAAGTTGACTCAACCTCTGTCCTGTGTCCTCGTGTGCACCACATTGAGCATGGAGAAAAGAAAGAAGACCAAAGAACTGTCTGAGGACTTGAGAAGCAAAATTGTGAGCAAATTGCTACCAAATTGCTACCAAATTGTGAGCAAAAAGCATGAGCAATCTCAAGGCTACAAGTCCATCTCCAGAGACCTGAATGTTCCTGTGTCTACCGTGCGCAGTGTCATCAAGAAGTTTAAAGCCCATGGCACTGTGGCTAACCTCCCTAGATGTGGACGTAAATGAAAAACTGACGAGAGATTTCAACACAAGATTGTGCGGATGGTGGATAAAGAACCTCGACTAACATCCAAACAAGTCCAAGTTGCCCTGCAGTCTGAGGGTACAACAGTGTCACCCTGTACTATCCGTCGGCGTCTGAATGAAAAGGGACTATATGGTAGGATACCCAGGAAGACCCCACTTCTTACCCAGAGACATAAAAAAGCCAGGCTGGAGTTTGCCAAAACTTACCTGAGAAAGCCAAAAACGTTTTGGAAGAATGTCCTCTGGTCAGATGAGACAAAAGTAGGAAAAGGCATCAACATAGAGTTTACAGGGGAAAAAAGAGGCCTTCAAAGAAAAGAACACGGTCCCTACAGTCAAACATGGCGGGGGTTCCCTGATGTTTTGGGGTTGCTTTGCTGTCTCTGGCACTGGACTGCTTGACCGTGTGCATGGCATTATGAAGTCTGAAGACTAACAACAAATTCTGCAGCATAATGTAGGGCCCAGTGTGAGAAAGCTGGGTCTCCCTCAGAGGTCATGGGTCTTCCAGCAGGACAATGACCCAAAACACACTTCAGCTCAGCACTAGAAAATGGTTTGAGAGAAAGCACTGGAGACTTCTAAAGTGGCAGCAATGAGTCCAGACCTCAATCCCATAGAACATCTGTGGAGAGATCTCACAATGGCAGTTTGGAGAAGGCCCCCTTCACAAAGAAGAATGGTCTAAAATTCCAGCAGAGCCTTGTAAGAAACTCATTGCTGGTTACCAGAAGCGGTTGTGCACAGTTATTTTGTCTAAAGGTTGTGCTACCAAGTATTAGGCTGAGGGTGCCAATACTTTTGGCCAACACTGTACTATGTAATTAAAGCCTTTTCCCATAGAAAGGAATAGGATGAGGCTGTAATTACATTGCATGGTCACTATGAAGCAGACAATGTGCTAAGTAAACCCAAGTGTCAAAGCCGATTCAAACAGCTCATCAGCAGGGGTTCTGGGTGTCAACTTCTTTATTGTTGACAAATCCTAAAGATAGGTCATCAAGAAGAAAAACTGGACAACCTCTTTAATACTATTGAAGCAGCCTATTGTTAGAATCCTAAAGTGCAATTTTGTTTTATTTGCCAATAAGCTACTTTATGCTTATTTGTAGCTAGAAACTAAATTTCTGCAACTTTCTTTTTTTTTTTTTTTTTTGCATAGACATGGAGCTTGGATATGATTAAATACTTTTCCACGGTAGCTATTTGCATAACCATACCTTTATCCTTGCAAAAAACTTACAAAACGTGCTCAAAATGGACATCTCGGCAGTTTTCTAACATTATAGCATTCCCATTTTCCAGTACTAGGATCAATTCCTAATACATAATGCATAATACACAAAAATACAATAGGACAACACAGATAAGTATCAGTTTCATAAGCCATGTGAATGTGCTACCGATGCATTGTGTTTCCTGAATTTATACAGCTAGAAGAAATCCATAAATCATATAGGATTATTATTTATTCATTATGGAATTGGGATTTGGACTCCATCAGACACTCACCTATCTTTTTGGCAATCATTTCCTAAAATTTTATTTTGATAGAAACTACTGAATACCTTCACATGAATGTTTTCCATTAAGAATATTCCCAAAATGTCCCATAATGGACTATACAAATCTAGAATTAATACAACCTTATAGAAGTGAGCGGCCCCAGTGTTCTGCTTCATATTAGTGGTTAGTTATCAATACTGGCTATCACTACACCACATTAATGCAGACTTCCAAAATATCATAATATTTCTAATATGATCCAATATACAGATTAATGTATATGATGTGGTTACGTGACTCAGAAATAATCTAAACATATGGGAAATGTGACACCCACCATAGGAAAGATCTACAAAGTCATTATTTGTTGTCCAAGTTTGATTTGCAAATGGAAAAACCATATTGATACTTTGAGCATATTATATTTACCATATTGGCTATAAAATCTGGATTTTTTTTTATTGTAAAATGTTCCAGAGATGAAAATGTTCTAGAGAAAGTTCTAGAGATTGTGTTCATGGTGCAGAGGTAAAAAACTGCTCCATTGCCGAATAAAAATTCAACAAAAACCTCAGGGGTATTTGGCATTCAACTATGTATATGCATAGTACAAATTCTAAGGAAGCCTTTGTCTTCATGCCACACCATCCAGAGGCATAACTTGTAGATCTTGGATCCCAATCCAAAATCTTTCTTAGGGTAAGTTCACATTTCTGCCGTGTGACTTTTCCGTGTGGCTAACCGCAAAGGGATGCCGATGTAGTGCAATGACATTCCTTTGCGGCATCCCACTCCTGAATAGGCCTGGATCAATGGGCCAAATCTGGAGGGAGTCTCAAGCCGAGGACACTGCGGCTGACTCCCACGGGATCCGCGAGGACATAGGGCATGCCTCTTTTTTTTTCCCGCTAGCTCAAAAAAATCGCTAGTGGGAAAAAAAGCGAGCGGCTCCCATTGAAATGAATGTGAGACATTTTTGCAGGTGTATTTTAAGGCGGATTTCGCGTCAAAATCAGCCTGCAAAATACTCTGTGTGAACATACCTTAAGGCTCCTGTCTACTTTGTTCCATTTAGAATAGTGCTGTATTTTATGTGGCAAATTAATTTTAGGGGCCCTTATGGGGTCCAGGGCCCGGTATCTTCTGCTACCACTGCACCCCCTATAGCTATGGTCCTGGTACCATGTACATTAATGCCTTGACCCAGCAAAACATTGTCCAGAGTACCAAACTGTGTTTCAGGTTTTTTTTTCTTCCAATAGTGCATCTTATTGCCATCTCCTCCCCAGGCAGTCCATATGAAAGGCGGTTAAAGTAAAGGTAGGTGTGACGCAGCGTAGCCACAGGCCACTGTTCAGATTGGTTGCCATCTCATTATCTCAAGTTTATTCTGATGGTTTAACGGTTTGCTATTGATTTCCCAGATTTGCTGTGAACTTTCAATTCAGCAATTGGTGTTTTCCTGCTTTGTGCTTTCCTTGCAGGTACTGGGTCTCCAGTGATGGCAGAACGTTGGCTGCATCATGGAGTGACATCATGCTGTGACATCGTCTTATGCCAGGGAGATTGCATGCTGTATAAAGCTCATTTGCACCTTTGGCACAGTTTGTTCGGGTTATTTGTCTCCGTGTGTTCCCGGAAAACAGTCACTGCAGAGCAAGGGTTTGAGAACTAGTCCATGAGTATACCTGTGAGTATTGGCTGTAAGAACATGAGGGAAACTTCTGCCACATTCTACCTCTGCTTGTCTATAATGAAGCTAAGTAAAGTCTCAGTTCCGGTAAATAAAGAGCGTCTGGTGGTTTCCTTCGCCCGACTACACAACATGAAACTGCCAGGGTTGTGTTACTGGTCATAGTCATAAATGTGATGCTCCATGGGGACCTCATACAAGTAAAGTCTAGCTTCATACATTGCTACATGGTCCAGTTCTGATGCTCGGACGCCCATTGCAGGTAATTTAGGTGGTAAGCTTGGGTCAACTTGGGGATTAATCTATGGCTATGATGCAGTTCTGTCTTTCTCTAATAGCCAGTATTAACTTTTCCTGCAGTTTGTGCTACATTGGTTTGTCTTTGGGACCAGAGTTCTGCATGCATTTTACTGGGACTTAAAGGGGTTGTGCTGTTAAGGACACATATCCCCTATCTCTGACAACACCAGCAGCCCTATAGAAGTGAATGGAGTACTGGTCATGCAAGTGTGCTGTTGCTCCATTCACAAGAAGGAGGCATGAGGAAATTTTGGTTCCCCGTTCTCCTCAACGCTGGGGGCCTGACAGCGAGGCCCCCATAATCGGGTACTTAAGTGTCCTTAAAGGGAGTCTGTTATTGAGAGTCTGTTATTTGAGCTAAACACATCTGAATAGCCTTTAAAAGGGCTATTCTACTAATACCTTCACTCATTCAGTTGTCCCCACTGCATCATACCTTTAATCCCACCCCGTCATTGTACCACACTCTTGCCTCAGATCACGCTGTTCGAGTTCAAATCTTGGGCATGCGCAGTACCGCTCCAGTCAGAGCAGTGTCCGAGTGGCCATTTTGTTGTAGTCAACTACTAGTTTCTGGAGAAATGAGAATACTGTTGTGTAGATGACTACACCAAAATGGCCGCTGGGACATGCGCAGTACCACTCTGACCGGTGCAGTACAACGCACACCCAAGATATGAACTCAAACAGCGTGATCTGAGGAAAGAGCACAGCACAATATCCGAGGAGAAAGAGAGACAAGCACAAGCAGTGGAGGGGCGGTATTAAAGGTTTGATGTAGGGGGTCCTCGGAGACCTTGGGGAACGCCCTTGGTGCTCTGTGGGGTTAATTTGCATATAGAAATAAAGAAACAGTTGGGACAACTGAAGAAGTAAAGGTAGTAGTAGATAGTAATAGCTCTATTCAGACATGTTTTTAGCTCAAAAGCACTTTTTCCAATGAAAGACTCCCTTTAATGGCACAACCCTTTTACGTACCCATCACCTTGTTACCAGTTCAACAGTGGCGCATTCTTGGACCCCTTTTGTAGGTCCAGTACTGGAAGCATCTCAGAAGACCTGTAGTTTTGTAGATTCTGAACAAGGTGTGGCAGGACCCTATGGATATAATAGACATTATTCACTTCACCTATCACTGGTTATGCGGCATATGCAATAAATCTTCACTTATAATATATGGTATTTTGACTATTTGTCTAGAAAAAATATTTCCTCTTTTTGGCAATTTTTGATGGCTGTCTCATAAACGTTACGTTTCTAAGTGAAAAGTATGAGATTTCTCATACACAGAAATGTATAGTCTGTGCACGTGGTCGGATCATTTACTATCTGTTTTTCATGATAAGTGAATGGTGAATTTGTCACCGTGACAGAATTCCCATACATATATGGAACTGATACTTACAATGTACAGTCTTGCTTGGCCACTAATGGAAAGAACAGATTCTGTGAATTATTAAAAGCCTTTGGGGAAAAACCTCTATTGATCTTGAGAACAGAATATAGCGCACTTGTTGCAAGTCAGGAAAATAAGGTCATTCTTGGAGAAAAGAACAGGAAACTGGAAACTGCAGATACGTGTGTAATGCTTGGAGCAAGCAATGATATGGGACATATTTCTACTTAGGGTATATCTGCATTCTGTACTTAAACCACTTAGTTGTGGATAGGTGTTTTAATAGAGTCAAAGCCAATAATAACTGATTACGTAATGGACCATAAAGTTCATTCGTATATATTCTCTAAGTAGACTAGGCTGATCAAATGGCTTCTCACAGGCTGAGGAGAGAATACTCTACTGGCACCAGTGGAGGATGTGAATAGGCTAAGACAGAGCCTAAACAAAGTGTATATAGAATGCATTAGAAATATCCTATTAATATTATAAATGTGAAAGTTTGTGGGTTTGTGAGTTTGGATGTTCGGATGTTTGTTCCTCAATCACGGAAATACCGCTCGACCAATTTGGCTGAAATTTTCCACAAACATAGTTAATACACCCGATTGCGCAATAGGCTACTTTTCGTCACAATAGCACACATACGTTTGTGCCAGGACCCCCACAAAACCCAAACTCACACCACCATCTCTGCAATCTCACACACTTTGGACCATAGCAAGCCCCAAAATTCCTATTGCCCTCTACAGCCTCGCCCCTAACCCCACACAATCTCATATACATATACTTTACCACTTTGCCCCTCACCTTACCGATACTCCAGGAGGCTCTCTTTAACGCTCCGGAGCAGCCATGTTTGCCGACCCCCACCGCTCTGACAATCCGCGACACCGCCCACCCATGTCAATACCCCTAGGCGGTCTAATAAATGCAAAAAAAAAAGTTTACAAAAAGTAAAAAAATATAAAAAAATAAAATAAAAAGGATTAAAAATTCAAATCACCCCCCTTTCCCTAGAACACATATAAAATTAGTTAAAAACTGTGAAACACATACATGTTAGGTATCCCCACGTCCGAAATCGCCCGCTCTACAAAGCTATACAAATATTTTTCCTGTTCGGTAAACGCCGTAGCAGGAAAAATGGTCAAAAGTGCCAAACCGCCATTTTTTCACTGTTTTGATTCTGATAAAAAATTGAATAAAAAGTGATCAAAGCAATAACATTTCCCGAAAATGGTAGAACTACAAAGTACACCCGGTCCCGCAAAAAAAGACGCCATATACATCCCCCTACACGGACGTATAAAAAAGTTACGGCTGTCAGAATATGGCGACTTTTCAACAAATAATTTTTTAACACAGTTTGGGATTTTTTTAAGGGGTCAAAATGTAAATATAACCACATAAATTTGGTATCCCCGGAATTGTAACGAAACACAGAATACAGGGGACATGTCATTTTGGTTGCACAGTGAACGCCGTAAAACCAAAGCCCGTAAGAAAGTCGCAGAAATGCATTTTTTCTTCAAATCCACCCCATTCTGAATTTTTCCCTGCTTCCCAGTACATTATATAGAATAAATAATGGTGGCATCATGAAGAAAAATTTGTCCCGCAAAAATTAAGACCTCATATGGCTCTGGGAGCGGAGAAATAAAAAAGTTATGGGGTTTAGAAGGAAGGGAGTCAAAAACGAAAATCAAAAAATGCCATCGGCGGGAAAGGGTTAACTTCAAATACTTCTGTCCCAAAGTCACTATGTAAAGTTTCTCACAACACCGTATAGCAGCTCAAATACAAATTACATTCAACACAAAAGTCTCACGTATTCTCTGAATTATAGCAAAAACAAGATACAAAGTTACATTTCATATCCCACACCTTATACACAGTACGAAAACCTTACCCACGCCTGTATATACCCACTTCTACAATCACCGCAGACGAAGTCGCAGGTACCAGCTAGTATGTACATATATTATCCATATGTTATAGGTTAAAAATATATAAATACTAATGTAATTATGTACTTTGTCACAAGAAATGTGGTTCCCCAATTGCCCTATAAAAAGGATCTCAGGGGCTACTTTTGGGTAGTGTAGCTCTTGGTGAGAGATTCATGACTACTATGCCTGTATGACGCACTTGAAGACATTTTGCCCAGTTGACAGAATTTGAGAGTAGCACATCTTTAGACTAAGTGAAGCAGCATGAGTGTTTCAATGAATTTTCCACTATTTAGACCATTATGATCTAACTGTTAGGAAGTGTTGGGAATGGTGGTTATGTGAGGGAATACATAGTGCACAGTGATCAGGCTATGGGCAGACCAGACAGACTACACAAACCTCACTTGATATATATATCGCTACTGAATTATAGTGTTCATGTGTATGACATTGGTGAATATAGCATTGATGAATGCGTCATCCGTATATTACAATGGTATGTGTGTTATAAGTAAAGTCTGGAACTGACAGGGAGAGGGTCAGGGGTGAAATTATTCTCTTCCTACAATCACAACACCTGATATACTGCCAAGCCAGGTTCACTGCTTACAACTAGTTGTTCCTATTGAAGTCAGCCAGGTACAAGAGAAGGGAGGTTGTGACCAGATATTGACCTCAGTCACTGGGTGCAGATGGAACAGATCAATCCCCAGCTTTCCAAAATGAGGAAAGGGGGGTGAGATGGAACAACTTATTTCCCATCTTTCCAAGATTAGGTAAGGGGAAGGAGTAGGGCACACTGGCAGGGGGCAAGGCTAAGCACAATCTAGAAGCATCTTACAAAAAACTGTGAATGCCTTGGAACTTCGTCTCACCTCGGAAGCCAGCAAATAAACCGTGTTTGCCCACTCCTCCAAGCTCCATGGAAACAAATGGACTTTGTGTCCATGCAAAAAAAACAACGGTTTCACGGCGGAGAGGCTGCATACGGACACCAGCGGTTTGCTTTAAAAATGCATGGGTTTTTAAACTGATCATTGGCAAGCTGTCCCCAAGCAGTTTTTCCTGGCTTTTTGGCAGAATCACAAAGGGCGGACAACAGCACAAGTGTGAACACCCCCTAAGTTGCATGGTGACCTGATGGTCGGACTTCCTTCAGCCTAGCACCTGCTCTGTGCCTGACTTCTGTAGTGCTCCGTATTGTTGGAATGAGCATCAAAGTGATTAAATCCAAAAACTCCTTACAAGGGAAAACCTGTTGAAGAACAGCAGTACATATAAAAGTCTGTACCTTACTTTGTTCAGTACCAGACTGATTTACTTTCAAGGTCTGCCTTAATAACACTCGTACAGTAATGCTAACAATACAGTGATATAAGCCTCTATAGTGCTCATGCATTACTGCTTGCCAAATACTGCACTGTCTACAAATCCATTACATCCTTGTCCTACAATAGCATTGTCTTATGACAGCCGAGTTTGCTCTCTCTTTTTCAGTAATGCTGAACATCAAACACAAACATGCGATCATCTCCACAATCAATGCAAACAGTATTATCAAAAATAAGGCAGCTCGGCTGGATGTAATGACTTGTGTTATATTAAGAAGGCAGCTGCGATTAAAATAGCTTCTGGCTCTGGTAAGACCTGCAGCTGGGGAAATGTTGAGTGCTTAGAACAGGAAACAATCATCATATTTGGCTGAATAAAACAAATGATGCAGGCACACTAAGAGATACTAGGGAAATACAATTGAAGTGGTGATAGACTGGAGTATCTTACTGTTATACTATACGATAGGCACATACAATGTTTTTTACTTGCATAATATATGAGGGGGTTAAAAAGTTACTGGTGCAGGTTCTCAAAAACTTAATGATCTTCTGCCTTCCCTCATAGGCGTTGTCACCCTAAACATGTAGGTGTTTTGTATATCCAAATATGTTCAGGGATTCCAAAGATATAAACCCTGTTAGGAACATGGTAATATAGTAGATGAGGTTGGGTAGGAAGACACAGGTACATCAGGTCCAATCTATAAATTTACAGTGTCCATCCAGAAGAAGGCAAAATAAAAACCAATAAGGCAGTCACCAATTTCATGTCGGGAAAAAAAAAAGTGAATGGGGTGAGCTGTGATACAAGGCTACATGGCACATCCACTGTGCACAGTACTGTGCTCGGTAAGTGCTGAAGAGGCTGCTCACCTGAACACCACCGCCTCTTCAAACAGCTGATCAGCAAGGTGCCTGGGTGTTGGACTCCTACTTAACGTTAATTGATTAGCTATCCTAAGAGTAGGTCATCAATTACAAAGCCTGGAATTATTTAATATATGGTTATTTTTATGGGAAAACCTCTTGAAAGACTGTATAGAGTCACTGATAGCAAGTAGAGATGAGCGAGTACTGTTTGGATCAGCCGATCCGAACAGCATGCTCCATAGAAATGAATGGATGCGCCTGGTACTTCCGCTTTGACGGCGGCCGGCCGCTTAACCTCCCGCGTGCTGGCTACGTCCATTTATTTCTATGCGAGCGTGCTGTTCGGATTGGCTGATCCGAACAGTACGCGCTCATTTCTAATAGCAAGAATTAAAGAAACACTACTATTATAAGTTACTGTAGAGTTTATTACACTCCCTCTAAAAACTGAGAAGGGTAATGTTAGAGAATCACCGTAGACATAGTCTCGAGTCCCGTCTCTTCTGCTGTCGATGAGGATTGTTCCATTAATGAAAGCGAGTCACACCGGCTACATTACCTATTACACATGATAAATAGGTTAATATTTACTATGTTAGGATCCGCAATCTTCTAGACTTATTTTTTAATTTACGTTGTCTTGATGTAGAGGGAGAAAGGATAAAAAATAACGTAGCTCTTTTGCCCTAATCCAAAAAAGGGTATAAAGCAGAATTTTATTGACTTACAATATACTTCACTGAGCCTCGACCTCTTGTTGAACTGGTCTTCGTTTAGATGGATTCATGTTAATTTATGGCTATTGCATTTAGTTTATTAAACTTTTGTTTTATTCTCCATTTGTCACATTATTAAAGCAATGGCAAATGATCATTCATTTACGAGAAACCACCAAGGGCTTATGTGGTCGTGAACACAGTACACAATGACCTCTTCCATTATTTTTGGATTCTGTATTCATCTAAGTACAGCATCGGCCTTTATCAGTCAGAACATCCTAACCTTGACATATACAAAATTCAAAGGACTGTTTTATTAGATTGCCATTACCCTAATGAGCACATCGATAATTTATCTGATTTTATGATAATAGATCGCTCTAAATTATTGTATGCCTTTTGATCTAGTCCGTTTCTACACAATCATTGCCTGTGAATAAGGAATGTTCTCAATATGTTTGGATGACAGAAGGGATTTTATTCTCCTCTGCTTCATATGAGGGGGAATTACTAAATAATTAGCAATGAAAAAGGCATTTAACAATTAGAAGGTGAAAGTTGTGTCCAGGGGTGAACCTAGCCTTTTTGCCACCTGAGGCGGACGACAGAAAGCCTAAGCCCTCCCCAATCCCCTCCCCCAACAACCCTCCCCCACTACCCTGTGTAGTGATTAACCCCCTCCCCCCCACCGGTGTCCGCTTACCTGCAGCTCCCTGTACTTCTTGCTCCAGTCTGGTCTTCAGAGCGCCCCCCGCGTAGGACGCAGGCAAATGTCGGGTGCAGGCCTGATTACATGGCCACATCACCCGGCGTGTGGGAAGGAGGGGGAGGGGGCGGGGCGGAGCGGAGGGGGCGGAGTGGAGGGGGCAGGCAGCGTTAGCAGGCAGGGAGAGGACTCTGGTCCACAGGGCCGCCTCAATCCACAGCTTGTCCTGGACTGGCTTAGGTCAGTAAAAATGCCCCCCCCCCCCCCCGAAGCCCCGGCATAGAGCCACCTGAAGTGGTCGCTTCAGGTCGCTTCATGAGAGGTACAGCGCTGATTGTGTCTAAGGGAGTGCTCAGACGTAGGAACTTGAGGTGGAATCTGCCTTGAATTTCTCTTGAAATCCGTCTCCCATTCATTTATATGGGCGATAGTAGGTGATTTTTTTTCAGCTAGTGGAAAAATAAGTGTATGTTCACACAGAGTTTTTTGGCAGCGGATATTGATGTGGAATCTGCCTCAAAATCCACCGACAAAACCGTCTCCCATTGACTTCAACTCACTTCAGCTCACGGAAAAAAGAATTGACATGCCCTATCTTACTGCGGATTCCACGGCTGACCCAGCTGCGGCGTCCACAGCGCGAGACTCCCTCCCGATTAGGCCCATTCATTCATTGAATTCATTTTCCGCCGTGTGAACATACCCTAAGCGCCCTGCTCTTTTCTCAGGTGAACTCTACCTTAGAACTCTCATTGAAATAAATTCAAAGGCGGAAAATACACCTTTTTCATCAATTTGACCCAGAATTTGTCAAAAGATGCTTGTGGAATTTGAAATAAAGGCAATATATAGTGGCAGGGCGTAACTACCGGAGTAGCAGCGGCCTGGGACATTAGGGGCCTGGAGACAGCTGCTACTGCTGCATTTTTTTTAAATAGGACGTTACAAGCTGGAGTTACTCCAGACAGTAACAAGCCCTATTTACTTACAGATCCTGGCATGGCCCGGGATTCAGTAAAGGAAAGTAAGTGATCGGTAAGTGACGTCGCGAGCCCCACAAACACTATTATTATACTTGGGGGTCTTTTCAGACATAAAGGTACATAAAAAACAGGGTTCAGGCCTACTTGTGTGACATCGCTGAAGTCACATGACTGGGGCCTGCGTCCCAGGTCATATGATGTCCCGGACGTCATTGAAGATGGTCGACACCACCAAGGAGTTCAGCGGAGCCAGAGAGAGGTAGATACAGTGTTGCACCTCCCATGAGGCGACCCGAAGCAACCGCTTCAGGCAGCGCTATGCCAGGGCCCCAGGGAGGGCGGCATTTTTCCTCCTAAGCCAGTCCAGGACAAGCTGTCCTGGACTGGCTTAGCACCGAGTGGTGGATTGGGGAGGCCGGTGAAGCAGCGCTGCTCCAGCAGCCTCCCCTCACGCAGAGAGCAGGTCCTCTCCCTACCTGCTCTCTGCCTGCGAAAGCCGAAAAGCCCCACCCCTTCGCTTTGCCCCGCCTCTTTAGCTCTGACACGCCCCCTCCGCTCCGCCCCCTCCTCCTGGGATGGGGGGGGGCGGCTTTCTGTCGTCCGCCTCAGGCGGAGAAAAGGGCAGGTTCACCCCTGGGTAGGTAACATTGTTTTTTAAGTTGGCATCCCCCCTGGGTCTCCAATTATTATACTCTGGGGTCTGAAAAGGCCCCAGACTATAATAAATGTTCATGGGTGTTCACAGCGGGGCATAACAGTGTATGCAGGGACCACTATAGGTCATAATACTGTGTGCAGGGGCCACTATGAGACATAATACTGTGTGCAGGGGCCATTATGGGGCATAATACTGTGTGCAGGTGCCACTATGGGGCATAATACTGTGTGCAGGGGCTACTATGGCGCATAATACTGTGTGCAGGGGCCACATACAGTAAATTGCAACCATTTTTCCATGTAGATATCCCCATCATGTCTATGAGACAACCTGTTTCTAGAGATGAAGGAACTGGTTCATAATAAACTGGGTTTGTTACAAATTTTCCAAAAATTTCAGGTTCAGCTTAGCCCAAACTTTTTGGGTTTGCCGCCCACTATTATGTAGCAGTCTTACTCGCCTCTCTTGGGCTCCAGTGTGGTTCCCTGATACTGTCCCAATATTCTTCTGGCTTCCTGAATGATGTAAGTAGTCCCAGGAGCCCACTGAGGCATGTGATTGGGCCCCAGCGGTTACGTGGGACACTTGATCCAAGGTCGAAGAGGATGCCTTTGGATTGCTAAACTGTTGGTTATGTCTACCCACCACCCATGGGCCTTCCCTTATCAGACGCTGGATTCTGACTAGACCTCAGACTATAAGGATGGCAGTATTGTTACGACCAAACAAGTTGAGCCAAAACTAAACTGTCAGATGAACTTTGCAAATATTCGGTTCAGTTCACCCAACACTACCTGTCACCAGGTTTTGGACATCTAAACTACCAGCATGTACGCAATACATTTGGCTTCCTATGAAATCCACCCCAGTGTCTACCTGAGAAATTAGATTCAGAACTCCACTGGGGACAGGGATTGTGTATAGTAACGTTCTACATGCAGTGCTGCAGAATATGTTGGTGCTATACGAACAACAGGATATATACAGTATACTATAGCACTTGTAGATACAATACTTCCCTATCTATTATTAGAGATGAACGAGTAGTATTCGATCGAGTAGGTATTCGATCGAATACTACGGTATTCGAAATACTCGTACTCGATCGAGTACCACTCGCTATTTGAATGGAAAAATTCGATGCAGAACCAGCGTTGATTGGCCGAATGCTATACAGTCGGCCAATCAACGCTGGTTCTTCTCCTACCTTTGGAAGTCTTCTCCGTGCAGCGTCCCCGCGGCATCTTCTGGCTCTGAATTCACTCTGCCAGGCATCGGGCCTGGGCAGAGCCAACTGTGCATGCCTGCGCTACAAGAAAATGGCCGCTTTGACTGTAAGTGGCCATTTTCTTGTAGTGCAGGTATGCGCAGTCGGCTCTGCCCAGGCCCGATGCCTGGCAGAGTGAATTCAGAGCCGGAAGACGCCGCAGGGAAGCTGCACGGAGAAGACTTCTCGGAGGATCCAGCCCGACCCTCACTCGTGGACTTGATAAGTTCTATTTGATCGAATGTTGCCTATCCCTGAAACAAGCATTTTTCCCCCATAGAGTATAATAGGGTTCGATATTCGATTCGAGTAGTTGAATATTGAGGGGCTACTCGAAATGAATATCGAATAACGAATATTTAACTACTCGCTCATCTCTATCTATTATGACTATTTTAATTTTACAACACTTTATATCTGGAGTAACAAACTTTATGATTGTCACTATTTCATTTTCTATTGAATAGTAATAGAAAGATAAATATCATTCATGTCCATTAATATTTCAGTCATTCTAGAACAGTTTTTCCTTTGCTAGTAGGCTGTGGTTAATGATAACTTGTGGATTGGTCCACCTGGACTTTTAAAGACGCAATGGATTGTAATGCAGGGCTAGACAACCTTCCTCACTCCAGCTGTTGTGACACTACAACTCCCAGCATGCATTCTTGCTCTGCTGTTCTTCTAGCTCTCATGGAGCATGCTGAGAGTCATAGTTTCACAGCTGCTGGAGTGCTGAAGATTGCTGACCCCTAATGTAATGTATCATACCTAACAAAAGCTCCAGGGCTGTCCTGAGATAAATCCATGTTAGAGTAAAGCTGGTATGTCCTAACAGCTGTCCCTGCAGTTTTACATGTTCAGACAGAAATGCATAGATATTTCAATATAGCATCTGTCCCAGTTTTAGGAAACAGCCCCAGACTGGGTGCTGTCCCGAATGGTGCAAGGTACAGTATGTCCCGAAGGTATGTTCATCTTATATGCATCCTCTGCTGGGAGGCATCCGCTTCCTGCTTCACCATTTGGCCCCTATCTCCAGAACTTGAAAAAAAGCAGGGATGATGTACTGGCAGGCTGCATAAAGCAGCATAAAGCAGCCTGCCATTCAAATGAATGGGGACAAGACTGGCTGGATCTCCGTGAGCGAGTGATCCTTGGCAAAATGGCGACAACCATGCAGTGCTGGGAAATTGACCCCTTGGTCAGCTTTGACCATGTTGTTGGGGGCTTTAATGCCTGAAATCAATGCGGACACTGATCTCAGGCATTAGCATTGTATCTCTGCTGTATAATACAGAAGAGACCCATGGCTATGCTGGCTACTCAGCTCCTGAGCAGCCGCCATATTTAAATATCAGATATCTGCCATATTATTATGGCAGATGTGAGGAAAGAGTTTAAAAAAAAAAAGCAGTGGGGGCTGGCTGGGACCCCTAAGGCCACAGGCTCCAGCTACTATGGTGGTAGTTATGCCCCCGTTGTTAGATATTGGATGGATGTTGAAATCACTGCTGTGTAAAGTATAGGTGTGGTCTCTACGATAAACAGGGACCAGATAAAGGTACTTTTAGAACTTTTCGGTGTTATATTCATTTGTTTGTCCTGCCATGTATGTAATGAAACCACCAAGGTGATTGTGCCTGACTGGAGTGTTGTAACCGCTAAATATATTGTGTAAATATACTGTGGGAGATTTACTAAGCAAAGTGCACCACAATTATGGCTGAATTTGCACCAAAAAACATTCTTTGCACCACATTTATCTTTGCTGGGACACTGCACCATAAACGCACCAAAATGTTGATTCATGTGAGAGAATAATGTGACCGATTTTAAATTTATTTTTTATTTGAAGGAAACCACCTTACAAGTAACAGCGCCTCTGTCAGTTCTGCCTTCTGCTGTGCACATCACCACTGGCTGACCAGCTAGGTTCAGTTGTACCTGGGCTGTGATCTTCAAACAAGTATCCTGAGCCCTGATCTTATGGACCTCTGGGTCCCAGATTGGACCTGTGGCAGAAACTGACCCAGTTTCAGAGTAATGTTGTGTCTTGTCTACCCTTCAGTGTACTTTCAGAGGGGTATTCGGCATGGCAGGTGGGGTCATCACACCTAAGCAGATAAGAATGTCCTCTACAAGTGTTGAAAATGAATCAGGCAATAATCCATTGTCACAACCCCATCTGATGTCAATGAATAGTTCTGCTATATACTGACTATGTCACCAATGTCCAATGATGCCACTGCCACTGTCTGCCTGTCCATCATCTCTCATACTGTATGGCTCCTGTACTACTAGCCCTACACATCTCCTGTGCTCTCTATTATGTTCAATACCTTACCACTGCCACTACTACATACCTCCCAACTTTTGAAGAACCGAAAGAGGGACAAAATTTAGCCCTGCCCACTTTTGTGTTGACTCCGCCCATTCTCATTAATTTTTCATGTGCCCGCACAAAGTATAATCCTCCTACAGTCACCCGTAAATTATATGTCCCCCTCTATCTCTCCCCCAGCTTCATATACACCCTTCATCTGCCCCCAGTTTCATGTCCTCTCCATCTCTGCCCCCAGATTCATGTCCCCCATCTCTGCCCCCAGATTCATGTCCCCTCCATCTCTGCCCCCAGATTCATGTCCCCTCCATCTCTGCCCCCAGATTCATGTCCCCTCCATCTCTGCCCCCAGATTCATGTCCCCTCCATCTCTGCCCCCAGATTCATGTCCCCTCCATCTCTGCCCCCAGATTCATGTAAATCCCCATCTCTGCCCCCAGATTCATGTCCCCCCATCTCTGCCCCCAGATTCATGTCTCCACATCTCTGCCCCCAGATTCATGTCCCCCCATCTCTGTCCCCAGATTCATGTCCCCCATCTCTGCCCCCAGATTCATGTCCCTCCATCTCTGCCCCCAGATTCATGTCTCCACATCTCTGCCCCCAGATTCATGTCCCCCATCTCTGCCCCCAGATTCATGTCTCCACATCTCTGCCCCCAGATTCATGTCCCCCATCTCTGCCCCCAGATTCATGTCTCCACATCTCTGCCCCCAGATTCATGTCCCCACATCTCTGCCCCCAGTGTCATGCCATCCTCTCCTTCATCTGCCCCCAGTTTCACGTTCCACCTCAGTGTACACATTACACTTACCTTCTCCTCGCTCCCTCGCCACTCTCTCCGCGCCTCTCTCTCTCTCGCATATAGTTGTAGACACGATGTGATGTAATCACATTGCGTCTACACAGCCAGTAGCGTGCAGTGGCGAAGCAAGGAGCTGACCTGTGACAGCTCCTTGCTTTAGCCGCGTATGTGTTCAACTCAGATCTGCGCCCTCTGGACATACTGTAGATCTGAGTTGAAATCGGGACATACCTCCCTCCAACCGGGACCGCGGGACACGTCACCGGAATCGTGAATGTCCCGCGGAAATCGGGACGGTTGGGAGGTATGCTACTACCACTAAACAACCACACATCTCCTATCTTGTGAATCCTGTTCCATACTGCACTGCTGCTGCTGCAAACCCTACCCTCTATAGAGCAAATATAAAACAAGCTTGAAACTTCTCCCAAAAAAGGAACAGTATTTTGACATCTTTAGTGAAAAAAAACAAAAAAAAGTTATTGCTTCTTCCCTTTCTACGACAATCTGGAACACTATCACTTGCACATATAGCAATTGTTGTGAAGGTAGTGAATAATATAAATGGCTGCTATTCAAAAAAGGGTTAATCAATGGACCACTTGTTAAAAAGCCATTGTATCTTCTAATACGACTGCATGTGTATAAACATTTCCAGCCATCTGCCCTCAAAAAAGGATATTTTTTGAACCATTTTTAAATTTTAAAAAATCTGACAGTGCAGTGTACCGCCAACTACCAGCCATCTATATATAGTCCTACATGTTCCTTCTCACTTTGGTATTACTAATTATGCTTTTTCAGTAGCTCAATAAGGGGGATTTATGAGTGAGGGTTCCCCATCTATAAATGCATACCAAGCAAGCTCAACACCTTTATAATTATAATTTCTGAACTTTATTAGATTAGATATAATTGTTTATGTAAAATCTAAGTAAACCACTAGATGTCGATGTTGCACCATCTATGGCAAATACTTCAGACTATACAGACTACGCTGAATTTTAATAAAGTGACCACAAGATGTCAGTATGTGTTTGTTACTTTATTTTCTATCTAACATTAAAAATACTAAAGTATTGCAAAAGACTCAATTTAAACATCTTATCTTTTGCGCACACAAGGCTTATGTACCTATACCATTCAATAGAAACTAATGTTACAGTGAATATTCCAAGTATCTTTGCAGGTAGTTGTGCACACAATCCTTATGTACCTGCTAGCTTCTACGACTTCGTCTGCGGGTTGTTGCTGTTGATGATCCGCCTATATTCAGCAAATTGCTGCCGTTGATGGTTTGCCTGCTCCAGCATTTTGGCAGCTCGCAAGCTGTCCTGCTGCTGACCTTGTTCCTCGCACCGTGCCTGTGATTGTTCCAGCATCTCAGCAGCCTGCTGGGACGCCATATAATGAGCGTGTTGTTGGCGCTGATGATTTGCATGCTCCAGCGTTTTGACAGCTCTCAAGCTGGCCTGCCACTGAACTTGTTTCTTGCACTATGCATGTGATTGTTCCAGCATCTCAGCACCTCGCTGGAACGTCATATAGTGAGCGTGTTGTTGGTGTTGATGATCCACCTGCTTCAGCATTTCTACAGCTGTCAAGCTGACCTGCCGCTGAACGCATTCCTCGCGCTGTGCCCATGATTGTTCTGGCATCTCAGCAGCTCGCTGGGATGCCATATAATGAGCGTGTTGTTGACGTCGATGATCCGTATGCTCCGGTGTTTTGGCAGCTTTCAAGCTGTCCTGCCGCTGAACTTGTTTCTTGCACTGTGCCTGTGATTGTTCCGGCATCTCAGCACCTCGCTGGAATGTCATATAATGAGCAGGTTGTTGGTGTTGATGATCCGCCTGCTCCAGCGTTTCTGCAGCTGTCAAGCTGGCCTGCCGCTGAACGCGTTCCTCGCGCTGTGCCGTGATTGTTCCGGCATCTCAGCAGCTCGCTGCGACACCATATAATGCACGTGTTGTTGACGTCGATGATCCTCCTCAGCTGCGCTTGAGGAGAACTCTGTTGACTTCTGACTTCCTTCATAGTTGTCGTTGTTTGCGACAAATTAGATTCTCTTTTTCCAGGCATGTTAAAAATTGGCAAACTGCCAATTTGGATTAAAGGTGTTTGCCCGTGTCAGTTTGTCTGCACTGGAGCAGATCAGATAATATGCAAATGTGTATACACACTGAGGGTTAGGGTGCATTCACACTGAGTAAACGCTAGCTTATTCTGAACGTAAAACACGTTCAGAATAAGCGGCGTCTAAAGCAGCTCCATTCATTTCTATGGGAGCGGGGATACGAGCGCTCCCCATAGAAATGAATGGGCTGCTTCTTTCACTCCGTGCAGTCCCATTGAAGTGAATGGGGAGTGCCGGCGTATACGGCAAGCTCTGCTCATGCCGGAGCGTACACGCCGGCACTCCCCATTCACTTCAATGGGACTGCACGGAGTGAAAGAAGCAGCCCATTCATTTCTATGGGGAGCGCTCGTATCCCCGCTCCCATAGAAATGAATGGAGCTGCTTTAGACGCCGCTTATTCTGAACGTGTTTTACGTTCAGAATAAGCTAGCGTTTACTCAGTGTGAATTCACCCTTAGTGTGTGTTTACACAGAGAGATCACAGCCCTGGCTTTCTCAGAAGGTGAAATAAGAGCAGTGTAATATAGTATATGAACATAAATTCATAACAGTCGTGAAGCCATGTCATTTACCGGGATAAAAGTAGCCTATGTGTTAATCGAGGTTATAATCTATCTATGTACCAAATTTCATTCAAATCCGTTCAGCCGTTTTTGCGTGATTGAGGAACAAACATCCAAACTTTCACATTTATAATATTAGTAGGATATATACTGTATATAAAAAACCCCTAGGGATCTAGGATAGTGAGAGGTTCTATATCTACATAAAGAGTAGTGGAGGGGCTCATACCAGCACCCCTAAGGGCCTGTGCACACGGAGTTATCGCAAGCGCATTTTAGCATAATACACGTGTAAAGACTATTTGCCAGAGTTCTGGGATTTTTATTTTTTATATTGTAGTGCTGATAAAAAAAAAGTCATCTTCATACTGTATATCTGTAATAGGTTGAGCAGTGACCTCAAAGTATAAGTTATAAGTTATATTCATTTAGGGACCTATGTCAGCGTTCTCTCCACTACTAGTCCTATACCATACTAGTCCTATATGGAGATGAGCGAACAGCGTTCGATCGAGTACATGTTCGATTCGATACGAACACCGTGTTGCAAATGCACTTAAAGTTCGATTCCCCTCCCACCTTCCCTGTCACTTTTTCTGCACCAATAACAGTGCAGGGGAGGTGGGACAGGAACTATGACAACGGAGGCAGTGAAAAAACTAGGAAAAGCCATTGGCTGCCGAGGACATGTGACCTCTGATTCAAACGAACAGGCGGCATCAGCTCCGATTCATTCTGTACTTGCACTTAGTTAGAGACAGACATCTGCTGAGGGCTAGTTAGGTTTTAGATTCTGCTAGGCAGGAATAGCAAAGAAAAAGAACCACAACAGCTCTTTTAAGAGCTACACTAAAGGGAGAAGCTCAAACAAGCTTGGCACAGTGTCTACCCACAAACACTAAAGTGGGATTCACAGCAATTAAGCCAGGCTGTATCCGCACAACCCAGCTTTCCGCGGTGGGGATTACATACCTCCCAACCATCCCGATTTCCGCGGGACATTCACGATTCCGGTGACATGTCCCGCGGTCCCGGTTGGAGGGAGGTATGTCCCGAATTCAACTCAGATCTGCGTCCAGAGGACATATGCGGCTGAAGCAAAGAGCTAACACAGGTCAGCTCCTCGCTTCGCCGCTGGGCGCCTCTCTCGCTGACACATATGCGGCTGAAGCAAGGCGCTGACCTGTGTCAGCTCCTCGCTTCGCCGCTGACGCCGGCTACTGGCTTGTAGACGCGATGTGCATCACATCGCGTCTACAAGCCAGTAGCCGGCGGCGAAGCGAGGAGCTGACACAGGTCAGCTCCTCACTTCAGCCGCATATGTGTCAGCGAGAGAGGCGCGCATATGAGCTGAGGAGAAGATAAGTGTAATGTGGAGGTGGAACGTGAAACTGGGGGCAGATGAAGGAGAGGACGGCATGACACTGGGGACAGAGATGGAGAGGACGGCATGACGCTGGGGGCAAATGAAGGAGGGGACGGCATGACACTGGGGGCAGAGATGGAGAGGACAGCATGACACTGGGGGAACAGATGGAGAGGACGGCATGACACTGGGGGCAGATGAAGGAGAGGACGGCATGACACTGGGGGCAGAGATGGAGAGGACGGCATGACACTGGGGGCAGATGAAGGAGAGGACGGCATGACACTGGGGGCAGAGATGGAGAGGACGGCATGACACTGGGGGCAGAGATGGAGAGGACGGCATGACACTGGGGCAGATGAAGGAGAGGACGGCATGACACTGGGGGCAGAGATGGAGAGGACGGCATGACACTGGGGGCAGATGAAGGAGAGGACGGCATGACACTGGGGGCAGAGATGGAGAGGACGGCATGACACTGGGGGCAGAGATGGAGAGGACATGAATCTGAGGACATGGAATAGAATGGAAAGTGTGTCGTTCCATTCTATTCCATATATTGGGTTGGGACCCTACGACCACGCTACATTTGGACCTTGCATCCCTTTACTACATGAATCTGAGGACAGAGATGGAGAGGACATGAATCTGGGGGCAGAGATGGAGGGGACATGAATCTGGGGGCAGAGATGGAGGGGACATGAATCTGGGGAAAGAGATGGGGGACATGAATCTGGGGGCAGAGATATGGAGACATGAATCTGGGGGCAGAGATGGAGGGGACACGAATCTGGGGGCAGAGATGGAGGGGACATGAATCTGGGGGCAGAGATGGAGGGGACATGAATCTGGGGGCAGAGATGGGGGACATGAATCTGGGGGCAGAGATATGGAGACATGAATCTGGGGGCAGAGATGGAGGGGACACGAATCTGGGGACAGAGATGGAGGGACATGAATCTGGGGGCAGAGATGGAGGGGACATGAATCTGGGGGCAGAGATGGAGGGACATGAATCTGGGGGCAGAGACGGGGGGGACATGAATCTGGGGGCAGAGATGGAGAGGACATGAAACTGGGGGCAGAGATGGGGGGACATGAATCTGGGGCAGAGATGTGGAGACATGAATCTGGAGGCAGAGATGGAGGGGACATGAATCTGGGGGCAGAGATGGGGGGACATGAATCTGAGGACAGAGATGGGGGAACATGAATCTGGGGGCAGAGATGGGGGAACATGAATCTGGGGGCAGAGATGGGGGACATGAATCTGGGGGCAGAGATGGAGGGGAGACATGAATCTGGGGGCAGAGATGGAGGGACATGAATCTGGGGGCAGAGATGGAGGGGACATGAAACTGGGGGCAGAGATGGGGGGACATGAATCTGGGGGCAGAGATGGAGGGGACATGAATCTGGGGGCAGAGATGGGGGGACATGAATCTGGGGGCAGAGATGGAAGGGGGACATGAAACTGGGGGCAGATGAAGGGTGTATATGAAACTAGGGGAGAGATAGAGGGGGGACATATAATTTACGGGTGACTGTAGGAGGATTATACTGTGTGCGGGCACATGAAAAATTAACGAGTGGGCGGAGTCAACACAAAAGTGGGTGGGGCTAAATTTGCCCATATACCCTATATACGCTTAATCCAGGGTTCAACAGTGTCCCCCCCCCAAAAAAAAAATCAGTGGGATATACATTCTAATTCTCAGGCTATATACGCTTCATCCAGGTTGTCACGGTGTGTACCCACAAAAAATCAGTGGGATATACATTCTAAGGGGCAGTTCACACAGAGTAAAGTGGTGCGCAATCTGGCACGTATACGCTTGTCAGAGTTTGCGCGCTCAAAAAAGATCCCATTGATTTCAATAGGGATTACAATTGTATACGATCGGAACTCCCATTGAAATCAATGGCATCTTTTTTGAGTGCGCAAACTTCTGACACGCGTATACATGCCAGATTGCGCACCACTTTACTCTGTGTGAATTCCCCCTAATTCTCAGGCTATATACGCTTCATCCAGGTTATCTCGTTGTGTACCCACCAAACCCTCTAAAAATGCGCAAGGCTACTGGTAAGGGATATGGACGAGGCTGTGGGCGAGGCCGGGGGGCGTGGGAATGCTGCTGGGGAGCAAGGTCGCGGTGAAGCCACACTCCTCGTGCCTACTCCTCAGGGGCAGCAAGCATTGCGTTCTCCACAGTCCCCGGCTTGTTGGCCACATTAAGTAGGGTGCAGGGCACAAACCTAAGTAGGCCCGAGCACCAGGAATATGTGTTACAATGGCTGGCGGATAATTCTTCCACCACATTATCCACCAGCCAGTCAGCCTCTGCCTCATCTCCTCCTCCTACTCAACATTCTGGTCAGCCTTCCTCCCTAACTGCCCAATCTTCCCAGCAGAGTAATCCAAACTTTCCCTGCTCCCAGGAGCTGTTCTTTGGTCCTTTAACTGTCCCTCTCCCTGTTCCCGATTCCACTGAGCATTAATGATTGCCACAAGGAATTGGTGCAGAACATGATGGAGATGTTTCCATCAAGTGTCGTTGGCGGCAGAGAGGACAGTTCCTCCATGAGGCGAACAAGTGCTGTCCGTTCCACACCCACAAGGGGGACACTGTTTAAGCTCTGGGACACGTTAATGGCACCCCCCTCACCAAATTCCCGCCACTGAGGGGTCTAGTGTCACCAGGCAGGAAAAGTATAGGCGCATGTTGCGGGAATATCTGTCCAACCACAGCCCTGTCCTCTCCGATCCCTCTGCGCCCTACATGTATTGGGTGTCGAAGTTGGACCTGTGGCTTAAACTTGCCCTATACGCCTTGGAGGTGCTGTCCTGCCGTCAGTGTGTATCTGAGAGGGTCTTCAGCGCAGCCAGTGGTATTGTAGCAGTCAGTAATAGCCCCTATTGTCTTAACAGTGTTGTTTTGCTGCCACCTACTGGTGTGAAGAATTATAGCCTGGGACTGTACTAATCTCCCTGGTTCTGCCTGCTTAATGGTGCAGTCCAAAGGAAGTGACGTGGAGCAGGAAGCACAGAGCAGCCAGTTTGGGCCCAGATTCTGTGCTATGAGGACCTGTTAGAGGCCATTGCTGCTGTAGGCCATAGTAGAAGGCCTGAAGCACTGCAGAGACTGACAGGAGAAAGCAGCAGTGTTGCTGAGATTGTTCTAGAGACTAAAGCCAGGTTGAGAGACTTTCTATGTATGGCTGAAGCTCAACCAAAAGTTTGCATAGACTGTTTCCTGGAGTTGCTTTACCATCATTCTGGATTGCTGTGCGTGTTACAGAGTGTGCCTTAGACTGTGTTCAGACCTTCACCCAAGACGGAAGCAAGATAGAGTCTGCTGAGTTCCTGGACCCAGGCCTGCACCGAGGGAGCACCGCAGAGAGCTAAGAGACTGTATACATCCGGTACCGTACAAATATTTCAGCGACAGATAGGGCCAGTTTATATCGTGTGTTATTCCCATATTGTTCTATGTAACTTAGTAGTTTTCCTTGTTATTTCATTCCTATTTCCCATAAGTAAACTTTGTTATATACCGGCTAGTGTGCGCCTGAACAGCCACTGGATAGACCCATCATTTTCGTGCCCACCAGTGTCATGCACCCCAACATGAATTGTCATGTCTGTGTTCAACCTCTACAATTCCTCCTCATATTCCTCCACCATCTGCGTTGCACAATCCTTCTAGGCTCAATCCACGCTGATTCCCCCAAAATCTGCTGGTTAAAGGCTGAATCCACCCTGATTTCCCCAAACTCTGCTGGTTAGAGGTTCAACTAACTCCAAAGACCAAAAAGACTGCTGGTGCAAGGCTCAACTAAGTTAAAGGGCCTCCATCTCTGCTGGTAACTCAGCTTAAGGGCCTGTAACTTAATTTGGAAGGGCTCACGTTAAGGGCCAGAAAAGTGAATTTTGGAAGTTCTTACCACATCACACACACACACACACACACACACACACACACACACACACACACACATATCCACAATGACAGTTAAGGGTGGGTGCTGTTGGATTTCCCATTGCCTATTCCATCTGTGGTTGTCATGGGCAACGTGATTTAAAGGGGTGCTTGTTAAGGTTTCATTAGAGTAAAATTTGGGTTTCTGTCCATCCAATTGGGGAGGAAAAAAGGTTTCCAGGTATTTTTCTACTTTCATAGTGGGTTTTTTGAGTGTGTAAAGTGTGTAGTTGTTAGGCTGTGATGTTGGGGTAATAGAGGGTCTTTGGTGTGTTAGATGCCCCCAGACATGCTTCCCCTGCTGTCCCAGTTGCATTCCAGAGGTGTTGTCATCATTTCCTGGGGTGTCATTGTGGACTTGGTGACCCTCCTGAGTCGAATATTGGTTTCCCCCTAGACTATAGTGGGGTTCGATTGAACAGTCGAGTATTGAGCAGCTTCTCGAATCAAACTTCGAACATTTCACTGTTCGCTTATCTCTAGTCTTATACCATACCAGTCCATATACCATGCTAGTCCTATACCATACTAGTCCCTATACCATACTAGTCTTATACCATACTAGCATTTACCCGTGACCTCATCGGCGGGTCGCGGATGGGGACGATGTTGCGGCGCCCGCAGACCCCCGCTGACTCACAAACCCCTCTCGCACGGCACACCGTGAACTCCTCTCGCATGGGCCCCGAAAACCCTCCTCCTTGTCCTCCCTGCTCCAAAGCCCTGTGCACCCCACTGTCCCCCCTAATCCCTCTCCCCAAAGGCTGCACACGTGCCCCTCCACCTCTGGCGGGGCCGGAGCTTACTTCGGATGGCGGGTAAGAGACGGAAGTTGGCGGCGTTGGGACACATGGATAAATAATATGTATTTAATAACTTTTGTATGTGTTCTAGGGATAGGGGTGGTGAATGTTTTTGTATTTATTCTTGGTTGCTGTTTTTACTTCTTTTTTTTCTTTTTTTTTGGTTTTCAACCCCAGGGTGTCTGATGAGCAACGCAATGCTTATGCACTGTAATGCATTTCATAATACCGGGGTTTCTATTGCAGGCCACGTAGCATAGCCCGCAATAGAAGGGCCGGTATACTGCAATGCATTGCATAATACCTGTCGGTGGCCGCAAGGATCGGTGACATTAACCCTTCCTGCGCCTCGGCCAGCTGTCACTGAGGTGCCGGAAGGGTTAATGTCACTAATTGTTGCGGCCACTGACAGGTAGTATGCAGTTCCTCCGGCAGCGCGTGGGCGCTGCCATGATCGCTGTTATCGCCGGCTCCCGGAAGTTGAGGTGGGTGTTGGCGTCACGTTGCTATGGCAGCCGGGAGTCTTGCGCTGGCTCCCCGGCCTGTCAGTCTTTCGCTTTGTTTGCAGCCTATGGCAGGTAGACTGCAATTGAAGCGCCGGTTTTATGCAATGCACTGCATAATACTGGAGCCTCTATTGCAGGCTACGCAGCGTAGGCTGCAATAGAAGCGAAAGACTGATAGGCCGGGGAACCAGCGCAAGACTCCTGGCTGTAATAGCAACCTGACGCCGGCCCCGGAGACTCCTCCGGGTGCCAGTGTGGAGAGGGGACATGGCTGCGCCCATGCGCCGACGGAGGAAATGTGTTCAGGGTGAATGTGGTTGATCCCTGGGGACAACGGCCGGGACACCGACCTGGGGCAACAACCCCCCCCCCCCCCCCCCCCCGTTCTCATTTTACATGCTGTAGTCTATAAATTGTTACTCCTCTTATTAATCTGCTTGGGGTTTATTACGTGGATGTTGAACTCTATCTTTTATCTGTTCTGCAATGTATCTAATGACAATATTACCCAGTGAGAGCTGATATCTGGAAGTGTGGAATAGATTTACAGACAGGAGGTCCTGCGGAGGGTCTGACACTGATAATATAGCAGATGAACTTCCCTTCCTCAGCGCCGCCCGGCCATGCTGTGTCTATAGTCATCACTACCTTCCTGTACTAACACTGACAACTCCTCTGTACAAGGGCCTGAGCCCCTCCCCTACAGCTCTTATTACATTACTTATCATGGATATTACATATTGCATAAACTATATCATTTTTAATATAACTTGAGGTGTAGAAATTGGATATGACCTTCACATAATAAGTTAATATAATCACATTATACAATATAGGTCATGTTTTATTTTTATTTGTACATTCAAATATATGGGTTATCCATGAAACAGTGGACGTTTTTCATGGCCGTTTTGTACCTTGGTCATGTGACTGTCGCCTAAGGCTATAGAAATAATTCTATAATTGAATGGCAGAACATAGAAGGAAAGAACATGGGTATTGTGAACGTCACATAGGGAATAAGGATTTTTATGTTCAAGGAAAAGAAGAATTTTTAAGACCCCATCATTTGACGCCAATGACTATGGACTATCTGCATGGGCTTCTTTTACAGCTACAAAAGAAACTACAAATTGAACAGCTATGGATTTTTTGGGTGGGATTTTTCCCCAAAAACTTGTGCTTTATAATTGAAAAGCATGGAGCTCTAAAATCGAAGGACCCTGCAATGGTAAAGATGTGTCCTCCCTTCCTTTGTGATGTGTCCTACCCAGATATGTATGTTACAAAATGAACAAGTTGTCACTAGAGATAAGCGAACAGTAAAATGTTCGATATTCGTTTCGAGTAGCCCCGCAATATTCAACTACTTGAATCGAATATCGAATCCTATTATACTCTATGGGGGAAAATGCTCGTTTCAGGGGTAGGCAACGTTAGATCAAATAGAACTTACCTAGTCCATGAGTGAGGGTCGGGCTGGATTCTCTGAGAAGTCTTCTCCGTGCAGCGTCCCCGCGGCATCTTCCGGCTCTGAATTCACTCTGCCAGACATCGGGCCTGGGCAGAGCCGACTTACAGTCAAAGCGGCCATTTTCTTGTAGCGCAAGCATGCACAGTTGGCTCTGCCCAGGCCCGATGCCTAGCAGAGTGAATTCAGAGCTGGAAGACGCTGCGCGGAGAAGACTTCTAAAGGTAGGAGAAGAACCAGCGTTGATTGGCAAACTGTATAGCATTCGGCCAATCAACGCTTGTTCTGCATCGAATTTTTCCATTCGAATAGCGAGTAGTATTCGACCGAGTACGAGTATTTCGAATACCGTAGTATTCGATCGAATACCTACTTGATCGTATACTACTCGCTCATCTCTAGTTGTCACAAATATATGCTGTATATCTATCCTCCATGACCAAATTACAGCTACCTTCTACCTACCACAATTTTTTTTTTTTCTTGCTTTTTTCCCATTGACTTCCAAAAGTTGAAACTAACTATTATTGTTTATCCATTGATGTTTTCTGGGAGTTTCTTGTACTTCCTATTGATATCATGCAATATCCCATAAAATGGATATAAAGCCATAAAAATGTTCCAATTGGGGTGAAAATGGGAGAAAAATCAATTTTCTTATGAATTTGGTTTTTACGCCATTCACTGTGTGATAACATTGTCGTGCCATGGTCCTGCAACACTTTACATGATGTTTGCAAAGGGTGATACAGCATGTAAATAATGTCACCAACATACGTGTATAGTGTACGAGTGACTACAACATAGTAATATACTAGTGATGTTTATACTGCTGGTGTGTAATTTGTGATCTGTATGCTCTATGCAATATATGATTGACATGTGTGCTGTATACATGTAATTAATGAGTGCCATGTGTACTGTATATGTCTAATAGTTGAATGGTCTAATGCAGGGGTGCCCAATATGTCGATCGCGATCTACCGGTCGATCGTGAAGGACGTATGGGTCGATCGCGGGATGCAACCAGGGATCCCCGGTGTCTGCAGGCCCCGCCTGCAAGTGTCCAGAGATGACTCTCAGCCTGTGAACAAGCACTCCGGACACTTGCAGGCCGGGCAGCAGCAGCTCCGGGGGATGACACGCTCCCCACTCTTAGGGATGAAGGGAGCCGGGGTGCTGCTTGTTCACAGCGCAGGCTGAGAGTCATCTACGGACACTGGCAGGCGGGGCTGCCGCAGCCCCAGCCTGCCAGTGTCCAGAGATAACTCTGTCTGCACTGTGAACAAGCAGACAGCGGGGATCCCTGAACGCCGTGGTCTCCTGCTCTCACGCTCTGCCCGACCCTGCCCACATGCCCGGCCCCGCCCACAGGCCCACCCCGGCCCCACCCACAAGAAGTGGGTAGTAGATCTTATCCCTTGGTCAGTTTATAAAGTAGCTCACATGCTGAAAAAGTGTGAGCACCCCTGGTCTAATATATGTCTGCTCATATGTGAGTGACTTGTGTGTATAATGTATGTATCTAACATGTCAGTGACTTATGTGATGTATGCAGGGGCGGATTTCTAGGCCCCAAGAAAAATTATGTTTGAGGGTCCTCTTTAAGCTAAGGCCCCATGGGACAACACACGGTTCCTCCTGCAGCACTTTGAACAGAAAGTTCACGGCAGTTTCTATTGAAAGCACACACGTGCGCAGTAGCACTCACTCCGGCACGCTACTGCACATGCTCCAGCGTGCAATGTTCTCTATGGGAAAATGGTGCTGGAGCATGCGCAGTAGCATGCCGGATTGAGTGCTACTGCGCACACGCGTGCTTTCAATAGAAACCACCATGAATAAGCAGGAGTAGGAGGGCTTGGAGGCAGCGGTGAGCATGCAGAAGCTATGATGCTAAGGGGTGCACGACATGCCCACCGTGCACAATCAAGCTCATTTACATATCGATTACCACCGTAAATCTGGTGATAGAGCCCCTTTAACGGGGTTCCTGGAGCTCAATTCATGTTCACTATTTGGCAACAGACCACAAACACAGGAACACAAACCCAGCACAGATCTAAACCTAGCCTTTAATTATACCTTTAACTCCTTCCAAACATCCGCTATAATAGTTGGGTATTTAAATATGGCAGGTCTATGCTGTATTATACTGTAGAGACCCAACCCTAATGCCTATTGAAGGTTCCCAGACCTGTCTGGCTATGATTTGCATAGAGCAGCCTGTCTTACAAATGTTGATATTTTGCGTAATAAATATGATTAAAAAAAAGGGAATAAAAATGAAAGGAAGAATTCAAATCACCCCCTTTTACCTAGAATACATATAAAACTAAAAAAATACTGTAAAGCACAGACACATTCAGTATCATTGTGTCCGAAAACACCTGGTCTACAAACTTACAAAAACATTTTTCATAAATTGCCGAATTGCCGTTTTTTCGCTGTTTTGCCTCTGATAAAACTTTGAATAAAAAGCTATCAACGAAATAGACACTCCCCAAAATGTTTTTGTGGGGCTGCAAAAAAAGGCGCCTTATGCAACCCCATCCACTGAAATATAATAAAGTTACGGGTGTCAGAATATGGCGACTTAAAGGAAAAAAAATATTTTTGCAAAGTTTTGGATTTTTTTAAGGGGCTAAAATGTAAATAAAACCATGTACCGTACATACTCGAGTATAAGCCGACCCGAATATAAGCCAAGGCCCCTAATTTTACCTAAAAAAACTGGGAAAACTTAATGACTCGAGTATAAGCCTAGGGGGGAGATGCAGCAGCTACTGGAAATTTTAAAAATTAAAATGGTCGGAGTTTTTGGGTGCAGTAGTTGCTGGGTGCTGGGAAAGGGGAGGGGGTGTTTTGGTTGTCTGTCTGCCCCTTCCCTGAGCTTGAAGACTGGGTTTTTTTTCCCCCCACTTGGAATTCAGCCTGGCTGAATATAGGGTATCTGCAGTGCTCCTATTAACCCCTTCCTGATGGAACAGGAGCACTGCAGATCCCCTATATTCAGTAGACCGGGCACTTTCAGACACAGGGATACCTAATGTGTTTGTGTTTCTAGGGAAAGGAGGGATTTAGAACTTTTATTTTTTTATTTTTCTTAAAGCTTCTTTTTCCGCCCACTATTTTATGGGAGATTCTATACATTGATATTGCGGCCGGTCATAGACCCCCCCCCCCCCCTCCTAAATTTTTTTTTTTTTTTTTTTGCTGACTCGAGTATAAGCCGAGGGGGGCTTTTTCAGCACAAAAACTGCTGAAAAAATCGGCTTATATTCGAGTATATACGTAAATTTGGTATTCCCGGAACGGCACCGAAACACAGAATACAGGTGACATGTCAATTTGGCTGCACAGTGAATGCTGTAATAACGAAGACCATGAGAATGTCTCACAAATGCTTTTTTTTTTTCCAATTCCACCTCCTTCTGTTTTTGTTCCAGCTTTCCTGTACATTGTACAGAATAACTGTACCATTTGTCCTACAAACATTAAGTCCTCATATGACTCTGGAAATGAGAAAATATTAAAGTGATGGGGTTATGGAGTCAAAAACGAAAACAAAAATTACCACTGAGGAAAGGGGTTAATAAAGGCTATGGCCAAGTAATTTTTTTACCACCAAGTAACAGTTGTGCTTAATTTTTGCTAAGTTTTTGGTTGTCATATAATTTGATATATGAGCTGTGTGTTTTTGCTGTAAATATGTGATATGTAATATGTGTGCTGTATATCTCCAATATGCGAGCGCTAAATGGTAATCATGCGTCAGATGTGTGAGTGTCCTGTATATTGGAATGTGTCCTTGTGTAATAAATGCAAATTCTAGGTGGTATATATGTATGATGTTTCTGATGTGTGAATGCCATATATACAATATGTGTCTAATATGAGATATATCTTTGTGCAGCTTTGTTGTCATTGAAGGGACTGAGCTTCAGACAAACTTTTTGTTGCCATTGTTCACCTCCGAATATATGAATACATAAATAAATACAAGGTTAGATGGCATTCATATAGAGAGAGGTGGAAACTGCTAATCTTTAAGAGTAGGAAGAGGAAAAATCTGCTTAATTGTGAAGACACATTCCAATATCTTATCTTCGGAAAGCGACATAAAGACTGTAGTGTAAATATGCTGAAGCAAGCAGAGTTATCGCTAACATAACATCCACCAGAATCTACCATGACATCACAGCTCTCTAACAATCGCCCTCTGTATTTGGATTCTTGCAGTAATCGCATCTCAAAGTGTTTTGTATTGAAATCCTTCCCCATGAAATCTTAAGACAATGTAAAATTCTTATTGAGAAGAGGTTGGGGTATCAGGGGCGTAGTGAAGTGATGTTTTATAATAAAAATAATTCACACTCAGCGTCACCCATTATGTTATTAATATGGTGCTCATTCTGAACACCACTGGTCTGATTTATTAGAATGAGTCTGTCAGCAGGAAAATGGTAATGAAAGTAATCCCAATAACTTATAGTGTTCTTTTAGGGTCAGTTCACACAGAGTTTTGTGGAGCGGATTTTGACGTGGAATCCGCCTAAAAATCTGCCTTAAAAAAAGCTCCCATTGACTTCAGCAGAAGCAGCAGATAAAAGAAGTAAATTGCCTTATCTTGTCACAATGTGGGGCTTCAGTCTTAAATGGGTTTTCCCAAACAGAGAAAGGACTTTTCTCCAGCTCCATATTCAACCATGAGTCAAGAAATGCCACTTTTGACACACCCTGTATGAATAAGTCTTCACACCAGGCAACTCTTATAAATACATTAATACAATTCCCCTATAAAACTGGAATATAACTTGCTGCCTGCAGCCACCACTAGGGGGAGCTCATGGCATAGAAATAATACAGCTGCCTTTAAATTTAAAAATCCACTGTTCTCCCCTAGTGGCAATGGTTTGAAGATGCTGTAAAAGTGTGTCGGGAAGCAGGAGACATTGATCAGCCCTGGGCCCCCTTCACTCATGGGCCCCATAGCAGCTGCATATTCTGACTATATAGTAGGTACAGAATTGTGACATGTTTACCATGTTGCTCCAGTTAAGATTATCAGAAAATGGAGTTCACGTGTGAGACTTCATGGCCTTAGGCTAGGTTCACACTAGATTTGAGCTCTATATTAAGCAGGGCTGTTTAGAAAGTTCTAGTATACCCTGACATATACAACCATAGGTCTATTTCCACTTTTGTGTACCACTGTAAGATAAATGGTTATATTACTAGGTTTTTCAGCATAGATGGGCCAAAGGAATATCAACATATCCCAATAAAATGAATCAGCCACGTTCCTCCTCCATCTCACTGTCCTGTGTCTGGCTGCAAGACAACTGGCTGGAGCAGCGGCCTTTCCTCTCTGACCTGTGCGCATTATGACAAAGCAAACCTTTACTAAACTAGAATAGAGCAGTTAGAGATTAACTCCATGTAAATTCTCACCAAGATTTCTACAAGACCATTGGTTTAGGACCAACTATATGTATTGTATACTTTGTTCACTAAAGGAGTTGTCCAGGATTAACTAAAAATTAACCCCTAAACTAAACTCCTCCCCCCACCTAACTTCTAATTTACTTCAATTAAAAAATATCTATATTTGCTAATATCCATGGAGTAATGGGTGGGATCACTAGTCTTAGTGAGAAAGGGAGGGAGGGGCTAGGCTAATGAGACAGGGAGGGTGGGAGGGGCTAGGCTTAGTGAGACAATGAGGGTGGGAGGGGCTAGACTAGTGAGACAGGGAGGGTTTTATAACAGAGTGTGAGAGGTGAGGGGCTGAGTGAGAGGGAACTAGTGTAGAAGCTACACATGAAGCTGCACAGTAGGAAGCTAACACCATGTGAACAAAGGAAGAGGATGCAGAAGCTGCCAGAGACACCCAGAAATCACTCCAACACAGCTAAAGATATATGGGTGCACTTATTAACCCATCACTAGGGCTAGCAGACCTTTCTAAAAAAAAAATTAAAGATTTTCTCCCTGGAAAACCCCTTTAATTTCTAGGTTTAGTGTTCCTTTATAAACACATGACATGCACACACCTTTATATATTACCCTCAGTTATTGGGCACCTGTTATTGTACATTAGTTTCTAGAGTCATAATAGTGTCCACTTCACAATAAAAGAAATCCGCAAGGAAATTTTTTGTTTCAATAGTTTATACAAAAATAAAGAATTCATTTCAGATCAGATATGGACAAAAAAGATAATTGTGGAAAGAAGGAATTCTAAGGAATGTACAAAGAAAGTTCTGTAACATACGGAAACCGTTGTATTACGCTGAATTATCACACATTTTGATAGATTTTTTAGGGTATTTTTCTCAATTTTTCACTCTACTTTTCTCAATCTTCAGAGGTTTTACTTAGGTGCTGTGCCACAATATACATATATGGTTTATCTACAGGATATGCCACAAACGTCTGAATGTGCGTGTCCTGTACCTATATCTAAAACTGCCCCCCCAAACCCCATCCTAGTTCACTAATGGGCTTATATATATAGTGTACGTAAGTCTGGATTTTGCATTCAGAAGGACTGGGATGGAGTTTGGGGAGTTAGTTTTGGAGAAAGGTGCGGGGCACAGACATGGGATCCACATCTATTAGGCTTGTGTGGTAGATCATGTGGTATATTCCATAACTGACTGTCATTGTATAACCCTATGAAGGATATGTCCACATGGGGAGTACCGTAAATTGCACAGAAAAAAAAAATCTGTAGCAAAATCCATCAGTTAACCCCAATTTTGCTTCACATTTGCAGTAGCTTTTACCACTAGGTGGAATGTCTTCTCTTAGTTGCATATTCTCTATACTCTATGCATTGCCAAAAGTGAAATCCACAGTGAAGATCTTCAATATAAAGTCACCATTTAGGATTGTGATATTTTACAAGATTGTATAAAATCTTTGCTTTTACTTTAAGACTGAATGCAGAAATGCAGCTTTTTTTATGCAGATTTTGTTGCGGTTTTTTGAGCCAAAGCCAGGAGTGGATTGAACAGAAGGGAGAAATATAAGAACTTCCTATATATTTCCCATTCCTTTTATAGCCATTCTTGGCTTTGGCTCAAAAAATGCAGCAAAATCTGCAACAAAAAAGCTGCGTTTCTGCAATGTGAGGCCTCAGCCTTAGGTTAAGCTCCTACTTTGCAGAAATGCTTTTTTTTTTTGCTGCAGATTTGTTGCTGCGGTATTTTGAGCCACAGTCAAGAATAGAATGAAATGGACTGGAAAATATAAAACAGGTAGAAAGACATTTCCCTTCTGTTAAATGCACTCCTGACTTTGGCTCAAAAAACCACATCAAAGCAACAAAAAAAGCTGCGTTTCCGCAACGTGGAGCCTCAGCCTAAAGCTGTGGATTTTGTTCCAGGCATTCCACAATGGAAAATCTGCAACACATTTGTCCCATGTGTATATATACCCTTAAATTCTGTAGTAAAATATTTATATATATATATATATATATATATATATATATATATATATATATATATATATATATAAAAATTTTATTTTATTTTATTTTTTTAAATGCAGCATGCTCTGGGTCTGGTATTTTTGTTCAAAAAGCTAAGAAAATGTACAAAATTTTACAAAATAATAATAATTAAAAAAAAACACCAGAAATGCCTATAAAACACTAGTAAAACACTTAAAATGTATGGCACTCTTTTTAAGAAGACTATAAAAAAAATTCCTAGGTGAGCTATAAGCTGCCCCGCTATTGACTGTATATCTGTATTGTAATACGCTTGATATTGATACAAGTATTGGAATACAAGGGCTGATTCTGCCTTATATAACTAGCATTATAATAGGTTTATTAAACACCTATTTATGTAACCTTATAGGAAACCATAAGCAGCTACAACAGCTAAAGAAGCTCTATACAGTAAGGCTAATATGTGGCAATAATCTTACACTGATGAGGGGCCACACGGTGGCTCAGTGGTTAGCACTGCAGCCTTGCAGCACTGGAGTCCTGGTGTTCAAATCCTGCCAAGGGCAAAAAAACATCTGCAAGGAGTTTGTATGTTCTCCCCGTGCAGGGCCGGCGTCAGCGCACGGCATAGTCGGGCAAGTGCCGGGGCCCACAGCGCCTCTGGGGGCCCCCCGGCACTTGCCTGTCACAATTTCAGTTCATCGGCGTCCGTCCGCCGATGAGCTGAAATTACATACGCGATGCAGGAGCTGAGAGATCAGCTCCTGCTTTAAAGCTCCGGCCCGGCTTGCGTGTGTAGGCGCGATGACGTCATCGCATCACGCTTACACACGCAAGCCAGGCCGGAGCTAAGCAGGAGCTGATCTCACAGCTCCTGCATCGCGTATGTGACTGGAGAGAGGAGCATCGGGGGAACGATGGAAGGTGAGTGATAGAAGGTGAGTGTAAGTGTTTGTTTGTATTACATATTAAGGTGAAACATAATGAAGGGGGCCCATGAAACTGGGGGGCAAATGAAGGGGAGGGGGGGAACGGCATGACACTGAGGAAGATGAAGGTGGTGGGGAGAGAACGGCATGAAACTGGGGACAGAGATGGAGGGGGCCCAAAGAAACTGGGGGGCAAATGAAGGGGAGGGGGGGGGGAACAGCATGACACTGGGGCAGATGGAGGGGGTGGGGAGAGAACGGCATGGAACTGGGGACAGAGATTGAGGGGGCCCAATGAAACTGAAGGGGCAAATGAAGGGGAGTGGGGGGAACGGCATTACACTGGGGCAGATGGGGGGGTGGAACAGCATGACACTGGGGCAGAGACGGGGGACATGAAACTGTGGGCAGATGAAGGGGGAGAACGTGATGAAACTGGGGACAGAGATGGAGGGGGGACACGAAACTGGGGGCAGAGGAAGGGTGTATATGAAACTGGGGGAGAGATGGAGGGGGGGCATATAATTTACAGGTGACTGTAGGAGGATTATACTGTGTGGGAGCACATAATAAATGAATGAGAATGGGTGGAATCAACATAAAAGTGGGTGGAGCTAAATTTGCAGCGGCGCGCAGAGCACGCCGCACATTTTGCCCCTCTTTCTACTCTTTAAAAGATTGGGAGGTATGGCGTTGGTGACGCCACACTCCTGCATGACGTCACTCGCTTCATCTGCAACGCACAGTGTCTCGACTCCCCCACCTCCTTTACAAGGGGGCCCACTGAGGCTCTGTCGCCCAAGGGCCCATAAAAACCTGGAGCCGGCCCTGTCCCCGTGTTTGCATGGACTTCCATCCCATATTCCAAAGACATACTGATAGGGAAAAATGTACATTGTGAGCTCTATGTGGGGCTCACAATCTACATTAAAAAAAAAAAAAAATCTTACACTGATGTAGCAGTGCTGACTTTGTCATATGTAGTTGCACTGAGTTTGTTATATGGCACAAAATGTCATATCACTTTTTTGTTTTTACATAAAACTGCAGGAAAACTTGGAATTAGGTTTCGGTGTTATTTAGGGAAAGTTTTACTTTTTTTATTGTAATGTTCTTGGATTTTTAACTTTTAGCTGTAAAGCTGCCTTAGTAACTGACTGTACAAGACCTCAGACCTAGATATTAGAGATGAGCGAACACTATTCGAAACAGCCATTTCGAATAGCACGCTCCCATAGGAATGAATGGACGTAGCCGGCATGCGGGGGGTTAAGCGACCGGCCTCCGGCAAAGTCTGCGTGCCGCTTCCATTCATTTTTATGGGAGCGTGCTATTCGAAACGGCTGTTTCAAATAGTGTTCGCTCATCTCTACTAGATATTACCACCAATATTGTTTTATTTTAGTAACTACATGTCTGGCGATGCCGCTTAGATAAGTCATATTGATTTATATACTGTGTATAGGTGCTCACGAAAATATTACCATGCACATATAATACAGAATGCTATAGCGGCATGGCATGGCTTTGCTATATCCAAGCATCATCTGCGTGCCTTGCTTTTTATCATTCTGGAGTGAAGATGTTACCTTTATTCGGTAATAACCCTTGTTCAGACAAGGAAGGTATTTTCTGCGTTTCTTAACCGTTTAATAAAATTAAAAAAATATATAAAAATAAAAAAAATTAAAAATACAAGTTATTTACAGTAATACATATTCACACGGCATGTAGAAAAATATATTATAAATTTATTATCTGTTTTATAACACTGCTTTGAACAGAAACGTCACGCACTGCTGCTCCATACATCACAATGTATATATGTATAGAGATCTCCGTCATATTTAGAGTGCGTTCAGGACTTGAAATCCACTTTAGTTGAAATAAAAGATCCACTGACATGATATAAAGTCATACCTAGTACACTTCTGTACATAATGTACTGTATTTAGTCCTTGACATCAGTCAATGGGATTCTTGTTAAGGTTCATATAAGAGACAGGATGTGTCTTCTAAGCTGTGGCCCCACAAAGCCTGGAGGATACAGGGATGTCCTTGGGATCACATTCCAGCCTTCCCGAAATTACAAATGGCCATGTCTGTAAAGAAGGGATTGAAAGGATCAGATGGCAATGGGAACCTTTAACATATAGGCATAGAATTGTCAGATCTATCTATATGGACGGAATCTGTATTTTTCTTGCTGCATGTTTCTTACAAACATTATATAACGAAAAAAGTTATCCATTATACATCACATTATTTATATATATATATATATATATATATATATATATATATATATATATATATATATATATTAGACATTGGGCATGTATTAGGTCCCTGTCACATACAGTATATCCAGCTTTCCCATCATGAGTCCCGACAAGACTGATCCTATCACTTACTATGAGAACAGTTTGATGTCGTTGCATTTGCTGTGACATTGGACATCACTATATGACTGATAGAATTTCTATGGACACCGGACACAAGTTTGTCATCAGTTTATTATTAAATACTGGACATAACTCATATATGATATATGGCTGCAGCACTAGCATTGGATTTCATACATCTATTAGCTTTCCTATAGACTATGTTCAGACTGACACTTTCTATTTCGTTGCTCCATCAGCGGATTAGAAAAATGGAAACTGACATCCATTTAAAAAGTCTAATTCTCCACTATTAGTTTCTGTTCCTTCAGGTATCTGCTGCTGGGCATGCAAAATAAATGTAACCTGCACAGAATATATCCATCCCTTTTATTTTAACATTAAAGGTAAAGAAGATGATAAAAACAGAAGGTCGTCCATCTGTATCCGTCATAAGGGAGACTGTTATTTCCCTTTTTCTTAATCTCTGTCGGACCAGAACAACTGAAAGAACAAATGGTAATGTGAATATGTCCTAATAAACACTTTGGGAATAAATTTGTGCAAAGTGTTATATAAAATGCTGCCAATGTTTGTATTAAAACAATATCTATAATCATATCAGTATTATATATATATATGGAAAAGTAAATGTGACCCAGTGCAATGGTACGTGCACCGACTTCCTGCTTAAGTCCTAAAATCTGTGCGTTATATAGTTACATGTAATGCCATATATGTCACATATCTATTGGAGATTTAATGATAACGTATTACATATTGCATCAGAATTAATGCTCTGATTTTCTGCGTCCACATACCCTATCTATCTATCTATCTATCTATCTATCTATCTATCTATCTATCTACATATTAATCAAATATCAGTGTAATACATCTATCTATCTATCTATCTATCTTTCTATCTATCTATACACACACAAATATATACATATATATTTACTAAACATAAAAATTAACTTTACTATAAAACTAATATCTTCTGAATTTCTAATATAATATTAAAGAGTACAAGGGGGCCCTTGAGCACAGTGCAGAGCCAGGCTGCAGTCGCTACTGGTAAGGTGACAGTAATATACATATGATCATGCACAGAAACACTAAGCATTGTCCATTACCATGATGCAGCCCTTGAAGCCGACTGGTGCTGGCTGTATGGGAGCTTCATTCTTACCAGGTTGACAGGATGCACATAGCTATTGTCATATCTGTCGTCCTGCAGCAGCTGCCTGAGATGGGCAATGTAGCTGGAGGCCAGTCTCAGGGTGTCCAGCTTGGAGAGCTTGGTGTCAGGGGGCACCCAGGGCAGGCTGGTCTTGAGCCTGGAGAAGGCTTTACTCAGCACTCTCATGCGGGCTCTCTCCCTGGCATTGGCTGCATTTCTTTGGGATTGCTTGCATTCCTTGGATGACCTGGGAGTTTGCTTCTTGTCGGGGCTTTGTTGGCTCCTGCACTCCCTCTTCTTCTTGCCAGCGGAGGTGTCAGCGATGCCATCTTCTTCTGAGTTGTCAGTGGAGTGGTCCAGCAGCAGGTCACTGCATCCTGCTCCTCCTTTAGTTTTTCTGTACTGAAGCTCCAGCACTCTGAACTCCAGCAGATCCTCAGTGTCACTCACAGACCCTGTGGACATGTCTTGTCCTGTACCCTGTGTGATCAGCCAGATGACCACAGTGAGGACTAGCTGGTCACCTCCTCATACTTCTGGAGTCAGCACTGCTTGCTTTTACTTATTTCTCCTGGATGAGACATTTCAGCCCTGCATCTATATAGCAGGGGGAGTGTGGGAGTGGGTCAGTAGGGGGGTGGCAATGACATAAGATGCTGGTGGGCTTACTTTATTAACCCTTACATCTGCAGCATCTGCAGCTGAACACTGGTATTGGTTACATCGTAAAGCACATTAGTTCCCATTTTAATTTGCAGGTGTCTCATTTTTTTGTTGTTGTGTTCAGTACTTTTGCTAGTTCCCAGAGATGACATCAGTGCAGGACTTCTCTGGGAGGGTCGGTCATTTTATGGGTTTAAGGAGATTAATACTTTCATCCAGGAGTTGATAATATTTTATTCTGATGCTACGCTCCATGGAGAGAGCTAAAATGTAACAAACATTTAATAAAAAAAGTGAAAAAAAAAATAAAAAATGTTAAAATAATCCAGTTTACAAATAAACCATGGCATAGGCATAGACAATTAAAATCCCAATTATTTAAGCAATTTTTTCACCTTAGTGGGTAAATAAACTAGACAGACAAATTGACATAAAATAGATAAGATATACAGGGAAATCGATGTAAAATAGGAAATAGATGTTTACCAGATACTGTACATAGATACGATAGATAGATAGATAGATAGATAGATAGATAGATAGATAGATAGATAGATAGATAACTAGATAGATAGATAGATAGGCAGGCAGACAACTATGCTAAGGCTGGGACACCACGGTACAAAAATGCAATGTTTTGGCCCAGGCGGAAATGCAGCAGCAAAAAACACTGCATTATACATTAACTGCAAAGTGGATGTGATTCTGGCTAATCTCATCCACACATTGCAGGAAAAAAATTCTCAGTAGGAATGTGGTGTTTTCCATATAATAATAATAATAATAATAACATTTTTTATTTATATAGCACCAACATATTACGCAGCGCTGTACAATTTGTAGGGTTCAAATACAGACAGAAACATACATTACAAAGAAAATCATTTCACACAATGGGACTGAGGGCCCTGCTCGCAAGAGCTTACAATCTATGAGGTAGAGGGGGTGACACAAGAGGTAGCAGGGGCGGCATTGCTTATACAGAGGTCAGACACTTTTGTAATAGAGGTGACTGTCATTACACAAACATAAAAATTAAGAGCCATCACTAGTGGTGTCCTGTAACATGTGGATGGAGCTTGGACCTATAAAGTTAGCCTGAGATGACATCATATCATGTGGGGAAATGTGGGAGCGGGGACAGAGGAGGGTTAAACTTGGGATATTCTAATTATAGTATGGAAGGGTTTACGTTAGAAATTGTGATAGGCCTGTCTGAAAAGATGCGTTTGAAGCTGTAGAAATTGGGAGTTAATCTGATTCATATGCACAAGAAAAAACACAGTCCACAGCTCACCATAAATCTTAAAGAGAATCAGCTAGACCAAGAGTGCACGAAAAAATACACCCCCGGCTGGGGTGGAACAATGCAAGAACCCAGTAGAAAAATATTCCTTCAGCACAAGAGGTCTATAGTAAAACTTGACTTTTATTGGAAAAATATAAAAAATAGGTACCAGACATAGGAAAAAAGATGTAGAAAAACTTACATGGTCAATTCCAAGTATGCATGTATGGTTGAAGACAGACAAGCCTACGCGTTTCGGGACATCCGTCCCTTACTCATGGCAATACTACTGCGTCTGTTACACTGGAGCTATAAATAGGTAAGCTCACAGGTGTGAAATTAGCATACAGCTGGCATAGAATTAAAAACAAATGTTGACTAAAACAAAAACATGCAGAATAAATATACACACATACAATACACGGAGGACAATCCTAAGCGAAGAGACAAGAAATGGCAACACATCAACATAATGACATAAGGCAAAGATTAATATGGACAAAAAGCCGTATTTAAAAGGACACAAGCAATGGATTAGATTATAAAAACCACCCCTAACTAAACGTCAAGAGCACTCACCAAAAAGAAAAGATCCACCTGCAGGATCATATAACATCATTGCATGGTGATGAAGAAGTCTTTGTGATCAAAAATCCCAAGGAATATACATATAACCACAGGTTTCTATATGGTGAGAGGAAGGCGTCTCAGTAACTATGGCATCCAAAGAAGACACATGATCCTCCAGTCACATGATGCGAGTCACATGATCGGGATTCTTAGCCAGAATGTTCCACATAGAAAAATATACATGGCTTGTGAACACTTGGTCTGTGGTTGCATGCCACAGACCAAAGGATCAAAATGCTGTACAAAGAATAATGGTAATTAGCAAGTAAGTATATATATATATAACAGAACAAAAAAAAAAAAATTTGTGAAAAAAAAATATATATATATAAAAATATTAAAAAAAAAGCAAAACAAAAAAACATTAAAATAAAAATAAAAAATAATAATAAAAAATAAATTAAAATAAAATAAAATAAATATATATATACACATATATACATATATATGGAAAATAAATAAATAAATAAATAAATAAATAAATACATTTCTTAATAAAAATATATTAAATCTGATTTGAAATTTAACCCTTTGGGGAAACGTGTGCCAAGCTCAAAAATCCAGAACGCCTCCCGCTTGAGCACCTTCCTCCGCCAGTCACCACCTCAGGTTGGTCGATTAACATGCTCAATTGCACAGAAGCAGAATGATGATGTGTTGCCATTGTGATGCAAAATAAAGTGTTTGGACGCCCCAGATACATTATTGGCAGCAGATTTATTGCAGTCAGACAAGTGTTCCGAGATTCGAATCTTCAGAGGCCGGATAGTGCACCCCACATAAAATAAATTGCAAATATTGCACCAAATTAAATATATAACATGATCCGTTTTACAATTTAAAAATTGTTTGATGCAATATTTTTTATGTGTGTGCACATTTTCAAAAAATAAAGATTTAGATGCAAACCGACAGACCTGGCACCGGGAGGTGCCACATCTGTAAAAGCCTTGTACGTCAAGCCAAGTTTTTGTGCTCCCAATACTAGAGTTGGTATACAGACTGGGGGACAGAGTATTGCCCAAGGATTTACCCCTGCGGGAAATAAATTTACACCCCCTATCTAGAATTCTTGCAGTTATATCGTCCTGTGTAAGTATTGGAAGGTGTTTTCTGATAATATTAACCACCGCCTTGTAATCCCTACTGTAATTCGTACAAAAGAAGACACCATCTGAGAAACTTCTATTGTTACATCTTTCCTGATCCGACAATAAGGAGGATCTAGACCTCTTTCTAACAATGGCAGACGCCCTCTGCAACTGCCAAGAGGGATAGCCTCTACGTTTGAGTCTACTATAGACTTCGCGTTCCTGTTCCTGGAAATCAGTATCCAGAGAACAGGCCCGTTTGGTCCTCAAAAGCTCCCCCACCGGAATGGATTGAATTGTATGGCGGGGGTGGCAGCTAGTTGCATGTAAGACCGTATTGCCCGACACACTTTTACGGAAGATCCTAGAGAGTACAAGGCCCCTCTCAGAATCTCCCAAAAGTGAAACGTCCAAAAAGTCTATGGACGTATGTTCAACCCTATAGGTAAATTTGAGATTCATCTGATTGTTATTAAAATATTCCATCAGCGTCGGTACGGCCGCCACATCTCCCGACCATACCAATAGCAGGTCGTCAATGTAGCGGCCGTACCAGCGCAGATGTTTCCCATAAGGATTGGTGTCACTATATACAAAAGTCTCCTCCCACCATGCCATATAAATATTGGCCAAGGTGGGGGAGAAACGGGACCCCATAGGGGCTCCGCATGTTTGCAGGTAGAAACTTTCATCGAATTTAAAGAAATTGTGTCTTAAGAGATAATCTGTTATTGATATGATAAATTCACATAATTCCTCCGAAAAATTTGAGTGTTTATAAAGATGGTTCGAGAGGGCTAACAGGGCAAAATCATGTGGGATAGACGAATAGAGACTTTCAACGTCACAAGAGATCCACATAAAATTAGAGTGCCATTGAAAATTATCAAAGGTTTTCAGAACTTGTTTAGTGTCCCTCAAAAAACCCGGAATTTTTTGAACAAGTGGTTGGAGCAGGGAATCTACCCACTCACTAACACGTTCGTTTAGCGAGTGGATGCCCGCTATGATAGGGCGTAAAGGAGTAGGGTTAATGTCCTTATGGACTTTCGGTAACCCGTGGAAAATGGGGACCACCGGGTGATCAGTCATGAGATGTTCTTTCTGATCTTCCCGGATGATCCCCAAATTCACACCCTCTGACAACAAATTCTCCAAAATCACAGAAAAAGCAGGAGTAGGGTCTGAACCCAAGATTCTATATGTAGAAGAGTCATTCAAAATCCGCATAACTCCCTCATAATAATCCCCCTTGTTCATTACCACGACAAGACCCCCCTTATTGGCCATTTTTATGACCAAGGAGTCATTCTGAGACAATACATTAAGGGCGGACCTCTCCCCTTTTGTAAGATTGTTGTTCAAATGTATATGTGTCTTGGACTTTGCTAACTCCCTGAGGTCCCTTTCAACCACCTGTTGAAAAATATCATAACAAGGGGTTCTTGAAGCAATGGGGTAGTAGAGGGGATTGGATTTCTTTACATTGGTAGTGTGGTAATCACGTATCTTACCAGAGGTGTCCTCTAAAGCTTTTAGACTGAATAGACACATTTGCTCAGAAAACATGAGATCACTGTATTCATTATTCAATAGGTCACCGGAAAAAAGCAATTCATTATCGCCATCATTAGACTTATTACAATCAAAAAAGTGCCGTTTCACTGTAAGCGATCGAACAAATTTGTTCAAGTCCAAAATAGTATCGAACAAGTTGAAGCTGGAGGTAGGTACAAAGTTAAGACCTTTACTGAGTAAAGATAGCATATCAGTTGTTAACTCAAACGTTGACAAATTCAACACACTGAAGGTTTGAACAGTGTCAGTGTGTGTCTCCTGTGGAGCTGAAGGGGTTATTGAGGATGTTGTTTCCTTCTCGTCCAGTATCTGGATTTCCTTTCGGTATTTTGAGCGGTGTTTTCGTCCCGCTCTGCGTTTTTTGAGTTTTTTGAGGATCTGAGGTTACTGACTGATGTATCAGAAGAATTCCTGGAACTATTCAAAGGGTTAACATCATCAAGAAAGTCAGATTCAGATGAGCTAAATGACACCTTGCGTGGTGTAAAATTCTTATACTGATGGTAGCTTTTTTTACCTTGATTTAGGTGTGTGTTGCTCTGCAGGATTTCTCCACCTGTAGACCTCACCTGTTTCATAATCGTGCTTATCCCGCACAAATTTTGTTTTTTTAGTTTTGATGATGTTATCCTCCAGGTCTTTCATCTGGGCCTGGATCTTAGGATACAAGTCCAAATATGTTTTTGAACTTTCAAACTTCACAAGATCCTCTTTAACTTTAATTAACTCAGTCTTGTACTCCTTCAAGACTGTCAGTTAATCTGATTGTCCGGGGTAGAGCATTCCAGAGAAGTGGTGCAGCTCGGGAGAAGTCTTGTATACGAGCGTGGGAGGTTCTGATAATAGAGGATGTAAGTGTTAGGTCATTGAGTGAACGAAGAACACGGGTTGGGCGGTAGACAGATGAGGGAGGAAATGTAGGGAGATGCAGCACTATGGAGAGCCTTATAGGTATAAGGGTAAGTTCACACAGGGTTTTTGGACCGGAACCTGAGGCGGAGGATGCCTCAGGATCCGGTCCACAGTACAGGTACAGTGTTGGCCAAAACACCCCTGCACCCCTGCAATTCTGTCAGATAATACTCATTTTCTTCCAGAAAATGATTGCAATCACAAATTCTTTGGTATTATTATCTTCATTTAATTTGTCTTCAATGGAAAACCACAAAAAGAATTGTCAAAAAGCCAAATTGGATATAATTCCACAGCAAACATAAAAAAGGGGTGGAAAGAAAGTATTGGCACTGTTTGAAAAATCATGTGATGCTTCTCTAATTTGTGTAATTAACAGCACCTGTTACTTACCTGAGGCACTTAACAGGTGATGGCAATAACTAAATCACACTTGCAGCCAGTTGAAATGAATTAAAGTTGACTCAACCTCTGTCCTGTGTCCTTGTATGTACCACATTGAGCATGGAGAAAAGAAAGAAGACCAAAGAACTGTCTGAGGACTTGAGAAGCAAAATTGTGAGGAAGCATGAGCAATCTCAAGGCTACAAGTCCATCTCCAAAGACCTGAATGTTCCTGTGTCTACCGTGCGCAGTGTCATCAAGAAGTTTAAAGCCCATGGCACTGTGGCTAACCTCCCTAGATGTGGACGGAAAAGAAAAATTGACGAGAGATTTCAACGCAAGATTGTGCGGATGGTGGATAAAGAACCTCAACTAACATCCAAACAAGTTCAAGCTGCCCTGCAGTCCGAGGGTACAACAGTGTCAACCCGTACTATCCATCGGCGTCTGAATGAAAAGGGACTGTATGGTAGGATACCCAGGAAGACTCCACTTCTTACCCAGAGACATAAAAAAGCCAGGCTGGAGTTTGCCAAAACTTACCTGAGAAAGCCAAAAACGTTTTTGGAAGAATGTTCTCTGGTCAGATGAGACAAAAGTAGAACTTTTTGGGAAAAGGCATCAACATAGAGTTTACAGGGGGAAAAAAAAAGAGGCCTTCAAAGAAAAGAACACGGTCCCTACAGTCAAATATGGCGGGGGTTCCCTGATGTTTTGGGGTTGCTTTGCTGCCTCTGACACTGGACTGCTTGACCGTGTGCATGGCATTATGAAGTCTGAAGACTACCAACAAATTTTGCAGCATAATGTAGGGCCCAGTGTGAGAAAGCTGGGTCTCCCTCAGAGGTCATGGGTCTTCCAGCAGGACAAGGACCCAAAACACACTTCAAAAAGCACTAGAAAATAGTTTGAGAGAAAGCACTGGAGACTTTTAAAGTGGCCAGCAATGAGTCCAGACCTGAATCCCATAGAACACCTGTGGGGGAGAGATCTCTTGATGGCAGTTTGGAGAAGGCCCCCTTCACATCTCAGGGACCTGGAGCAGTTTGCCAAAGAAGAATGGTCTAAAATTCCAGCAGAGCATTGTACGAAACTCATTGATGGTTACCGGAAGCGGTTGTTCGCAGTTATTTTGTCTAAAGGTTGTGCTACCAAGTATTAGGCTGAGGGGGCTAATACTTTTGTCCGGCCCATTTTTGGAGTTTTGTGTAAAATGATCAATGATTTGACTTTTTTTTTTCATTCTCTTTTGTGTTTTTTCATTGCAAGCAAAATAAATGAAGATATTAATACCAAAGAATTTGTGATTGGAATCATTTTCTGGAAGAACATGAGTATTATCTGACAGAATTGCAGGGGTGCCAATACTTTTCACCAACACTGTAGCTGCAACTGGATGCCACTCCGGATTAGGCCCAAATGAATGGACCTAGTCTGGAGGAGGGAGTGTCTTCAGGCGGATGTTGTGAGGCGATTCTGCCTGAAAAATGAGCATCTCGCTTCTTTTTCCTGGAACCAGAACAAACGGCTCCCGGAAAAAAGAACTGACCGTCTCCCTTTGATTTCTATGGGAGCCATCTTTTTGGTCAGGATTTTGAGGTGGATAAGTTTTATGATGGAAGTCAATCATCCATTATTTCTTAATATTAATGTCTATGGGCAACAGACAGTAATGGTTGGGCATCTGTTATACTGTCCGTTATTGCTGTCCATTTTTTTCTGCACCTGTGCAGAAAGCAGAAACAAAAAATAAAACCAAAACAATGGACAATATAAAAACTGGCGCTAACTGATGCTAATGTGTCATTAAATGGATCTGTTATACTTCTAAACTTAATACTTCTAAACTTCTTTCAAATGATCCCGGTTTTTGGCTTTAAAAATGCATCAAGAAAACCTGAATGTGAGTTCTTACCCTTAGGGCTAGACAGTGTGAACTTAAGAGGGGTTGTCCAGGATATTTAATTATTGCAACAGGAGGCGGGGAAAGGTTATAAGTAAAATAAAATACTCATTTGTCCCTGGTGCTCGAGTGTTCCAGGCTGCTTTCCTCCCCCTGCGATGCCTCGGGGCTTTTTTGGTGGAGGTCCCTGCCCTACGTGGCCTAAGGAAAGGAATCGGGACATCACCAGTTTAGTATAATAAATTACCTAATAGTTTAGTGCACAATGTGGCAGCCCCCAGGCTCTGGGCCGCGCCGCTCCTTGGACACAGCACCACAGAAGCAGCAGACACCACAAAGCACCGCACCATGTGAACAAATCTCAAAAAACTCAAAAAATTCACCTTACCATATTGCCCCAGTCAGAGGACTATTCTAACATTATTCCTGAAATTTATGGGAATATAACATATTTTTAAAGGGAGTCTGTCAACACAAAAATGGGATATCAATGGGGCCACACGGTGGCTCAGTGGTTAGCACTGCAGCCTTGCAGCGCTGGAGTCCTGGTGTTAAAATCCCGCCAAGGGCAAAAAAACCATCTGCAAGGAGCTTGTATGTTCTCCCTGTGTTTGCATGGATTTCCATCCCATATTCCAAAAAAAGACATACTGATAGGGAAAAAAATGTACACTGTGAGCTCTATGTGGGCCTCACAGTCTCCAAAAAAAACAAAAAAAAAAACAAACTTTGGTATATAAAAGTACCTTGTAGGGCTGTAAGCACAGTTTACCGTGATGGTTTTTTTTTTTTATACAGGACTACTGCTCTGTTCTTGTAAAAATTGTTCTTTCATCAGTATACAAATGAGCATAAAAGGGCTTACGCGAGCATACGCAGTATACTCCTGTAGTTCTATGGAGCACAGAGCGTACTGCGCATGCTTGCGTAAGCAGCCACAAAAAAATGGCCGCCGGTATCTGCACAAAAAAGTTTTAAATGGTAGAATCCCTTTAAAGGCTAGTAACCATACGGTAAGTTACAACCAAAGACGGCTCCCAAATGCCCTTCTGAAACAGAAAAATATTATGGGTTATGGTTTTAGATTTTCGTAAAGACAAGTTGATCCAGGTTTTATACTAATTGCAATATTGGAAGACCATTGGCATGGGGCAATTGGCATAATCCTCATGAGATTTACTTGTCTTCCTCTGGATCAACACTGGTGGTGTAGGCTCCGTTCCCACGGAGTAATGCGCCACTCATTCTGACACGTAAACACGTGTCAGAGTGAGGCGCTTCAAAACAGATCCCATTGACTTCAATGGGTGCCGGATTACACGTGCTACACATTGAACTCAATGAGAGGCTTTTTTACCTATTGCTTTCACATTCAATGTGATACTGTTTTGAAGCGCCTCACTCTGACACGTGTGTATGTGTCAGAATGAGCGGCGCGTTACTCCGCGTTACATTTCTGTATACAGGGTTGTATAAGGCGTCTTTTCACTGTGGGGCACAGTTGTGCATTTTATTTATACCATTTTGGGATATTTCTTACAATTTTATCATGGGAGGCCAATAAAAATGGTGATTTGTCCATTTTGAATTTTTTTTCCTGCTATGCCATTCACTGTAGGGGCAAAATATTTTTATATGGTTGTATATCGGGCATATTCCATTGCAGGGATATCTTATGTGTGTATATTTGTTTATTTTGTTTGGGATCAAGGGAAAGGGTTTTTTTTTTTTGGTTTTTTTTTTAATCTCAGGTGGTCTGATCACTAGTGCAATATACTGTAATGCTAATGCATTGCAGTGTATTGTAAAATATATACAATTCTATTACATTGTGACTACTGCAGCCTGTGATAGTACTATACTAACAACAAGCCAGGAAGCCTTAAAAAAGCATGGGAACAGATTGCCACAGCCGGAATGAGATTTGAAGGCAATCTTCACAAACATGGTGGCCCACATTTACCACCAGTAAGTGGATGCCTAGATCACATTTTGTTATTGCCCATGATTGGAGAGGACTGTGATTGCAGGCATTGCCATTGGGTCTCTGCTGTGTAATACAGCAGAGACCTGGAGGCTATGACATCTGCTCAGCACATGAGCAGATCCAACATCAGTCGTAATAGTAAGGGTTAAAGAGGAACTTTCATAGTTTAGGGCACAGGCAGTTCTATATACTGCTGGAAAGCCGACAGTGTGCTGCATTCAGTACACTGTCGGCTTTCCAGATCTGTGCCCCTGGGTAAAGAGCTATCGGTACCATAGCTCTTTACATTCAGAAAGGCGTTCCTGACAGTCTGTCAGGTACGTCCTTCTCCACAGCAGCGCCTATCGCGCTGTACAGTGTGAGCGGGGAGGAACGCTATATGTTGATGTTATAATGCCCTAGCCATTTTGGCTCTTTGTCGGGTAAGGGGTGTAGCCGAAATGGAGATCCTTTTCACAATGCATTTATGACTTGCTCCTATTTAAAAAGGGGCAAAAAATGCACAAATCAGATTTAGGGGCTTGTTTGCTCACTGTACTGTACTTATGACACATTTGCACTTTCTCCCAGATTTTTCCCAAGGGGGTGGCCAAAGTGGTTTACCCTTTTCTGAAAAGAGTGCAAATGTAAGCTGGGAACAGAAGTGCAGGAGAATTTAGCATTATAGAGAACTTTTTAGACAAAGTTGTGCCCAGTTCTATATAAAATACATAGCACTTAGAAATCATTGTATACATTGGGCATTTATGTAAACTTGGGACTAAATGATCTTTCATCCTGCAGTGAAGTCTAGTGAACCTGAGATTGTCTGATGACAACATTACATAATATCTATATCTGACAACTCTGACAGTGTAGTAGCCCATGAATGTGAGAAGTCCCCTAGTTAATACAATGTAAAATAAGCGTGGTAGAAATGAATATTTTCAGTGAAACCGTATCTGCATACAATTACTTTACTATTTTATCTGATCTCTGCAACAGGTGCAAGGAAGCTGGGGCTTGGGAATCGGTTCCCACTGTTTTCCTAAAAAATGATCTCAGACACAGCTAACACATGAGGCACGCAGGTTTTTCTAGTATAATCTGTTCTCTGCTTCTGTGTGATAATTCCAGAGCCTCACAGCCCAATTAATATCTATCTCCCTTGTAGCAATGGGGAAGTGCATGGCGCTGGTGGGGAGATTGATGAGGGTACAGGATTTCTGACTGCGGTATATGGGGTGGTGAGATATACACATGAAGTTGTCTGGCAATTCGATAGTTTGAACCTAAATTGACTCTTTTCACATTTAGGAAAGGAGATCATTTACACTATTGGGGTACTGACATAGTATTATCCAGATCTAATGGCTGTCTAGTTAAGACCTTATTCACATGACAGTGAAAAACGACCATGTGAGGAACATTTTTTTGAAAGGCCAGTTTTAAAATGATGAATTTCTATGAGTCTATTTACTGACATGTTCTATCTTTGTCCATTTTGATGGGCATAGAGCCGTGTGAATGGACCCATAGACATTCATGGGATTTAAAACTGCCACGTGAATAAGCCCCCTTAACAGGCTTCCACGAATGGACGTGGCCATTTTTTATGGACTTTAGGTCTTTGAAAAACAGCACTCTCAGTCTTAGGCTAGGTTTACACAGTGCATTTTACTGAAGAACTGCATACAGTTTTTAATTTCAGCACTGTCTAGAACATGTTACCATGCATAATAACAGCAATTAAAGGGGTATTCCCATGATGCTTGTTCACTAACCTGCAGGCTGTTGTGCTCTCTTCACTTCCTGCTTTTCTCGGCACATAGGTGGGCGGAATTTCACTTACACGGGATTGGTTGTAAATGAATTACCACAGTGTGAAGCTGATGTAGCAGAGCTGGATTTGAGTCAGTTTGCATTACGTACAGAGGTAACGGACTCCCTATCTCAGCCCTTATCAGCCAAATTCAATTAAACCGACTGATAAGAGCTCAGAAATCCCGGAGCTCTCACCTCCCCTATCTGTGTAAAAAATATGCAAATCTATTCTCCAGGATGTAATTAGGAGAACAGTGCACTCTGTACGCCACCCTCTAGAGGGCAGCATCCTTAGCATCATGCATGACTCAGTTATAAAGTCTAATTAATCATGATGCGGATTTATTTGCCAAATTAGTATTTCTATACCCCTATCTGTGTCATTTAAGTAGCGGAGCTTCTCAAACAGCTCAGAGCTGCTCCCATCCCCTCCCTCACCCCTGAGAGCAGGCAGCTACATCACCTGACAAATGAGCAGATAATCCCAAGCGCCATAGAAACGGAGTGTAAACAATGAAGTAAATAAATGAAGATAGCGGCCAAACAAAGCAGTTTTGATGGAATGCATTTAGGAAATTTAGGGCAGAGGCTAGTCTAATGTATAGTAAAATAACATAAATTTATAGTCAGTAGGAATGCAGTTGGATTATAGATAATAGACGTCTGTATTCTTGTGTCCAGTGGACTATCCTCTTCTCCCTAACTTCCCCCTTGCCAGTGATTTATGATCACTGTGTGTATGCCTGCATAGTGGATACGGTGTATTCATAACATCCGTTTTACCCAAACCCCAAAAAAGCTAATAATCTGACCTTTTGTATAAAGCTTAACCATCACATGGTCTTGCTTTTCCAGTGACACAAGCAATGATTTAGTATTTTACTTGAAATAGGTTCTTCGTTGTACTTAAAGTGCTAGCTGCAAAAAGGGGACAAGCATGTTTTCCTTATAAAGTCTCACAAGACGCCTAAAAAGTCTGCACTTAATGGCCTTTGATGTCGCACTGCTAAAACATTAGGGGGTAGAAGATCGTGAAAATGAAAACAAGTGACTTAACCAGTAGTATCAAATGTTGGCCTACAATTACCAAAGGAAAGGAAAAAGCTCATTACCCACTAGATGTACTTGTATGATTTACACTATCTATAAGACTTACTGCTCACGTATCTTTGTTATATACACTCATTGACAAATAATGCACAGAGGAGGAGTTGTTGGAATGGAAGGACACTTTATATGTAATGTGAATGTGAATGTAATGATGGTAGAAAAGAGAGCAATATTAGAGGCCATTCACACAGAGTTTTTTGGCGCTGATTTTGAAGCTGAATCCGCCTCTATATAGCCTCCGTCTGATATAGCAGAGCCGAGTGTGCACAAGGGTTCAAGCGCACACTTCATCCGGAGATGTAGCCGTGCTGATGCTGTCAACACTGCTACATCTCAGATCGGACCACAATGGAGACTGCTGTGGAGTCCATAGCAGTCTCCATTGTGTTCCGATATCAGATGTAGCAGGGTTGACAGCATCAGCACGGCTACATCTCCGGACGGAGTGTGCGCTCTAACCCTTGTGCATACTCAGCTCTGCTACATCAGAGCCGAGGGTGCACTTGAACCCTTCTGCACCCTCGGCTCTGCTACACCACCGGAGCGCACGGCCAACTCTGCTCAATCTCCGGCATAGCAGAGCTGGCCGTGCACTGAACTCCCGGCTACACCATCGGCATAGTTGAGCTCAGCACACACATTCAGCTCTGCTTCATCACGCCAATAGAATGCATTGGCCAGCGCTGATTGGCCAGAGTACATAATTCGGCCAATCAGCGCTGGCTCTGTCGGAGGAGGCGGAGTCTAAGGTCGGACCTGAATGGAGACTGGTGTGGAGCGATTTTAGACTCCGCCTCCTCTGGCAGAGCCAGCGCTGATTGGCCGAATTCTGTAAACTGGCCAATCAGCGCTGGCCAATGCATTCCTATTGGAAAAAGTTAGCTTGCGAAAATCGCAAGCTGACAGGGATTTCCATGTAATTAAGTGACTTATATGCCCCCAGACATGCTTCCCCTGTTGTCCCAGTGTCATTCCAGGGTGTTGGCATCATTTCCTGGGGTGTCATAGTGGACTTGGTGACCCTCCAGAGACGGATTTGGGTTTCCCCCTTAACGAGTATATGTTCCCCATAGACTATAATGGGGTTCGAAACCCGTTCGAACAGTCGAACAGTAAGCGACTGTTCGAATCGGATTTCGAACTTCGAACATTTTGGTGTTCGCTCATCTCTAGTTACCACTATTGCTGCTTTTAACCCACTTTTATGCTATTTTGGGGATGTGGCTCACATACTGTTTATACCTTTGTTGAAAAAAAAAACCCAGCATACTACTGCCGGGAAATTAAATTTTTATCTGATATGTAAATGAGAAACATTAGAAGACTTTTCTGGGGCGTATTAATTGATGACTAGAGATGAGCGAACAGTGAAATGTTCGACATTCGAGTAGTCGCTCAATACTCGACTGTTCGATCGAACATCAAACCCTATTATAGTCTATGGGAAATAAATACTCGTTTAGGGGGAAGCCACTATTCGACTCAGGAGGGTCACCAAGTCCACTATGACACCCCAGGAAATGATGCCAACACCCTGGAATGCAACTGGGACAGCAGGGGAAGCATGCCTGGGGGCATCTTACATGCCCAAGTCACTGTATTACGTTGAGATTCCTGTCAGCTTGCGATATGCTCAGACTGACTTTTTCCCATAGGAATACATTGACCAGCGTTGATTGGCCGAATGCCATACAGACTACAGCATTCGGCCAATTAACGCTGGTTCTGCTGGAGGCTCGTCTATGAGGAGGCAGAGTCTATGATCGGACCAGAATAGAGACTTCTGTGGACCAATCTTAGACTCCGCCTCCTCCGGCAGAACCATCATTGATTGGCCGAATGCTGTACTCTGTATGGCATTCGGCCAATCAACGCTGGTCAATGCATTCCTATGCCGAGATGTAGCAGTGCTGGCCATGCGCTCAGCTCAACTACTCTGGAAATTAGTCGAGCTGAGCGCACAGCCAGCACTGCTACACTGGAGCAGTGGCCCCCTCAGCCTAATACTTGGTAGCACAAAACAAAATAACTGTGAACAACCGCTTCCGGTAACATCAATGAGTTTCTTACAATGCTCTGCTGGAATTTTAGACCATTCTTCTTTGGCAAATTGCTCCAGGTCCCTGAGATGTGAAGGGGGCCTTCTCCAAACTGCCATCAAGAGATCTCTCCACAGGTGTTCTATGGGATTCAGGTCTGGACTCATTGCTGGCCACTTTAGAAGTCTCCAGTGCTTTCTCTCAAACCATTTTCTAGTGCTTTTTGAAGTGTGTTTTGGGTCCTTGTCCTGCTGGAAGACCCATGACCTCTGAGGGAGACCCAGCTTTCTCACACTGGGCCCTACATTATGCTGCAAAATTTGTTGTTAGTCTTCAGACTTCATAATGCCATGCACATGGTCAAGCAGTCCAGTGCCAGAGGCAGCAATACAACTCCAAAACATCAGGGAACCTCCGCCATGTTTTACTGTAGGGACTGTGTTCTTTTCTTTGAAGGCCTCTTTTTTTTTTTTCCTGTAAACTCTATGTTGATGCCTTTTCCCAAAAAGCTCTATTTTTGTCTCATCTGACCAGAGAACATTCTTCCAAAACGTTTTTGGCTTTCTCAGGTAAGTTTTGGCAAACTCCAGCCTGGCTTTTTTATGTCTCTGGGTAAGAAGTGGGGTCTTCCTGGGTATCCTACCATACAGTCCCTTTTCATTCAGACACCGACGGATAGTACGGGGTGACACTGTTGTACCCTCAGACTGCAGGGCAGCTTGAACTTGTTTGGATGTTAGTCGAGGTTCTTTATCCACCATCCGCACAATCTTGCGTTGAAATCTCTCGTCAATTTTTCTTTTCCGTCCACATCTAGGGAGGCTAGCCACAGTGCCATGGGCTTTAAACTTCTTGATGACACTGCGCACGGTGGACACAGGAACATTCAGGTTTTTGGAGATGGACTTGAAGCCTTGGGATTGCTCATGCTTCCTCATAATTTTGCTTCTCAAGTCCTCAGACAGTTATTTGGTCTTCTTTCTTTTCTCCATGCTCAATGTGGTACACACAAGGACACAGGACAGAGGTTGAGTCAACTTTAATCCATTTCAACTGGCTGCAAGTGTGATTTAGTTATTGCCACCACCTGTTAGGTGCCTCAGGTAAGTAACAGGTGCTGTTAATTACACAAATTAGAGAAGCATCACATGATTTTTCAAACAGTGCCAATACATTTGTCCACCCCCTTTTTTTATGTTTGCTGTGGAATTATATCCAATTTGGCTTTTTGACAATTCTTTTTGTGGTTTTCCATTGAAGACAAATTAAATGAAGATAATAATACCAAAGAATTTGTGATTGCAATCATTTTCTGGAAGAAAATGAGTATTATCTGACAGAATTGCAGAGGTGCCAATACTTTTGGCCAACACTGTACGTGTCAGAATGCGCGCGCGTTAACTCCGTGTGAACTAAGCCTAACACTGGATAGAGTATCAGATAGTGGTATGTGGCCTCATCTGAGCATGCATGTGTATGGGCAGGGGTTAGGAGGAATAGCTGACAAACTAAGAAGTATTTGGCCACCAGTTAGTCTATAGGACCAACCTAAGTGAGATTCATCAGGACAACTAGCTATGTGAAAGTTATATAAACTTGATTTCATTCATTCTGTTTACTTCTAGTGGATGAAAATCAGTCCATGGTCATGTGATATACAATTTATTGTCATGTGATATATAGTCCATGGTCATGTGATGGACACACAGCTGCACAACTTATTACCGATTACTGTACTCTGACTATAATGAACTGTGCATCTGTGTGTCCATCACATGACCATGGACCGTAAATCACATGACCATGGAGTGATGTTTATCCACTAGAAGTAAACAGAATGAATAACAGCAAATAAAGATCTAGAAAACTGTGAGGCATAAATATAGAAAGTATATTGGAAAATTGTACAACTTTTAATTATACAGACAATAAGATTTGACTCTCAATGTTAGTCCAAAAGTGGACAACCCCTTTAACATTGGCCCAAATAAACCACAGTGTTAGCACCCACTTGGCTAGAATACTCTAATTTGCATCTACAATAAAAAGGACATGTTCTCATTAACCATTAACATTTACCATTTGTCCACTGTATTTTAACATCATTTTTCAGTCCCTTTAGTATGATGCCTATGTTTGGCTTTAACCCCTTCCCGCCGATGGCATTTTTTGATTTTCGTTTTTCGTTTTTGACTCCCCTCCTTCTAAACCCCATAACTTTTTTTTTATTTCTCCACTCCCAGAGCCATATGAGGTCTTAATTTTTGCGGGACAAATTTTTCTTCATGATGCTACAATTAATTATTCTATATAATGTACTGGGAAGCAGGAAAAAAATTCAGAATGGGGTGGATTTGAAGAAAAAATGCATTTCTGCGACTTTCTTACGGGCTTTGGTTTTACGGTGTTCACTGTGCAGCCAAAATGACATGTCCCCTATATTCTGTGTTTCGGTACGGTTCCAGGGATACCAAATTTATATGGTTTTATTTACATTTTGACCCCTAAAAAAAATTCCAAAACGGTGTTAAAATTTTTTTTTTCTAAAAGTCGCCATATTCCGACGGCCATAACTTTTTTATACGTAAGTGTACGGGGATGCATAGGGCGTCTTTTTTTGCAGGGTCGGGTGTACTTTTTAGTTCTACCATTTTCGGGAAATGCTATTGCTTTGATCACTTTTTATTCAAATTTTTATCAGAATCAAAACAGTGAAAAAACGGCGGTTTGGCACTTTCGACTATTTTTCCCGCTACGGCGTTTACCGAACAGGAAAAATATTTTTATAGATTTGTAGAGCGGGCGATTTTGGACGCGGGGATACCTAAAATGTATATGTTTCACAGTTTTTAACTACTTTTATATGTGTTCTAGGGAAAGGGGGGTGATTTGAACTTTTAATTCTTTTTATATTTTTTTTTTATTTTTTTTTGCATTTATTAGACCCCCTACGGGTGTTGAACCTCAGGGGGTCTGATCACTAATGCAATGCATTACAATGCTAATGCATTGCAATGCATTGCAAAAAAGCATCCTTTCTTTTGCAGGCTGCATAGACCAGCCTGCAAAAGAAAGGATTTGCGGTCGCCATAGTTACAGACCCGACATGTGCCGTACTATTACGGCACATGTCGGGAAAGGGTTAATATTTTTCATGGCATCTATTGGGTTAAACTGCCAGAATCTGCGTTATCTCCATCTCCGGTCTGGCAGTGAGAGCCAGATCCTGTCTGTATGATACAGCTGGAATATGGCGGTGATGTAAGAGACACTATCTCTGCCTGCTACATCTCAGCAGTGCACTGTACTATTACGGCTCATTCACATCTGTGCCCGGTCTCCATCTGTTGGGTTTCCGTCTATATATATATATATATATATATATATACTAGCTGGTACCCGCGACTTCGTCTGCGGTGATTGTAGAAGTGGGTATATACAGGCGCGGGTAAGGTTTTCATACTGTGTATAAGGTATGGGATATAAAATGTAACTTTGTATCTTGTTTTTGCTGTAATTCTGAGAACACATGAGACTTTTGTGTTGAACGTAATTTGTATTTCAGCTGCTATATGGTGTTCTGAACTGTACATAGTGTCTTTGGGACAGAGGTATTTCAGGTTAATATACTTGGATATACGACATTGTATGATTTGTTTTTTTCTGCCAGTACATGTAAGTTTTGGGCACAGGATACTCTTGAGCAAGCAACATAAAGTCTGGCCCTGTGCATGACAGTTTAGTAACTCCATGTGCCTCTTATTAATAGCAAGGAACCCCATCATGTCCCTCACATTAACCCCTGTGTAAGAGTTACTGACAGAGATGAGCGAGTATTGTTCGGATCAGCCGATCCGAAGAGCACGCTCGCATAGAAATGAATGGACGTAGCCGGCACGCGGGGGGTTAAGCGTGCCGGCTACGTCCAAGCGGAAGTACCAGATGCTCATCTCTAGTTACTGATATGTGAGAGACTTGGAGGTAATAATTAAGTATCTTCATTACTGAGGTCTTTTATTAGTCCCTCCATATGTCTCACATATTAGTAATCTTTATATGAGGCACACAGGGGTTAATATGAGGGACATGATGGGGTTTATTCCTATTAATGTGAGGCACATGGAGTTACTAACACTAAACTAATAACCCCAAATGCCTGACATTAATGAGAATAGGAACTAAAGGAAGGTAGCTGTGTGTTTCTTACTTTCAGTTTGCTAGCAGCTTCCTGTCCTCCTCCGGGAACGTTTGCAGGGTGCAGATGGCAGGAGCTATCACTATAGCAGGCAGGCAGAGACCTGAGTGATTAAGCTCCACCCCCTGGGTTTCCTGCACCCCTCTCAAAGGGGAGTGTCCTTATGCCTCAGCTCTAGCAGGGCACTGAAGAGACTCGGACTTCATTTAACTCTTGCAGGTCCTGTGCTGCTGGCGTGCCAGTGAAATATGGCAGGAGTGCCACTCTTGGCACGTGTGCCAGGGGTTGCTGACCTCTGCTGTAGAGGGTAATATGAATGTTGTGGCTTGCTATGGTCCAAAGTGTGTGAGATTGCAGAGATAGTGATGTGAGTTTGGGTTTTGTGGGGGTCCTGGGAAAAACGTATGTGCGCTATTGTGACGAAAAGTAGCCTATTGCGCAATCGAGTGTAGTGACTATGTTTGTGGAAAATTTCAGCCAAATCGGTGCAGTGGGTTTTGTGTGATTGACCGCCAAACATCCGAACATCCAAAGTCACAAACTCACAAACATTTCACATTTATAATATTAATAGGATATATATATATATATATATATATATATATATATATATATATATATATATATATATATATATATACTGTATATATATATATATATATATATATATATAAAATCCACATCGCTGTACTATCTATCTATCTATCTATCTATCTATCTATCTATCTATCTGTCCATTCTATCTATCTATCTATCTATCTATCTATCTATCTATCTATCTATCTATCTATCTATCTATCTATCTGTCCATTCTATCTATCTATCTATCTATCTATCTATCTATCTATCTATCTATCTGTCCTATCTATCTATCTATCTATCTATCTATCTATCTATCTATCTATCTATCTATCTATCTATCTATCTATCTATCTGTCCATTCTATCTATCTATCTATCTATCTATCTATCTATCTATCTATCTATCTATCTATCTATCTATCTATCTATCTATCTGTCCATGCTATCTATCTATCTATCTATCTATCTATCTATCTATCTATCTATCTATCTATCTATCTATCTATCTATCTATCTATCTATCTATCTATCTGTCCATTCTATCTATCTATCTATCTATCTATCTATCTATCTATCTATCTATCTATCTATCTATCTATCTATCTATCTATCTATCTATCTATCTATCTATCTATCTGTCCATTCTATCTATCTATCTATCTATCTATCTATCTATCTATCTATCTATCTATCTATCTATCTATCTGTCCTATCTATCTATCTATCTATCTATCTATCTGTCCATTCTATCTATCTATCTATCTATCTATCTATCTATCTATCTATCTATCTATCTATCTATCTATCTGTCTGTCCATTCTATCTATCTATCTATCTATCTATCTATCTATCTATCTATCTATCTATCTATCTGTCAAATCTATCTATCTATCTATCTATCTATCTATCTATCTATCTGTCAAATCTATCTATCTATCTCTATCTATCTATCTATCTATCATCTATCTATCTATCTATCTATCTATCTGTCAAATCTATCTATCTATCTATCTATCTATCTATCTATCTATCTATCTATCTATCTATCTATCTATCTATCTATCTATCTATCTATCTATCTGTCTGTCCATTCTATCTATCTATCTATCTATCTATCTATCTATCTATCTATCTATCTATCTATCTATCTATCTATCTGTCTGTCCATTCTATCTATCTATCTATCTATCTATCTATCTATCTATCTATCTATCTATCTATCTATCTATCTATCTATCTATCTGTCAAATCTATCTATCTATCTATCTATCTATCTATCTATCTATCTATCTATCTATCTATCTATCTGTCTGTCCATTCTATCTATCTATCTATCTATCTATCTATCTATCTATCTGTCCTATCTATCTATCTATCTATCTATCTATCTATCTATCTGTCCATTCTATCTATCTATCTATCTATCTATCTATCTATCTATCTATCTATCTATCTATCTATCTATCTATCTATCTATCTATCTGTCTGTCCATTCTATCTATCTATCTATCTATCTATCTATCTATCTATCTATCTATCTATCTATCTGTCAAATCTATCTATCTATCTATCTATCTATCTATCTGTCAAATCTATCTATCTATCTCTATCTATCTATCTATCTATCTATCTATCTATCTGTCTGTCCATTCTATCTATCTATCTATCTATCTATCTATCTATCTATCTATCTATCTATCTATCTGTCCATTCTATCTATCTATCTATCTATCTATCTATCTATCTATCTATCTATCTATCTATCTATCTATCTATCTATCTGTCCATTCTATCTATCTATCTATCTATCTATCTATCTATCTATCTATCTATCTATCTGTCCATTCTATCTATCTATCTATCTATCTATCTATCTATCTATCTATCTATCTATCTATCTATCTATCTATCTGTCCATTCTATCTATCTATCTATCTATCTATCTATCTATCTATCTATCTATCTATCTATCTATCTATCTATCTATCTATCTGTCCATTCTATCTGTCCATCTATCTATCTATCTATCTATCTATCTATCTATCTATCTATCTATCTATCTATCTGTCTGTCCATTCTATCTATCTATCTATCTATCTATCTATCTATCTATCTATCTATCTATCTATCTATCTATCTATCTATCTATCTATCTATCTATCTATCTATCTATCTGTCTGTCTGTCCATTCTATCTATCTATCTATCTATCTATCTATCTATCTATCTATCTATCTATCTATCTATCTATCTGTCTGTCCATTCTATCTATCTATCTATCTATCTATCTATCTATCTATCTATCTATCTATCTATCTATCATCTATCTATCTATCTATCTATCTATCTGTCCATTCTATCTATCTATCTATCTATCTATCTATCTATCTATCTATCTATCTATCTATCTATCTATCTATCTGTCCATTCTATCTATCTATCTATCTATCTATCTATCTATCTATCTATCTATCTATCTATCTGTCCATTCTATCTATCTATCTATCTATCTATCTATCTATCTATCTATCTATCTATCTATCTATCTATCTATCTATCTGTCTGTCCATTCTATCTATCTATCTATCTATCTATCTATCTATCTATCTATCTATCTATCTATCTATCTATCTATCTATCTATCTATCTATCTATCTGTCCATTCTATCTATCTATCTATCTATCTATCTATCTATCTATCTATCTATCTATCTATCTATCTATCTATCTATCTGTCTGTCCATTCTATCTATCTATCTATCTATCTATCTATCTATCATCTATCTATCTATCTATCTATCTATCTATCTATCTATCTATCTATCTATCTGTCCATTCTATCTATCTATCTATCTATCTATCTATCTATCTATCTATCTATCTATCTATCTATCTATCTATCTATCTATCTGTCCATTCTATCTATCTATCTATCTATCTATCTATCTATCTATCTATCTATCTATCTATCTATCTATCTATCTATCTATCTATCTATCTGTCCATTCTATCTATCTATCTATCTATCTATCTATCTATCTATCTATCTATCTATCTATCTATCTATCTATCTATCTGTCCATTCTATCTATCTATCTATCTATCTATCTATCTATCTATCTATCTATCTATCTATCTATCTGTCAAATCTATCTATCTATCTATCTATCTATCTATCTATCTATCTATCTATCTGTCTGTCCATTCTATCTATCTATCTATCTATCTATCTATCTATCTATCTGTCCATTCTATCTATCTATCTATCTATCTATCTATCTATATCTATCTATCTATCTATCTATCTATCTATCTGTCCATTCTATCTATCTATCTATCTATCTATCTATATCTATCTATCTATATATCTATCTATCTATCTATCTATCTATCTGTCAAATCTATCTATCTATCTATCTATCTATCTATCTATCTATCTATCTATCTATCTATCTATCTGTCCATTCTATCTATCTATCTATCTATCTATCTATCTATCTATCTATCTATCTATCTATCTGTCTGTCCATTCTATCTATCTATCTATCTATCTATCTATCTATCTATCTATCTATCTGTCAAATCTATCTATCTATCTATCTATCTATCTATCTATCTATCTATCTGTCAAATCTATCTATCTATCTATCTATCTATCTATCTATCTATCTATCTGTCTGTCCATTCTATCTATCTATCTATCTATCTATCTATCTGTCAAATCTATCTATCTATCTATCTATCTATCTATCTATCTATCTATCTATCTGTCAAATCTATCTATCTATCTATCTATCTATCTATCTGTCAAATCTATCTATCTATCTATCTATCTATCTATCTATCTATCTGTCTGTCCATTCTATCTATCTATCTATCTATCTATCTATCTATCTATCTATCTATCTGTCCATTCTATCTATCTATCTATCTATCTATCTATCTATCTATCTATCTATCTATCTATCTATCTGTCAAATCTATCTATCTATCTATCTATCTATCTATCTATCTGTCAAATCTATCTGTCAAATCTATCTATCTATCTATCTATCTATCTATCTATCTATCTATCTATCTATCTATCTATCTGTCCTATCTATCTATCTATCTATCTATCTATCTATCTATCTATCTATCTATCTATCTATCTATCTATCTGTCCATTCTATCTATCTATCTATCTATCTGTCTGTCCATTCTATCTATCTATCTATCATCTATCTATCTATCTATCTATCTATCTATCTATCTATCTATCTATCTATCTATCTATCTATCTGTCTGTCTGTCTGTCCATTCTATCTATCTATCTATCTATCTATCTATCTATCTATCTATCTATCTATCTATCTATCTATCTATCTATCTATCTGTCTGTCCATTCTATCTATCTATCTATCTATCTATCTATCTATCATCTATCTATCTATCTATCTATCTATCTATCTATCTATCTATCTATCTATCTATCTGTCCATTCTATCTATCTATCTATCTATCTATCTATCTATCTATCTATCTATCTATCTATCTATCTATCTATCTATCTATCTATCTGTCCATTCTATCTATCTATCTATCTATCTATCTATCTATCTATCTATCTATCTATCTATCTATCTATCTATCTATCTATCTGTCCATTCTATCTATCTATCTATCTATCTATCTATCTATCTATCTATCTATCTATCTATCTATCTATCTATCTATCTATCTATCTGTCTGTCCATTCTATCTATCTATCTATCTATCTATCTATCTATCTATCTATCTATCTATCTATCTATCTATCTGTCCATTCTATCTATCTATCTATCTATCTATCTATCTATCTATCTATCTATCTATCTATCTATCTATCTATCTATCTGTCTGTCCATTCTATCTATCTATCTATCTATCATCTATCTATCTATCTATCTATCTATCTATCTATCTATCTATCTATCTGTCAAATCTATCTATCTATCTATCTATCTATCTATCTATCTATCTATCTATCTGTCCATTCTATCTATCTATCTATCTATCTATCTATCTATCTATCTATCTATCTATCTATCTGTCCATTCTATCTATCTATCTATCTATCTATCTATCTATCTATCTATCTATCTATCTATCTATCTATCTATCTATCTATCTATCTGTCCATTCTATCTATCTATCTATCTATCTATCTATCTATCTATCTATCTATCTATCTATCTGTCAAATCTATCTATCTATCTATCTATCTATCTATCTATCTATCTATCTATCTATCTATCTATCTATCTATCTATCTATCTGTCTGTCCATTCTATCTATCTATCTATCTATCTATCTATCTATCTATCTATCTATCTATCTATCTATCTATCTATCTATCTATCTATCTATCTATCTATCTATCTATCTGTCCATTCTATCTATCTATCTATCTATCTATCTATCTATCTATCTATATCTATCTATCTATCTATCTATCTATCTGTCCATTCTATCTATCTATCTATCTATCTATCTATCTATATCTATCTATCTATATATCTATCTATCTATCTATCTATCTATCTGTCAAATCTATCTATCTATCTATCTATCTATCTATCTATCTATCTATCTATCTATCTATCTATCTATCTATCTATCTATCTATCTGTCCATTCTATCTATCTATCTATCTATCTATCTATCTATCTATCTATCTATCTATCTATCTATCTATCTATCTATCTATCTGTCTGTCCATTCTATCTATCTATCTATCTATCTATCTATCTATCTATCTATCTATCTGTCAAATCTATCTATCTATCTATCTATCTATCTATCTATCTATCTATCTATCTATCTATCTGTCAAATCTATCTATCTGTCAAATCTATCTATCTATCTATCTATCTATCTATCTATCTATCTATCTATCTATCTATCTGTCTGTCCATTCTATCTATCTATCTATCTATCTATCTATCTATCTATCTATCTATCTGTCAAATCTATCTATCTATCTATCTATCTATCTATCTATCTATCTATCTATCTGTCAAATCTATCTATCTATCTATCTATCTATCTATCTATCTATCTATCTATCTATCTGTCTGTCCATTCTATCTATCTATCTATCTATCTATCTATCTATCTATCTATCTATCTGTCCATTCTATCTATCTATCTATCTATCTATCTATCTATCTATCTGTCAAATCTATCTATCTATCTATCTATCTATCTATCTATCTATCTATCTATCTATCTGTCAAATCTATCTATCTATCTATCTATCTATCTATCTATCTGTCCTATCTATCTATCTATCTATCTATCTATCTATCTATCTATCTATCTATCTGTCAAATCTATCTATCTATCTATCTATCTATCTATCTATCTATCTATCTATCTATCTATCTATCTGTCCATTCTATCTATCTATCTATCTATCTATCTATCTATCTATCTATCTATCTATCTATCTATCTATCTATCTGTCCATTCTATCTATCTATCTATCTATCTATCTATCTATCTATCTATCTATCTATCTATCTATCTGTCCATTCTATCTATCTATCTATCTATCTATCTATCTATCTATCTATCTATCTATCTATCTATCTATCTGTCCATTCTATCTATCTATCTATCTATCTATCTATCTATCTATCTATCTATCTATCTATCTGTCAAATCTATCTATCTATCTATCTATCTATCTATCTATCTATCTATCTATCTATCTATCTATCTGTCTGTCCATTCTATCTATCTATCTATCTATCTATCTATCTATCTATCTGTCAAATCTATCTATCTATCTATCTATCTATCTATCTATCTATCTATCTGTCCATTCTATCTATCTATCTATCTATCTATCTATCTATCTATCTATCTATCTATCTATCTATCTATCTATCTATCTGTCCATTCTATCTATCTATCTATCTATCTATCTATCTATCTATCTATCTATCTATCTATCTATCTATCTGTCCATTCTATCTATCTATCTATCTATCTATCTATCTATCTATCTATCTATCTATCTATCTATCTATCTGTCCATTCTATCTATCTGTCCATTCTATCTATCTGTCCATTCTATCTATCTGTCCATTCTATCTATCTGTCCATTCTATCTATCTGTCCATTCTATCTATCTGTCCATTCTATCTATCTGTCCATTCTATCTATCTGTCCATTCTATCTATCTGTCCATTCTATCTATCTGTCCATTCTATCTATCTGTCCATTCTATCTATCTGTCCATTCTATCTATCTATCTATCTATCTATCTATCTATCTATCTATCTATCTATCTATCTATCTGTCTATTCTATCTATCTATCTATCTATCTATCTATCTATCTATCTATCTATCTATCTATCTATCTATCTATCTGTCCATTCTATCTATCTATCTATCTATCTATCTATCTATCTATCTATCTATCTATCTATCTATCTATCTATCTATCTATCTGTCTGTCCATTCTATCTATCTATCTATCTATCTATCTATCTATCTATCTATCTATCTATCTATCTATCTATCTATCTATCTATCTATCTGTCTGTCCATTCTATCTATCTATCTATCTATCTATCTATCTATCTATCTATCTATCTATCTATCTATCTATCTGTCCATTCTATCTATCTATCTATCTATCTATCTATCTATCTATCTATCTATCTATCTATCTATCTATCTATCTATCTATCTATCTGTCCATTCTATCTATCTATCTATCTATCTATCTATCTATCTATCTATCTATCTATCTATCTATCTATCTATCTGTCCATTCTATCTATCTATCTATCTATCTATCTATCTATCTATCTATCTATCTATCTATCTATCTATCTATCTATCTGTCTGTCCATTCTATCTATCTATCTATCTATCTATCTATCTATCTATCTATCTATCTATCTATCTATCTATCTGTCAAATCTATCTATCTATCTATCTATCTATCTATCTATCTATCTATCTATCTGTCTGTCCATTCTATCTATCTATCTATCTATCATCTATCTATCTATCTATCTATCTATCTATCTATCTATCTATCTATCTATCTATCTATCTGTCAAATCTATCTATCTATCTATCTATCTATCTATCTATCTATCTATCTATCTATCTATCTATCTATCTGTCCATTCTATCTATCTATCTATCTATCTATCTATCTATCTATCTATCTATCTATCTATCTATCTATCTATCTGTCCATTCTATCTATCTATCTATCTATCTATCTATCTATCTATCTATCTATCTATCTATCTATCTATCTATCTGTCCATTCTATCTATCTATCTATCTATCTATCTATCTATCTATCTATCTATCTATCTATCTATCTATCTATCTATCTATCTGTCCATTCTATCTATCTATCTATCTATCTATCTATCTATCTATCTATCTATCTATCTATCTATCTATCTATCTATCTATCTATCTGTCAAATCTATCTATCTATCTATCTATCTATCTATCTATCTATCTATCTATCTATCTGTCTGTCCATTCTATCTATCTATCTATCTATCTATCTATCTATCTATCTGTCCATTCTATCTATCTATCTATCTATCTATATCTATCTATCTATCTATCTATCTGTCCATTCTATCTATCTATCTATCTATCTATCTATCTATCTATATCTATCTATCTATCTATCTATCTATATATCTATCTATCTATCTATCTATCTATCTATCTATCTGTCAAATCTATCTATCTATCTATCTATCTATCTATCTATCTATCTATCTATCTATCTGTCCATTCTATCTATCTATCTATCTATCTATCTATCTATCTATCTGTCTGTCCATTCTATCTATCTATCTATCTATCTATCTATCTGTCAAATCTATCTATCTATCTATCTATCTATCTATCTATCTATCTATCTGTCATATCTATCTATCTATCTATCTATCTATCTATCTATCTATCTATCTATCTATTCTATCTATCTATCTATCTATCTATCTATCTATCTATCTATCTATCTATCTATCTATCTATCTATCTATCTATCTATCTATCTATCTATCTATCTATCTGTCAAATCTATCTATCTATCTATCTATCTATCTATCTATCTATCTATCTATCTATCTATCTATCTATCTATCTGTCAAATCTATCTATCTATCTATCTATCTATCTATCTATCTATCTATCTATCTATCTGTCTGTCCATTCTATCTATCTATCTATCTATCTATCTATCTATCTATCTATCTATCTATCTGTCAAATCTATCTATCTATCTATCTATCTATCTATCTATCTATCTATCTATCTGTCAAATCTATCTATCTATCTATCTATCTATCTATCTATCTATCTATCTATCTATCTATCTGTCTGTCCATTCTATCTATCTATCTATCTATCTATCTATCTATCTATCTATCTATCTATCTATCTATCTATCTATCTATCTATCTATCTATCTGTCCATTCTATCTATCTATCTATCTATCTATCTATCTATCTATCTATCTATCTATCTATCTATCTATCTATCTATCTATCTATCTGTCAAATCTATCTATCTATCTATCTATCTATCTATCTATCTATCTATCTATCTGTCAAATCTATCTATCTATCTATCTATCTATCTATCTATCTATCTATCTGTCCTATCTATCTATCTATCTATCTATCTATCTATCTATCTATCTATCTATCTATCTGTCCATTCTATCTATCTATCTATCTATATATCTGTCTGTCCATTCTATCTATCTATCTATCTATCTATCTATCTATCTATCTATCTATCTATCTATCTATCTATCTATCTATCTATCTATCTGTCTGTCTGTCTGTCTGTCTGTCCATTCTATCTATCTATCTATCTATCTATCTATCTATCTATCTATCTATCTATCTATCTGTCTGTCCATTCTATCTATCTATCTATCTATCTATCTATCTATCTATCTATCTATCTATCTATCTATCTGTCATCTATCTATCTATCTATCTATCTATCTATCTGTCCATTCTATCTATCTATCTATCTATCTATCTATCTGTCCATTCTATCTATCTATCTATCTATCTATCTATCTATCTATCTATCTATCTATCTATCTATCTGTCCATTCTATCTATCTATCTATCTATCTATCTATCTATCTATCTATCTATCTGTCTGTCCATTCTATCTATCTATCTATCTATCTATCTATCTATCTATCTATCTGTCCATTCTATCTATCTATCTATCTATCTATCTGTCTGTCCATTCTATCTATCTATCTATCTGTCTGTCCATTCTATCTATCTATCTATCTATCATCTATCTATCTATCTATCTATCTATCTATCTGTCAAATCTATCTATCTATCTATCTATCTATCTATCTATCTATCTATCTATCTGTCCATTCTATCTGTCCATTCTATCTATCTATCTATCTATCTATCTATCTGTCCATTCTATCTATCTATCTATCTATCTATCTATCTATCTATCTATCTATCTATCTATCTATCTATCTATCTATCTGTCCATTCTATCTATCTATCTATCTATCTATCTATCTATCTATCTATCTATCTATCTATCTATCTATCTATCTATCTATCTATCTATCTGTCCATTCTATCTATCTATCTATCTATCTATCTATCTATCTATCTATCTATCTATCTATCTATCTATCTATCTATCTGTCAAATCTATCTATCTATCTATCTATCTATCTATCTATCTATCTATCTATCTATCTATCTATCTATCTGTCTGTCTGTCCATTCTATCTATCTATCTATCTATCTATCTATCTATCTATCTATCTATCTATCTATCTGTCCATTCTATCTATCTATCTATCTATCTATCTATCTCTATCTATCTATCTATCTATCTATCTATCTATCTATCTATCTGTCCATTCTATCTATCTATCTATCTATCTATCTATCTATCTATATCTATCTATCTATCTATCTATCTATCTGTCAAATCTATCTATCTATCTATCTATCTATCTATCTATCTATCTATCTATCTATCTGTCCATTCTATCTATCTATCTATCTATCTATCTATCTATCTATCTATCTATCTATCTGTCTGTCCATTCTATCTATCTATCTATCTATCTATCTATCTATCTATCTATCTATCTGTCAAATCTATCTATCTATCTATCTATCTATCTATCTATCTATCTATCTATCTATCTGTCAAATCTATCTATCTATCTATCTATCTATCTATCTATCTATCTATCTATCTATCTATCTATCTATCTATCTGTCTGTCCATTCTATCTATCTATCTATCTATCTATCTATCTATCTATCTGTCAAATCTATCTATCTATCTATCTATCTATCTATCTATCTATCTATCTATCTATCTATCTATCTATCTATCTATCTATCTATCTGTCAAATCTATCTATCTATCTATCTATCTATCTATCTATCTATCTATCTGTCAAATCTATCTATCTATCTATCTATCTATCTATCTATCTATCTGTCAAATCTATCTATCTATCTATCTATCTATCTATCTATCTATCTATCTATCTATCTATCTATCTATCTGTCCATTCTATCTATCTATCTATCTATCTATCTATCTATCTGTCAAATCTATCTATCTATCTATCTATCTATCTATCTATCTGTCAAATCTATCTATCTATCTATCTATCTATCTATCTATCTATCTATCTATCTATCTGTCCATTCTATCTATCTATCTATCTATCTATCTATCTATCTATCTATCTATCTATCTATCTATCTGTCCATTCTATCTATCTATCTATCTATCTATCTATCTATCTATCTATCTATCTATCTATCTATCTATCTATCCATCTATCTGTCCATTCTATCTATCTATCTATCTATCTATCTATCTATCTATCTATCTATCTATCTATCTATCTATCTGTCCATTCTATCTATCTATCTATCTATCTATCTATCTATCTATCTATCTATCTATCTATCTATCTATCTATCTATCTATCTGTCAAATCTATCTATCTATCTATCTATCTATCTATCTATCTATCTATCTATCTGTCTGTCCATTCTATCTATCTATCTATCTATCTATCTATCTATCTATCTATCTATCTATCTATCTGTCAAATCTATCTATCTATCTATCTATCTATCTATCTATCTATCTATCTATCTATCTATCTATCTATCTGTCTGTCTGTCTGTCCATTCTATCTATCTATCTATCTATCTATCTATCTATCTATCTATCTATCTATCTATCTATCTATCTATCTATCTGTCCATTCTATCTATCTATCTATCTATCTATCTATCTATCTATCTATCTATCTATCTATCTGTCAAATCTATCTATCTATCTATCTATCTATCTATCTATCTATCTATCTGTCAAATCTATCTATCTATCTATCTATCTATCTATCTATCTATCTATCTATCTATCTATCTGTCAAATCTATCTATCTATCTATCTATCTATCTATCTATCTATCTGTCAAATCTATCTATCTATCTATCTATCTATCTATCTATCTATCTATCTATCTATCTATCTATCTATCTGTCCATTCTATCTATCTATCTATCTATCTATCTATCTATCTATCTATCTATCTATCTATCTATCTATCTATCTATCTATCTATCTATCTATCTATCTATCTATCTATCTGTCCATTCTATCTATCTATCTATCTATCTATCTATCTATCTATCTATCTATCTATCTATCTATCCATCTATCTGTCCATTCTATCTATCTATCTATCTATCTATCTATCTATCTATCTATCTATCTATCTATCTATCTGTCCATTCTATCTATCTATCTATCTATCTATCTATCTATCTATCTATCTATCTATCTATCTATCTATCTATCTATCTATCTATCTATCTATCTGTCAAATCTATCTATCTATCTATCTATCTATCTATCTATCTATCTATCTATCTGTCTGTCCATTCTATCTATCTATCTATCTATCTATCTATCTATCTATCTATCTATCTATCTATCTGTCAAATCTATCTATCTATCTATCTATCTATCTATCTATCTATCTATCTATCTATCTATCTATCTATCTATCTGTCCATTCTATCTATCTATCTATCTATCTATCTATCTATCTATCTATCTATCTATCTATCTATCTATCTATCTATCTATCTGTCCATTCTATCTATCTATCTATCTATCTATCTATCTATCTATCTATCTATCTATCTATCTATCTATCTATCTGTCCATTCTATCTATCTATCTATCTATCTATCTATCTATCTATCTGTCCATTCTATCTATCTGTCCATTCTATCTATCTGTCCATTCTATCTATCTGTCCATTCTATCTATCTGTCCATTCTATCTATCTGTCCATTCTATCTATCTGTCCATTCTATCTATCTGTCCATTCTATCTATCTGTCCATTCTATCTATCTGTCCATTCTATCTATCTGTCCTATCTATCTGTCCTATCTATCTATCTATCTATCTGTCTATCTATCTGTCCATCTATCTGTCCATTCTATCTGTCCATTCTATCTATCTATCTATCTATCTATCTATCTATCTATCTATCTATCTATCTATCTGTCTGTCCATTCTATCTATCTATCTATCTATCTATCTATCTATCTATCTATCTATCTATCTATCTATCTATCTATCTATCTGTCCATTCTATCTATCTATCTATCTATCTATCTATCTATCTATCTATCTATCTATCTATCTATCTGTCAAATCTATCTATCTATCTATCTATCTATCTATCTATCTATCTATCTGTCTGTCCATTCTATCTATCTATCTATCTATCTATCTATCTATCTGTCCATTCTATCTATCTGTCTATCTATCTATCTATCTATCTATCTATATCTATCTATCTATCTATCTATCTGTCCATTCTATCTATCTATCTATCTATATCTATCTATCTATCTATCTATCTATCTATCTGTCAAATCTATCTATCTATCTATCTATCTATCTATCTATCTATCTATCTATCTATCTATCTGTCCATTCTATCTATCTATCTATCTGTCTGTCCATTCTATCTATCTATCTATCATCTATCTATCTATCTATCTATCTATCTATCTATCTATCTATCTATCTATCTGTCAAATCTATCTATCTATCTATCTATCTATCTATCTATCTATCTATCTATCTATCTGTCCATTCTATCTATCTATCTATCTATCTATCTATCTATCTATCTATCTATCTATCTGTCCATTCTATCTATCTATCTATCTATCTATCTATCTATCTATCTATCTATCTATCTATCTATCTATCTATCTATCTATCTATCTATCTATCTATCTGTCCATTCTATCTATCTATCTATCTATCTATCTATCTATCTATCTATCTATCTATCTATCTGTCAAATCTATCTATCTATCTATCTATCTATCTATCTATCTATCTGTCTGTCCATTCTATCTATCTATCTATCTATCTATCTATCTATCTATCTATCTGTCCATTCTATCTATCTATCTATCTATCTATCTATATCTATCTATCTATCTATCTATCTATCTATCTATCTGTCCATTCTATCTATCTATCTATCTATCTATCTATCTATATCTATCTATCTATATATCTATCTATCTATCTATCTATCTATCTGTCAAATCTATCTATCTATCTATCTATCTATCTATCTATCTATCTATCTATCTGTCCATTCTATCTATCTATCTATCTATCTATCTATCTATCTATCTATCTATCTATCTATCTATCTATCTATCTATCTGTCTGTCCATTCTATCTATCTATCTATCTATCTATCTATCTATCTATCTGTCAAATCTATCTATCTATCTATCTATCTATCTATCTATCTATCTATCTATCTATCTGTCAAATCTATCTATCTATCTATCTATCTATCTATCTATCTATCTATCTGTCTGTCCATTCTATCTATCTATCTATCTATCTATCTATCTATCTATCTATCTATCTATCTGTCAAATCTATCTATCTATCTATCTATCTATCTATCTATCTATCTATCTATCTATCTATCTATCTATCTGTCAAATCTATCTATCTATCTATCTATCTATCTATCTATCTATCTATCTATCTGTCTGTCCATTCTATCTATCTATCTATCTATCTATCTATCTATCTATCTATCTATCTGTCAAATCTATCTATCTATCTATCTATCTATCTATCTATCTATCTATCTATCTGTCAAATCTATCTATCTATCTATCTATCTATCTATCTATCTATCTGTCTGTCCATTCTATCTATCTATCTATCTATCTATCTATCTATCTATCTATCTATCTATCTATCTATCTGTCCATTCTATCTATCTATCTATCTATCTATCTATCTATCTATCTATCTATCTATCTATCTATCTATCTGTCAAATCTATCTATCTATCTATCTATCTATCTATCTATCTATCTGTCAAATCTATCTATCTATCTATCTATCTATCTATCTATCTATCTATCTATCTATCTATCTGTCCTATCTATCTATCTATCTATCTATCTATCTATCTATCTATCTATCTATCTATCTATCTATCTATCTATCTATCTATCTATCTGTCCATTCTATCTATCTATCTATCTATCTGTCTGTCCATTCTATCTATCTATCATCTATCTATCTATCTATCTATCTATCTATCTATCTATCTATCTATCTATCTATCTGTCTGTCTGTCTGTCTGTCTGTCTGTCTGTCTGTCTGTCTGTCTGTCTGTCTGTCCATTCTATCTATCTATCTATCTATCTATCTATCTATCTATCTATCTATCTATCTATCTATCTATCTATCTGTCTGTCCATTCTATCTATCTATCTATCTATCTATCTATCTATCTATCTATCTATCTATCTATCTATCTATCTGTCATCTATCTATCTATCTATCTATCTATCTATCTGTCCATTCTATCTATCTATCTATCTATCTATCTATCTATCTATCTATCTATCTATCTATCTATCTATCTATCTATCTATCTATCTGTCCATTCTATCTATCTATCTATCTATCTATCTATCTATCTATCTATCTATCTGTCCATTCTATCTATCTATCTATCTATCTATCTATCTATCTATCTATCTATCTATCTATCTATCTATCTATCTATCTGTCTGTCCATTCTATCTATCTATCTATCTATCTATCTATCTATCTATCTATCTATCTATCTATCTATCTATCTATCTATCTGTCCATTCTATCTATCTATCTATCTATCTATCTATCTATCTATCTATCTATCTATCTATCTATCTATCTATCTATCTATCTATCTATCTATCTATCTATCTATCTGTCTGTCCATTCTATCTATCTATCTATCTATCATCTATCTATCTATCTATCTATCTATCTATCTATCTATCTATCTATCTATCTGTCAAATCTATCTATCTATCTATCTATCTATCTATCTATCTATCTATCTATCTATCTGTCCATTCTATCTGTCCATTCTATCTATCTATCTATCTATCTATCTATCTATCTATCTATCTATCTGTCCATTCTATCTATCTATCTATCTATCTATCTATCTATCTATCTATCTATCTATCTATCTATCTATCTATCTATCTATCTGTCCATTCTATCTATCTATCTATCTATCTATCTATCTATCTATCTATCTATCTATCTATCTATCTATCTATCTGTCCATTCTATCTATCTATCTATCTATCTATCTATCTATCTATCTATCTATCTATCTATCTATCTATCTGTCAAATCTATCTATCTATCTATCTATCTATCTATCTATCTATCTATCTATCTATCTATCTGTCTGTCTGTCTGTCCATTCTATCTATCTATCTATCTATCTATCTATCTATCTATCTATCTATCTATCTATCTGTCCATTCTATCTATCTATCTATCTATCTATCTATCTATCTATATCTATCTATCTATCTATCTATCTATCTATCTATCTATCTATCTATCTATCTATCTATCTATCTATCTATCTATCTATCTATCTATCTATCTATCTATCTATCTGTCCATTCTATCTATCTATCTATCTATCTATCTATCTATCTATCTATCTATCTATATCTATCTATCTATATATCTATCTATCTATCTATCTGTCAAATCTATCTATCTATCTATCTATCTATCTATCTATCTATCTATCTATCTGTCCATTCTATCTATCTATCTATCTATCTATCTATCTATCTATCTGTCTGTCCATTCTATCTATCTATCTATCTATCTATCTATCTGTCAAATCTATCTATCTATCTATCTATCTATCTATCTATCTATCTGTCAAATCTATCTATCTATCTATCTATCTATCTATCTATCTATCTATCTATCTATCTATCTATCTATCTATCTATCTATCTGTCTGTCCATTCTATCTATCTATCTATCTATCTATCTATCTATCTATCTATCTGTCAAATCTATCTATCTATCTATCTATCTATCTATCTATCTATCTATCTATCTATCTATCTGTCAAATCTATCTATCTATCTATCTATCTATCTATCTATCTATCTATCTATCTATCTATCTATCTATCTATCTATCTATCTATCTGTCTGTCTGTCCATTCTATCTATCTATCTATCTATCTATCTATCTATCTATCTATCTATCTATCTATCTATCTATCTATCTATCTGTCCATTCTATCTATCTATCTATCTATCTATCTATCTATCTATCTATCTATCTATCTATCTATCTGTCAAATCTATCTATCTATCTATCTATCTATCTATCTATCTATCTATCTGTCAAATCTATCTATCTATCTATCTATCTATCTATCTATCTATCTATCTATCTATCTATCTATCTATCTATCTATCTGTCCTATCTATCTATCTATCTATCTGTCAAATCTATCTATCTATC